>NC_080704.1:185877227-186502261 GCF_030445035.2 Dasypus novemcinctus | reverse complement strand
ATAAAGTATCTTAGGAACCATATGAGCTCAAAGGAGAAAGATCTCCCAAAATTCAGAGATTATTGACAGTCGTCTTCATGGCTGGCCCCTAGCACCCCAGCAGGGACCACACCTTACCCAAAACTGCCTTCTCCAGCTGCTTTCTTCTTCCCTTCCAACTATCTTGCTCCATTTTTTCATAGTACTCTCAGCTACAGGACCAAAATAAACCATTAAATAATTTAATCATGTGTGTTACTCACTTACCCCATCTATGTGTACATGAGTATATTTTAACAGAGAACCAATGGTTTAATCGACCAATCATAGAGGAAAGCTTCCTGATTGATAATCCATGCTGGAAACTGTGAGAGGTTAGTCCAAACGAGAATCAAATTTTCTGATACAAACTTTAAAAAGCAATTAGAATCCAAATACCCTAATTAAGCTCCTGCAATCAAAAGGTTATCAATAACCCTGTGGAAAGGGTTATTACTCTATTTACTCTCAATCCCCTCTTGGAATGTCCACTCCACCTTCTTGTGCTCCCTCCCTGGATGACTCCACTTTCCCTGCAGTCCTTGGCGGTGGTGGTAGCTGACCACTCCTAAATCTCCAGGCCAGGAGATGGCACAGGCATTGTCTTGGTTCCCCACTGCTGTTTCCAGACCACTCTTTTACACCCTGTCGCCAGTTACTGCTCCTTCCCAGTCCCCACACCACCCATCCTGCCCTGCTCTCTGCCCCGGAAGGGTTGCAGTGGTGGACTGCGTCATTCAGGAGGTTCCCTTGCTTCCGGTTGGATTCATGGAAGGCACTAGCAGGAGATCAGAGGTTGGGAGGAGAGAGTGGGTCCAGAGTATTTGCTCCCCTACACCTTGCCCAGCTCACTGTGGTTCTGGGAGTGGCCACGTTGCCCTGTGGCCCCAGCTCTCAGCAGGATCTGCTAGAACTGTCCCTCCTCGTGCCCCTTCAGGCTTAGTAATGACTCCCCTCATTGCCTCAACCTCCTGTGAGCAAGGGTGTGCTGGCAAATGTTTGACAACTGGTTCTTTGGGCAGGAAAGTACACATATACATAGGTATATAAAGGATGTGCTGCACACAGTTTACAAACAAATATAAAACACTCTTTAATTCCATATAGGTACTTGACTCTCATAGATTCCAAATTCTTCTATCTGTAGCCAATCTATAGTTGCTGTTAATGAACAAATGAGATTCTGACATGAATGTTGTTTGAAATTTTCAGTTGTGTTAACAAGAAAGATGAAAGTGAAAGAACCCAGATGTATGCTGGCACTTTGCATGTTTATCATTGATGTGAGCCATATTTTTTGTTGAGTCAGATAATAGTTGAATACTAGAATAATGCCTCCTCAAATTTTTATGCCAAATACAAAATAACAGCTAAAGATACTACACACTTTCAAGTTTAATGTACATTATTGTTTTCTCCATCATTTTCCTAAGTCTAGGCAATCAACAAAATAAACCAAGCCCTGATTTGTAGTATTTCAATTTTCACAGTGTAAATACTCCTACAATGGCCAATTTCATGCCACCAACTTGATGTCACTGAATGAAGAGTTGGGAAGAGATGTACAGTCATCTACCATTATGTAGCATTTCTGCCCTACAGATACAATGGCCATAAAGAACCCCAAGAGCACAGAGAACAGTACGATGTAGTCAAATAATTACAATTGATGGGTTTTGAGCATTTGTTACCTTTTTGTTTATTATTATTATTGGAATAATGAAAATGTTCTAATAATGATTGAAGTGATGAATATTACCTTTGTTTTTATAATATAACTTAACTGAGAAATTATATAATTAAAGTTTTAATAATGGCTGCATTTGGCAACCAGATGACAACATTTCTGAAAATTTACCAGTCAGTGCTCTTTAGTCAGCATGAGCCAGCTCCAGCACACCAGTGCTTTCTGGGCCCTTTCCCCTACTCCTACGTCTGTAGACAGTCCTTTATTCAGTGATCTTCAGCTAAATGCTTTTGATGCTTTCTGGCTGTGCCCTGACTGACACTCCTATGGTAGATGCAGGCAAATCAGAATTTCTTGGGGGCACCTTCACGTATTGGTCAGGTTCCCTGGCAGATACCATACACCTTCTGGCTAGTTTAACACAGAGAAGCAGGCACTTACAATATTAATTAAAGAGAAGGAAATAAGGGATGTATGCTGAGGTTCTGGGAATAACTCCCAGAACACCACAGAACTGACCAGCCAAGGTTGCTGGTCCCCATACCACAAGGGGAAGGCTGCTGACTCCACCGTTGATTGTGGGGGGCCTGCAATGCTCCAAGTATCAGGCAGTTTCCTCTCTAACTACTGGCTCCAGAGCCACACCGCAGCGCTAGAGTGGCACTGACCATAAAAAGGGATGCCTCAGACCCAGGGCTATGCTGGTAAATGTTTAACAACAGTGCTCAGGGTGTGGTTGGGGGGCTTAGCCCCTGATTTGTAGCATTTGCTGATTTCCATGGTGTAAATACTCCTATCATGGCCAATTTCAAGCTACCAACATGACATCATTGAAAGACTTGGGAAGAGCTGCTAGAAATCGCCCTCACCAGCTGGCAAGAGCCACCTCCAGCACACCACCGCTTGCGCCTTGCCTCACAACACACACACACTCTCCTGCTGATGCTGACACCCAAAACTCTGTGTCTCTGTGACTTTCAGGAAGAGCAGAAATCACAGACTTCCACTTCTCTCTGCCTACCAAATCACACACAAGGGCATCTAATTGGCCAAACATAAACTACAACCAGAATGTTGGTATCAAAGGAGCCTGATAAAAGTAGCCTTTATTTCTCCAATTTGTGCAGTAAAAGAAGGCTGGCCAGAAGAAGATTGGAATAGATGGTGGGGAGCCAAGTCACAGAATCCACCACAGCTATCATTTTGACTACTCTACATCCATTCATATCCTTCCCATTAATACAAAATTATCAATTAATAACACTTACTGTGTTCCAGCCACTGTTTCAAGTACTTTATACATATTGATTCATTGCCTAATTTTTCAGATGATAATAGTAACAACGACCTCCTGCCTGAAAAAGACTCTTCCCAACAGCATCATTAGGTTCTCAAGTTTATTCATAATACTGTGTTGATAACTTAAAAGCTATGGTAAAATTGTAAAGGTAACTGTCACCAATATAAAATAGTAGAGGGAAGGTGGGAAAGGGAAGAAAGTGGTTAACAAAAATAAAATTACACACAACATAACAAAGGCATAATGAAATAAAGCAGGCATAACTACCCCAGCTCTCATGTCTTCAATTAGACATAAGGCTGTAGCTGATATATTTCATTTCTTTCCTCTCCTCTACACTCCATGGTTTTGCCCTCAGCCAACTTCTCAGCTGATTATGCTTCTTTTTAAAATAATTCACACACCATGCAATGCATCCAAAGTGTACAAACAGTGGCTCTCAGTATAATCACAGAGTTGTGCATTTATCACTCCAATCAATTTGAGAACATTTTCATTGCTCTAAGAAGAAAAACACCGCACCCCTTATAGCCCCCAATTATTGCCACTTAGCAGTGGTGAGATAACTTTGTTACAATTAATGAAAGAATATTAAAATATTACTTTTAACTATATTTCATGGTTTTCATTAGGTGTATTTTTCCCATATACCACTCTATTCTTTTTTTTTTTTTTAAAGATTTATTTATTTATTTAATTTCCCCCCCTCCCCTGGTTGTCTGTTCTTGGTGTCTATTTGTTGCGTCTTGTTTCTTTGTCTGCTTTTTGTTTCTTTGTCCGCTTCTGTTGTCGTCAGCGGCACAGGAAGTGTGGGCGGCGCCATTCCTGGGCAGGCTGCACTTTCTTTTCACGCTGGGCGGCTCTCCTTATGGGTGCACTCCTTGCGCGTGGGGCTCCCCCACGCGGGGGACACCCTTGCGTGGCACGGCACTCCTTGCGCGCATCAGCGCTGCGCATGGCCAGCTCCACACGGGTCAAGAGGAGGCCCGGGGTTTGAACCGCGGTCCTCCCATATGGTAGACGGACGCCCTAACCACTGGGCCAAAGTCCGTTTCCCCACTCTATTCTTAACACCTTGTAATAGTGATGTACATTTGTTCTAGTACATGTAAGAATATTTTTTATATGGTAAGAGACTTCAAAGTGAGCCAGGACATCATTCCAGAGGTTACACTTATGCACGTCTCAGCAGGATCTCTTTGACTGCCAAAGTAGATACTACCCCAAATAGCGGGGCTCCTGAGTGCTCTGGAGACATCCAGACACTACAGTCAGGGCAGATAGCTCAGGAGTTTGGTACCTTGACAGTGGGCCCTACTTAGGAATTTATGCTCCCCAGAGTGACAGAGTTGGACTCAGTTGTGGCTTCCCTACATATGGCTCTTTTGTCCTTCTAGAATTGGTAGGTGCACGTCTAAGAGACTTAAATCCTTGCACTGTCCATGTGCCAGCTGGGTCCTGAATCTCAACGGAGTTGCAACACCTACTCTCCAGTTCATTGGTCTCACTCAGGACAACCAAGCAAGAGGTCCCATACATCAGTCTTATGGGATCACAGCTCCCTCTCAATGAGGATTGGGGAATGAACTATGGACTAGAGTGGACTTACTGGTATTCTACTGTAGACTTATTGTGATTCTAGCAATGGAAGAAATTATATCAGTGATGCAAAGGCTGTGGCCACTAGAGGTTCTAAGGGGAGGGAGAGGGAAAAACAGGAGTAATATAGAGGCATTGTCAGGACTTGTGGGAGAGAGTGTAAACCACAATGTAAACTTTAATCCATGCTTAGTGGCAATGCTCCAAATGTGTTCATCAATTGCAATGAATCTATCTCACTAATGAAGGATGTTGTTAATGCGGGAAAATGTGAGAGGTGTGGGGAGCAGAGCATATGGGAATCCTCTATATTTTTTATGTGACATTTGTATAATCTAACTATCTTTTTAAAAATATAAAATACAAAAGAACATTCTTATATTTGTACACATTCATTGTCCACAACAGGGTTCACTATATTATACAGTCCCATGTTTCATCCTCTAGCTTTCTTTCTAGTGACATACACCATCCCAAACTTCACCTTTCATCCACAATCACACACAATTCAACATTATTAATTATACTGACGATAATGTGCTACCATCATCTCAATCCAATTGCAAACATTTACAATCAATCTTATTAAAAATTTAGCCCAAAATAAAGCATCAGCTACCCATTCTCTGTCATCATTCTATCTCCTGGTAACCTATATTCTAGATATTAACTCCATGTGTTTACTCATCTTATTTAGTTCATATTAGCAAGACCATACAATATTTGTCCTTTTGTGTCTGGCTTATTTCACTCAACATAATGTCCTCAAGGTATATCCATGTTGTCATATTTGTCCCAATTTCATTTCTTTTTATAGCATCATTGTATTCCATGGTATGTATATACCATATTTTGTTTATCTATTCAACTGTTGATGGACAGTTGGGTTATTTCCATCTTTTGGCAATTGTGAATAATGCTGCTATGAATAGTCATGTGTTGTTATGGTTCTTGATGTGATGGAGTGGACCAAGACTTCATTCCTGAGGGGTGGTAGCCCTTGCTGGCCCTATCCTTTAGGGAATGCTGTCATCTTACACTACTTTTTACCACTGTACATAGTAATACTAGAAGGCAACTCATTCTTCCCAAATTCTGGGGCTATTATGCAGACTTTCCCATCTCCACTAGGTAGCAGTAGTTCTCTTTGCCCTTGAAAACCAAAAAATACAGGCAAAAGTGTCAGATCCAACTCAATAAAGACTTTGTGTGGGATACTGTGATGGCGAATAAGACTTTTAGTAAATTCATGGATGATATTTTTGGCAGGACCATGATAGTTGGGCGGAGCAACAACATGTATAGAAAAAGTATCTCTTCCAGAGAGAAAAAATTACTGCCCCCTGCATAATGGAAAGGGTCCAATATATTCAACCCTCTACTGGTAGTTCACTGGTTGCCCTGAGGAATGACACCTAATATGGGGCTCTGCTCTTGGTAGGTTGGAAACATAGTACTCTCTGGTGAGATGAAGAACATGTTATTGAGCCCATGAATAACTTGTGTTTCTGTCACCATGGCCACTTTTATCCTGAGCGCCTTGGGCATGAATTGGGGTAACTGGGGAAGAATCCGACTGACATCTATAGGACAGGTCATCTCGTCCACCTGATTATAGAAAGCCTTGTCTGTAATGGATACACCTTGGTGAACATTCCAAAGGATGCACGTTTCCTCACACTCTGGGCCCATTCTTGGAAGTCCATTCATCTACCTTTTCCCAGACAGCCTTGTTATCAATCCTCCAGTCTTGGTCCTTCCAAGTCCTGAACACATGGCTAAACCATTAGACATTCTTCATTAACCAGAGTAGCTCTACACTTCTAAACATCTCTCCTTCCAGGCCAATGAACAATAAAATGTACTGCTTGCAATTGTGCCCACGTAGAGAATTTCTTTCTGCCACTTGTCTTATTGAGGGAAAATTCAGATAACATAAATTTCCCATTTTAACCACTTTAAAGTGGAATTTAGAACATTCACAATGTTGTGCAACCATCACTAATGCCTAGTTCCAGGATATTTTCATCACCCCAACAGGAAACCCCGTTTGCACTAAATAGTCACTCCCCATCCCCCACTTCCCTCAGCCTCTGGCAACCACTAATCTTCTTTCTGCCTCTATGGATTTGCCTATTTATGATATTTTGTATAAATGGTATCATACAATTTGCAACCTTTTGTGTCTGGGGAGCCAGCACCCATTTTTGCCTCTTGCTTTCATTATTGCTTGCAGTAAGTAAATAAAGCCTTGATTATTACTTTCAGTTTTGCACATTGTCCTCATTGATCACCTTGACATCTAGCAGTTCAACAAATTGACATGGTAAGTACGGTGCTCAATGGAGCACAGTGCCATTCTGGAGGAGCAAAAAGCCTGATGTCCCATGAAACACTATTGGAAAGTGCTAGTGGATTGTTTACAGAAACTTTCCAGGTCTGAGTGGGACCAGGGGTCCTTCTTTTAGCCTCTGGCTAACTGGCTGAGCTTCCTCAGTGTATCAAATTAGAGATCCAATAGGGGGGCTCTAAGAAAGTTTGGGAAACAATATCCCAACTAGTACTCATGGTTCAAACTGTCAAGATCCCACACTGGGTTGTATCCAATGTGTATTGTTAGCTCGAAGTAGGTCCATGGCACTGGTGGATGCCTTCTTGTAATCAATGCAGCGAATTATTGTGACTCTTGTCTTCAGTGAAAAAGAATGCAGATCTCTTTGGCATTGCTTCACGTAGCAGCCCAAAGAAACCTTAGACATTTGGTTTGTTCGCCTCCACGATAAAGGAGGTAATCTTGTTAAACTTAGTGGGTGGGGGGAACCTTGTGGGACGTGCTACTACAGACCTCTTCCTTCAGAGTGCCCTGACAGTGGTCACTTGGCCTAAGGAAGAGGAGGCAGAGGGGGAATGAAGGGGCATGCTCACCCTAGACCCTCTCTTCTCTCAGCTGGGTGCTACTTGGGTGTACCCATGACTTGTTTGCTACCACTGAAAAACATGTTTGGACCACCCTCACAAAAACTAGCAGCTCTGTGAGCCATTCCAGATGTCCCTGGTCCTTAATGAAGGACTGGGAACAGTGCATAATGAGGCCTTTAATGTGTCTCAAATTTCTAGATTCATCCATGCCACAAAACAGGTCACTGAGCCCAGGCAAACTTCCTTCTGAGGTCAGGTCAATAGTCCATGACCCAGTCCATCTTATCTGACAAATTCCCTGGCATGGAAAGAGCGGCCACCACCAAGGTGTCAAAGACTGATCAGCAACAAGAGCGGGGTAAGAACGGTAACCGGGCGCCCTCTCCTGGAGGAAAGGACAGGACCTTCCAGAAAAGATCCCTGGGCTTGATTACACCACAACTGTATCTCAAAAAAGATTGATAGGATTCCCACCGAGGAATAAGTTGGCGGTATTCAGCCGTGAGTTACCTCATGGGTGGCCTTTCTGAGGTTCAAACAATGACAGCCCCTGAAAGAGACACAAGGGCTATCCTCTCTGTCCAGTCCCAGTGATTCCAGAGGTGAATTGGTGAGCCCTGCCAACCTACACCCAGACCTCTCGGCTTTCCAAGAGGGTTAAGCAAGAGCCTCAATCCCCAGAGGTGACCTTAGACCCTTTGCCAAAGTCAGGAGGGTTGAATGGGGGCGGGAAGTGGTGGGGATGGAGGGGGGGAATTGCACTTCTTGGGCCTTTTGAGTACTTGTTCACAGGTGTCCCGGTACCAGGATGAGAGGAAAATAGATAATGCTCTCCAGTTCTGATTGTGAGGCCACTGCTACCAGGACCCTTTCCCATGTCTGTTTATGGCCTCTGATGTTCTAGACCCACTGCTGAATGTATTGTTGGAATAGGTGTACTGTCTCTGTGCACTCTCGCTCACCTTCACCCCCAAGCCCTGAGGTGAACTTCTGCAATTAGGGCCATCTTAACAGAGCATGTGGAAGAGGGTGAACCTGCTTGAGTACCCACCTCAGTGCTGTTACCTCCAAACACCAATACTGACTGCCCGGGGAAAGATATAACCACCCTTGTTGCCAAGCTTAGGGAACCAGCCTCCTTCAAGAGGCTATTTCTCCATTCAGGAGTCCCCTCTGGTCTGTTGACAAGGTCTCCAATGCATGGAGACTCACCAATGATTTTAGGCAGCTCAGAGCCATATGCCCGCCAGTAGTGCCTGACGTGGTGATTATCACGGAAGCTATTGCCCAAGCTGAGGGAATTTGCTATGCAGCCCTTGACGCTGCAAATGCCTTTTTCAGCATGTTCCTCCACCCGAATGAAGGATCTGTTTATTTTCATGAAGAATGAGTTACAATGCACTTTTTTAAAAAGCTGGAATAAAGGCTTCTATTCTTCTTTCAAACCCAAACGGGGTTCTTCTTCTTTAAGGGATAAAAGTACAAAAACAAGAGCAAGACAACAGGAATAAAACCCACATGAATCATTGTGACATCCAGTTTCTATTCACAAAGAAAAAGCTCCAGTCCATCTTTTAATTTTTTTTTGAAAAATTCCTGGCATTACAGAACTAAACTGAAATGTATTAATATTCCACTCTTACCTTTCTATGACAAACAGGAAAAAAAATTCATGAGCAAAAAAGAAACAAAACACAAAAACACGGAGATGCTTATAAACATTTTTAATTCCTTTTTACAAGGCAATCTAAATTCCCCGGCTATCTGCCAAAAATAGGTAGGCCGTGATCTGGAGGGGAGCGCTAGCCTTCTACTGCACTGATGATAAACTCCCAGTGTGTCCAGACAAGGGCATTAGCCAACAAGGACTGGATACCCTGTTGGCCCACATGTGACAACCTAGCTGGACCATTAACATAGAGAAGGTATAAGAACTTAGTACCTAAGTTAAATTCCTGGGCATGAGCTGAGAAGGGGCATGACATCACCTTCCAGTGAATATGATAGACAAGCCTTTAGCCTTCTCTGCCCCAACAAATCCAAAGGATGCACAGTGATCAGATCAGCTACTGGCAAGTTCACATTCCCCATGTAAGGATCTTGATGGCACCCATCTCCCAGGTTATCAGAAAGACCACTACCTTTGAGTGGGATCCCTCCAGTGGGTCACCCAGGCTGTCTTTTCCCTAGACCCCTAGATGCACATTTGTTGTGTGAGTTACAAGTCTCAGCAACCTCCCAGTTCTCTGCCCATGGCAGAAAGACAGTGCCTCAGACCAGAAGCACCCATTGGCATTCTGGGTCCGTAAGTTTCCAGAATAAGCTGAAAGGTACAGTCCCTTTGAGAGGCAGTTACTGGCCTGTTATTGGGCCATGGTGGAAACCGAGTGCAGGATGGCCATGAAGTAGTCTTATGACCAACAATCCCAATGATGTCTGAACAAAGGTCTCAAATTGCCAGTGAGGCGGCTCAGAAATCCTCTAGTGAAGCAGAAACAGTACATATAGGACTGGATGAATTCTGTCCCAGATGACCTTCACAACTCCATGAAGAGGTCTCAGGAGGGCCCCTCCACTTCCCAGGCATATAGCCCAAGGAGCCTCTGCCTCCACGGGCCCAATGGGCATCTAGATATAGAGATCTCCCAGATCACAAATGAGGCAGATTCATTGATGGTTTCATCCCGTTAACTTCTATCAGGATGAAATGAGATGTGACTGCCATGTCACCTGAGAGAGATCTGTCCCTTACTGAATGCAGTAAATGATATTCAACTGAATGGGCACATGTTCCTGTGGTATATGAATGGCTATCCAAGCCACCCCAGCATTTGAGCCATAGTACATTTTCACTGACGTATGGGCTGTGGCTAATGGCCTGGTCAGTTGTTGGGCAAGCCTGGGATAACATATAAAACAAGCCACTCCCCACCATGGGGTTGAGACATTTGGATAAAATTCAGTTCTGCTCATAATAAACTTTTTGTGACACACGTGAATGCTCACGAGACAGGCCTTATACTGATGAAGGAGAGCATAATCACTGAGCAGACCATGCTTGTCAGCTAAATGTGGAGACTGAATTTTTCTTCACCCTAGAGTGAGCAGTTGTCTTACCGTATGCCTCCTGGATCCGCAGATGATAATGGCCCATGGAAATTCAGACACCATCCTAGACCAGGTCGTCACACAGGTCCTGTCATCATAAGTTGCTAAAACTGCATGGAAAAGTTATCCTGCCTGCCAGACCCTGGCCAGGTCGTCACACAAGTCCTGTCATCATAAATTGCTAAAACTGCATGGAAAAGTTATCCTGCCTGCCAGACCCTGGCCAAGGCTAAAAATATTGCCCGAGGATAGATCCCTCAAGGTAATGAGCCAGTGTATTTTTGGCAGATGGATCATATTGAGTCTCTTGTCCCATCTAGGGAGTCTGCTGGATCCTGATGGAAGGTGACACTTTCTATGGGTTTGCCCTAGCCATCCCCATGTGCTCCATTGACTTAGACCACACTATTCAAGAACTACAAGACCACATTTGTTTCCCGTTTGGATTCCCTGAGCATATCACATCTGATAGCAGCCCCGGATCTACAGCCCAGCTACACATCAATGAATGCAACAATGGGGCACACAATGGACTCTCTATGCTTTGTATCGCCCCCAAACTGCAGGTGTGGCTGAGCATTTTAATGGGCAATTAATTGACAGGTTTAAACAACTAGTGGGAGGGGAAAAGATAACCCCAGCCTGGACTATACATCTCAGGAGAGCCATCTGGGGTCTCAGGGCAGCAGTGCCCTGAATGGAAACTTATTTGTGCGGCATGTTTGACTAGACTAGGCTGTCCCACACCTTCCACTAACTGTATACCCTACTTTTCCAATTATTGACACTTTGATCTCCATGGGGGACCTACCATCCTCTTTGATTCCTTCTCAAAGACTCAAATCAACAGGAAAGGAAGACATCTATTAAATAGCAAGAGGTGGGAGACAGTCACCTCATTTCCCATTTATTCTATGGGTACAGAACATGGGTTTTTCTTACAATGACCTTGAAAATAATGACCATCAGTTTGAGGCCCCTAGGGCAACGTTTTCTTTAAGGCGGCCCTGCTGCTTTTCCCTAGATGCCCTATATATATCAGTATATAGAACAGGAACTTTTAGTGAGTCATGAGAGGATCTAAGCCAGAAGACTTGGGTTCATCACCCCCAGAGGTTGGATCAAGGGTGCTATCCTGGCCCATGATACAGAACAGACTTCCCACATTGCAGCTGATGAGGAGAAACTCACTCCTGCCCACTGACTGATAGGAGGGGAGAACTTTCCTACCCAGGAGCCTGGATCTGGGGAAGAGAGGGGCAGAGGATCTACTCTCTCTTCTCTCTCTTACAGAGTAGTCTGTGTGACTCCTGCCTCACCAAATTCGTTGCTATACCTGTCCCAGACAGTTGCCACTGCCTTGATTTTGACAAGGCTGGGAATGTGAGTGTGAGCTTTTATAGGCTCATGGGGGCATATTCGGGACATTGGAATTGTCCTGCATGACACTGCAATGACGGATACAGGCCATTACACATTTTGTCATAACCTACAAAATTCTACAGTGCCAAGTGTAAACTGTAATGCGAACTACAGTCCATGGTTAGTAGCAAGCTTTCAATATGTGTTCATCAATTGTAACAAATGTACCACACTTATAAGGGATGTTGTTAATGTGGGAAAGTGTGGGAGGGGGAGGGAGTGGGGCATATGAGGATTGCCTGTATTTTTTTATGTAACAGTTATATAATCTAAAGCTTCTTTAAAAATTAAAAAATAATTAATTAAAAAAAAAGAATGGGGAAAAAAACAACAAACGCAGGACTGTATAACACAGTGAACCCTAATTATAATGATGGACTATAGTTAACAGTACAATTATTAAAATGTTCCTTCATAAATTGTAACAAACGTACCACACTAATACAAGGTGTTAATAATATGGTGGTATAGGGAAACGGACTTTGGCCCAGTGGTTAGGGCGTCCGTCTACCATATGGGAGGTCCACGGTTCAAACCCCGGGCCTCCTTGACCCGTGTGGAGCTGGCCATGAGCAGCGCTGATGCGCGCAAGGAGTGCCGTGCCACGCAAGGGTGTCCCCCGCGTGGGGGAGCCCCACGCGCAAGGAGTGCGCCCATGAGGAAAGCCGCCCAGCGTGAAAGGAAAGAGCAGCCTGCCCAGGAATGGCGCCGCCCACACTTCCCGTGCCGCTGACGCCAACAGAAGCGGACAAAGAAACAAGACGCAGCAAATAGACACCAAGAACAGACAACCAGGGGAGGGGGGGGGAATTAAATAAATAAATAAATCTTTAAAAAAAAAAAAAAATAATATGGTGGTATATTGGACCTCTATACTTTATGCATGATTTTTCTGTAAACCTGCAACTTTCCTAATAAAAAATATAAAATAAAAAAAAATGTGCTTCAATGAACGTTCTTGTACGATTAACTCTGTTTGTGGAAACACTTCTGAAGAACATAACTAAAGAAATACAGTAGATAGGGCAAAAGTGATGCGGTTTTAAAATGTTGAGAGACGTTGTCAAATTGTTCGCCCCAGAGTTGGTTCCACCTTTATTCTCACTGATAGAGTTTTACCGATCTTCATAAAGTTTGATACTATGAGATGGGTTTTATATGCATTTCTTTGACTATTAGAGAGGACAAACATATTCTCATTTCTTTATTGGACCTTTCTCATTTCTACAGTTCTTCTGAGAATTGCCTGTTTGTGTCTTTCTCTGTTTTTCAACTTGGCTATTTGCTGTTTTTTTAGTGATTTGTAAGTGTACTTTCCTTCTGGGTTTCACAGGGCTTTCAGGTTAGAAACACATGCCCTGGAAGGGACAGGGTTGAGGTAGAGCAGCAGGGAGCTGGGAGGGTGGTGGATGCTGTGTTTACATTAGAAATATGAGCTTTCTGGAATATATATATATATATATATATTTTTTTTTTAGGAGGTACTGGGAATTAAACCTGGGACCTCGTATGTGGGAGGGAGGTGCTCAACCACTGAGCTACATCCATTCCCCTGGACTATATTTTGGTGTAAGGAGAGAGTCTGTAACAATTGGTCATCTGACTTTACAGTTAAGTAATTCTTCTTTTCCCTGAAGATTTCCATCTTTAACTTTATTGTGTATTAAGTGCCCATAGGTGCTTAAATCAATTTTTGGACTCTTTTTCTTTCGAGCCCATTGATCTGTCTGAATATGATCATGCTAGTACCACCCTCCTCTTTTTAGAAAAGTATTTGCTGAAAAGTTCCTATATTCCAATGAAACGATTGTGAGATCTTGGCAATTGAAGGCTGATATTTAGTTAACACAACACGATTGTTTCATAGAGGATGCATTAAATGCATGTGAACCAGAACAATCTTCTATCTTACTTGACCAACAAGAACCTCCTCTACTTCTCTGGGCCAGTGTGCAGACCCCAGACTGTACTGGGCAAGATCAGTAGTTACTGAAAACACATTCTGAGGATGATACTGTGTAAGGACATGTATGGTAAGGTGTAACTACACAAGAAGATTATAAAGCTTAAGAATAAACCTTCTAAGGTCTTGTATTTCCTTTTTTCCTTTAGAAGGCATAAGATTTATAATGGGAAGTTAAATGATTTCGAGATAGAAAAATCTCTGTTAAAATCAACTTTTTCAACAAAATCATCATCTTTGTCACCCTTGTCTTCTGCCTCCTCTTCATTTTCATTATCATCTTTGTCTTCCTCCCCTTCCTTCTGTTTCTTGTTTTCATCCTTAAGGTGTCATTCCTTTTTACATTGGGGTTTCTGTTGCCTTGCATGCAACATCCTTTCTGTATTTTTCTCTAGCTTAACACCCTTATTGTTTGCCATTTCTTCTGGTTTCTTTGTAGCATATCCAGTGGAAAGAGGAGGATCCTCCCCTTGACTGTAATGTGATGCTCAGGACAAAGCAAGGAAATAGCCAAAGGTCTTGAGAGCATAAGGATCCTTGATTGATTTCCTTTCTGTTTAGGGAGAATGATCCATGTCTGCCTCTGTTAAGTCTCGCTCTTTTCCGATGTCTGGAGAGGGTGACTGGAGCACCTAAGTGAAGCTTCTGATATTCCTCCTGGCACCATTTGGCTCTCAGCTTCTTTGCCCATGTTCAGTTATTTTTCCTTATTGAGGCAAAAATCATTCAGTGCCCATCAGCTCAAAATTTTCTTAGAACTTTCTCTATGGAGAATGTACTGCAATAAGTGTTATGTGCCATACTTTAAAAAAATTAGTGTTACTATATGTTTTTATGCATCACAGAGCTATCAGAATGTTCATGGCTATGTTTTCATTATATGGCTTCAGATAAATTCTTGATTTTTTAAAATTTAAAAATAATGTGTTGGGCAAAACAAAGGAATGATGAATTTGATGACACTGCAAAGTTGAATATCAAAACATCCTTCCATAAGGAAGTGGATGTGTTGCTCAAGTAGTTGGGCACCCACCTACCACATGGGAGGTCCTTGTGTCAGTTCCCAGTGCCTCCTAAAGAAGACAAGCAAGACAGTGAGCTGACGCAACAAGATGATGCAACAAAGCGACACAATGAGGAAATAAAATAAGACACAACTAGCGGGGAACAGAGGTGGCTCAAGCCAATGGGCACCTTGCTCCCACATAGGAGGTCTCAGGTTCAGTTCCTGGTGCTTCCTAAAAAAAATAGAAGGCAAGCACACAACAAACGGATGCAGAGAGCAGACAGCAAGCTCAAACAACGAGGGGCAGAGAAATAAATAAATAAATAAATATTTTTTAAAAATCCCTCCATAAACTAATTTTAAGAGAAATGACAAATTGAAAAAAAATAAATTTACAACTTATATCACAGTCAAAGGGCTAATATCTCTAACATATAAGGAATTTCTAAAAAATTGAAAGGGAAATGAGAAAAATGTGCAAGAGATATGAATAGACAGTTCATATTAAAGATGTGTAAATGGTCCCTAATCATATGAAAATGCATTCAACCTCACTCAAAAGAGATGCAAATTCTGGATACATCGAGATGCCATTTCAGACCTACCAGATTGCTTAAAATCCAAACGTTTGAGGATTTGCTCTGCTAGAAATACTATGGAAGAGTCAGGACATTCAAACTTTGCTTATGGGAATGCAAAAGTAAATAATACCTCTTGAAGAAGAGTTTGTAATATCTGCTAAATTACACAAACATTAAGCTAGCATTACTCAGCAATATCACTTCTAAGAATATAGTCCAAGGTACACTGGCAAAAATATTATAAAATGATGTACACACAAGACTATTTGTTGCAGCACTACTTGTAATAGCAAAAGCCTGGAGACAGCCTAGATGTCCATTAGTCAGAGACGGGTGAGTAAACTCTGTAACATCCACAAAACTGAGTTGTACAAAAAGGAATGAGGGAAAGCGGACATGGCTCAACTGATAGAGCATCTGCCTACCATATGGAGGGTCCAGAGTTTGATACCCAGGGCCTCCTGACCCGTGTGGTGAGGTGGCCCATGTGCAGTCCTTGCCCGCAAGGAGAGAAATGTCATGCAGGGATGTCCCCTGTGTAGAGGAGCCCCACGTGCAAGGAGTGCGCCCCATAAGGAGAGCTGCCCCATGTGAAAAAAAAAGCACAGCCTGCCCAGGAGTGGTGCTGCACACATGGAGAGATGACACACCAAGATAATGCAACGAAGAGACGCAGTTTCCCAGTGCCGCTTGACAATGCAAGCAGACACAGAAGAACACACAGCAAATGGACACAGAGCAGACAACAGGGGGAAAGGGGAGAGAAATAAATAAATAAATAAATCTCTAAAAAAAAAGGGATGAGGAAGATCTCCATATACTGCTATGGAGTGATATCCAGAATATAGTGTCAAGTGAAAATGACAGATATGAATATATGTTGGTATGTGTGCATGTTTTTAACACCAAGGGAAGGATAAGCTTTATTTTATTTTTTGATGTGCTTCAAAGAAATGGCAGACATCAGAATATCTGACCCCTAATCACATCAGTAAGCATGTCATTAACTACTAGTCAATATTTGTTTATGGGAGTTTTCTTTTGGGGTATCATTTACATACATCAAAATGCACCATCTTAAATGCAACAGTACATGAATTTAGACAAGTGATTACAATTATGTAATCTAAACCCTTATATAGAACATTGCAATTGCCCAAGTCATTCATTGACCCTATATTCCTACCACAGAGGCAATCATCAACTTTTTTAAACCATAGAATATAAGTATGCAATATATTGTGTAGGGTTTTGCCACTCAGCGTAAGGGTTTTTATATCAAATGTTGTAATTTGAGATAATGGATATTCCAATGCATTTATAAGATATAATGCAGAGAGATTCCACCTACCCTTCACCCAGTTCCACCCCCCACCTTGTTAACATCTTTCATAACTATAGTACAAGATCACAAGCAGGAAACTGACATCGATGTAATCCATCAACATTCAGATTTCACTAGCTTTACATAGATTCGATTGTGTGCTTGTGTGTGTGTTTAGTTCTATGATTTTTGTGTGTGGTAAAATACACCTAATGTAAAATTTACCATTTTGATCATTTTAAAAGGTTACAATTCAGTAGAATTTAGTACATTCATGGTGTGTGCCACCCGAACCACTATCTAGCTTCAGAACATTGGCACTCAGTAAGTAGTCACTCCCCATTCCACCCTCCCTCCAGTCACTGGCAACCACAAATCCGCTTTCTGTCTCTATAGATTTACCTCTTCTTGATATTTCATACAAGTATCTGCTCACTTCTCCCCACGAACACCATCCTCACCATGGTCCCAGCTACCACTCTGTCCATCCAGGGTGGAGAGACTTCCTGCTTCTATCCTGTCTCTCTCAGCCTATTCTCAATGTGGGAGGCAGAGGGATCCTGTAAAGATGTAAAGCAGATCATGTCACTGCTCTGTTTGAAACCCTCTGATGGCTTCAATAGCACCCAAACTCCTTCAATTCTGAAAACTTCTTACTGTTCCAGCTGTATCTCCCATCTTGATATGCCTACCTACTTCTCACGCCCCACACCTCTTCAAGTGGGGCACAGGTGGGGAGCTGGGGCAAGCTGGGAGTGGTCCAACCCAAGAGAAAGGCATTTGATAAGACCCTGGGGAGAGAGGCCACGGTCTGTTTAAGGAGTGAGTGTGTCTGGGGCTACTCTGTGCCTGACAGGCACTCTTCTAGGAGGTAGGAATCATCAGGGCTAAAAAGTAATTTAGGGTAGAGGAGGTGGGATGCAATTTTAAACAGGGTGGCCAGAAAAGCCTTCCTGAGAGGTTGGTATTTGAGAAGGTCATGGATTGCACCCAGGGGGAAACCTGGGGGAGGAGAGTTCCAGATGGAAGAAAATGTGTGCAAAGCCCTGAAGAAGGAGTCGACCTGGGGACTTTCCGGAAGGGTGAGGAGGCCAGTGTGGCTGGATCAGAGTGAGCAGGGGGCAGTGGGAGGGAGCGTGTCAGGGAGGAGACAGTCCACTGAATCCTGTCAAGCTTCATAGGCCACTCTAAGGGCTTTGGACTCAACTCAGAGAGTGGGGGGTCCCATTGGAGGGTTTTGAACAAAAGAGGGAAGTAATCTGATGTGTGTCAAAGCAACCCAGCAGTTCCAGCGGTCCATTTGTGGGGCAAAGGTAATTTTGGGCTTTGCTGGGCGAGTGGGGAAGGATCCGACTGGTATCTAAAGCCTGGTGCACTGTAGAGGAAAAGATAAGGACCTGCAGCAAGAGAGAATCCTTGAGATCTGCAGAGGGTCCCCCTTGACAACTCAGCAGACTACTACTAATCAGTACACACATGTGAGAAAACTCCCCAAGACTGGGGAAAGGACCACCCCAAAGGGTTAAAGGTGACTATGCCTGGTGCTCAAACAGAACAGGGACCCATCCAGAATTGAAAACCTCATAATTCAGGGGGCAACAGATGTGGAAAAATTAATTCTACACTCAGAGCTGCTCTGGTCCCACCGAACAAATCTTAAAACCGACTCCAGAGGATCCAAATGTTTCCAAGCAACTTAACAGCATCTCAGAAAAAAGCTTAAGAATATGCTTGGGAATACAAAATTATCTAGCACCCAAGGTAAAATCACAATGTCTGGCATCCAATCTAACACTACCAGGCATGCAGAGCAGCAGGAAAATCCAATCCATCATGATGAGAGGAATCAATCAGTAAAGACATCCACGTTGGAAAAGAAGTAAACCTGCCTTACTCACAGATAACCTGATAACTGCCTCATTCACAGATAATCTTTGCCTGTTTCAGTCTCCTTGTCACTTTTTTTTTTTCTGTAGAAAATCCAAGGGAAGCCACAAGAGCTACCAGAGTAAGTGAGTTTAGTAAGGTTGCTATACACAAGATAAGCTAGAGGGAGCTAGCCCCACTAACACTGAACCAATTGTCTTAGCACTTTTCTTCCCTGATCTGAAACAAGACCAGTAAGCCAAAAAACAAAAACAAAAACAAAAACAAAAACAAAAACAAAAAAACCCCCAAACTCCTATTCTAGTGTTTCTGGGCCATTTGCTCTTCTCCTGCACTCAAGTTTGCTAATTTGGCAGGAAGCAGCCCAGGGTGACAAGGATGTGGGAAACCAGAATTATGGTGGGAGGGCACATTTTCTGGAGAGCAATTTTGTACTGTAGCTCAATAGCCTTAAATTATAAATAGAACAGTAAATAACTTAGTAATTCTACTTTTGGTCATCTATCTTAGGGAAATGACCATTCAAGCATGGTCTTCCATACAAGAATCCCATTGGATTCTATAACAGGCGATCCTATAATAGGGGAAAAGTGGAAACATTTTACATGCTCAATAATCACATTATAATGCATCTATTCAATAACATGTTTCTGAGGAATTTTCAGAAAAAGGAAAAGCTTGTATGTCAAATGAAAAAACAGGAAAAATTTAATGCTAAACGTGTGAAAAGTATTGTATATTATTACTATACATTTAAGTTATAAACACAGCTATAACACCAAGAAAATATTCCAAATATCTACAGTAGTTAATGCTGAATGACAGGACACAAATGGTTTTCATTTTCTTACTTTTCCTACATTGTCTTTGATTACCTTGTACTGCTGGAATATCAGAATCCCAGAACCTCCCCTCTGACCCTAAGGCAAAGGCGAGAAAGTTTGGAGGAACAGTATCTATCACAAAAGAAACTCATAGAGGGACTAGTAGCTCATTTTTCTTTCCTGTGGTTACAAACATTTAAGTAATCACTCCCCAAACAAGTGGGAAATAAAACAAGAGGGCCCTGAGTGCCTAATGGCCAATACAGGTAAAAAATCAGACCCTGATAATAAAGTGACAAAGACCCCAGGAATCAATATCCTATGCATTGCCTAGGAGGGGAAACAAAGTTATGCGTCAGAACCATTTTCCTGACCAAGGCTGAGTGGAGTCAGGGAGGCCGATGTACTGAATGCTCCTCACCATCAGGGAGAGGTGGCAGGGAAAGGTGGTTGAAGAAGAAATTGATGGAAATTCGAAGAAAACAGGGTTTTCAGCTGAGCTTTGGCTGAAAGTGAGGAATAAAGAAAAGTAAATTAAAGGTAAGAACCTGTGCCCTTCATCTAGGCTCAGTGCACCAACACCCCTCCTTAGCGCTAACTCTTAGGCATCTGCCTCCATTACAGTGCCCTTTAGGCAGAGATTGGCCCCAAGCCCTGCCGCCGGCCCCCACCCCAGTCCCTTCTAGAACTTACACAGCCAGGACCCTGCCAGACACTGTGAGCTCCTTCTGATCTGCCTGTTCCTGGTGTTCGTTATCTGGCACCAGAGCCCTGCAGCTCTCTCATCCTCCAGAGGGGATGGAAAAGGCACACTGTGGATGCCGTGGGAGATATAGTTAAGGCACTATTCACTATTGACTTTGCCTGTGCTTCAGCCTCCTTGTCACTTGAGGCCTGCGTCCCCCCTAAGCCATCCCTTAGGCTCTCCATGACACCACCTCCGTTCCCTCAGGCCACCCTTGCCCACCTTCCTACCCCACCACCTTCCCTTCTGGCCCGCTTCCCCACCCTTGATCCTCCTCAGGCATCCCCCACACTATCCCACCAAGTGGCCGCCTCCTCCCCTCCCACCCCTAGTTGTCACTACTTCCCCTGCTCCCTCTTCTGTTCCTCACAGGCTGTCCCATAACCCTGCCCTGCCCACAAAGTCACCCCAGTCCTATCCCCGACCCCTTAGGCTGGAACCTGCCCATTTCCTGGCTGCCACAGCTCTTGAGGACTCCAAGGAAGTGATTCAATACTAGTGGTCAGCTTCCTGGCTCTCCAGCCACTGGTGTAGTGTCTCCACCAGGCCCTAGGATGCGAGTTGCCAGCTGCTGGCTGGATGGCTGTCTCCAGGTTGCAAACTCCCCATTTTCAGGTCCATCCTCTACATAGAAAAGCAGGAGATGCCCCAGAAGCTTCAGATGGGATGCTGGCATAGGGCAAAGAACTGCCTACCGCAGCAGCCCTGACATCAAAGAGCATGAGGCATGTGCAGTGGGGCCCTAAAACGTTTGCTTGATCTCAGATGTGGAAAAAAACGTGTATGGAATTATAAAAGACAAGGAATGGGGCAGTTGGAGATGATGGTTACAAGTATGAGAGAGGGGGATGAAGTCATTCAAGAGGTTTCACATAAATCAGGAAAAAGCTCATTAGCAGGTAAAATCCACAGATTTTTTGAAGGAATGAATGAATGTGGAAGGTGAGGAGTGTGTCAAGGATGACCTCCAGTTTATGTCACAACTGGGGGGAAGGGGATGCAATTTACTGAGAAGGGGCCGTCACAGAGAAGAACAGCTTGTGGCAAGGCAATGAATTAAGAGTTTTGTTTCAGATATATTGCATATGAGGCGTCTCTGACACATCTGAAAGGAAACAGTGAGGAGATGTCAGGCTGAAGCTATTACAAAGTGCTAGTGAGATTACCTAGGAAGAGCATACAGAATAAAAAGAGAAGAGGGGCTAGGAACAAGCCTCGGGGAAAACCAACATCACAGCAGAGTTTCTCAAATTTGGGACTATCGACATTTTGGGTTGTATAAATCTCTGTGGTGGGGAGGCTGTCTTATGCATTGTAGGATGTTTTGCAGCATCCCTGGCCTCTATGTTTTGAGGCCAGTAGCACAAACCCAAAGCTGGGACAACCAAAAATGTCCCCAGTCAATGCCAAGTGTCCCCTGGTGGGGATGGGGGGCTCACAAAATGGACTCCAGTTAAGAATAGCTAATTTACAGGCAGGCTAGAGAAGGATGAGTCTTCAAAGAAGACTAGGAATTGCAGACAGATGAGAAGAAAACAAACAGAGTGAGGTTTTTAAAATGTGCGAACACTCCCTGCCTCCAACTGTTTTCCTCCCATTCCCACTTAAACCCAAAACAACCAGGCTTCTACTCCCTACTTTCATTGGCAGCGTCTCTTGTCATGACTCAGCTTGACTCCGCAGCAGCCTCGGACACAGCTGATCATCCCCGCTCCTGGACACGTGAGGGGTGTTCACCGTCTCCCAGGAAGCCACACTGCCGCCTGCATTCCCTCCCACCCCCACGGATGCTGCTCCTCGGTCTCCCCTGCTGGCTTCTCTTTCTCGCAGCTCTGGCTGTGCAAGGGCCCTAGGGGGAAGCCTTTCTTGGGTCCTCTCAACTGTCTCGGGACGTGACGCGACGCAGACGTGGGTAAAGCCGCCACGTGGAAGACTCCAGATGTCAAGGTGCATCGGCCTTCAGCCTGGAGCTGGGCCGTGCCCGGGACCCCTTCCCTGCGCGCTGCCCACCGAAGCTCCCTGCCACCGTAGCCCGCCCAGGCAGCAGGTGCGGGAGGCCTGAGCCTGCCAGGTGAGCCGCCCACATCCCCCAGGGCACGACGCTGCGCCCGCTCACCCCACAGACTTGGGGGCGTGGCAGGGGGAGGCTGGAGACAGCCCCCGGGACCCCACCCTGGCCCTTCCTCGGCCCCGGGCCCTCGGCCCCGG
Organism: Dasypus novemcinctus; assembly: GCF_030445035.2. NCBI lineage: Eukaryota > Metazoa > Chordata > Mammalia > Cingulata > Dasypodidae > Dasypus > Dasypus novemcinctus. The sequence goes on along the minus strand of NC_080704.1, from coordinate 186,479,670 downwards.
GCCCAGGACGCACACTGACCCGCTTGGAACGTTGGTTTTGCCCTCGAAAATGAGGTCTGGGCAGTCACACGCCACGGCAAGGGGCAGACGCACAAGCTGGGGGCTGAGGGCAAAGGGAGTGGAGAGCAGAGGGCGAGTCTGGGCTGGTTCCCCTTCTCGCCAACAGGCAGGCAGGAATAGCCCTCCCCCCTCAGGGCGCTCCACTTGCACAGTGCCCACCCCATCTGGGTTCTTGCACTTTCCGCGGTCTCCTTAACACGAAGGAAACTTGCAGAGCTTCGTGAGGGCGCCTCATCCTGCAGAAGGCCAGGGCCGGCTTGGCGGGAAGCAGCCACGTGCTGCCCCAGGAGCCGCCCCAGGGGCCTGTGTGCGCAGGCGCGGGGGCGGGGCCATGTGCTCGGGGGCGGGGCCATGTGCTCGGGGGCGGGGCTTCGTGAGGGAGCCTTGTCTCTCTGCCATGCGCTCCAGGCCAGCTTGGCGGGAAGCCCTCAAGTGCCCACACTCCGGGGCCCTCGCTAGGGGCCTGAGTGCGCAGGCGCGGGGGGGCGGGGCCATGTGCTCAGGGGCGGGGCTTCGTGAAGGAGCACGTGCCCAGGCCAGCTTGGCGGGAAGCCCTCACGTCCTCACGCCCCAGGGGCCTCCTGTTATGCGCATGCGCGGGGAGGCGGGGTGATGTGCTCAGGGGCGGGGCTTCGTGCGGGAGTCTGAGCCACCAGCTCTAGGGCCAACTTGGCGAGAAGATGGCACGTGCCCTAAGGCGTAATTAGGAGCTTCTTCGCGCAGGCGTACTGGGAATCCCACGATGCCGCCTGCTCTAAGCAGAGAACCTTGGTCAGGGAGGCTCAGTCCCTCAGGCTCTCGCGGGTGCCTTAGTCGTAGTTAAGCCTCAGCTGGGAAAGGGGAACTAACTTTGTGTCTATTTCGTAGGCGATAATGCATCCTGCCCTAGAACATGGTTTCCTGGAGTAGTTAACACTTGACTATTGGCCCTAACTCTTGCCTGTACTGGTGCTCGGGAACTCTTGGCCCTCTTGTTTTTGGTTGATGCTGAAATGTTACTGCAGAAAATAAATCTAAGCTACTATTCCGTGTATGAGTTTCTTTTCAGCTACCGCACCTCCAGATTTTTTGACTTTGTCCTCTGGTTGGAGGGGAGGTTCTAGCATTCAGATATTCAAGTAGTACAAGGTAATTAAGACAACTTAAGAAATGAAAGGAAATGAAGATCAAACGTGTCCGGTTATTCAGCATTAATTACTACGGACATTTCGGAACATTTTGTTAGTTTTATAGCTGCAGTTATACATTACCTTATAACAATAATATATAATGCACACATTTTTGCAAGTTCAGCATCAATTTTTTCTTTCATCTGATTAATGAGATTTTCCTTTTTCTAAAAATTCATCAAAAACATGTTGCGGTTGGTCGGGTCTGAGCACGGCCTGTGCTTGGAACTGTGTTAGCCTGGCTCCTAGGATGGGACTCCTAGATAGGGGACTGTGACACAATCCTTCCCCTTTTGTCGCAAGCAAACGCAAACATACACTGAAGACAGTCTGACTGAACTATGTCCATTTTATGACACCCAACTCACCCCCACAAGGGCATCTGTTCCCAGAGAGGAGGGAGTGCCTAGAACAAGGCCCGGCATGGGCCAGCGAATTGAACGTGGCTGGCGGTGGGGGAACCGATGACCCCTAGTGCAGCTGACCTTGCTCTTTCTCTCTTCTTTGTGAGTAAAATGTTTTCTGTTTTCCATGAGCGATGCTTTTGCTGGTGACCTGACACCATGGAGTGGGTTGGGACCCTAGGACTGTGTTCCTGTGGCAGGCATTGTTATGCTTTTTGCTGCTCTCCAAGGGTGAGACCCTTCCCCTAGAGGCGATAATAGGTGTTTCCCTTTCTGACTGACAGTTTGGCGCAGTGAGCAGGCGGCGGACAGTCTGACGCTTGTTATTGAATGGATGCATAAGAGATGCTTTGTACTTTGTTTCCAATTTTTCCTTTAATATAGATAACCCAGGGAGATTCTTGTATGTGTCTTTGCATGAATGTTTATTCCCTTAAAACAGATTCAAAGGGATAGAATTGCTAAGCTAAATATTTACTTTTCTATTTTTAAGAATCTTGATCTCCAACAAAATTGCCCTCCAGAGACTGTGCCTTCCCACCAGAATTCTGGTTTCTCCACATTCTTGTCACCACTGGGTCTCCCTCCTGCCTCCCCTTGCCCTCAAGTTTTCGTGAGAAAACAACGCAGAAACAGTAGAACAGGAATTTTATGACTTACTGGCCTTGTTTCAGAACAGTGAGGAAAAGTGCTGGGACAATTAAGTATTTGGTGAGGGTGCTTAGCGCTCTCTAAAATGCCTTGTGTCCTGCAACCTTACTAAACTCCATCAATAATGAATGTCTAAAAATGCTGAATCAAGAAAGAAAGAGGGAAAAAAGGTGGGAGAAGAGAAAGGGAAAGAGAGATGAAAGGAAGGGAGAAAGAATGAGATCCTCGCTGTAGCCACTACAGCTGCCGCTGGCCATCTGAGAGTCATCATCATTGTTATCGCAACCACCTCCACCATCACCATCATCAGCATCTCTCTCCTTTGAACTCACAACATCAGAGTGCTCCAGGTTCCGCAAAGGCAGACTCTGTCCAGGCATATGAGGTAACAGACTGATTCACCCTCCCACTTGAAACAACGATAAAAAACCAGATAAAGCATATAAAACAAAGGTTTTGGAGACACTGGCTATTGGGTAATGGAGGAGAGTGATCTCTGGGAGATGAGAAACAAATGAGGTAAGGCATACGAATTCCCCAGCTTACTGTGTGGAGAAAGTTTCCAGACAGAGCCCAGCCCGTTCCCAGAGTTGAGAAAACAGAAACGGAGAGTCTGGGCAGCTAGAGTTTGCAGGGCAGAGTATCAGAGACGAGAGCTGGAGAGAGACGGAATCCTAGAGATCTGCAGTGTCCCCCCGCAGCACTCAGCAGAGTACTGATCAGCAAACACATGTCTGGAAACTACCCAAGGCCAGGGAAAGGACCATCCAACATACTAAAGGAAACCATGCCCAGACCTCCAGCAGAATCAGGACTAGCGCCTGCCCCCACCCACCAGAATGGAAGAACCTCATGATTCACGAGACATCTGAGGACTCCTGAGAATTTCCTCTAACTGGAAGTTAGCCTCAGGGGCTAGGTCAGAAGCAAGATCAACTTTGTTTGGGGAAAAGTATTTCATAGTTGGTGCTGCATGCTTTCTACTACAACCCAGCATGGAGCACATGATCGTAGGTTGTTGCCCTCTTGATCATATTAACTCTGAGCAGCGGGTTCAGGTGGTCACAGCCTCATCCCTCCATTAAAAAAATGCCTCATTAGAGATGAGATGTGGCAGCGTTTGTGGGACTTGGTGTTGTCCTGGGTGGTGCTGCAGGGAAAGTTACTGGACATTGTATGTCCTCCCATGGCCCACTGGGTGGACTGTGGGAGAGTGTGGGCTATGATGTGGACCACTGACCATGAGGTGCAGCGGTGCTCAGAGATGTATTCACCAAATGCAACGAATGTCTCATGATAATGGAGGAGGTTGTTATGGGGAGAGGAGTGGGGTGAGAGGGGTGGGGGGTATATGGGGACCTCATATTTTTTGAATGTAATATTAAAAAAATGAATAAAGACAAAAAAATTTTTTAAAAAAGAAATAAATTAAACTTGCAATGAGAAAAAAAAAAAGCCTCATTGACCTTTCACCAAATGGCTTTATCCACTGATTATCACCACTAGGCTCAGTTATGTCACTGGGGGTTAAAAATAATTGTACTCTTTTCTCTATCATTCCTTCTGCTAGCCTCAGATGGGATTCTTTAGTAAGGAAAACGCTCCCTTATCAACTGCAGGCTATTGTAAAATCCTGAAATATAGTTGGTACAGGAAACACAGGTCAAAAGTTTAATTCTATCCCATGGAGTGTCAATTCTCAGAGTAAGGAGTGGCTGTCCTTGTCATTTCCAATGGGGTCCAATGAATCATTTTTAATAAACTTTTTATTTTAGAACAGTTTCAGATTTAAAGAATTGTTTCAAAGATAGGACAGAGAATTCCTATACCCCTCACACCCAGTTTTTTCTATTATTATCTGTGTTAGGGTTCTCCAGAGAAACAGAACTGACAACACATGTATATGTGTGTTTAAATTTTGAGATTTATTATAGGAATTGTCTCACACAACCATGGGTATTGGCAATTTCAAATTCTGTAGGGCAGGCCACAGTTCTGGCTTTAAGACCTCCAACTGACTGTATGCAGAACCTCCCCTAATGCTGAGGGCACTCTCCTTTGTTGATTGTAGATGCAATCAGCTATAGATGTAATCATTTGGCAACAGATACAAATCCTCACAGTAACAATCTGACCAGTGCTTGCTTGACCAAGCAACTGGACACCATAACCTAGCCAAGTTGACACATGAAATTAATCATCACAACATCTTATATTAGATGGTATGTTTGACACAGTACATGAACCAATGTTGATACACTTTTATTAAAGCACATATTTTATTCAGATTTCTTCAGTTGTTCCCTCATTTTCTCTTTCTGTTCCAGGATCCCATCCGGATACCACTTATGTGATAATTAATTTACTAAGAGGTAAAGTGCCATTCTAATCAGGTCATATCAAAGGTACATATTAGCAATATGAATTATTACTGTTGATGTTAACTTTGATCAGCTGACTTGAGGTGGGGTATTTAGGGGTGTCCAAAGTCAAGAGGGAAGACAAAAACCAAGACACCAGAGGAATTTTTTTTTAAATTATTTTATTTGTCTCCCCTTTCCCACCCCCCGTCCCCCATTGTTTGCACCCTGGGTGGCACCAGGAATCTGTATCTCATTTTTAAGATTTATTTTTTATTTATTCCCAACCCTCACCCCAGTTGTCTGCTCTTTGTTCTTCTGTGACCTCTTCTATCCTTATCAGCAGCACTGGATATCTGTGTCTCTTTTTGTTGCATCATCTTGCTGTGTCAGCTCTCGGTGTGTGCAGTGCCACTCCTGGGGAGGCTGCACTTTTTCCCGTAGGGTGGCTCTCCTTGTGGGGTGCACTCCTTGTGCGTGGGGCACCCCCACACAGGGGTGCCCCTGCGTGGCACGGCCCTCCTTGCGCACGGCCCTCCTTGTGCACGGGCCAGTCACCACACAAGGCAGGAGGCCCTGGATATCAAGCCCTGGGCCTTCCCGTATGGTAGGCCGGGTGCTCTATCAGCTGAGCCACGTCCCTTCCCGACACCAGCGGAATTTGAAGCCTCGTGCACCAATAGTTAGGGAAAGAAAGCCCAACTACTAACCAGATTAATGTAAAACCTTACACTAAAAGCCTAATTACCTTTGTTCCTCTTGCCTAATACAACATGTCCAGTTTTCAAGAAAAAATTATAAGGATTGCTAAAAGGCAAGAAAAAAACTCAGTCTGAAAGGACAAAGCAAGCATCAGAACCAAACTAAAATATTATACAGATGTTGGAATTATCAATGAATTTAAAATACCTATGTTTAATATCTTAAGAAGCTCTAATAGAAAAACTTGCAAGAATATATGGGTAATGTAAGAAGTATTGGATTTAGCACAATCCAGATTTTGAGAAATTGGACAGAACACAAGACCAGTTTTCTTTTACAACAAATAAATTTCAAGGGAAAAAATGTGATGGGGGTATATTTAGATTTAAAAAGACTTAAGGGACTTAATCTCAATATATAGACCACATTTAGATGCCAATTTAAAGAAACACATTTCTTTTTAAAGTATAAGGCCATCAGATAAATGTGAAAACAACTGGATATTTGATATTAATATCATTTAATTATTTTAGGAATGACAATTTTATTTGGTTTATGTTTTTATAATAGAAGTCTTATCTTTTATAAATGTGTGCTGAAATACTTAGAAATGAGGTGGTATTTTTATCCTTACCTTTGCAGATGTAATAACAAGTGTTGGTACTGTGTAAATTTGCACAATCAATATCCAGTAATGCCTAAACCAGTTTACTGTGAAAGGTTTCAGTTAATCTATACCTTAAAAGCAATAGCCAGAATAGCTTACTTAAATAAAATTCAACAGGCTTTTGTAAAAGCAGACCCCAAAACATGTACACCACAAATAATTTTTTTAAAAAGCCAATTAATCCCCTTGTTTACCTTCTTAGGAATCACAGCATTTGTTGGTACTGCAGCCACACCCCTCTATTTAGTCGCCAACCTCTCCAAAAAAGTGAGAGCATTAAAAAAAAAAAAACAAAGCCAATAATCTCATAATACAGGAGAATAATTTCTCCTCCTGGAACCCATCCAGCTTCACCAAGTGGCTGGTCCCCTTTATTAATTATTATCCTTATTCTTTTGACAATTGCAACTGTACTCACACCATACAAGCAATGCTTTAAATAAGAGCAGTTGCAAACTCTAACAAACTAACTTTTCCTCCTCAGACCACCCTCTTACTATAATTTTCTAAGAGCTCAATGCCCATAGTGTCAGCAGGAAGTAGTTACAGAAGATCTGAGCTTCGTCCCTTTCCCCTGTGATAAGAATATCGTCAAAAACTAGAAGGAGGGAATTGGTGGATGTAGGATGACCAAATACCTGAAAGTAACTTGTTTCTCTCCCTGTTGCTAGGATACAAAGAAAAGAATTGTATGTAAATCAGAAGGTAATGAAATGCAACTCTCTCTTTGGGCCAAATTCTGCTTTTGGTGGTCAAGAATATCCTGTTGAAGCAATGAAGTATGAAAACCAGCTTCAACCAGTTGGCCGGACCTGCGCAGAAGCAGCCCCTTGCTGTCCTCACTTCAACTTGCTTAATTAACGTAGTAAAATTCCCACCCAGGGGTGGAGTTATCCACCCCTTTCTTGATCATGCAATGTATGTGCAAGCGTGATTTCCTGAACATGCTAATCATACAGTTATATAACCAGCTATGTGTGTTCATCCATATGTATAAAAACTAATGCATAATCAAAGCAAATGCTAAGTAGTAACTTGGATAGTTAAGTAAGAGTGAAACTGCAGCACAGGGAGTCAGGTCTGAGTTACTTTGGACTGCCCTTAGCTCCTTACCTCTGCAGACATAATAAATGTGAGTTTGCCTAACTCTTGTGTTGAGGTTTTCTTCATGCCATCTCTGGTTATCCATAAAGGCCTTGCTTTTGGCGGCAGACTTGACCCAGTGGTTAGGGCGTCCGTCTACCACATGGGAGGTCCACGGTTCAAACCCCAGGCCTCCTTGATCCGTGTGGAGCTGGCCCATGCGCAGTGCTGATGCACGCAAGGAGTGCCCTGCCACGCAGGGGTGTCCCCCGCATAGGGGAACCCCATGCGCAAGGAGTGTGCCCCGTAAGGAGAGCCACCCAGCGCGAAAGAAAGTCAGCCTGCCCAGGAATGGCACCACACGCACAGAGAGCTGACACAACAAGATGATGCAACAAAAAGAAACACAGATTCCCATGCCGCTGACAACAACAGAAGCGGACAAAGAAGACGCAGCAAATAGACACAGAGAACAGACAACCAGGGTGGGAGGGGGAAGGGGAGAGAAATAAATAAATAAAAATAAATAAATAAATCTTAAAAAAAAAAATAAAGGCCTTGCTTTGAGGCCTAACAGTATGATGTCTTGGATATGGTTCACATTATTCCATGGTCAGAGATGAGGCAAATGTGGGAGTATAGTTGGAACCAAACTGGCCGTGGATTGATGACTGTTCATGCTGACTGCCGGGGATATAGGGTTCATTATGTTATTCTCTTTACTGTTGTATATGTTTGAGATTTTCTGCAAAACCACTTTCAGGGGTCTCTCATCCCAGCCTTTTGGAACAGAGCTGCAACCCATTAGTTAGTCCTTGACCCTATGCTGATAAATTAATCTGGGCAATTTTTTTAATAGAAATTTTTAAAAAAGATTTATTTATTTATTTCTCTCCCCTCCCCCCCCCACCCTGGTTGTCTGTTCTCTGTGTCCATCCACCATGTCTTCTTTGTCCGCTTCTGTTGTTGTCAGCAGAACAGGAATCTGTGTTTCTTTTTGTTGCATCATCTTGATGCATCAGCTCTCCGTGTGTGTGGCACCACTCCTGGGCAGGCTGCACTTTCTTTCGCACTGGGCGGCTCTCCTTACAGGGTGCACTCCTTGCGCATGGGGGTCCCCCGCGTGGGGACACCCCTGCATGGCAGGGCATTCCCTGTGCACATCAGCACTGTGCATGGGCCAGCTCCACGCGGGTCAAGGAGGCCCGGGGTTTGAACCACGGACCTCCCATGTGATAGACGGACGCCCTAACCACTGGGCCAAGTCTGCCGCCTATCTGGGCAATTTTAAAGACTTAGGATAAGGTGAACCAAAAGTCAAAAAAGAGCGGTGAAACAAAAACACAAGGCAAAAGAGAGAAACTGACCATCAGAATAAATTCACCAACATTTTCAGATGCCTAGACATCAGAAAAAAATAACAAGCCATACAAAGAATCAGGAAGAGAAGTCTCAGCCAAAGGAATAAATGAAAAATCTTGATGAGATACAGGATTTAAGAAAATGAATCAATGATAGGCACAGAAATCTCCTAAACCAGTTCAAGGAGTTGAAGGAAAATATGGCTAAAGAGGTAAAGGGTAAGACAAATGAGTTTATATGACTAAGAGACTTCAAAATGAGTTGGGAGGTCATCAGAGGGATCGTGCTTATGCACGTCTTAGCAGAATCCCAGAGACAGCCAAGGTAGATACAACCCCAGGTAGTGGTGCTCCTGTGGGTTATGGAGACACCCAGGTCCTACGGTCATGACAGATGGCTCTGGAGTCCAGTGCCTTGCCAGTGGGCCCTACTTTGGAATTTGTGTTCCTGAGTGTGATGGAGCTGGACTCAGATGTGAACTTTCTACACATGCCTCTTCTGTCACTTTTACTGAACCTGTGGTTTGCCCTGGGGTTGGTGTATATCCAGGAGACATGAATCTCTGGACTGTCTACGTGCCAGCTGGGCCCTGAGCCTCAGAAGAGTTGCAACACCTACTCTCCAGTTCATTGAACTTACCCAGGTCAGCTAACAAGGAGGTGTGGATGGTCAACCACCACACCAGGAGACCAAGAGAGTCTACAACTGCAAGCAGAAGAATCCCATTCATCTGCCATGTGGGATCTAAGCCCCCTCTTGATTTAGAGATGGAGTGGGCATCACAATCCCAGGGTCCTCAGGATGGAGGAATAAAGTATGGACTAGAGTGGACTTACTGGTATTCTACTATAGAACTGTGGTGACTCTAGCAATGGAAGAAAGTGTATCACTGGTGTGGAGACAGTGGCCACGGGAGTTGCTAAAGGACTGGGAGAGGAAGGAGGAGGTGTGATATTGGGCATTTTGGGGACTTGACATTGTCCTGAACGATACTGCAGGGACAGATGCAGAACGTCATTTATCCTGCCATAATCCCCTGGGTGGACTGGGGGAGAGTGTGAACCACAATGCGAACTATGGTCCATGTGGTATGGCAGTGCTCCAAAATGTATTCACCAAATGCAGTGAATGTGCCACAGTGATGTAAGAGGTTGTTGATGTGGTAGGAGTGTGGGAGGGGTGGGGAGTGGGGGTATATGGGAACCTCTTATAATTTTAATTAACATTTTGTGTGATCTATGTGTCTTAAAAAAAGATAATAATAAAAAAATAATTCAAAGGGACACATAGTTACTGTACATCCTTAGAAGTAAGGGATAAGCAAAAAACACACACACACAAAGTGCCTACTTATTGATGCATTTTATTTATAAGTAGGGTCATAATGCACTAATATATTTTAACACCTATTGTTATATATATGAATATATATATATTATATAGAGCTGGGGAAGGTATGCTGAGGGGTGTGGAGTTTTTCTTTTTGGAGTAATGAAATGGTTCTAAAATTTTTTGTGGTGATGAATGCACAATATTGTGATTATAATAAAAGCCATTGATTATACACATTAGATAGATCATATTGTATGTGAATATATCTCAGTAAAGCTGCTTAATAAATAAATAATTGTGCAAGAATAGCCAGAGATAGCACCTGTGTACAGCAGGGGAAACATAGACAGATTGAGATTTGAAGCATTTCCTTGTCTGTTTTTTGTTAATTATTATTATTGAATTAATGAAAATGCTCTAATATTGATTGAAGTGATGAATGCACAACTATGTGATTATACAAAATACCATGGTGTATTAGTCAGCCAAAGGGGTACTGACACAAAGTACCAGAAATTGGTTGGTTTTTATAAAGGGTATTTATTTGGGGTAGGAGCTTATAGATCCCAGGCCATAAAGCATAAGTTACTTCCCTCACCAAAGTCTATTTTCACGTGTTAGAGCAAGACGGCTGCCGACGCAAGGGTTCAGGCTTCCTGGGTTCCTCTCTTCCCAGGACTTCTATCCAGGCTTAGGGTTCCTCTCCTCCAAGGGCTCCAGTTTAAGGCTTCAGCATCAAACTCCAACATCAAAACTCCAACATCAAAAACCCTTATCTCTGTCCTTTGCCATGCTTTTTTCTGTGAGCCCCCACCCACCAAGGGGTGGGGACTCAACGCTCTAATAACATGGCCCAATCAAAGCCCTAATTATAACTTAATCATGCCCAGGTACAGGCCAAATTACAAACATAATCCAGTATCTACTTTTGGAATTCATAGTCATATCAACTTGCTGCACATGGATTGTATACTTTGTTAATATGTATCAATAAAATTGATTTGTTTGTTTAAAAAAAGATACTGGGTGAACATAAAGAACATTTGAAAGCTTAAAAAGAAAAGTACTTCATGGTAAAGAAATAAACAATGGATGAGGTTAAAAATAACTTAGATCATAATAGCACAATAATACAGTATTTGTCCATTTGTGTCTGGCTTGCTTCACTCGACATAATGTCCTCCAGGTTCGTCCATGTTGTCATATGCTTCCCGGCTTCATTTTTTCTTACAGCTGCATAATATTCCATCACGTGCATATACCATATATTTGTTTACCCATTCATCTGTTGATGGACACCTGGTTTCTTTCCATCTTTTGGCAATTGTAAATAGTGCAACTATGAACACTGGCATGCAGATGTCTGTGTCACTCCTCTCAGTTCTTCTAGGTATATACTTAATAATGGTATTGCCAGGTCACGTGGGAAATCTATATTCAACTTCCGGACGAACTGCCAAATAGTCCTCCAGAGTGACTGCACCATTCTACACTCCCACCAACAGTGAATAAGCATTCCTATCTCTCCACATCCTCTCCAACACTTGTAGTTTTCTGACTTTTTAAAAAAGGGTTTATTTATTTCTCCCCTGTCCCTCCATTGTCTGCTCTCTATGTCCGTTTGCTGTGTGCTCTTCTGTGTCTGCCTGTATTCTCATTAGGCAGCTCCAGGAACTGGTCCTGGGACCTTCTGGAGTGGGAGACAGGTGATCATTCTCTTGCACCACCTCAGCTCCCTGATCTTCTGTGTCTCTTATTTTCTCTCCTCTGTGTCTCTTTTTGTTGCATCATCTTGCTGCACCAGCTGTCTGTGTGGGCCAGCACTACTGTGTGGGGCAGCACTCCTGCACAGGGCAGCACCCCTGTGTGGGGTAGTACTCTGTGCAGGCCAGCACTCCGCTTGGGCTAGCTAGCAAAACGGGCCAGCTTGCCTTCGCCAGGAGGCTCTGGGCATCGAACCCTGGACATGGGTAGACAGGAGCCCAATTGATTGAGCCACATCTGCTTCCTTTTTCTGACTTTTTAATAGTGGCCATTGTAATAGGTTTGAAATGATAACTCATTGTGGCTTCGATTTGCATTTCCATAATTGCTAGTGATCTTGGAACATTTGTTTCATGTGTTTTTTTCACCATTTGTATTTCTTCTTTGGACAATTGTCTATTCAAGTCTTTTGCCCTTTTTAAAATTGGGTAGTTTGTCTTTTGGGTGTTGAGTTGTATGATCTCTTTATGTATTGTGGATATTAAACCCTTATCTGATATGTAATTTCCAAATATTTTCTCTCTTTGGGTCATCTGCCTTTTCACCCTTTTGAGAAAGTCCTTTGAGGTACAAAAGTGTTTAATTTTGAGGAGGTCCCATTTATCTATTTTTTCCTATTGTTGTGCATGCTTTGGGTGTAAGGTTTAAGAAACTACCACCTGGGATTGGATATGACTTAAGTGGTTGAGTTCCTACTTCTGACATGGGAGGTCCCGGGTTCAGTCCCTGGTGCCTCCTAAGAAAAACAAAAATAAACAAGAAGCAAGCAAATGAAAAAAAACAACTCAGGGGAGCCAATGTGGCTCAATGGTTGAGCACCAGCTTCCCACATATGACGTCCCTGATTCAATTCCCAGCTCTGGTAGCTCAAAAACAAAAATAAACAAAACAAAACAAGCAAACAAAAATCTACTGCCTACCACAAGATATTAAAGATGTTTCCTTATACTTTCTTCTAAGAGTTTTATGGTTGTTGCTTTTATATTTAGGTCCTTGATCCATTTTGAGTTAATTTTTGTGTAAGGTATAAAATATGGTATAGCAGTTTGATATTGTTTATGATTCAAAAAATAGATATTGTATTATGTTTATGAACTGGTCTTTTCTTCTGGGCATATTAGATATATTGGATTCAGAGGTTCCACTTTTATGTGATTAAATAATGATTAAGGCTTTGATTGGGCTGTATCAGTAGGATGTTGAGTCCCAGCCTGTACCTCAGAGAAAGGAGGAGGTTGGAGTTTTGAGCTGGAGCCTGGGAAATAAACACATGGGAGAAAGCACAGCAGCTGAGCCTGGAGAGAAAAGAGCCCTGGGAAGAGAGGAACTCAGGAAGCCTGAGCCCTTGGCAGGCTTCGGCAGCCGTCTTTGCTGAACTCGTCTGTTCTAGAAGCTTTCTTGTGGACTTTTCAGGATTTTCTAGCCATAGGAGCATATCATCAGTGAATACTGAAAGTTTTACTTCTTCCTTTCCTATTAGGGTGCCTTTTATTTCTTTATCTAGCCTAATTGCTCTAGCTAGAACCTTTAGCACAATATTGAATAACTATGGTGACACTGGGCATCTTTGTCTTGTTCCTGATCTCAGTGGGAAAGCTTTCAGTCTTTCATCATTGAGTACAAAGCTAGCTGTAGTTTTTCATATATGCACTTCTCCAGACTGAGAAAGCTTCCTTCTATTCCTATCTTTTGGAGTGTTTTTTTTTTAAATCAAGAAAGGGTGCTGTGTTTTGTCAAATGCCTTTTCTGAATTAATCTAGAGGATCTTGTGATTTCTCTTCTTCAATTTATTAATGTGGTTTATTACTGTGATGGTTAGGCTATTGTGTCAACTTGGCCAGGTAATTGTGCCCAGCTGTTTGGTCAAGCAAGCACTGGGCTAACTGTAATGAACTTTAGTCGCCATTACTGCAGTGGCAAATCATAGATAGCTGGTTAGCTGGTTCTAATTATATCAGTCAGGGAGACTGCCATCAGCAATGAGTGACACTTTATCCAATCAGTTGAATGCCTTAAAAGAGGAAGTGATTCCAGCATTGAGAGAGAATTTCCCAGCTCGTGTTTGGACAGCCAACATCTCCCAGAACTCAAGAACCTTTATTGGACTTTCATTGCAGCCCCTGGTTGCAGCCTGCCTGCAGAACCTAGACTTGTGCATTCCCGTGGCTGTGTGAGAGACTCTTATAGAATCGCATACTGTTGACAGATATCTCTTGTTGATTCTCTTTCTCTAGAGAACCCTGACTAATTCAATTACTCTAATTTATTTTCTTGTGCTGATCCACCCTTGCATACCTGGGATAAAACCTACTTGATCGTGGTGTATAATTATTTTAATGTGCTCTTGGATTTGGTTTGCAAGTATTTTGTTGAGAATTTTTATATCTATATTCATTAGAGATATTGGCCTGTAACTTTCTCTCTTTTTTTGTAGTATCTTTTCTGGTTTTGGTATTAGGGTGATATTGGCTTCATAGAATGAGTCTGGTAGTGTTCCTTCCTTTTCAATTTTTTGGAAGAATTTGTGCAATGTAGTCTTTGAATGATTGGTAGAATTCACCTGTGGAGCCCTCTGGTCATGAGCTTTTCATCTTTGGGAAGTTTTTGATGATGGTTTCAATTTCTTCACTTGTGATTGATTCGTTGAGGTCTTCTATTTTTTCTAGGGTCAGTGTAGGTGGTTTTTGTATTTCTAGGAATTTGTCCATCTCACCTACCTCATCTAGTTTTTTGGCATGCAGTTGTTCACGGTATCATCTTTTTTTTTTTTTTTTTTTAAAGATTTATTTATTTATTTAATTTCCCCCCCTCCCCTGGTTGTCTGTTCTTGGTGTCTATTTGCTGCGTCTTGTTTCTTTGTCCGCTGCTGTCGTCGTCAGCGGCATGGGAAGTGTGGGCGGCGCCATTCCTGGGCAGGCTGCTCTTTCTTTTCACGCTGGGCGGCTTTCCTCACGGGCGCACTCCTTGCGCGTGGGGCTCCCCCACGCGGGGGGACACCCTTGTGTGGCACGGCACTCCTTGCGCGCATCAGCGCTGCGCATGGCCGGCTCCACACGGGTCAAGGAGGCCCGGGGTTTGAACCGCGGACCTCCCATATGGTAGACGGACGCCCTAACCACTGGGCCAAAGTCCGTTTCCCCACGGTATCATCTTATGATCTCTCTCATTTCTGTGGGGTCAGTGGTAATGCCCCCCCCCATTTATTTGCACCTTCTGTTTTTTTTCTTTGTCAGTCTAACAAGTGAGGCCAGTTATAAGACCCCCCTCATTTCCTCCTTGTCACGCTCAGTGATGATTCCTTGTCCTTAGAGTTTCCCTTCAGCTGAGCAGAGGGATAGGCCCAGGCCCTGCCAAGGGAAAGGGGAAGACCCTGAGTGAGCACTGTGGGGACCATCCACCAGGGAAAAACGGGGACCCCACAGAGTCTGCCCGCCTCCTGTCAGCAGCCTGTGGTGCCCCTCAGTTCTCCTTACAGGGACTCCAGGATCCAGGACACTTGGGCCTTAGTTGGAGGCAGATTTCCTCAGGTCAGCTAAGCAGAGGAGGCCCAGGCAGTGCCAGGAGGCAAGGGGAGGTCACACCCTGAGGGTGTACGGGGCCAAGAAGAGGAGGCCCGGAGCACCTTGCAGGCCTTCTGCATGCCAAGTCCTTGCCTGAGTCCTGCTAGACAAGGAGGTGGCCATTTTGGTGAAGTTCCTGCTCCTCGAGTATCAAACCAAGGAGCCTATCACAGGGGCAGAAATGCTGAAGATGGTCCCTAGACAGACAAGGACAGCTTCTCCATGGTCTCTGGGGAAGCCTCTGAGGGCCTGCAGCTGGTCTCTGGCATCGACGTGGAGAAAGTGGATCCTGCCAGACAGTGCTATGTCTTCGTCAGCACGCTGGGCCCACGCCGAAACCAGCAAGATGGAGGTGCTGGAGGGTTTGGCCAAGGGTCCTTCCCATTCCTGTATAAAGAACCATTGAAGATAATGGGGGAGAAAAAGCCACGAGCAGTATGAGTTCAAGGGCCTCCAAACCCTGAGCCAATCCTGCCAGGGCAGGGCAGAGTGGACAGGAGATGCCCAGGACCCATCAGTGGACTGGGTCTGGCATTTTCCAGGTGCCCTAAGCACACCCCCTTAGAGGTTGGCATGAGGCCTCTCAGCCATGGTCTTGTTCTTCCCAGAAGCCCCCTGTTTCCCTGGCCAGGCCTAAGGTCTTTCTCTGCACTCCAGCCTCCTTGGCAGGAGCTGACATCCTGCCTGGCAGCCATCCCTGTGACAAATATGCTGGCCCTTTGTGAACAAGAGGTCCCTGGTCCAGCCTGGCCTGGGGTCCCAGAGTTGGGATGGGGCAGAGGGTCCACCTGCTCCTTGGGCACCATGCTTTGGACTGGCGGCCCCTTAGTGTGCATGACGGACAGCCTGCCCAGCCCAGGTAGCTTGTCCCAAGGGCCCTTGTGACTGTGCCACTCCAGCATTCATGTCATGAGCTCGCCCCAAGCACCTCCTGTCTGCCAGGCCCGAGGGACACAGGAAGGTAAAGGGGAGTTTCGTGGGACTCCTGAGCTGAGGCCTCAAAGCACAGAGGCCCAAGAGGGCACTGGTGTTGTCTCTTCTATGGGTATCTGGGAGCACTGAAAGAGTTTATGCCCAAGAATTACGCATTTACAGCTCTGATCTGCAAAGGCCACTCAGTAGTTTCATGGCATATGGATGGGAGACAGGCCTCTTCGGGGTCTGTAGTCCCAGTGAGCTCTCTTGTGAGGCTGGATTAGGGTAGTGGATGGATTCCAGAGATGTTTAGGAATGTGATGTGAACGAGTTGGGCTTGAAAGCTGAGGGAGAAGAAAGACCTGAAGATATTTCAGGAATGTGTTGCTTCACGTAGCCTGCTCTGTGTGCTTATGTTTAGTTTACTGTTTTTTGAAACAAATTCCTCACCCTCCAAAGTTTCCTCATGTCCCTTTTATTTTTCTATTTTAATGGAAATATTTGAAGAGTTTTTGATTTATGGAAAAATTTAGAAGATAGTACAGAATTCCTATATACCCTGTACCCACTTTCCTATTATTACCATATTAGAATGGCATGGTTGCTGTAATTAATGAGCTAATATTGACGCATTATTATTAAAGTCTGTACCTTATTTGGATTTCCTAGTTTTTATCTAATGTCTTTTTTTTGTTCCAGGTTATAGTATCAATTTAATTGTCATGTCTCCTTGGGCTTTCCTTGGCTGTGACAGTTTATCAGACTTTAGCAGTTTTGAAGAGTACTCGTCAGGCATATTGTAGGATTTCCCACTACTGCAATTTGACTCATATTTCTCTCATGATTAGACTGGGGTTATGGCATTTGGGGAGGAAGAACACAGTGGTAAAGTGCCATTTTCATCACATCATTTCCAGCTTTTGGCTGCTGCACATGGCTTCTTTTTCCATGTTCAATGTCCTTTGCGTATAAGGACTTCAGCCATGTTGGGTTAAGATCCACCCTCTTTCAGTTTGGCCTCACCTTAACTAATAACACCTTCAAAGTTTCTGTTTACAAATGGGTTCACATTCACAGGGCAGGGGACGGGACCTGAGCATGCCTTTTGTGGGGGACATGACTCAGTGCCCAACGTTATTGATGTTGACCTTGATTACCTGGATGAGGTAGACAGAGTCTGTCAGGTTTCTTTCCTATAAAGTTACTCTTTTATTTCTCCTTTCAATACTGTATTGTTTTGGAAGGACTTCACTCTGCACAGCCCACACGTAATGACTGGGGAGTTATGTTCAATCTTCTTGAGGGGGGATATCTACATAAATTGTTTGGAATTCTTGGGTAAGGGAAATTTTTCTCTGTTTATTTCATCAATTCTTTATCTTAGTGACCCAATTTTGTTGCTTCAATTGTTCCACCTTGGATTCTATGTTCCTTTAACATATTCCCATGAATGTGGGTTTTCTCCCCCATCATTAGCACCTCCTTATATCTGGCACTACAAAAGGTTCCAGTTTCATCTTGCATATTTCCTGCTCCAGTTCTAGACTCAGCCATCTCCCCAAGGAGCTCTGGCTCCTTTAATGAGAGAATGGTATTAGAAACCAAGATCTGAACACTTGAAGTGCTCATTGGACAGGCATGTCATTGCTTCAGGCTCTCCCAGTTGACAAAAGTAAGTAAATATATGTGTGATGCTAACTCCTGTATGTACACACCTACCCATAAATATTTCTATTGGTATGTATATGAAGCTAAACATGAGTTCTTGCTGATGTCTCCAGCTCTAATCCATTACCACATGGATTATTCTACTTGCTCCCTTTATCTGTAACTCTCACTTGAGCAGTTAGAAACCTCATCCCCACCATCCACCATCCATTTACTTTATGGTTCAATTAAATATACATGTATAGCAGTATCAGAATTGTTAACCCAAATCTTCTAGGGAACAAAACTTTTTCAACTAGAGTACAGGTTTTAAGTAGTCTCTGTACCTTTAGTCTTACAGATTCCATTCATTTCCCACATTACATGGGTGTTTTATTAATGTTGTTATGGCTGCCAAAGCCAATACCATGCAATGGGTTGGCTTGAACAATGGGAATTTATTGGCTTATAATTTTGGGGCTAGAAGTCCAAATCAAGGCATCACCAATGTGATGCTTTCTTTCTAGTGGACTGGCATTCTGGAGCTGGTTGTTGGTGATCCTTTGTACTCTTTCTCACATGGCAAAGCACGTGGTGGCTTCTCCTGGTCTCTCCCATCTCCTCTGGGTTCTGTTGATATTCAGTTTTTGACTACTCCCTCTGTGTCTTACTGTCTGATGGCTTGGACCCCTGCTTCTTGCATGTTAAACCAACAAACTTTCTGAGTGAGCTCAATGAACAAAATCACTGTTGGCTTGGACTAAAAGGGACATGGAAGGGAGAGACCGAAGGGGAAACAATTTTAAGAGGAAAACCATGGAAGCTGAGATCTGGAATTAAGACATCAACTTGGGCAAAGAAAGGAACCCCACCCAGGTATACAGGGCATGAGTTTGCCCCAGCAGTTGAAAAGGGTGGATGTTCTTGCCTGATGTTCAGAGAGAGTTTGCCACCCCAGGGTACAGAGAGGGTAAAACACATTCCCCAAAGATTAGGGAGGTTGAGTTCGCTACCCCATAGGTCTGAGAGGGGTGAGCCTGTCCCCCATGAATTAGGGAAGGCCAGGTCACCAATTCATTGCTCTGAGAGGGTTGGGTCTGTATGCCAAAGGTTAGGGGGAATGTTGTCTTCACTTCACTGTACTAGGGGGGTTAAGACTCTAACCCAGAGATTGGGTAAAGTGTGGAAATCACCCCAAAACTCTTGGAGGGTGTGTGGAGCTTGGTCGCCACCCAGATGCTTGATGAGGGTGGAACCAAGAAAATGGCAGTTGAGTAAGCCTGTGGAAAGTGTCAGTCCCCATGTGGCCCCAGGGAGAAGAAACCATCAACTTAAGAACAGATGCTGGACATTATATACCCTGCCATAACCCACTGAATGGACTGGGGGAGAGTGTAGACTACAATGTAAACTATAATCCATGTGGCGCAGCAGTGCTCCAAAGTGTATTCACCAAATGCAATGAATGTTCCACGTTGATGAAAGAGGTTGTTGATGTGGGAGGAGTGGGGTGGGGGAGAGTGGGGGGTATATGGGAACCTCTTATATTTTTTGAATGTAACATTTTTTGTGATCTATGTATCTTCAAAAAACACAATTAAAATTGTTGGGGTGGGGGAGTGGGGAATGGGGTATATGGGAACCTCTTATGTTTTTTAATGTAATGTTTTTGTGATATATTTACTTTAAAAAAGATAATAAAAAAAAAGAATGACTCTCAGACTTTGACATCTAATGAAGTAAGCTGTGCAGGTTTACTGAAATGTAGAGGATCCATGACTCATGTTTTCCTCCCAGTTTCTTCTTATGGTAATGGAAATATTTATCCTTTGTCTGTCCATCTGTGTATTGGAAGCAGTAAATGGTTTTGTAAGTTTCAGAGCTCTACAGCAGATGGGACTTTGCCCCAAACTGTATGTCTTTAAATTGATTGTGATACGATTTTGTACTTGCATTGTAACTGATTTAAGGTTTTTTGAATATTGTAATATCTTTTTGGAATTCAGAGGGTGGAGTGTAGCAGTTCGATATTGTTTATGAATTCCAAAAATATATATTGGATTATGTTTGTGAACTGGTCTGATTTTCTGGGAATATTTTGCATCAACAAACCTTTGGCTGACTAATACATTCATTTCAAAGTATTTTCTAGTTTCTCTTGTGATTTATTCTTTGACCAAGTGGTTATTTAGAAGTGTGTTGCTTAATTTCCATATATTTTCAAGTTTCCTTCTGTTATTGATTTTTAATTTTATTCCATTTTAGTTGGAGAACATATTCTGTATGGTTTCAATCCTTATAAATCATTTTAAATTTACTGAGGCTTGTTTTATGGCTTATCCTAGAGAATGTACTCTTGAGGAGAATCTGTCTTCTGCTGCTGTTGGTTAGAGAGTTCTGTATATGTCTGTTTGATCTACTTGGTTTATGGTGTTCCTCAAGGGCTATATTTCCTTAGTGATCTTCTTTCCAGAAGTTTACCCACTATTCAAAGTGGAGTATTGATGTTTCCCACTGTTATTGTTGAACTGGCTATTTCTTCCTTCTATTCGGTCAGTTTTTGCTTCATGTATTTTGGGGCTCTTGACCTTTCATTAGCATTTGGATTGCTCCTAACAAGGTAGGGTGATGTAACCACCCATCACCAGAGGAAATGGTGCCAGGCTCCTTTGACTGGTGTTTGCTGCATTCCTTGTACCTCCACTCAACTCCCCTGCCTCCTTCTGATCTCCCTCCCCAGCAGTGTTGTGAATGTGTCACTTGTATCACCTTGTCCCTTTCAAAGCCAATGAGTCCTAGCTTGCTCGTCTCTTTTCCCGCAGCTGCATTCCCGGGGCAGCATGTCATTAGCTATTGGTACAGCCTCTCTCCTTCTGTGCTCTTCAAGGCCCTCTGGCACAATGATTCTGCTGCTTTCTGTTCTTGCCAGCCTTAGGACTGTGTCACACAGCTGGGACACAGCACATTTCCAGAACGTGTGCCTTTGAACAGCAGATAGCTGTTGATCAGTCAGGTCCGTGTGTGACTTTCTGCTCAGACCTCTGGGCCTTGCTAAATCTTGTGTAAAACCAGCCAGCAACTGAAGGAAGCATGCGAGCCGAGAGAAGGGCATAACCTAGGTTGGTCCTCAGCTGACATGCTTGCCCATCTCAATAGCTGCTGAAGGTGTCACTGAACCATTATCACCCAGAGCAAAGTGGGCCTTTGTTGTGATGTCCCAGGGCATCAGAGAGAGTGTCTCCTGCTTATGACAGTATGATGATGTGTAACACATTTTAGAAAAGTGACTATGAAAAGGTTCATATGGAAAGGTTGTGCTCTTACAGGGCATAAGCATCGGTGTAGCAGTTTGATATGGTTATGAATTCCAAAAATAGATATTGAATTAAATGGTAATCTGGTCTGTACCTGGGTGTGATTGAGTTATGATTGGGGCTTTGATTGGGCCACATCATTAGGGTACCCTTAGGTGGGTGGGGACTCACAGATAAAAGACATGGCAAAAGACAGAGTTGAGGGCTTCTGATGTTGGAGTTTGATGCTGAAGCCTTAAGCTGGAGCCCCAGAAGTCACCTCACAGAGGAAAGAGAAGCCAGTCCCAGGAAGGGAGGAACCCTGAGCCCAGGAAGAAGCAAGCCCTGGGAAGAAAGGAAACTTGAACCCAGAGAGAAGCAAGACCCTGGAAGAGAGGAACCCAGGAAGCCTGAACCCTCACAGACATTCGCAGCCATCTTGCTCCAACATGTAAAATAGACTGGTAAGGGAAGTAACTTATGCTTTCTGGCCTGGTATCTGTAATCTCCTACCCCAAATAAATACCCTTTATAAAAGCCAACAGATTTCTGGTATTTTGCATCAGCATCCCTTTGGCTGACTAATACAATGGGCTAGTCTAGTGAATGTTCACTTCTGCCCTCTCCATGAATGCCAGGAAAATGAAGTGGTATTCCCATCTCTTCTAAGGAGCCAAGAGTGCTATGAATATAAGCTAGTAACTTGAATTTGCTGAACAAAAGCCCTCCCCTCTCAAGGTAGCAGAAGGGGGTAACTGTCAACAAAAGTACTTGGTACTGATTTCAAACCAAACTTCCTGAATTCATCCAGCGGCCAGTACACCTTGAGCCCAGGCTTCTGCAACTCTCCTACAGTGATTAGCTCATGCTCTCATCAGCCTGGTTGATGGACACCTTCTTCACTCCTTATACTCCTTACACTTCCAGAGGCAGGAAGGTAGAATCACTAATATTTTTAAAGGTTGTCACGAGTAAGGATGAGAAGGTAAGGGGTTTCAGACTTGGCATAAACCTCGGTCAACAAGAGCACAGCACATGCTTGAGCGCTTGGGTTGATCTTGGACTGTAAGCAATGAAACTGGGTGTCCTCTCTCTCTCTTTTCTGCCCCAGCTGCCTGCAGAGACTACCTGACCTGTTTTTGTACATGATTACCTTAGATGGTCTCAGTACATTCAAGAACACGTGACTGTTCTGCTCACTAGGCTGGGGAAGCCATGAGACTGGAGGCACCTTGGCAATGGTCCTCAGGTGGCCTGTTCACTCTGCTCTCTCTGCGGAGCCCCAGCCACCTGGACCACCCCAGGCTTGCTCCAGCAGAAAAGGGCTGCAGCCCAGGGTGCACCCGGGCCTGAGCACAGGGGCCCTGCCTGGGGAGGCCTCTCACTGGCAATGCCGGGCCTTCCTTCCCTGCCCATTTCCGAGGCTCTTCCCTGTTACAATGCTGTGAGCCCAGGGTTGCTCAGCATCTTGTCTTCCCAAGGAACTTGGTGGTGCTGGGGCTGGAGGCGGGCATGGAGGTGCATGGGAAAGACCCTATAGGGAAGCAGACTTGGCCCAGTGGTTACAGCGTCCGTCTACCACATGGGAGGTCCCCGGTTCAAACCCCGGGCCTCCTTGACCTGTGTGGAGCTGGCCCATGTGCAGTGCTGATGTGCGCAAGGAGTGCCCTGCCACGCAGGGGTGTCCCCCACGTAGGGGAGCCCCACGCACAGGGAGTGAGCCCCGTAAGGAGAGCCGCCCAGCGCGAAGGAGAGTACAGCCTGCCCAGGAATGGCGCCGCACACACGGAGAGCTGACACAGCAAGATGATGGCAACAAAAAGAAACACAGATTCCCGTGCCGCTGACAACAACAGAAGCAGACAAAAGAACACGCAGCGAATGAACACAGAGAACAGACAACTGGGGCAGGGGAAGGGGAGAGAAATAAATAAAAATAAATCTTAAAAAAACAAACAAAAAAAGACCCTATAGTCAGCCTGAGCTGCCTGGTTTGTCCAGCTCTGATTCACCTCCAGGCCTTTCCCCCATAAAGGGCAAACTTGATCACTAAAGTGCTGGATAGTTGTTTTAATGACAACAAGCTAAGCCAAGTTTGGTAAAAATACTTGACGTTGTTTTGCAGCAAATTCATTTTTCAGATTTAGCTGCGCCACTGAAACGTTTCTTTGCCGCCTGCAGTTTAGCCATTTCACTAGAGCTCCACGTCTTTCAAACCTGTAAATACTGTAATCACATATTTCAATGAGCCCAAACACCTCTCCAAAACAAAGGTCCTACCAGTAACAGATTTAGTCATCACTGTGCTCGCCTGAATTTATTCTCACACTGACCTGACCTAGCATCATGTTGATCCAATTTCATCAACTTTGAGATTGTTTTTTATATTTGGCAGCAGAAGGATGAGTTGTTTTTTCTCAACCTGCCTTGAAAATTGAATTCTCTTTATGTGGAAGGAGGAGAAAAGAAGTTGAGAGATGAGGGTGTGCAGGTTATATTCTAGGGCAGGTCTCCCGACTGCAGCAGTGTTCATATTTGGGACCAGATCATTCTTTGTCGTTAGGGGTGGTGCTGGGCATTGTAGGATCCACTAGATGCTAGTAGCACCCACTGCCACCAGTTATGACATTAAAAAATGTCTCCAGATGTTGTCAAATGCCCTGGGGATAAGAGTTGCCCTTGAATGAGACCACTTTTCTAGGGGATTTACATGGGGATTTCTAAGGCTTTACTTGGGAATAAATGTTCACCTCTCGGTGTTTCTTCTAAAAAATTTCTCTAGTCGCTATTTTATCCACATGATGGACAATGTCCATCTTTGTGGAAATGACCCAGAACACCCCTTTGGTGTGTCATTCATTCATGCGGTGAAGCATCGTAGTGCCTGTGCACACAATCGCACTGAAGCCCACCAGGCAGCACCCACAGAAAAGCGGAGTGCACCTCTCCACCAAATGAGCTACAAGGCCGACGGCAACACCACTTTTGTTGGATATGCTCAGTGGGTAATGGTTCCGACTTGTTTTCCACCTGCTTTCTCATCACCTCAGCTGTAGGCACCGTACCCGAGAAGGGAGAGAGAGAAAGGGAACCTTTGAGATCTTGGGGGTCCGTGGGGATATAGTTGACCCTTGGGTTAAAGAAAGTTTGGGCACACCTTTGTGAAAAGGGAGTCCAAGTGTTCTCTATTCTTCCCCAGTTCAGGAAGTGGGAGATGACTTGACACTTGTACAGACTTAGGCAACCAAATGCAAGTACTTCTGGACAGCTTTGTCAAGTGTCAAGGAAGCTGTATCAACTAAGGTGGTATGTGATGGTTAGGCTGATGTGTCAACTCGGCCAGGTAATTGTGCCGTTGTCTGGTCAAGCAAGCACTAAGCTAACTGTAATACAAGGGCATTTATGGACTTTAGTAACCAGTGAGTTTATTGCACAGATGGTTGGTTATGTCTACGATCAACCTGGGACATTGCCGTCGGCAATGAGTGATGCTTTATCCAATCAGTTGAATGCCTTAAAAGGGGAAGTGATTTCAGCAGGGAGAATTTCCAAGTTTGTCTTTGGACAGCCAATGTCTCCCAGAAACTCACCAAAGACCTTCACTGGACTTTCATTGGAAACCCTGGTTGCAGCCTGCTTGTGGCACCTGGACTTGTGCATCCCCACGGTCACGTGAGGGACTCTGATAAAATCACATACTATTGATAGGTATCTCCTGTTCCGTTTCCCTAGAGAATCCTGATTAATACACAGTACATAGAGAGCAAGTACTCCAAATAATCCTGTCGTGTATGTGTGTGTGTGTGTGGGTATAGATACATAGAAATCAAAATCACCTAACTATACTACTTTAGGCATTTTATCAACTTTCATGCTTTGGAGCACATTTTATGCAGCTCTGTTTCTAGACCACTTCTAGGTGAATCATGATTTATACTTTACTAAACACTGTCACGTGATGTCTTTGGATCAGCCTGGTCTTCCTTCTGCTCCTCTGAGCATGAGTTGTTTTTTAGACTTTACTTATCTGTTATGGTCCAGCCCATTCAAACCTTCTCATGCTCAGTTTACTCCCAGGTGTAAGTAAAATGCAGTCCTCTGCCCTGGCTGAGGAGGATTCAAGGTCAGCAGATTTCATTCACTTAATGTTAGGT
Source organism: Dasypus novemcinctus (assembly GCF_030445035.2). NCBI lineage: Eukaryota > Metazoa > Chordata > Mammalia > Cingulata > Dasypodidae > Dasypus > Dasypus novemcinctus. The sequence goes on along the minus strand of NC_080704.1, from coordinate 186,454,547 downwards.
TCAAAATGTAAAGACGGCTAAGTGGTAGGGATGAAGTATGAAATAGGTCTGTTATTGATGTCATGCAGTCTACAATTTGCAAATAAAACCATGCCCTTTAAGCAAACCCTTTTGGGAAGTAAATAACCTGATCTTACATTTTGCAAATTTTCATTTTTCTAGATATATTTATATGTAAACAATTTTTAAATGCTTTATGTTTTTAGGAAAGCATTTTTTGAAAACCAGAGAAGTCCAATTTTAATTTTAATTAATTAATTAATAGTAGCAGCATCTCCTTATGATTCAAGTAAAGATCAGGAGGCATCTTGAAGTCCAAGCTAAAGATGAAAAAAATGTACTTTTTAAAAGTTAAGGAGTTAACAAGTTAATGAAATTTAGAAATGCCATTAGCACCCATTTATAAATGAGCTGAGTCAGGGAGATTTACCTGCAGATCAGTGCTAGACCCTGGATTGCCAATTCTGTAATCCATTCTTATATTTTCATTTTCTTATTGACTCTTCCCATTTCTTACACAATGCTCCCACCCCCCTTCCCCTGTCAAGTTAAAAATAAAGGAGAGTGGTATCTCTTGGTTTTGGGGTCCCGGTGTCTGGGCTCTGTTACCTTATTTTGGGGTCTAAACCCAGTGATTTTAATAGTAAGAATTTGAAAATTTATTTTTGTTCCTTAAGAAAAATCACTCTTTAAAGAGGCTCACTGATGGGAGGATGTTATAAATTAAATACCATGTAGCCAGCAGTGACATAGAGAAAAGCCATCATCAGTTTGCCACTGGAAAGTTTAAGTTGAAACATTAAATTGTTTTATATTTTTTAGCTAAGAAAGAAAAGAAAGAAAAAAGTCCCCAGATCTAGCACCTGAAATAAAAGTCAAATGTGAATCCTGCAAACCAGATACTGATTGGCACCCTCTTACAAACACTGAAAACCCGTAGGACTCACTGTCACCTCCACAGGTGTGCATAGGGAGAATGTAAAGGACACTTTTCAGTACTCTTATAAGGTGAGAACTGATCTTTTTCTCCTTTGTAAAATGAAGATGTTACAAAAGGCACCAACACAACAGGGAATTGTGTGTATATCCAGGAAAAGTGTCATTGTTATCATTATGTCACCGATGCTCGAATTCTGTACTTGTCAAGCATTTTTACAGATGTTTAGTGATTGGACACAGAATATCTGAGGGGCTTAATGAAACCCATAGCCTATTTGAGCATCTATTAGATACCTGTGTCATGTCAGGGATTAGGGTTTTTACTTTTAATTCTTTACCATGCAAGCAAAATGTAGCTAAGGGAGCTATACAACTGCAAAAAACAAACAAACAAAAAAACACACACAAAAAACAGAGATGATGAACACATTTTTTCAGACAGATAATTATTCCTTTTCCAGTACTGTTTATTGACCTGGACGTTTTCAGAAAAGATGACTACCTTTACATGTGATAGCCTCTACATTCTGGGCACACTGGGGGCCCATGGAAAGTTGGCATGTAGTCATAGAAGTAGTGGCAGTTGGCCCAGCAGTGGTATGGAGCCGGGGGAGGAGGAAACATGGGCATGGAGGTAGCAGGCCCAATGGGCATGACAGGCACAGGCATCCAGGGATTCCAGAAGGGCAGCAGGCTGGCCAAAGGCAGTTGCCTGCGTGGCATGTCAGGGTGCCTGGGAGGAATGGCAGGAAGGCCCATCATGAGCCCGTAAGAATTCATCTGTGTGGAAGGTGTGGCATAATAGACAAAGGGGAGCTGGGAAGGGGCGGTGGCAACTGCAGCGTGTGGAATAACAGGAGCCTGGATACTCACTGGCTGCCCTTGAAACTCAGCTAACTGGCTTTCTGCAGCCTCATGACTCACCATGGCGGGCTCCAGTTCTGTCCCTGGAGTTTCTGGGGGAGCAGAGTCGTCATTCCCAATCTGGGTTGTCTTGTCAAGTTCTTGGCTCTCCAGTATCTCTTGATGATTCTCATGTAGAGACGTGGGCTCTTCTTGCTGTTGGGTGGCTGTAGGTCCTGGAGATTTGGGGGATTCTGGTGTGCTCGCCATGGTCTGGGAAGCCTTGTCCAAAGCCTGTTTCAATGTAGTTTTAACACCCACTCTTCTCTTCATCCTTGTAAGAAGGTGAGGGGAGTCTCTTTTAAAGTAGGGACTGCAGTAAAACTCTACCTAAGATTCAGAATTTAAAAAGAAAAGGAAATAAAATTGAAGTCACAAAATAATTGACAGCAACTAACAACAACAATGTATACCCCTGTGCAATATAACTCTAGTGGTCCTGGGCTATCTTTCTGATAAAGTCACAGTCCTAAATGGAAGCTGCAGGCTAGTTATTAAATCCTCAAGAGTCACCAATTTATGACTAGCACTTCACCCTTGGAGAATGCTAAAAATGGTAAATTAGCCAAGTATACGAGACCAATGAAAAGGGATTTTGACATTACAGGCTGGAAGTGAAGAAGACTGGGTGCCTTCATAATGCCATGCCACTGGCTACAGAATTAGCCCCTTGCTGGGAGTCACTGGTTCTCTAACACCAGGGGCCCCAGAGTCCAGTATACATGCACACTCACTCTCCCTTGGACAGTCCTGGTTAAGTGCTTTGGGACAGCACTTCCCCAGCTACATGCTAATGGCACCCTGATCTCGTAGCAGGAAAGGCACCACAGACACATCTAAGTTACAATTTAAAAGAGCTGTGGGCAGAGTTGCAACACCTACTCTCCAGTTCAATGGTCTCACCTAGGAAAACAAACAAGGAGATGATGATGGACAACACCCACCCCAAGGAACAGAGTGTCTGCAACTGCAAGCAAGATAGTCCTATCCATCTACTCCATGGGATCTAAGCCCCCTCTCAGTTGGAGGCGGAGTGGGTGTCACCACCCTAGAATCCTCAGGATTGGGGAATGAACTATGGACTAAAGTAGACATTTCTATTCAGTTACAGACTTGTTACTATTCTAGCAATGGAGAAACTTTTGTTAATGATATACAGGCAGTGGCCACCAGAGTTTCTGGGGGGAGGGAGAGAGAATGGTATAATAGGGGGGCATTTTTGTGACATTGGAATTGTCCTGCATGACACTGCTGTGATGGATACAGGCCATTGTATATTTTGTCATAACTTACAAAATTGTGCTGAACAAAGTGTAAACTCTAATGTAGACTCTAGTCCACAGTTAGTAGCAACGCTTCAATATGTGTTCATCAATTGTAACAAATGTACCACACTAATGAAGGATGTGGGAAACTGTGTGAGGGGGAAGGAGTGGGGCATATGTGAATCCCCTATATTTTTTATGTAACATTTATGTAATCTAAAGCTTCTTTAAAAAATAATTTAAAAAAAAGAAAAAAGAAAAATCAGGGGTGCACATAAGCTCCAGATGAAATTTGGACCCCAGTGGAATGAACTGAAGGTACAGTGATTTAACACCTTGGTAACACTCTCCAAGGGCTTGGCGCCGTTCTAAGTGCCTCTCTATATTAACTCGTAGTCCTTGTCACCCCCACCCAGAGTGGGAAACAGGCACAGGAGCGCTTAGGTACCTTGCCCAAGGTCACCCAAACCCAGCTTGGCCCCAGAGCCCACCATCTTAGCCCCTCTGCGAGGTTTGTAGGTCATTACCTTGTTCACAATGCAGACTGGTCTTTCTTCTGTGAAAAAGTTAGTGAGGCAGACAGATCTGTGAACATCCTGGCGCATTTTGCTGAAGCCATAGAGATTGAGCTGGCGGATGAAACTCTTCAAACAATCTGTTTCAAATATTTTGTTAGGACCTTCCCTTTCCAAAATCTCTTTTTCAAACAGCTTCTCATTGATCCCTATACAAGTCCCATCACAGTCCCACCAAACTGAAGCAAACTGATTGCTATTAACGATTTTCCAAAGTTTTTTTGGAAAGGGGAGGGAAAGGAGATGAGAGTCTCTCATTGACAGTGCATCATTGGTAAGGCGTGGTCTTTTGAACAAAGGTCCTTGGGTCAAAGCTTGAAAAGCAGTTTCTTCAAATAAAAATCTGAAGTCGGAGTACCCGGCTGAGGATGGGTCGTTCCAGGCAGATGAAGGAGCTACTGAACGAGCGTAGTTCTCTGAACCACTTTGGGGAGCCCAAGTTTCTGAACAGCAAAGGGCCATTTCCAAGCCACGCTCTCGGCCTCTTGGGTTACGCTTCTCATTTCTAGCCATACTAAGTGATGGCTTGTCCTTCATTCATGAAAACATGAGAGTGCGGAGTCGCCAGCAGCACCCTTTGCTAAGAGCGCCGCTCCGGGGGGGTCACAAAGGGGCTCAGGTGGCTGGGGATGATGTCATAATACATCTAGCAAGTGATCTAAGGAAAGCACAAGCCAAACAAGTGACCTGTCAGCATGCAGCACTTTCTGGTCCATACAGACTCATTTTAATTCAAAAGCTGATACTAGTATATGTGTTTAAGGTAATATGTCAAAACTCAGGCTCAAACTATACCCTTCCTTCTGGGTTCTAGTGCTCCTGGGGCCAGTAGAACCAGACTGAAGTAACTGACTCAGGAGGATCCAAGCTCCTTCTCTGAATCCATTAGTCCATATGACCTTAACACCCACGATTAAGGCTGGAACCACACCACTGCTTTAACACTGTCATAGCCAGCAACAGCAAGGCCCTCCACAGGGACCCTCCCAACACGCCCAGGCTGCGGGTCACAAGAAGGCAAATCGCAGCTTGCTGCCAAGGCCACTGGGCTCACTGACCCACCCCTGCTTAGCAGCCAGGGGAGGAGTAGAAGGTGTCTTTTCCTGCATCTCTCCTCAGCCTGGACATGTGACCCCAGTACCCTCTATCTTCATGGATACCCTGTGACAGGGCATGTGGCCATGCCATCACACACATCTTACTTTCCTTGACAACGTCACAATGACACATCTTGGTTTGATCTCTGCTAGTGTTCTCATTGTAGTGTGGAGCCAGGAGATCAAGCAAGAGGTGTCCATCCAAAGCGACATCTGGATTACAGCAAGTGGTGGATTTTCTTGTCAATTGCTACAAACCATGAATCAAAACTCCACCTGAGTGAAGTTCCCATTAAACTGGAGTGACAGCTGGGGGTGGCGGGGAGGGGTGGAACAAAAATCGTCACTAGGGTAGCTTGTTGAAATATGGGCAATACTCAGTGGTGGCCAAGGCCTGACAATGCACTGGGACCAAAGCAGCTAGCTATGAATTTAAGCCTGTGTTAGAACACTGTGGCCACGTTAGTGAGATGGATAAGCTTGTGGCATGGCAGCACTTCACCAACAGGAGGCTCTTGTGGATATCCTTATTTCCCTCCATATACTGTTCCTTGAAGAACACTGATGATGATGGGTTTTCACCAACCTCCACAAGCCTCAGCTGTCTGGGGCAACGAGATTCCCTTTGATGCTGGCTGAGAACAATTCAAGTTTCCCAGACCAAATATAAAACGAGCTACACACAATGCACATGGAAAATGAGGAACCAGTTTATTGAACAGCTAATGGGAGCAAAAATAGTGAATTTAGCTAAACTTTTTACACACCAAGCAGGAAAGGCTTTACCATCCATTCCCCTTTTTTTTTTACTCCCACACACAACAGGTTTGCTGGAGGCCAGTGTGAGGGGTGGGGTTATTTACATGATTTACAGTAAGCCTGATTTAGACAATTTAGCAGTTGCCTACCTGGTAAATCCTATACCTTCTCCCCAGTGAGAATATCAACACTCCTTTGTACCCTTCTTTAAAACAATTACTTTTTTGTTTTCAAATTACACTTGTAGAATCCGGTTTCTCCCCCTTTGATCCATGACTGTTCTACCAGTGCTTGGAGAAACCACTCTCATATTTAGAAGAAAAGAATCTACTCTAAAGCTTTCTTGTCGCCGGCAGACAAAAAGCTTCAGATTTTAACATAAACATAATCCTGCTGGCCACTGCTGATCTGGGTATCTTTGCCAGTGTTCCAGTTTCAAGTAGTGCTTTATAGGTTTTTGGCAAGCCAAAATTCTTAGACTCTTAGAGAAGCACGAACCATTTCTTGCTTATTGTGGCTGCTCTGGCCTACTACATACACGGAGAAATTCAAGGGGGTAAAATGGCAATTTCAATGTCCGCTAGGTGTGGATCCCCACTACTGTGGGGCAGGTGAGCCACTGGATTCTATGTCGGCAACAGAACACATACATCTCCAGTACAAGCTTGTAAAAAAATACTTTAACAGAATATACTGTACAGAACTAGGATTTAACACCGTATATTACAACGCTAAAATATTCGTATAAATACTATACAGGCATGGAGTCACTCCATTAGAAAGGGCTCACCAATGAGGCTATTAAAAACTGCTGTCAGCATGCCCAAAGAGAAGCTACTTCCACAGTAGGAACTCTAAAAATAAAGACTGTGATGTGTATAAACAAGTGGTGCAATAGAGACATATTTACAGTTCCTACTGACTACGCCACAACAGGAGAAATCCGAGCTACACATTGAGGCCAGCATGGTTTCAAAATACATTTTTAAACAATACTTTTGATCGAAATTTTAGCACTTTAAAAAAACAGCAATGTAGATGTACCTTCTGTGGGCCTAATCAGCCATTCCCGGATGGGCGCCCAGCTGGAAATCAGTTTCGCACACTCTCCCTGGCAGACTCGGACTCTGACACAGACCCGACACCACACCCCTGTACTCCAGTCACCTCCCACCTCTGGGTCACACAGTGATGAGTCACTGCTAGGCATTGAATGCAAACACAGCCAGCGTTGAGATGAAAGTCTCTGGAGACCCAGCTCCCGTTCCAGTTCTGGGTGGAAGGGTGAACAGAGAGGCAGAGGAGGGTAGAGAAGAACGTGTGTCCAATTCCATTTACGTCCTGTCCTAGGAAATGGAGTTTTAATCTGGCATTTCAATATTTAATTTGGGAGGTGGCAGGACATACTTTCCAGGGCTCTGTGTAATAACTACCCTGGTCTTCTTCCGAAACATAGGAGCAATTTTAGGAGGTTCTGGAACTGGAGTTTCTTCGGTTTCTTCATTATCTTCATGATGGAGATCATATGAAATGTTTCCGTATTCTCTTAAAAATGGGAAAATCTCAAGCAGAAACTGGCAGAAATCTTTGCGAATACCAAACCACCCTGAAAAATGAGAATTTACTTTTTCAAAAACTAGATTCAAGTGCATTTCATGTAAATTTCCTTTTCTGAACCAGCTGTTTTACTTGTGCAATTTAATGCTTTATCCTAGTGTCTTAGAATTGAAGATTGAACAAGGTCTGAACACCCCAGCCCAGACCCCCTGAATCTGAAATGATGGGGTGGGGCTGGGCAGTCTGCTTCAACAGGCCTTCCAGGGAATTCTGATGGGCCCTCAAGTGTGAGAACCACTGCTCTAGTGAGTCTCCAATACCTGTGCACAGCTGGACAGAGTTGCCATGCTCGAATCGTCCCTGGCCCAAACAAACTCATGAATAACAAAGAATGTCATCCAAGAAAAGGAAATGTGCCATCCCCTGGGATTAGGCAGGATGACAGCTATGTGTTAGTCTAGGCCAGGAGAAGTCCTGAGTTCAGGGGACCACCTCAAAGCTGCTTCCCCAGGACTGTCAGTCAGCTCAACAGTGGCTCTCCAGAGGGCAGTACTCTGTGGTTACATGCAAGAGAGCACATAGTCTAATGAGGAAGGGGCACTCATCAAAGATAATTTTCAAACTGTGTGCTACATCATGGAGGTGGGAAGGAAGCAAGCAAGCAAAGTAACACCGACAAGACTTGGTGATGTCAGGAGCAACTTTGGGGATGGGGCGGGAAGAAAAGGAACCCAGGGGAAGCGGATTTGGCTCAACTGACAGAGCGTCCGCTTACCATATGGGAGGTCCAGGGTTCAAACCCAAGGCCTCCTGGCCTATGTGGTGAGCTGGCCCACGCTCGGTGCTGCCATGTGCAAGGAGTGCCATGCAGGGGTGCTCCCCGTATAGGGGAGCCCCACATGCAAGGAGTGTGCCCTGCAAGGAGGGCCATCTCACATGAAAAAAGCATAGCTTGTCTAGGAGTGGTGCTGCACACACAGAGAGCTGACACAGCAAAATGATGCAACAAAAAGAGACACAGATTCCTAGTGCCACTGATAAGAATACAAGTGGATACAGAACAACACACAGCAAATGTACACAGAGAGCAGACAACGGGGGGGGGGAGGGGAAAGGGGAGAGAAATAAATAAAAAATAAATCTTAAAAAAAAATTAAAAAAAAAAAAAAAAAAAAAAAAAGGAACCTAGTATGACTCCAGGTTCTGGCAACATGGATTTTTCATCTAATCCTCACAAACCCCTGGGAAAGAGGTATCTAGATCCCCATTTTACAGAGGAGAGACCAGAGGCTTGGAGATGCTATATGTCTTGAACAGTCACACCTCAAACAGCAGTGGGGCGCTCCTTTCATAGGGTGCAGGTGCATGCACACACACACATATATACACTTAAAGGGCTTCTGAAACACTTTGTACATACAGTGGTTTCCTCCCTTTTGTCCAAATGTGGTTGCCATCAGAGTGATCAATGAAAGCCAAAGTGGGACAAATATTGGTATACAAGAGAATGCATTGTGGCCATCCAGCTTGTGAACCAGCAGAATCTAAAAAAAACAGAAAAAGTCAAGATCATGCTGGTGCAACACCTGAAAATACAGACAAGGCCAAAGCTAGAGCCTCATTAGAGAACCCCTTCCTTGTCTAGTCTCATAAGAGGAAAAGTAAGGAAACAACAGAAAAGCATCCACTGTTATGGGAAAGAAAAAGATAGGCTTTCACATCCTCCTCCAATACTAAGCAAAAGTCCATCAACTTGAAAAGTTTCCAATGCCAATGTTTTTCATGGGAAGTGCCTCTTGGTGTTTCTTCTCAGGAGCCAACAGTGCCCATTTTATAATTCTCCACAGAACTAAAATTAAAAAATACAACATTCAGGGGGAGTGGATATGGCTCAAGTGGTTGAGCACCTGCCTCCCACATGGGAAGTCCCAGGTTTGGTTTCCGGTGCCTGCTGAAAAAAACAAAAATGAAAAAGCAAAATAAACGAAAGAACCAACTCAGGGGAGCCGATGTGGCTCAGTGGTTGAGCACTGGCTTCTCACATACAAGGTTGTGGGTTCAATCTCCGGCCCTGGGACCTCAAAAAAATACAACATTCCACTTTCTTTTTCAAAAAGTAGAAAAAGTCATTAACATGCCCGATGCCTAGAAAGGTGCACATCTCACTGCCAGTCCCCCAGCTCCCAAAGAAAGGATGTTCTAATATCACTGACATTCTCCATAGGTATTCTCTCCAGGAGGTGGCTCATCATGATTTCAAGGGAGAGCTGGCTGCCTTAGGTATTCAGGATGCTCCAGAGGGAAGGATGTGCCATGGAGTCTGAGGAGTTCTCCCACAGAAAACCTACCTCAAAGGTAAGAAGAGGCACCACAATGGTCATCCAGCTTAGTGCCATCGTTATGTGTGTCCTTCGCTGTTCTGCAATCACATCCATGGAGCGCAGGAACAAGACGGACCACACAATGTAATAAAGGACAACCAGGCACAGGAAGGACATGAGGATCCACAGGGGGACGCACACAACCTGAAGGAAGGAGGAGATATCTCTTTAGAGCTTCCACCCAGCATCTGATGGGAGGCATGGTCTCAACCTTGCTGGGTCTCTCCAAGGTAGGACAGCACAAGACTGAAGAGAAAGGCCTGCCTGACAGGATTGCTATGAGCACAGCAAGGGAAAGAACACGCATAGTTGTGTTTCCTAAACAGCCTGCTAAGTGAGAAACGCTCCGTCATCCAGTCACTCTTCAGGCACACTGGCCTGGCACCAGGCCCTGTGCCCGTAGCTGCAGCAGACACTCCCTCAGCCTCTGCTCACTGCTGGCACCACATCTCCCCGAGGTAAACAGGACATTGCTACCACCCTGTGGACGCAGAGATCATCTCACCCTGACATGCTCTCTGTATAGGCAACATTTCCGCATCCTGCTAAAGGTACTTTGGCAGTATTTGGTAACATGTTCCCTGGAAACATCGGCCACCCAGGCTTCCACAGACCCCCTGCTAACTTGGCAGACTGATGCTGCATGCAAAATGCTGCCCCTATCCCTGTTGCCATGCCCAAGTAGGTTCTAGTGTGTCGCTGTAGGTCCAGAAAGACCCAGCCAGGACTTTGTTTCATCCTCACACAAGTCTGCAGGGTAAGCCCAGGGGCCACCATCTGACCAGGCTCTAGCATATGATGCTTTCGCCCTTCCACACTGCCCCATTGGACTACTTTCTCAGTTATGCCTTTTTACGAATTGTTATACAATAAAATTGATCTTTGCTTTTGGTGTACAGTGACTTTGAATGCGTGTGTAGATTTGGATACACAACAGTTCCTTCACGCAGAAAACCCCCTCCTGATCCTTACTGACAGCCCCCAACCCCAGCCCTAACCACTGGCAGCCACTCATCTGCTCTCTATCACTACACTTTTGTTTTTTCAAGAACGTTACATAAATGGAATCATACAGCATGCAACCTTTTGAGACTAGCTGTTCTGTGATGAGAGTGTCACTCACTGGACTTCCATTCTTGGGTGGAATGTCAGTGACCTTAACAGCCTTACTTGCTCCCTCTGGGTCATTGTGGAAAACATGTTCAGTCCTCTTCGTTTGCTGGGACCCGCCCAAGATTGGGACTTGAAAAATTTAGAGGAAACATTCAAAATTCCTAAACTATTTTGCCTGATTGTACTTTACACTAAAAATTGGGTCTTATCCAGATTTGTTGCCTCCATGTCACCACAGAAACATCCTGCTACCCAATTACCACTCTACAGATATAGCACCCAGAAGATGCAGTATGAGTACTAATGTTTTTTATTATGAATGTTTTATGAGTGACTATGGGCAGAAATTATGAGCCCCATCTGTACTAAATATGGAAGCTACTTATGTTCACTGATTTTCTTCCCTGTCTCCAAATTAATACTTTTTTAAAACTATACTTTTTATTTTGCTTTTTAAAAGGCAAGCCATGTTCACTATAGAAAATTTCTTGCCTGCAAAAGTATACATCAAGGGGAGTGAATGGAGCTCAGTTGCTGAGTACCTGCTTCCCATGTATGAGGCCCTGGGTTCAAACCCTGGTATTTACTAAAAAAAATATGCATCAAACAACAGAAAGGAAAAAAAAAGTGATCCTACCTCCCAGAGGCAATGCAACTCTTCTGCATTGGTTCTCAATCTTTTTTCTATGGATTTAATAGTTAAAACCATACTGCATTCTCAGATTTGTAGTTTGCCATTTATTTGTTCATACAGTCATTCACAGACCATTTTTTAGTAAGAGAGGTTGTAGGTTTACAGAGAAATCAAGCAGAAAATACATAGTTCCCATACAACCCCTCCCCAAACATATACAGGTTTCCCTATTATTAACACTTTCATTTAGTATAGTACCTTTGTTATAACTGATGAAACAATATTATTCTATAAATTATAGTCCACAGTTTACATTAAGGTTCACTGCATGTGCTGCACAGTCCTTTTTTAAAAAATTTTTATATTCTAGGAACATATATACAACCCAAAATTTCCCATTTCAACCACATTTCAAATAATAATTCAGTGGAGTTAATTACACTGAAAATGTTTGCTATCAACATCACCACCCATAATCAAAACTTTTCCATCATCCCCAAACAGAAACTATGTATCAATTAAACATTAACTCCCAATACCCTAACCTACCCAAGCCCCTTGTAACCAGTATTCCAGCTTCTGACTCTATGAATTTGTTTATCCTATTTCATATCAATGAGATGATAAAATATTTGTCCTTTTGTGTCTGGCTTATTTCACTCAACATGATGTCTTCAAGGTTCATCCATGTTGTCACATGTATCAGAACGTCATTCCCTTTTATGACTGAATAATATTCTGTTCCATGTATATACCACATTTTATTTATCCATTCATTTGTTGATGGACATTTGCATTACTTTCAGCTTGTGAATAATGCTGATATGAACATCAGTGGGCAAATATGTTTGAATCCCTGCTTTCAATTCTTTTGAATATAGACCTAGATATGGAGTTGCCAGGTCATTCAGTAATTCTATTCTTAACTTTCTGAAGCACCACCAAACTGTTTCCCATAGCTGCTACACCATTTTATACTGCCACCGACAATATACTAGGGTTCTCCATATCTTCTCTAAAACATTTTCTTAAAAAAAAAGAAAGAAAGAAAAAAGAGTAGCTAGTTATTCTAGTGGGCTGAAATGGTATCTTGTGGCTGATTTGCATTTCCCTAATGGTCAATGATGTTGAGCATATTTTCCTGTGCTTTTTGGCCATATATATCTTCGTTTTTTTTTTAAGGAGGTACCAGAGATCGAACCCAGGACCTCATATATGGGAAGCAGGTGCTCAACTACTGAGCCACTTCCACTCCCCAGTGAGAGTTGTTTTTTCATTTGTTTTAGGAGGTCCCAGGTTCCTCATACACGGGAAGTAGGTGCTCAACCATGTGAGCTATATCTGCTCCCCCATTTGTGTATCTTCTTTGGAGAAACGTCTATTCAAGTCTTTTGCCCATTTTAAAATTGGACTGATTGTCTTTTTATTGTTGTGTTGTAGGACTTCTTTATATATTCTAGAATATATATATTTATATATTCTTAAACCCTTGTTTTAGTTTCTTAGGTTGCTGAAATAAGATACCATGAAATGTGTTTGGCTTTAGCAATAGGAATTTATTAGCATACACACACACACTCTCTCTCTCTCTCTATTCATTTCATTCATAAAGGACTCTAGTAACAGGACTAAATCCCTTCCTGAAGGAGGTAGGTCACACCTTAACTGAATTAGACTCTTCAAAAGACCTTACTTACAATGAGCCCACACCCACAAGAATGGATTAATTTAAAGAATGTGCTTTTCTGGGGTAGATAGTTTCAAACTACCACAACCCTTACTGGATATGTGATTTCCAAATATTTTCTCCAATTCTATAGGTTTTCTTTTTTTTTTTTACTTTCATGATGCAGTCATTTGATGCACAGAAGTTTTTAATTTTTATGAGTTCCCATTTGTAGCAGTTTGATATTATTGATGAATTCCAAAAAGAAATACTGGATTATGTTTGTAAACTGATCTTTTCCTCTGGGCATATTAGATTATATTGGATTCATAGGTTTACTTGATTAAGTATTCAGGTAAACCTCTTGTGCCAGTAGGGCATTGAGCCTCCAGCCTTGGTGAGTGGGGACTCACAGATAAAAGGCATGACAAAGGACAGAGTTGGAGGGTTTTTGATGTTTGAGTTTTGATGTTTGAGTTTGATGCTGAAGCCTTAAGCTGGAGCCCCAGGAAGTAAGCACACAGAGGAAAGAGAAGCAAGCCCCAGGAAGAAAGGAACCTGAACCTAGAGAGAAGCAAGACCCTGGAAGAGAGGAACCCAGGAAGCCTGAAACCTTACAGACATCGGCAGGAATCTTGCTCCAACAAATGAAAATAGACTTTGGTGAGGGAAGTAACTTATGTTTTTTTGGCCTGGTATCTGTAAGTTCCTACCCCAAATAAATACCCTTTATAACGGCCAGCAGATTTCTGGTATTTTACATCAGCACCCCTTTGGCTGACTAAAACAGAATTTGGTATTGGGAGTGGGGTAGTACTTTTGCAAATACTGAAATGCTGAGACAGTTTTATAAATGGGTAAGGGGCATTTTTGAAGGAATTGTGAAATGCTTGATGGAAAAGGCCAAGATAGCTTTGAAGAGACTGTTGATAGTAATAATGGATGCTAAAGTGACTTTTTATGATGCCTTAGAAGTAAATGATGAAACTATTATTGGAAACTGGAGGAAAGGTGATCCGCGTTTTAAAGTTGCAGAGAACTTAGAAAGCTTAACTCCTGGTGTTTTTTGGAAGGCAGAATTTGAAAATGGCAAGCCTGGGCATTTAGCTGAAAAAGTTTCAAAGTAAACTTGGAGGATGCAGCTTGTCTTCTCCTTGGAGCTTATAGCAAAATGCTAGATGAGCGAGATAAGCTGAGAACTGAATTGTTGGGCACAAAGAAAACAGAAACTGATTCTGAGAATTCCAAGCCTCTGGAAATCAGGCTCCCAGATCAAAGAGCCCCACTGGAGGACTTAGCTAAACTTGGAACTTGTAAATCAGGATGGAAGATGCACTTATGTTGGAAAGACAACTTGTGGGAACTCTTACTGTCTGATGGCTTGGACCTCAGCTTCTTGCATGCTAAACTAAAAAGGTTTTTGAGAGAGCTGTATATTACACAAAACCATTGTCAGCCTGGACTAAAAAGGACATGGAAAGCAGAGATTGAAGGAGAAACAGCTTTAAGAGGAAAACCATGGAAGCTGAGATCTGGAATTAGGACATTACCTTGGGCCAAGAGAGGAACCCCATCCATGTGTACAGAGAGGGTGAGTTTGCCCCAGCAGTTGAAGAGGGTAGATGCTCCTGTCCGATGTTCTGGGAGAGCTTTGCTGACCTAGGGTACAGAGAGAGTGGTGCACTTTTCCCAAAGATTAGGGTGGTTAAGGCCAGCACCCCACAGGTCTGAGAGGAGTGGACCTGTCCCCCACAGGTTAGGGAAGGCCAGGTGGTCAACTTGTTGCTCTGAGAGGGTTGAGCCTGTATGCCAAAAGTTAGGGGGAATGTTGTCTTCACATCAATGTACTAGGGGGGTTAAGACTCTAACCCAAAGACTGGGTAAGGTGTGGAAATCACCCCAACACTCTTGGAGGGTGTGTAGAGCTTGGTCGCCACCCAGATGCTTGATGAGAGTGGAACCAAGAAAATGGCCTTTGGGCAAGCTGGTAGAAAGGTGGGACCCCATATGACCCCAAGGAGAAGAAACCATCTTCTTAAGAATGACTCTCAGACTCTGAAATTGAACAGAGGATTCCCTGCAGGTCTACTGAACTGTAGAGAAACCATGACTCATGTTTCCATCCCAATTTCTCCTTACTGTAATGAAAATGTTTATCCTTTGTCTATCCATTTGTGTATTGGAAGTAGATGAATTGTTCTTTAAGTTTCAGAGGTCTACAGCAGACAGGACTTTGCCCTAAGACCAACTGCATTTCTTTAAATTGATTGTGATATGATTTAGTACTTGCACTGTAACTGATTTAAGGTTTTTTTTTTTTTGAATATTGTAATGTCCTTTTGGAATTCAGAGGGTAGAGTGTAGCAGTTTGATATTACTGATGAATTCCAAAAAGAAATACTGAATTATGTTTGTAAACCGATCTTTTTCTCTGGGCGTATTAGATTATATTGGATTCAGAGGTTTACCTGATTAAGTAAGTGCCAGTAGGGTGTTGAGGCCCCACCCTTGGTGACTGGGGACTCACAGATAAAAGGCATGGCAAATGACAGAGTTGGAGGGTTTTTGATGTTGGAGTTTGATGCTGAAGCCTTAAGCTGGAGCCCCAGGAAGTAAGCACACAGAGGAAAGAGAAGCAAGCCCCAGGAAGAAAGGAATCCTGAACCCAGAGAGAAACAAGACCCTGGAAGGGAGGAACCCAGGAAGCCTGAACCCTGGCAAACATTGGCAGTCATCTTGCTTCAACACATGAAAACAGACTTTGGTGAGGGAAGTAACTTATGCTTTATGGCCTGGTATCTGTATGTTCCTACCCCAAATAAATACCCTGTATAAAAACGAACCAATTTCTGGTGTTTTGCATCAGCAACCCTTTGACTGACTAAAACACCATTTATCTATTTTTTTCTTCTGTTGCTCATGCTGTTCATGTAAAGTCTAAGAAACCATTTCCTAACACACAGTCCTGAAGATATTTCCCAATGTTTTCTTCTAGGAGTTTTATAGCTTTGGTCCTTATATTTAGGTTGTTGATCCACTTTCAGTTCATTTTTGTATAAGGTGTGAGGTAGGGGTCCACCTTCACTTTCTTGCATATGGATATTCAGTTTTCCCAGATCCATTTGTTGAGGAGACTATCTTTCCCCACTGAGTGGACTTGGCAGCCTTGTTAAAAACTAACTGGTGATTGATAAATGTAAAGATTTATTTCTCAACTCTAAATTCGATTGATTCCATTGGTCTATATGCCTGTTTTTCTGCAAGTACCAGGCTGTTCTGATTACTATGGCTTTATAATAAGTTTTAAGATGAGGAAATGTGAGTCCTCCAACTTCGTTCTTTTTTTCCAAGATGGTTTTGGTTATTCGGGGCCCCTAAACCTTCCAAATAAATTTGGTAATTGGCTTTTCCATTTTTGCAAAGTAGGACGTTGGAATTATGATTGGGATTGCACTGAATCTGTAAATCACTTTGGGTGGAAGTGACATCTTAATAATATTTAGTCTTTCAATCCATGAACACGGAATATCCTTCCTTTTACTTATGTCTTCTTTGATTTCTTTTAGCAATGTTTTATAGTTTTCTGTCTACTAGTCCTTTAACTCCCCCTCCCATCATTGGTTAAATTTATTCCTAGATATTTGATTCTTTTAGTTGCAATTGTAAACAGAATTTTTTTCTAGATTTTCTCTACCCACCACCTTGTTCAATTCACTTATTAACTCTTGTAGCTTTGTTGTAGATTTTTCAGGATTTTCTTTATAATGGGCTCATGTCATCCTCAAATAGTGTAAGCTTTACTTCTTCCTTTTGATACTTTTTATTTCTTTTTCTAGCCTAATTGCTCTGGCTAGAACTTCCAGAACAATGTTGAATAACAGTAGTAACAGTGGGATTCCTTGTCCTGTTCCTGTTAGGGGGAAAGCTTTCAGGTTTTCACCATTGAGTATGACGTTAGCTGTGGGTTTTTCATATATGCACCTTTTCATGTTAAGGATGTCTCTTATTCTTAGTTTTCAAAGTTTTTTCATCAAGAAGGGTGCTGGATTTTGTAAGATGCCTTTTCTGCATCAACTGAGGTGATCTTAGTTTTCTTCCTCCTTTGTTCTATTGTGGTGTAATATGGCATTTTTTAAAGCTGTATTTTCTTGATTTGGTACTTTCCCAGTTACTGTAACCCTTTAACTGTTTTCCAGGCTTCTGAGGAAGATGGTTATGCCAGTTTTTGCTAGTTGTTCAAAGATTCTGCAGGGGATGTGTGTGTGGGAGGCACCCTGGAGCCTCTTATGTTGCCATCTTGGTTGCCATTCCTAGTCAATTTTAACTGAAATTTGACTAATTTTAAACTTCCATTAACTGAAGTCATAGTTTAAAAGCATCACTAGCAGGCATGGAAATTAAGAACTTTTTTGAAAAGCAAGTTGGCAATGCAGTATATGAACTGAAGAACCTCAAAAAAGTTCCCATCTTCTGACCCAGTAATTCTGTTTCTGGAGTGGGAAAAAATTTTATGCACAAAAATATACAATGCAGCATGACTTATAATTATAAAACACTGGCAACAACCTAAATACTCAGAAATAAGGGATGGTTTGATAAATACATTTGAATAATATTTTATATCAATTTAACTTTAAAATTCATGTTCATAAGACCTTTTATTGGCAAGGAAAAATACTTATGATACTTTAAAACAAAAAAGTAGAAAACAGAATTTTATGTGTAATCTAATCTCCACTATCTTTATAAAACAATAAATCCCAAACAAGGAACCAGAAACCTTATTTCCCAGTGTAGAGACTATGGGTTATTCTTATTCTATTACCTCTGCTTGTCTGTCTTTTCCAAGTTTTTTAACATGGACTTGGATTACATATATAACAAAAAAAAGAAAGAGAGAAATGTTTATTTAAAATTTTAAGAGGCAGAAACATAACAAATTTACATACAAGCCATGGCCAGTGGATGATCTTGTCCAGTCTTAAGGCAATGAATATAAACTGGAGAATGTTGACAGAACACAGGATTTCTAACTGAAAATGAAGAGAAGAATTAGTTAAACAAAGCAAAAATTGTATTCAATACTAAAATTATTTGGTTAACACACTAAAAAAGTAAACACACTAAAATAAAACTTTTATTAACTTACATTGGAAATTCCTTATTTTTGGCAACAGAGGAGCAAAATATTACAGTGCCAAAGAGGAAACGGCCCATCCTCCTGCCTCTTCTATTTTGCTTGGTGGCTGCCCTACCCTTCACGCCACTCAAAGCCTAAGCACTGCCTGTGCAGATGATGGATGACCTTGTTTTCTAGTTCACCAAAAACAGCCTATCTGCAGGGGGCTCTCCAAGTTTCTTTACTGCCCCTGCAAACAAACATTTCTATCCCTAACCACCCTCATATTTCCTTCTTCTCCCAGGCTTGGCCCTGGAACCCAGTTCTCGTTCCTTTCTGACTCCTCAAAGATTTTGTCACATCAAGACCTCAGTTATAGATTCTTTACTGCATCTTTAACCTTGTCTATTCCACTTATCCTTCCAAGCAGCACAAAAACAAGTTCAACTTTTCCATTAAAAACCAAAAATATAACCTCTAAGCCAAATAAAACCTTCCCTTTCTTGATCATGTATGCCCTCTCAGCCCCAGCACTCTCCCTCTGTTAGAGCCAAGCTTTGTGAGATGGTCAGATACTTAAGCCCCTATTGCCTCACCTCCTCTTCCAAGCTCCACCCACTGATCACATGGAAACTGCTTTCATCAAAGCCACCAATAACCTCCATGGCATCAGACCACTTTTCAGTCCACATCCTACTGGGCGTCTTTGTTACATCTGATATTGTTGACCACTCCTTCTTTCTTATAACTCTCCTTGGGTTTCTAGGGCACACCATGCAATGCAGTCTTGGTGTCCTCCTACTGCTCTGATAGCTCTTTTTTGGTTTTCAATCCTGGCTCCTTTTCTGTTCCTTAAATGGTGATGCTCCCCAGGGCTTTAAACTGTCTTCTTTTCTACTCACTAAGCACATACATACTTTCCCTCACTCACTCTGCCCTGGGGGTGGGGAAGAATACATTTCACCCACACTCATGACTTGAATTACCTCCTATTGGTTGATTCTCAAATCTGTCTATATGCTATTTACTTGGCTGTCCTATAGGCACTTCAAATGAATCCAGTTCCAAATTGAGTTCATTATCCCCTTGCACCTTTAGCCCTTTCTTTCCCTCCCTTTCAATATTCACCCATCTCAGTGTAAGTTACCACAACTGCCTAATTACACAAACCGTGAACCTGGAAAGTGCCCTATATTCCTCCTCCCGAATGCTCATATCCAGTCACCAAATCTTATCCACACCATCTTCTAAAATTCTCTTGAATCCCTCTGTTCACTCTCTGTCCCAATTACTATTGCCTGGTTCAGGCTTTTCTCATCACCACCACCCCTCTCTGCCCCGACACACTTCACCAGCTCCCTTACTGGACTTCCTGTCTCCAGACTTGAAAACCCTGTTCCCAAAGCCCCTCTAAGCTGCTCTTCCTTCTGGACCCATTATTTGCCATTCTTCAATGGCTCTTCATTGCATACAGAATGAAAATCTAAACTTTTAGCATGGTCCTATGATCTGGCTCAGAGGTTCTCAGCTCACAGGTGCCTAGTGACTGAGCAATTCTTTCCTAAGTCCCTAGGCTAAAAGAAATACCTAACAGCTCTATTGAGTTAATTAGGTCTAAACTTAATAAGTATTTATGCCCTAAATAGCCATTTGAAAAAAATAATTCACATAAATCAAAAGTAAAATATTTTTATTCCATTCTTAAATAACCACAAGTAATTCTTAATGAGATGTATGCACACAATTTCCGAAACCTTGGAACCAGGTAGGACACTTTCATCTCATTACCTCTAGTAATTACCTCATTACCTCGTTACACTAGTTTTGCACAGAACTAGCTTTTTAGCACAGCAATTGCCAAAACCTAAGTTTCACAAAGATTTAACATCATCAAAAGGTATGTAGTGTGACATAATAATGAAACTGTAAACTACTTTGAGGTAGTCTGAATGGTGTCCCAGCAGATGTCAGGTATCACTGTTTTCCCCCTGCAAGCTCACCATGCTGCCCTGGCATACCTCAGCACATGCTGGGAGAACTGTATTCTGGCCCCTACTTGGCCCAACCCCTTTGAATGGTCTCCCTTTCCCCCAACTCCCACTACTTCCTCCTTTTCCCTTTATGCTCCAGTCATACTGAACTACCTGCAGGGTGTTCAGCATGACAGATTTTCTCATGCCTCTAAGCCTTTGCATGCATTATTCCCTCGGCCTGAAAATTATCACCTCCTTGCCCACCTACACAGCGCTCTCTGTCAGACCCCAACTCCCCCACATCTCTGTGACCTATCTCCAATTATCTCCTACAAACGGAGATACACCTCCTTCTGTAATACAAGATCCAAGACAGAGCTCAACTCCCAGCATGTTGCTTCTTTTCGTGGGAAGATGTGAAAGACTTACTTTTTATAGCTTTGCATTAGGGAAACACAGGTTTCATGCCCAGTGCAGTTCTAATCCTTGTATATGCTTTGCTTCTTAAGAAACAGAGTTCTAAATTTTTACAGGTTTCTGAAACTTCCTTCCCAGCACCTACCCAACAGTACTGAGACAGCTCTAGCAGTGCTTCTAAACCAGGGCAACACTGCTGTCCTTGCTGGGTGGGGAGGGTGAAAACATGCAGGGGCATTTTTGCATGCCAGAGATACTTGTGGGGTGGGGGGAGAGGAAGGAAGGGTACTGCTTGTATTTGGTGAGCATGATTCAAGAATGATAACTATCCTGCAATGCACAGGACAGTTCTCCCAACAAAAAAATTCTCTATCCAAAATGCCAATAGCATATCCCCCACCTCTACTAAGAAACAGCGAATCAAACAGTTAACATCTAGAACACTTTGATCTCAGTGATTTTTTTAATGTAAGCTTTTGAAAATTATGTTAATGCTTGGTTTTATTTCATTTATTCAGGTATTAGGAAAAAAAGAAACATGCAAAGCAAAAGAAACATAAAGTAGAAAGATTTGGATGACTGGATGGAATTGGTGCTGTAAAGCAATACAGGGAATGCAAACTTGGGTGAAGTTGGATAAGGCATCTGGCCCTAGTGGAAAAATCTGAGTTTACAAACATGAACTTAGGAGCCAACAGCACACAGGTGGTAGTAGAAGCAAGAAGTGTGAACATGATCATTCAGAGAAAATATGTACAGTGAGCACAGAAAATACCCCAGACCAGAATCCTAAGCAACAGCAACTTGTAAGGAGTAAGCTGAGGAAGAAAAACTGAGCAGAGGAACCCAAGACAGGTGATCAGAGAGGTCAAAGGATCAGGAGTGAGGGGAGTCTCAGAAGCCAAGGAAAGTAACACATCAAGAAATGCTCAACAGGGAAACGGACTTGGCCCAGTGGTTAGAGCGTCCATCTACCACATGGGAGGTCCGCGGTTCAAACCCCGGGCCTCCTTGACCCGTGTGGAGCTGGCCCATGCGCAGTGCTGATGCGCATAAGGAGTGCTGTGCCATGCAGGGGTGTCCCCCGCGTAGGGGTGCCCCACGCGCAAGGAGAGCGCCTGTAAGGAGAGCCGCCCAGCACAAAAGAAAGTGCAGCCTACCCAGGAATGGCGCCGCCCACACTTCCCATGCCGCTGACCAACAGAAGCGGACAAAGAAACAAGATGCAGCAAATAGACACAGAGAACAGACCCCCGGGGGAAGGGGGGGAATTAAATAAATAAATAAATCTTAAAAAAAAAAAAAGAGAGAGAAATGCTCAACAATATCAGAAGCTACAGAATGAATGGCCAATGGTTAGGAAAGCTGAGGACTGACAAAGGTTCACTGGATTTGGCAACAGGGAAGTCACTGCCCATTTCTGGAGAATGAAGGAGGCAGAAGCCTGACTGCAGTGGGCTGAGAAAGGAGGGGGAGGTGATGAAGTGGATCATTTTTGTGAATAGGAAGGAAAAGCACGTAGCTAACCAGAGGGTTGAGAGGGAGCTACCCAAATGTGACTGGCCTTCATCAGGAGGGAGGATAGGCAGTGAGGATGCAGTACAACAAGGCTGCTGATGAATGGAGGGGGCACTGTGAAGAGACAGGCAGGCAATGTGTTGCAGAGGAGCAAGGAGGGGCAACCGTCTCCTCACTGCCATGTTCCCAAGGAGCCTTTTTAGACATTTTTCCCAAGTCATCCCATCCCACCATTGCATTTTAATATCACAGATATTTTGTATATTCTTTTATGTTCATATGATTATCTGTGCTTTAGTCATAAACAGAGTAAGTCTTTCCCCATCCTCTCCCCAGTTGATTTCTCCTGTTTGGGGCCAGGCACTATGACACCCTTCAGAATGCCTAGACTGGAGAAGCTGGAGACCACAAACCTGTGGTGGCCCAGTCCATGGGTCACATGAATTTTTTCAGCAGCCAGAGGGGAACAGAACAGAAGATGAGGGGTTGGATTGCTGAAGGCTTAGGGAGTTGTGCAGAGAGTGTAACTGGGTCCTCAGAGGTATTCTCCCTCCATGCTCCACCCTTATCTACTAGCTACACCCACCCTGTGACCTCTCCTTCAGTACCAGAGTTACTGGATGAAAAAACAAACATATGGACACATCAGGACAGGCTAACCAGAGGGCAGTTAAGGTGCGAGATCATGGGGTCTGAGGTGGACAGCAAAAGAGGTGAAGCTGTTAGAAGGCTGATGGCCTGGGTGAAAAGCCAATATCCTAAGTTAAGAAAGAAAAACATGATTATTTCCATCATTTTATGTGTCCTTATATACCATGATCTAGAGGTAATGGTCAATTTCTTCCTAACATAAGGCAAGAAATTTACATCAAAATAACTGACCAAACTATTTCACTTTTTGAAAAACATTCTTAAATATATGAAATCTCACCTCTAGTGACCTGTCATGTCGAAAGCCCCAAACACAGGCTGCAACAGATACCGGGGAAACAAAGAACAGTGGCATGAAGACCAGAAGCCAGAAATGGCTTCCTCGCTCAATCCTGTCACAGACCAGAACTTCAAACATCAACAGTAGCAAGTGGATGCCCACCGCAATTAGCATGGCTTTAAACTCCACACATGTTTCTCCTTCTGCTCTAAAAAGGGACATAAAGAAGAAGAAGGAATAAAAACACCCTCAGTTCAGAATCTCCATTACAAACAAGCAGTCCAGGGCAAATACCAACTTATATTGATACTATGAATTTTATTTGTAAAGTTGACAAAAAGTGAAGGAAAACCAGGTAGAAATCTCTTAAACCTAATCTTTCATATGTAATTTTTAAAACATCAAAGAACAACCACATGGCAAAATGAGTATTATAACCAAACTAGACTTTAATTTTTTAAATGTATAAGGATTTTCACAAGTAATATCCAGTTATTATTTTCCTGACTGCACATAAGCATTTTTTCCATGATTATTCAAGCCAATTGTTTGTACTGCTTAAAACTTACAATGTTCCTTTAATCTCAGGGTCCTCATCTCTCAAAGAATTTTTTAAAAATTTACAAATTACATTTCATGCAATACTATTATAAATAACTCCAGTTTTATGAACATGTGTGGGCTAATTTCAAGAATATATAGTAGCTATTGTTAAGTGCTATTTAAAAGCACAACTGAAAAGTATAAACGTCTTTTATTTTCCTTTCTATTCCATTAAGATGAGTTAATACCTGTAGATGAAAGAGAAAGAGCAAAATAGTTAAAGATATCCCCAAACAAAATCAACTTAATTAGCTATTTAGGTATCATGTATGAACTTTGATTAACAATTGAAAAATAAGGCCACTAATCAGGAAAATGCTTAATAAGGCATTTAAAGGTCTGTGATGTTCATTCAAAATATAGACTGTCTATTATGATATGTCTTGTTGGTGATCAACATACCTGAGTACAAAGCAAATGAGGTCAGTGGCTATTGCTCTGGTATCCAGCAGCATTCCAATGGTTAGCGTTAATGCTAGATCTACCTCGTCTGCACAGTCACCACATTCAACCACCCACACGTAACTCCTTTCTTTGCTCTAAAAGTCTTAGCTCAACCCAACAGAGCAAAGTTCAAATAGCTTCTAAATATCAATTAGGAGAACTGAAAATATTTAGTTATTTAACTTGTCATTATCTGAATATCAGTTATCTGAAAATATCCCATAAAAAAGAAAAGACTCACATCTACGCTCACAATCTTAAGAATACACCTAAGAACTTTAAAACAGCTCTGGACTTATAAAGTAGAAATGAGTAAAACAGACATGAAAGTATATGGCCCCATCTAGGCCAGGCTCTTTTCAGTTTATTCTCTTTTTGACATGAAAGTAAATCAGAAATAGTGGTGAAGCAGAAGACGTTTTAAGACTTTCTAATTTATATGTGAAACATATAAATTGTAATCTAAGCTTTACCTTGTTTTTTAAGTTAAAAACCAAGAATTAAACAAGTTGAGGTACCCCATCTTCTATGCGTCTCTCACAGGAGCAGCTGCCTCCTCTTCTCTCCCCACCTGCCCACTGAGAGCTCCTTCACTCTGCCATCTTCCCAGGGAAGGTTTAGAATATCCCCTACCCCTACCCCAGGTTCAAGGTTCCCCTTTTTCCATTCTGTAGTTCCAGTCTCTGCTAAGGAGAAAGCAAAGAAATAGAAGAACCAAAAGCCCTTACACTTTGGCAATCCCAGGTCCCAGCAGCACCAGGCTGCAGACTGGAGTGAGCCAATTCCCAGGAATGTGGACCAGCTGAGGCATCCAAGAAGAAAAGGGTAGGGAACTGGAGAGGGTAAAGGTTATCCCTCTACCCTGCCCCCAAAGTCTCTGCTCTCCCTCTCAGCATCTAGCCCTCATCTTTCCTCATACCATAGCCCATGTCTCAGGGACTCGCTGTCTCATGAGCTACCTTCCTTGTACCACCAGCCGTCCTGAAAGCCCAGTACTAGAACACTGGGATGAAGCAAGCCCCAGTTTCAGGAATGAACTGGAGAAGAATATAGCCCTGATGAGCAAAGCTTGAACTATGAATACATGATGGTTTTATACTTCTAAGTCTAGCATGGTATAACAATTTTATATTTTGGGTACATTTTGGATTATATAGGCTTTTGTGAGCTGAATAGGAAACTGATTACCCAAAATAACACCAGTTTTGCAAGAAAATGCATTTAATTCTTAACTTTTAACAACTTAGACTAGAATTCAGTTTGTTTGTACTATAATTCTTATAAAACCCCAGAAAGATAGAAGAGAAAATGGCCCTTTATCAATAACAGTGAAAAAAACCGTTATGATTCAGGACAGAAACCAGTGGATTTTATAAAGCATTATTACCGATACTGGGGATTTCGGGCCCAAACTCCAGTTCCAACTGAGGCTCCAACAATAACCATTAACTTCCACAGCCATATTGGAGCAAAGACAGCCCAGTAACTCCACTGAATGATGCCATCCAGACGAAGGGCCAACAGCACAGAAAACAGCAGCAGACAGGCATAGATGAGGAATTTACTAGGAGAAAAGCAAAATAATTAAAGAAGATTCCTATTTACAACCACTTGAAACTAATATAGGGAATAATAACAGCAATATTTTTCAGTACATAAAAAGAGAAGTTCTATGTAACATATATACTGTGTTGGGGGACAAGAGAAACATAACAAGACTAAACTAAGTTCCCTGCTTTTCAGGGCTTCTTGGGGGAGAGAGAACACACAGAGATACATAACCAAGCATGACACATAACATGTGCTACTGTGGTGCTATGGGCAGAGGGAGGCAAAAGTTTGGACAGCTATCATGTTTCTTACAGTCTCCATCTGCCTCTGTAGTACCCTTATACTTGCTGCCTGTGCCTCTCTTTGCACAATCAACTCTGACACTGAGCAGTTGCTGGGTTCTTTAGCTGCTTCTAACAGTCCATTTTTTTCTGTTGGAACCATAACCCCTTTGAATGAGCCCTATTCTCCCATAATATCATCATGTGTCTACATCCATTTTGCTCCACTACCAGCCAACTAACAACAGAATCTTTCTGGATCACTTCCTCAGAGATGGCCCAGGAGGAGATCAACTCCAAGTGTGGCCAGGGAAGTGGAAGTAGGCCTCCACAGACTGGAGGTCAGGACACTTTCAGAAAGTGTAGAGGCCTCAGCTGGGTAAAGAACAAGGCATAAACAAAGTCTAGGCTGAGGCTAACAAGAGAGCCAGAATGTGGACCAAGAGGAGTTGGTCATTGCATCCACCCCAAGCTTCAACAAAAGTGTCAGATATCCTAGTAGTAAAGATACACAAATGCTCAGAGTGAGAAATTTCCTTCAGCTCATGGCTACTTCACATGTTTAGATGTGTGTAAATTTTTAATAGGGACCTGTGAACAAAAGACTCAAGCATTTAGGAATACCCTCCCATAAGCACCCTTTTAGACAAGACCAAATTAGCAACCAAAATGTGGAGCAACAGTGACATGAGTCACTCTGTATGGCTGACAACTGAATGATCCACATTCACATCTCTTCATCCCTGTGGAAAATGTTTGAGAACTATGTCTGTGTCAGATGCTCTGATAGTCACCATGGATATCCCTTGTGAGAAACCCAGTTCTTCCCCTCAGGTAATGAGGTCATTCAGAGGAGATGATGGCAGTAGATAAAGAAGACAACTTTCTCCAGGGGAAAAAATCAATAAATAGAAAGAAACTCAGAAAAAACTAAACCAACAGTGAAGTTAGAAGAAAATCATAAAAAATATACAATTAAAAAAGCAAGAAAATCGGGGAAAAAAAGGAACAGGATCTCAGGGAAATGAATGAAAATGTATGTGTTATCAGTGTCCCAGAAGGAGAAGAGAATGGAAAGGGGGCAGAAAGAATATCTGAGGAAAAAATTACCAAAACTTTCCCAACCCTGATGAAAGAAATAAATATCAATATCCAAGGACAATGCACCCCAAACAGAATAAATCCAAATAGACCTACCCCAAGACACCTACTATTCAGAATGACAAATATCAGAGGTAAAGAAAGGATTCTGAAAGCATCAAGAGAAAAGCGAAGCATCACATGTAAGGGAACCTCAATAAGATTGAGTGCCAATCCCCCATCAGAAACCATGAAGGTGAGAAGAGAGTGATAAGATGTATTTAGAAAAAAAAAACTGCCAACCAAGAATTCTGTATCTGGCAAAATCGTTCTTCGAAATAGAGAGTGAGTTTGAATTCTTCACAGGCAAACAAAAACAGAGAGTATGTTACAAAAAGACCAGAATTACAAGAGATACTGAAGGGAGTGCTGCAGCCTGAAAGGAAAAAAACAAGGGCTAGAGACTTGAAGAAGAGTATAGAAATGAAGATTATTAGGAAGGGTAAATTAATGGATAAAAAGACAGATAATAGTAAGATCTGACAACAGAAAGCCAAGGACAAAATGGATGAAGTAATGCCTTTACAGTAATAATATTGAATGTTAATGGCTTGAACTCCCCAATCAAAAGATAAAGACTGATCAAAATATAATAAAGAGGGTTACCTGTTTAGAATGCTCGGAGGGGAGGGTCTGATGCAGGACGGGCTCCTGGGGAATGTCTAAATGCTCATTCTGCCAGAGTGGGTGACACCATGGGGTAGAATCCCAAGTAGTGAGAGTGGGGGTGGACCCACATCCTGGGGAGGACTAATGCCACCAAATAGAGGGAACTCTATCCCTCGAGAGAAAGGGTGGCTCCCAGGGCATTGGGGCAGATGAGCAAGTTAGGCCCTAAACACTATTCCATCTATCTCTGGAAGTGGCTCCTCAGGAAACGGAGGTTGACTGTCACTGTGGGCACCAAGGTGGAAGGGAAAATGGACGTTAAATGAGTGGAACCAAAGTAAATGGGGGGCAAGGGAGGAGTTTCTTGAGAGTACACAAGGATGGATATAAAACATGTAATATTACACCATAACATATAGGAGACGACAGACTGATAATGTAAACCATAATGTAAAACATAGGAGAACTAAAAATGTAAAGAACTGTGTATCCTAAAGTATGCACCATAATGTAAGCACAGATATTACCATGTTAGAAAGCTAATATCTCAGACTCTGTACATCACCTTAAGTAAATATGATGTGAATAGGGTGTAAGAGTATCGCTGTGGAAGGAAAAAGGTGTTGTGGTGGATGTATGGGAGTGCTGTATATTATATATATGCATTGCTGTGGTCCAGGACTCCTACGAAGAAACGCTGAATAATTAGGGGGGGGGGGGAAAGGATAGGATGTGGAATTTTTTCAAGTCAACATTCTTTATCTAAGTTCTTTATCTAACTTTATCCAAGTTCTTTATCTATCCTTTAAACCCATCGCTATATGCCATTCCCTAGTAAGGGACCATGACATTATATTGGGCTTCAAATTTCGGGGAGTTCTGGATCACAGAGTGTTTCAACAATGGCAATGGAGGGATACTGGTATGGGATACCAATGACAGGTGATATATGGCTGTCAGGGAGCTGTACAGAACATATGTCCAGGGTGCATGGTAACGACTGGATATACTCATAGTGGCAACAATTAAAAACCCAGCAGGGGGGGTACTGGGTTCCTGGCCAGTGGTGCTCTGTCGTGGTCCCTAGGGGAGCAGCGATAGTCTCCCAGGTACAGCGGCGGGGACCGGGAGGGAGTGAGGGTTCAACAGTGAGCCCCTGATGCTAATGACTATGCTGGTGAGCTGATAAACCTAAAATAAGAACAAGGCCTAGAGCAACATTGTGCCTGGGAATTTCCTCCTGTCAGCCTTCATGTTACTCAAATGTGGCCAGTCTCGAAGCCAAACTCAGCATGTAAATGCAATGCCTTCCCTCCAGCGTGGGACATGACACCCGGGGATGAGCCTCCCTGGCAACGAGGGACCACTATCAAATACCAACTGATGATGCAACTGGAAAAGGACCTTATATGGAAGGTTCAATGCGGATCAGCAGAATATCCATGTCTACATAAAATAACATGACTTTAAAATGCTGTTTGAACTAAAGTAAGGGGGAAATGGAAAGGAGAAATGAGTTTATATGGCTACGAGTTTCTAAAAAAGAGTCTGGACGCTGGCAGAAGGATTGCCCTCATGCACAACTGAGCAGAGTCAGAGAGACAGATAAAGCAGATACAACCCCCAGATATTGGTTCCTATGAAGGCTAAAGAGACCCATGAGAGTTATGGTCATGGCCGATGGGGTTTACTACCAGGGCAGATGGCCCCTCTCTGGAAATGGTGTTTATGTGTGATGAATCTGGACTCAGATGGGATCTCCCTTCATGAGACTCTCATACTAATCTGCTGGAGGTGCAGTTAACGTTGGGGTTTAAGATATAGTTAGGGGATTTGAATCTCTGGACTGATAATGTGATAGCCAGGTCCTGAGCCTCAACAGACTCCAGCACCTACAATCTGATTTATTGGACTTACCACACTCAGCTAAGATGGAGTTGAAGAAGGACAATCACCACACCATGGAGCCTAGAGTGATTACAACTGAAAATGGGAGGATGGCAACCAGCATCCATGTGGAATCTGAGCCTCCTCTTGACATAGAGGTGCAATGGACACAACCAATCCAATGTCCACATAGAAGAGGTGGCATTGGATTGGGAAAAGTGGACATGGTGGACGATGGGTATGGGGAAGGGCAGGAAGAGATGAGAGGTGGGGGCGTATTTGGGACGTGGAGCTGCCCTGGATGGCGCCTCAGGGGTGATCACCGGACATCGTGGATCCTCACAGGGCCCACTGGATGAAATGGAGGAGAGTATGGGCCATGATGTGGACCATTGTCTATGAGGTGCAGAGGTGCCCAAAGATGTACTTACCAAATCCAATGGATGTGTCATGATGATGGGAACGAGTGTTGTTGGGGGGGGAGAGGGGGGGTGGGGGGGTGGGGTTGAATGGGACCTGACATATATATTTTTAATGTAATATTATTACAAAGTCAATAAAAAAAAAAAAAAAAAAAGATAAAGACTGATAGAAGATTTAAAAAAATGAGTCAGGTATATGCTGTCTACAAGAGACTCACCTCAGATTTAAGGATACAACACAGTTGAAAGTCCAAGGCCAGAAAAATACATTCCACACAAATAGTAACAAAAACAGATCTGGAGAAGAAATACTAATTTTGGACAAAATAGATTTTAAATACAAAACTGTTATAGGGGATGAAGGTCATTATATATTAATAAATGAGGCAATTCACCAAGAAGAAATAACTATAATAAATATTTATGTACCTAACCTGGGTGCCCCAAGATACATGAGGCACACACTGGGAAAACTAAAGAGAGCAACAGATGTCACTAAGTAATAGTTAGAGATTTTGATACACCACTCTCAGTAATAGATACAACATCTGGCCAAAGGATAAAGAAACAGAGAGCTTAAATAATATGATAAATCAACTAGACCGAACAGACATTTACAGTACATTATACCCCAAAATAGCAGGATATACATTTTTCTCAATTGCTGATGAATCCTTCTCCAGGACAGACCATATGAGACAGGTCTCAATAAATTTAATACTGAAATTATACAAAACACTTTCCCTGATCATAACAGAATGAAGGTGAAAATCAAAAGTGTACAGAAAAGGGAAATTCATAAATATATGGAGATTAAACAACACACTCTTAAATAATCAGTGGGTTAAATAGGAAATGGCAGAGAGGAGGGACAAGATGGCATCATATTAAGTGTACCCACATCCTCTTTCCTACAAAAAATGGCTGAGGGGCAAAATCCTGCCTGAGTGAGCTGTTTTGGGAACCCACAAAGCAGGAGGCTTCAGGGCATTGATCTGGAGAGAGCACAACAAAAAGAGTGATTGCTCAAGGGAATTTAAACAACAATAAGGAAATAGAATAAGAAGTACAAAGTGTCAAAGAGAAAGTTAACACACACACAACAACAGCACCTAAATAAAACCCGAGACTAGATGGAGAAACTAATCAACTGAACAAAACCATCAAGATAAAACAAAAATTATAAACTATACCAATAATCAGGAAGACATGGCCCAGTTCAATGAACAAACTAAAAACCAGGAAGAGGAGCAGAACATTGAACAACTAACCAGAGCTTCCCAAACAAGTATCATAGACCAACTTAATGAAGTGAAGGAAAAGATTAAGGATATTAAGAAAACACTTGGAGAGCATAGTGAAAAAACTGTAAACATACACAAAAAGATAATGGATATGATGGCGATGAACTGCACAATCCGAGAAATCAAAAATACACTCTCAGCAAATAACAGCTGATTTGAAGAGGCAGAGGAAAGAATTAGTGATGTGGAAGACAGTACATCTGAAATCAACCAGTAGTAGAATTGATAGATAAAAAGATACCAAAAATCCAGCAGGGACTTAGGGATTTGAATGACAGCACAATAGGCACAAACATATACATTACAGGCATCCCAGAGGTGAAGAGGAGGAAAAGGGGACAGAAGGGGTGCTGAAGGAAATAATGGCTGAAAATTTCCCAAACCTATTGAGGGAGAGGGATATACATGTTCAGGAAGCTCAGCACACCCCAAACAGTATAAATCCCAACAGGCCTACTCCAAGATATATACTTGTCAAATTATCCAGTGTTCAAGACAAAGAGAAAATACTGAAGGCAGCAAGAGAAAAGACAACCATCACGAAGAAGGGAAGCTCCATAAGATTAAGTGCTGATTTCTCATCTGAAACCATGGAGGCAAGAGGGCAATGGTATGACATAGTCAAGGTACTAAAGGAATTAAATTTCCAGCCAAGAATACTCAATCCAGCAAAGCTGGCATTCAAAAATGATGGAGAGTTCAAAATATTCACAGATAAACAGAAACTAAGAGAGTATGCCAACAAGAAACCTGCCCTTCAAGAAATACTAAACAGAGTTCTGCAGGTTGAAAGAAAAAAAACAGGAGACACAGATTTGCAGATGAGTGTAAGAACAACTAAAAAGACAAAAAAAGAAATAAAAACAACATATGACATATACAAATCCAAAGAAAATATGGCTAATATAAGTAATTCCTTGAGAGTAGTAACATAGAATGTTAATGTTTTAAACTCACCAGTCAAGAGCCACAGATTGGCAGAATGGATAAGGAAATATGACCCATCTATATGGTGCCTTCAAGAAACCCACCTTAGACCCAGGGATTCAAGGAGGTTGAGAGTGAATGGCTGGAAAACAATCTTACAAGCAAACAATAACCAAAAAAGGGCAGGAGCAGCTATATTAATATTGGACCAAATAGACTTTAAATGCAAAACTATCGTGAGAGACAAAGAAAGACACTATATATTAGTAAAAGGGGTAATCTTTTAAGAAGAAAGAACAATCAAAAACATTTATGCACCTGACCAGGGCACCTTAAAATACATGAGGAAAACACTAGAAAAACTAAGTGGAGGAATAGATGCGTCTATAAAGTGTCTAGTAGGGCACTTTATTTATTTTTATTTTTTTTATTTTAAAAGGTATTAACATTTTTTTTAGATTTATTTTTTATTTATTTCTCTCCCCTTCCCCGCCCCCCCAAGTTGTCTGCTCCTGTGTTCATTTGCTGTGTGTTCTTCTGTGACCGCTTCTATCCTTATCAGTGGCACCAGGAATCTGTGTTTCTTTTTGTTGCATCATCTTGTTGTGTCAGCTCTCTGTGTGTGTTGCACCATTCTTGGGCAGGCTGCACTTTCTTTCATGCTGGGCGGCTCTCCTTGCGGGGTACACTCCTTGCGCGTGGGGCTCCCCTACACGGGGGACACCCCTGCATGGCACAGCACTCCTTGCGCGCATCAGCACTGCGCATGGGCCAGCTCCACATGGGTCAAGGAGGCCCAGGGTTTGAACCGCGGACCTCCCATGTGGTAGGCGGACGCCCTATCCATTGGGCCAAGTCCGCTTCCCAGTAGGGCACTTTAATACACCACTATCACCATTAGACAGAACATCTCAATGGAGAATCAATAAAGAAACAAAGACTTTGAATAATATATCAGAGGACACTACACCTAAATACAACAGGATAGGCGGCAGACTTGGCCCAGCGGTTAGGGTGTCCGTCTACCACATGGGAAGTCTGTGGGCCTCCTTGACCCATGTGCAGCTGGCCCATGCGCAGTGCTGATATGCGCAAGGAGTGCCGTGCCACGCAGGGGTGTCCCCCGTGTAGAGGAGCCCCATGCGCAAGTAGTGAGCTCCGTAAGGAGAGCCACCCAGCGTGAAAGAAAGTGCAGCCTGCCCAGGAATGGCGCCGCACACATGGACACACGGGGAGCTGACACAACAAGATGATGCAACAAAAAGAAACATATATTCCCATGCCGCTGACAACAACAGAAGCGGACTAAGAAGAAGAAACAACAAATAGACACAGAGAACAGACAACCGGGGTGGGAGGGGGGAGGGGAGAGAAATAAATAAATAAATAAATCTTAAAAAACAACAACAACAGGATATACATTCTTCTCAACCGCACATGGATCATTCTCCAAGATAGACCACATGCTAGGACACAGAGCAGTCTCAATGAATTCAGAAAGATGGAAATCATACAAAATAACTTCTCTGACCATAATGGAATGAAGCTGGAAATCTGTAAGGGCCAGATAACTAGATTAGGCACAAAGATATGGAAGTTAAGCAACACACTCTTAGACAAACAGTAGGTCAAGGAGGAAAACTCAAAAGAAATCAGTAACTACCTTGAAACTAATGACAATGACAACACAACACATCAAAACCCTTAGCTAGAGTAACAAAGAAAAAAAGAGAGAAGATGCAAATATTCAAAATAAGAAATGAGAAAGGCGGTATCACCACTGACCCCATAGAAAGAAAGAGTATCAGAAGAGGATACTAATGAATCTAGATGCGTTTGGTCTGTAATTTTCCTTTCTTGTGGTGACTTTGTTTCCCTTTTGTTTTAGGGTAATGTTGGCATCATAGAATGAGTTAGGCAATGTTCCTTCTATTTCAATTTTTTGGAAGATTTTAAACAAGATTGTTGTTAGTTCTTTCTGAAATGTTTAGTAGAATTCATCTGTGAAGCCATCTGGCCTGGGGTTCTTCTTAGTTGTGAGGTTTTTAATGACTGACTCTATCTATTAGTGATTGGTTTGTTGAGATCATCAATTTCTTCTTTCATCAACGTAGGCTGCTTATGTGTTTCTAGGAATTTGTCCATTTCCTCTAAATTGTCCTTCTTGTTGGTATATAGTTTTTCAAAGTATTTACAATAGTAAATAAAAAAATCAAATACCTAGGAATAAATTTAACTAAAGACGTAAAACACATACACAGAAAACTACACAACACCGTTAAAAAAATCAAAGAAGACTTAAATAAATGGAAGAATATTCCTTGTATATGGATAGGAAGACTAAATATAATTAAAATATATATCGTACTCAAACTAATCTAAAGATTTGATGCAATTCCAAAAAAAATCATTGCAGCCGTTTTACTGAATTGGAAAACCTAACTATGAAATTTATTCGAAAGGGCAGGAGGCTCCAAATAGCCAAAAACATTGAAAAAGGAAAGTGAAATTGGAGGAATCATACTACCAGACCTCAAAACACACTACAAAGCTACAGTGGTCAAAACAGCATGGCAGTGGTGCAAGGATAGACATACTGACCAATGGAACTGAACTGAGAGTTCTGATATAGATCCCTGCATATAGTCATCTGATATTTGACAAGGTCACCAAGCCCACTCAACTGGGAGAAAATGGCCTCTTCAACAAATGATGCTTAGAGAACTGGATATCCATATGCAAAAGAATGAGAGAGGAATACCATCTCACATCTTATACAAAAATCAACATAAGATGGATCAAAGATCTATATATAGGAGCAAAGACAATATAGGGAATCATTTACAGGAACTTGTAATAGGAAATGGCTTCATCAACTTCACACCCAAAGTACGAGCAGCGAAAGAAAAAACAGGAAAATGAGACCTCGTCAAAATTAAAACCTTTTGCACGTCAAAGGAATTTGTCAAGAATGTGAAAAGACAGCCTACCCAATGGGAAAAAATATTTGGAAACCATATATCTGATAGGAACCTAATATCCAGCATATAAAAAGAAATACTCTATCTCAAAAATAAAAAGACAACCCATTTTAAAAATGGACAAGAGATTTGAACAGATGCTTCTCCAAAGAAGAAATACAAATGGCTAAAAAGCACATGAAATGATGCTCAAAATCACTAGCTATTAGGGAAATGCAAATCAAAACTACAATGAGATACTATCTTACACCCAGTAGACTGGCAGCTATTAAAAAAACAGGACTACAAGTGTTGGAGAGGCTGTGGAGAAATGGGAACCCTCATCAACTGCTGCTGGGAATGTAGAAGGATCCAGCCATTGTGGAAGACAGCTTGGCAGTTCCTCAAAAAACTAGCTACAGATTTTGCCATATGATCCAGCAATTCCACTGCTGGGTACATACCCAGAAGAACAGAAAACAAGGACACAAACTGATAAATGCACACCAATGTACATAGCAGCATTATTCACTATTGTCAAAAGTTGGAATTAACCAAAATGCCCATCAACAGATGAATGGGTAATGAAACTGTGGTCTATATTATATAGAATGGAACACTGCTCGCTCTAAGAAGGAATACACTACAAACACATGGGATAACATGGATGAATCTTGAGGTCCTTATGTGGAGTGAAGGAAGCCAGGCATTGAAGGACAAATACTACATGACCTCAATGATATGAATTAAGCAAATCAAGCTGTCTCAGAGAGCTAGAGACTGGAAGATAGGCTTACAGGAAATGGGGGGGGGGGGCGGGGAGGAAGGTTGTGAACCAATGACCACACAGGCAAAATCTACGATAAAGTGGAGGTAAGTAGTTGTGAAGTGAAGTGAGAAGACGGGGGTATAGGGATACTACTGGGTTGGCCTTTGCAGGCTTGAGGGGGGCTAGGGTTGCAAGGATGGGTCAGATGATCCATGGAATTGGGGTCGGGGGAGAAGGTGAACAAGGGAGATTGTCAGGTTCATGGTTGAAACTATAATGTTGAGAAAACTCTTTAGAAAATATAATATGGAAGGGTTACTGGTTTAAGGTGTTTGATGGGAGGCATCTGGCACAGGGTGCGTCTGAGGCGGGCTTCTACGCAGCATGTGAGTGCTCATCTTGTCATAGTGTGTTATATCAGTAGGTGGAGACCCATATAATGAGCGAAAAGGGGTTGTACTCCCATCCTGGGGAAGCCTGATGTTCTCAAACAGAGGGGAGGGTGTCTCGCGAGAGTATGGTGACTCCCAATGGGGGAGGACAGACTAGTGTGTCAAGCCCTCAGCATTGTTGCAAGTATCTATGAATCTTGTCCTTCAAGCAGTGAAACTTGGATGTCACTGTGGGTCCTGAGGGGAAGGGGAGAGAGGAATAGAATAGATGGAAGAGAGGGTAACTGGGGGGCAATGGAAGTGTTCTGCATGATCGTGCAATGATGGATATAGGCCATGTTAAATTTCGCTAAAAATTTATGAAAGTGTATAGTCTAAAATGTAAACCATAATGGAACCATGGTTAGTAGCTATGTTTCAATATTTGTACATCAGTTGGAGCAAATGTAACATCCACATGTAAAAAGATCATTGCTGGGGAAGGGGGAAAAGGGAGAGGAAGTTGGGTATATGGGAGTCCCCTATATTCTGTTATATTCTATATGTGACTTTACTGTGATATAAAACTCTTTTGAAGACATAGTTAAAAAAATAAGATGTTAAGACACTGAGGAAGAAATGGAAGAGATTGTCTTGCCACTGTACATACAGGGCAATACCTATTACAGTGACGAAAGGTAAAATGTCAAAAAAATTTTTATGATATTTTTCATTTTTTTAATACCCCAATTTATTTTTTACTTTATTTTGGTTTTCCTGAATTATTTTGTATTTTATTCCTAATCTTTAAACCTATCATAACTATTTCATTTTCCTATTAATTGAATTTGACAATATATTAAGCTTCATTTTTGAAGAAGTTTTGGATCACAGAGGGGTTCAATATGGCAGGGGAGGAACACTGGTGTGGGGTGTCATTGATGGGGGATGCATGGGCAGGAGAGAGTTCTCCAGGGCAAGCATATAGGGTATATAGATATGTTCAGGTTCAGATATTCATTGGGTATTGACATAGGGGGTAGAGTTTCACATGACAACTGAGGGAGTGCTGAGTTCCCATCCTGGGGAGCTCTGTAGCACTCCCCAATGGAACAGCAACAATTCTCCAAGTGCAAGGGCAAAGAACAGTGATGAAAGATGGTCCAATGATGGGCCCTTGATACTGATGACTATGCTTAGGAGCCTGTTGTGCCTG
Organism: Dasypus novemcinctus; assembly: GCF_030445035.2. Classification (NCBI taxonomy): domain Eukaryota; kingdom Metazoa; phylum Chordata; class Mammalia; order Cingulata; family Dasypodidae; genus Dasypus; species Dasypus novemcinctus. The sequence continues at coordinate 186,417,216 of NC_080704.1, read as the reverse complement.
AAATTTCAACTTGGCCTAGAGCTGCAGGGTGCCTAAGGGTTACCTCCTGAGAGCATCCATGTTGGTCAAATGTGGCCAGTCTCGAAGCCAAACTCAGCATATAAATGTATTACCTCTCCTCAGCATGGGACATGAGCCTCCCTGGCACTGAGGGATTACTACCAAGCACCAGTTATTGATGCAACTAGAAAAAGACCTTGAATAAAAGGGGGAAATGGCAAAGACAAATGAGTTTATATGGCTAAGAGATTTCAAAATGAGTTGGCAGGTCATCAGAGGGGTCGCACTTACGCACATCTCAGCCAGATCTCAGAGACAGCGAAAGTAGACACAACCCCAGGTAGTGGTGCTCCTGAGGGCTACGGAGACACCCAGGTCCTACAGTCATGGAAGATGGCTTGGAGTACCAGTGGGCCCTACTTTGGAATTTGTGCTCCCGATTGTGATGGAGTTGGACTCAGATGTGACTTCTCTACACATGCCTCTTCTGTCACTTTGACTCAACCTGTGGTTGGCGCTGGGGCTGGTGTATGCACAGGAGACTTGAACCTCTGGTGCTATCCAGGCTTTGAACCTCAGCGGAGTTGTAACACCTACTCTCCAGTTCATTGGACTTACACAGGTCAGCTAACAAGGAGGTGAGGATGGTCAACCAGTACACCAAGGAACTGAGAGAGTCTATAACTGCAAGGAGGAGAATCCAATCCATTAGCCATGTGGGATCTAAGCCCCCTGTCAATTTAGAGGTGGAGTGGGCATCGCCATCCCAGGGTCCTCAGGATGGAAGAATAAAAAATATGGCTTAGAGAGAACTATTGTAACTCTAGCAAGGGAAGAAATTATATCATTGATGTGGAGACAGTGGCCATGGGAGTTGCTAAAGGTAGGGAAAGGGAAAAATTGGTGATACGGGGGCATTTTCTGGACTTCAGTTGTCCTGAATGATGATGCAGGACATTACATATTCTGCCATAACCCACTGGATGGACTCAGAGAGCATGTAAACTACAATGTAAACTATAATCTATGCTGTGTAGCTGTGCTCCAAAATGTATTCATCAAATGCAATGGCTATACCACACTAATGAGAGAAATTGTTGATGTGGGAGGAGTGGTGGGTGTGGGGAGTGGGATATATAGGAACCTCTTATATTTTTTTAATGCAACATTTTGTGTGATCTATGTATCTTTAAAAAAAAAAGATAATTAAGAAAAATGTCTAGGCTTTAGGACACCAGAGGTAGGCTAGACACCACCCAGAAGAGAGAGGGGCAAAGGAAAAGAATCTTGATAGCAAAATTGTAAGTTCAAGCTGCAGCTGAAACTGCTGGGATCCTCCCATATCCTATACACAATTTTGAATTCTTTGGCCTCAGGGCCACCTGCTACAGACAAAGGGGACCCACAAGGACCCACATCCCCAGGAAATGGAAAGGAGAGGGACACAGGCTAAGGCTGACTCAGATTTTGACCCAAAAATTTGGTCTCCTGTGTCATAGGAACCCTTCCAGGCCGGGAGGGGCCATGCCATTGTTTTCCCCAGGAGCTAGCAGGGTACTAATGAGATCTGACCTTTTCAAACACCGTTCCTACTGGTCAGGACTGGTTGCTGAGGATGCAGAGGGGAGTGGAATTATATCATACCTGGGAAACCAGGGGGTAGCCAGCAAAGGTTGGAAAACAACCTCTGAGAAGGTTTGAATTACTAGATCCTCCCAGGGCCCACTGGATGGAACGTGGGAGAGTATGGGCTATGATGTGGACCACTGACCATGAGGTGCAGCGATGCCCAGAGATATACTTACCAAATGCAATGGATGTGTCATGATGATGGGAACGAGTGTTGCTGTGGGGGGAGTGGTGGGGTGGGGGTGGTGTGGTTGAATGGGACCTCATATTTTTGAATGTAATATTTTTAAAAAATGAATAAAAAAATTAAACAACAACAACAACAAAAAACAATGCACTTAACCTCCAGGCAAGATCCTTTATCAGAGATCCAGCCCCTGTTACAGTGAACACACCCACCCAGATATTGAACTGAGAGAGCTGTCGAAGAGCAAGAGCACCATCTGCTGGCCGACCAAGGAAGTGCATGTGAAGAAATTAAAAGTAAATAAGTGAAAGAGGCTTTTTCCGGACTTTACAGCCTACATCCCCAAGGTCCTTGGAAGGGGGTCTGGAACCCATTACTGGGTCCAAGGCCCAGATATGAGTAACTAATAGGGATAATCCTAAAGACCCAGAACAGGTTGAACCAAGAATCAAAGAATAGCAGTAACACAAAACCTCCCGCCACTAAATATCTAAGAAAGAGAAATTGAGCATCTGAGTAAATTCATCATCATAATCAGATGCCTAGACATCAGCAAAAAATTACAAGACATACTAAGAAAATGGAAGAAATGGCCCACACAAATAAGATCTCAAAGCAACAGATGAGGCACAAGAATTGAGATAACTAATCAATGAAATTGAAAAATCATAGAGTTGAAATCATGGAGTTGAAAGACAGTATGGCTGAAAGAGAGGACATCAAGAAGACACTGAGGGATTGCATGTGGCTCAAGCAGTTGAGTGCTTGCTTCCCACATTGGAAGTCCCAGATTCGGATCCCAATGCATTCCTAAAAACAAAACAAAACAAAAAACAAACATGCAAACAAATGAAAAAAAGAAATCAGGACAACTTATGTGGCTCAGTGGTTGAGTGTTGGTTTCCCACTTATGAGGTCCTCGGTTCGATCCCTGGCCTGTACCTCAGAAAAAAAAAAAAAAGGCACTGAGTGAGCACAAAGAAGAATTTGAAAACCTGAATAGGAAACTAAAAGAGCTCATGGGAATGAATGACACGATAGATGAGATAAAAATTACATAAGAGGTATACAACAGCAGACTCGAAATGAAAGAGAAAAGAATAAGTGATACCGAAAATGGAACAGCTGAAATTGAAGAAAGAAAAGAACAAATAGAGAAAAGAATAGAAAAAACAGAGCAGGGACTCAGTGAGTTGAATGATAATATGAAACACAACAACATATGTGTCATGGGAGTTTCATAAGGAGAAGAGAAGGGAAAAGGGGCAGAAAGAGTATTTGAGAAATAAGAGCAGAAAATGTCCCACCTCTTACAAAATAAATGAACTTACATGTACAAAAAACATAGCGTACCCCAATCAGAATAAATCTGGATAGACCTATTTATTCCAAGACACATACTACTGAGAATGTTAAATGTCAAAGTTAAAGAGAAACTTCTCAGAGCAGCAAGGGAGAAGCAAACCATCACATACAAGGGAAGCCCAGTAAGACTTAGTGTGGATTTCTCATCAGAAACCATGGAGGCAAGAAGAGAGTGGTATGACACAATTAGGATACTGAAAGAGAAGAACTGCCAGCCAAGAATTCTTTATCCAGCAAAACTGTCATTTAAACATGAAGGTGAGTTTAAAATACAAACAAACAGAAGCTAAGAGAGTTTGTAAGAAAAGAATCTGCATTTGCAGGAAATATTAAAGGAAGTCTTACAGCCCAAAAGAAAAAGACAGGAAAGAGATGCTTAGAGAAGAGTGTAGAAGGCAAGAATAGCAGAAAGGATAATCAAAAGAGTAAAAAGACAAAAATAAACCAAAGAATAAAAGGGTGGAAGTAAATAATGCATTTACGGTAATATCACTGAATATGAATGGATTACACTCATCAATCAAAACATATAGGCTGTACTGGGGAAAAAAATGTGAGCCATCCATAAGCTGCCTACAAGAGACTCAACTTAGACCCAGGGATACAAACCAGCTGAAAGTGAAAGGTTGGAAAATGATACTCCATACAAACAGTAACCAAAAAAGAGCAGAGATATCTATACTAATATTGGACAAAACAGACCTTAAATGCAAAAAAGTTATGAGATACCAAAGGCCATTATATGTTAATAAAAGGGACAATCCACCAGAAAGAAATAACAGTCATAACTATCTTTACACCAAATCAGGGTGTCCCAAATGACATGAGGCAAAGTCCAGCAAAACTGAAGGAAGAAATAGACATCTCTACAATAACACATTACTCATATCATTAGATAGAAAAACTAGACAGAAGAGCAACAAGGAAACAGAGTACTTGAACAATGTGATAAATGATTTAGACCTAACAGACATATACTGGACACTGCATTCCAAATCAGCAGGTTATACATTCTTCAAGTGCTCATAGATCTTTCTCCAGGATAGACCACGTTAGGTCACAAGGCAGCTCTCAATAAATATAAAAAGATTGAAATTATACAATGCACCTTCTCAGATCATAATGGAATGAAAATGGAAATAAAAAACAGACAGGAAAGGGGAAAGTGCGCAAATGTATAGAGCCTGAACACCACACTCTGAAACCATCAGTGGATCAAAGAAGAAACTGTAAGTGAAATTAGTAAATATACTGAGACAAGTGAAAATGAGAACACAACTTATCAAAACTTTGATACAGCAAAGTCAGTCTTAAGAGGGAAATTTATAGCCTTAAATGCCTATATTTTAAAAAAAGGAGCTAAACTCAAAGATTTAACTGAACAACTAAAGAAACTAGAAAAAGAACAGCCCACCAATCCCAAAGCAAGCAGAAGGAAAAAATAATGATGATTAGAGCAGAAATAAATGGAATTGAGAACAACAACAACAAAAAAGAGAAAATCAACAAAACCAAAAGCTGGTTCTTTGAGAAGATCAATAAAATTGACAACCCCCTACCTAGACTAACAAAGAAAAATAGATACAATCAGAAATGAAAGGGGGGAAGTTATGACTGACCACACAGATATAAAAAGGATCGTTAAGACCACTGGCCTGGCCTCAGATGACCTGGGCTCCAGGCGTGACTTGGCCACTAGTTCTCAGTGGGTCCTTGGGAAAAGCATCAGTGGCTTTCCCTACGGACCTAACAAACTATTCATTTCCTGGTTGGAAGTGCCTGTTCCAGCTGCTTTTTGTGCCACACCCATGTTTTCTCATTATAACAATCCAGTGTGTGTAAAAATGTCTTGCTAGACAGCACACACTCTTTTTTAAAACTCTAGTTCAGGTAACTGCATGTCTAACCTTTCGATCACTTCAGGAGCAGTTTATATGAATAAAGGCTGTAAAACTTTTAAAAAAAGGCTCATAAGAGGCTATGAGAAACTATACAACAACAATGTAGACAACCTAGATGAAATGGACAAATTCCTAGAGATGCACAAACAACCTACACTATGCTAAAATAATACAAGAACTTAACAAACCAATCACATTTAAAGAGATTGAATTTGTCATTAAAAATCTCCTAACAAAGAAAAGTCCTGAATCAGATGGCTTCACAAGTGAATTCTACCAAGTATTTAAAAAAGAATTAACATCAACCTGCTTAAAATCTTCCAAAAAATTGAAGAGTATGGAAAATTACCCAACGCATTTTACGAAGCCAACATTCAATCTAATACGAAAGCCAGATAAGATACTATAAGAAAAGAAAATTATAGACCCATCTCTAATGAACATAGAAGCAAAAATTCTCAACAAAATAATTGCAAATCTAATCCAATAGCATATCAAAAGACATACATTCTAATCAAGTAGGCTTTATTCCTGGTATGCAAAGGTAAAAAGAAAATCAATCAACGTAATACACCACATTAATAAACTGAAGGGAAAAAAAGCACATGATCACCTGAATCGATGAAGAAAAGGCAATTGAGGAATAGAGTATGGATTAGAGTGGACTTACTGATATTCTATTCATGAACTATTGTGGTTGGTAATCGAAGAAAATGTGGCATTGGTGTGGAGAAAGTGGCCATGGTGGCTCCTGGGTTTGGAGAATGGGAGGAAGAGATGAGATGTGGAGGCATATTCAGGACTTGGGGTTGTCCTGGGTGGTGCTGCAGGGACAGTTACCGGACATTGTATATCCTCCCATGGTCCACTGGGTGGAACGTGAGAGAGTGTAGGCTATGATGTGGACCATTGACCATGGGGTGCAGCGGTGCTCAGAGACGTATTCACCGAATGCAATGAATGTCTCATGATGATGGAGGAGATTGTTGCTAAGGGGGGAGGGGTGGGGCGAGGGGGGTGGGGGGTATATGGGGACCTCATACATTTTGAATGTAATATTAAAAAAAATAAAGAAAAAAAAAGAAAAGGCATTTGACAAAATCTAGCATCCTTTCTTGAAAAAAAGACAATTCAAAAGAAAGGAATAGAAGGAAAATTCCACAATATGATAAAAGGCATATATGAAAAACCCAGAGCCAACATCAAATTCAATGGGAAAAGGTTGAAAGCTATCCTTCTAAGATCAGGAACAGGACAAGGATGCTCACTGTCACAACTGTTATTCAACATTGTACTAGAAGTTCTAGTTAGGTTAGACAAGAGAAAAAATTAAAGGGAACCAAATAGGAAAAAAGGAAGTAAAACTCTATTTGGGAATGACATGATCCTATGTTTAGAAAATTCTGAAATGTCTACAAGCTACTTGAGCTAATAAATGAGGTCAGCAAAGCGGCAGGATACAAGATCAACACACAGAAATCAATAATGTTTTTGTACACTAGTATTGAATAATCTGAGGAGGAAATCAGGGGAAAAATTCCATTTACAATAGCAACAAAAAGACTTAAATCCCTAGGAATCAATTTAACCAAAGAAGTACAGGACCTATATGCAGAAAACTACAAAACAATGCTAAAAGAAATCAATGAAGACCTAAACAAATGGAAAGACATTCTGTGCTCATGGATTGGAAGAATTCATATAGTGAAGATGTCAATCCTACCCAAACTGTTTTATAGATTCAAAGCAATACTAATCAAAATTCCAAACGCCTACTTTACAGAAATAGAAAAGGCAATTATTAAATTTCTTTGGAAGGAAAAATGCACCTGAATAGCCAAAAGCATTCAAAAAAAGAAAACCAAAATGGTGGAGGAACTTCACTGTCTGACCTTGAAACATATTACAAAGCTACAGTGGTCAAAACAGCATGGACTTGGCATCAAGACAGACACATTGATCAGAGGAACAGAAGTGAGGGCCCAGAAATAAACCCTCACCTCTACAGTCAACTGGTTTTTGACAAACCTACTAAGCCCATATTAACGGGACAAAACAGTCTCTTCAACAAATGGTGCTGGGAGAACTGGATATCTATAACCAAAAGAATAAAAGAGGACCCCTATCTCACTCCCTATACAACAATCCACTGAAAATGGACCAAAGACCTAAATATAAAAGCCAGGACCATAAAACTACTAGAAGAAAATGTAGGGAAACATCTTAAACACCTAATGGTAGGTGGGGGTTTCTTGGACCTTATAACCAAAGCATGTGCAACATAAGAAAAACTAGATAAATGGGACCTTCTCAAAATCATACACTTTTGCACCTCATAGGACTTTGTGAAAGGGTGAAAAGGCAGCCAACTCAATGGGAGAAATATTTGGAAATCACATGTCTGATAAGGGTTTAATATCCATGATATATAAAGAGAAGTTACAACTCAACAAAAAAAGACAAATGACCTGATTAAAAATCGGCCAAAAACCTACAATAGACATTTGTCTAAACAATAACTACAAATGGCAAACACATGAGAAAATGTTCAACATCGCTAATTATTAGGGAAATGCAAATCAAAACCACAATGAAATATCATTTCATACCTATAAGAATGGCCACTATTAAAAAGATAGAGAACTACAAGTGTTGGATAGAATATGGAGAGATAAGAACACTTATTCACTCTTGGTGGGAATGTAGAATGGTACAGCCACTGTGGAGGACTGTTTGGCAGTTCCTAACAAAGCTGAATATAAATTTGCCACATGACCTGGCAGAGCAGTGACACAAACAGACATCCACACACTGATGTTCTTAGTGTTATTCATGATTGCCAAAAGATGGAAACAACCCAGGTGTCCATCAGCTGAGGACTAGATAAACAAACTCTGGTGTATACACATGATGGATTATACAGCTTTAAGAAGAAATGAAATCATGAAGAATATTACAACATGGATGAACCTGGAGGAAATTATGTTGAGTGAAGCAAGCCAGACACAAAAGGACAAATACTGTATGACTGCACTATTGTGAACTAAATATATTGTGTCATCTCATGGAGTTAATAACTTGAATATGGGTTACCAGAAAACAGAATGAGGTTAGATAATGGAAAACTGATGGTTAACTTGTGCAAAATTGGTAAAAAAGGCTGTATGTAAATCTTTGGAAATGAATAGAAATGGTGAAAGCACATCACAGTGTTTGTAACTAACTAGCAGAGCTATTATATGGGTATGAAAGTGGTTGAAATAGCAAGTTTAAGGACATATATATTACTAGAAGGAAAGCTAAAAAATGTAACATGGGATTGTATAACATAGTGAAACCTCACGTGAAATATGAATATGGGTAATATTGCACATATAAGATTTTTACAAAATAGAAATGCAAATAAACTAGAGAGACAGAAACAGAATAGCAGCTATGTATGGCAGAAGAAGCATATAGCAATCAAGGGGTTTGTCTGTTTTTTGTTTTTTTTTTATTATTAATGGAACAAAGAAAACACTCTAATAATAATTATTATTATTTTAAAGATTTATTTATTTCTCTCCCCTTCCCCCTGCCCCAGTTGTCTGTTCTCTGTTTCTATTTGCTGCGTCTTCTTCTTTGTCCGCTTCTGTTGTTGTCAGCGGCACGGGAATCTGTGTTTCTTTTTTGTTATGTCATCTTGTTTTGTCAGCTCTCTGTGTGTGCGGTGCCACTCCTGGGCAGGCTGAACTTTCTTTCGTGCTGGGCGGCTCTCCTTACAGGCACACTCCTTGCGTGTAGGGCTCCCCTACGCAGGGACACCCCTGGGTGGCACGGCACTCCTTGCGCACATCAGCACTGTGCATGGGCCAGCTCCACATGGGTCAAGGAGGCCCGGGGTTTGAACCGCGGACCTCCCATGTGGTAGACGGGCGCCCTAACCACTGGGCCAAGTCTGTTTCCCTCTAATAATTATTGAAGTGATGAATGTACAACTATGTCATTATACCAAATACTGACTGTACACTTTGGATGCATTTATGCCTTGTTGATATGTATCAATAAAATTGATTTGTTTAAAAAAAAAGAAGTTAGTTTAAACCCAAACTGATCAATAATTACATTAAATGCAAGTGGTCTAAATACCAATTAAAAGACTGATATTGTCAGATTGGATAAAAAAGTAAGACAACTGTATGCTGTCTATAAGAAACCCACTTTATAAAGTCATAGATACATTAAAAAAATGATGGAAAAAGTTATACTAAGCAAACACCAAACAAAAGAAAGGCAGTGACTATATTAATATGTTTTTGTCTTCTATTGCTGCTGTAACAAATTACCACAAATTTGGCAAATTAAAACAACACAAATCTATTTTCTCAGAGTTCTGTACGTCAGAAGTGTAAGTGGCCTCAATTAGTTTCTCTGCTTAGAATCTCACAAGGTTAAAATCAAGGTGCCAGCTGGCTGGGCTCTTATCAGGAGGTTCTGGGAACAATCTGCTGCCAAGCTGATTCAGGCTGTTGGCAGAATCCACTTTTTGCGTGTGGTTGTAGGACTGAGGTCCCTGTTGCCTTGCTGGCTGTCAGCTGGGGATCACCCTTAGAGCCTAGAGGACTGTCTCCAACCCTTGTACAGAGAACCTTACATCCCAAAGCCAGCAACAGCATATTGACTCCTCACACTTAGAATCTCTCTGCCTTCTCCTTCTGCCATATTGCTTCTGCTTCCAGCCAGAGAAAGTACTTTGCTTTAAAGGGCTCACATGATTAAATCGGGCAAAACTGGATAATCCAGGATACCATCCCTATCTTAAGGTCTGTAACTGTGGTAGGCAGAATTCTAAAGATATCTCTCCTAGTTTTTCAATCAAACACTAATCTAGGTACCGCTGTTAAGGGACTTTGCAGGTAGAATTAAGTTTCTTATCAGTAGACCTTAAAATAAATTATGCGGGTAGATCTAATGTAACCACATGAGCCCTTAAGAGCAGAAAAGGAGGGCAGAGAAGAGAAGCAGCAAAAGGGGAAGTGAGAGAGATTCCACACATGAGAAGGATGCAACCTGTCATTGCTGGCTTTGAAGACAAGAGAAGGGAGACATGAGCCAAGGAACGTGGGCAGCCCGAAAATGAGGACTGCAGCTCTACAAGTGCAAGGAACTGAATTCTGACAACAACCTGAACGAACTTGGAAGGGGATTAATACCCAGATCCTCCAGAAAGGATATGTCCCTTCCAACACTTATTTTGAAGTTGTGAGATTCTAAGCAGAATACCCAACTAAGGCATGCTGTACTTGGACTTCTGATCTGTGGGAGCCATGAGATAATATGTGTAGTTTTAAGCCACATTTAAGTTTGTGATTATTTGTCATGGCAGCAACAGAAAGCTAATACCATAGCCTTAATTACATCTACAAAATCCCTTTTGCCACGTGACATAACATAGTCACGGGTTCCAGGGCTTAGGGTATGGATATATTTGAGGTGGGCATTCTACCTACCACAATATAAGACAAAGTTACTTCAGAACATGGAATATTATTACCAGGGACAAATAGGTACATTTCTACATGTGGAAAATATTAACCAAACCAAAAAAGAGAAACAGAAATATCCACAATTACAACTGGAAATTAACATTCCTTTCTCAGTAATTGATGGAACATATATACAAAATTATTAAGGGCATACAAGACTGTAACTATACTGTCAACCCACTTGAGCTAATTGATATTGATAAAACATTTCTTCCAAAACCAGTAGAATACAAATTCTTTTCAAGTGCACACGTAGCATTCACCAAAACAGAGTATTCTGGCCAAAAAACAAATATCAACAATTTAAAAGGATTACAGTCATAAAAGTAAACCTATAAGCACAATGGAATTAAACCAGAAATCAATAACAGAAAAATAATGTAAAATTCTCAAAATACTTGGACAGTAAACGACACACTTCTAAATAATCCATAGGTAAAAGCAAAAAGCACAAGGAAAATAGTAAAATATTTTGAAATAAATGGAAGTGAAAACACAACATATCCAAGTTTGTGAGATGCAGCTAAAGCAGTGCTTACAGGAATTTATAGTAGCAAATTTTACATTAGAAAAAAAGAACTCAAATAAATGATTTAAGAATTCACATTAAGAAATGAGGAAAAGAAAGAAATTTAAAAAGTAAATAGAAGGAAAGAAATAGTAAAGATAAGTTCAGAAATCAATGAAATAGAAAGTAGAAAGACAATAGAAAAAAAATAAAACTAAAAGCTACTTCTTTGAAAAGATCAAGAAAATTGGTAAACGAGAGTGATCAGGAAAATAAGAAGATACAAATCACCATTATTATGAATGAAAGCAACGCTGTCACTATAGAGTCTACAAACAAAAGGATAATAAGGGAACACTATGAATAGCTCTATGCCAGTAAATTTCTTGAAAGAAAGACATTATCAAAGTTCACACAAATGGGGAGCAGATGTGGCTCAAGCAGTTGAGCACCCGCCTCCTATGTGGGTGGTCCAGGGTTCAGTTCTCAGTGCCTCTGAAAAAACAAAAGCAAAACAACTGGAAAAACAAAAACAAAAACAAATCAGGGAAGCTAATGTGTCTCAGTGGTTGAGTGCCAGCTTCCCACATACAACAGTCTCAGGTTTGATTCCTGGCACCAAAAAAAAAAAAAAAAAAAAAAATTACAAAAGAAGCAACAGATATTCTGTATATCGCCATAGCTATCAAAGAAACTGAAATTTAAAATATTTCTTACAAAGAAAATGCCATGCCCTGGCAAATTCTAACAAACATTTAAGGGAGAAATAATTCTTCACAAATTCTTGCAGAAAAAGACAAGGGAAGATTTCCCAATTTATCTTATGAGACCAGCATTATACTCATACCAATACCTGACCAAGACATTAGAAGAAAATTACAAATTAATATCCCTTATGAACTTAGATGCAAAAATTCTCAAATTTAGCAAATTGAATCCTGCAGTACATAAAAAAGGAAACTACATTATGACCAAGTATGGTTTAGTTGGGACTGGAAGGTTGGTTTTACATTTTTTGATTTTTCTGTAAGATGCATATACTGCTTTTGTACTGTGAAAAACAAAATAAGAAACATCTATTGGGAAAAAAGTGGTGGAGTGTAAAGAAATGGACCTATAAAATTGAACTCAAGAACAAACCTCCAAGAGAGCTTCCTAGATGGCTCAACAGGAGGCAGCAAACTATAGTGGGATGGCCACCAGATTTGGAGGGTTTGCTAACTAGAACATGTTTAAGAATCTTTGTATCATAGTATTATTCTCATTTGCAAAATTAGGGTAACGATATCTACCTCATATGATGGCTCTGAATATAAGCTAATGAATATGAAAAGTGATTTGTGTAAAACACTAAATCAGTGGTTCTCAAAATTTTTAGAATCAGGACTCCTTTATACTCTTAAAAATAACTGAGGACTCCAAAGACCTTTTGTTTTCATGTGTTATACCTATTGATATTTACTGTATCAGACATAAAACCTGGTATTTAAAAGTACTATCAATTTACTTAAAAATAACAATAATAAACACAAATGTTAACATAACAGCATTTTATGAAAAAAAAGAACTGTTTTCCAAAGACAACAAAAATTTAGTGAGGAGTGGCATTGCTTCATTAGTCTGCAAATTTTTAAAAATATCTGACTTCACAGAAGACAGATTCTGTATGTAGATCTGCACTCCATTTGTTGTGATACACTATATAAAGAAAATCAGCCTCACAGACATATGCAGTTAGAAAAGAATGAAGTATTTTAATAGCTCTTCCAGATAATTGTGGCTATTCTTCTTCAGTAGGACACCAAAACTCAGTAAGTGATAGTTTCTTAAAGGTCAACGACAATGTGTAATCTGCAAGTCTATCAATGAACTTTTTGTACTCTGCTACATTAAAATCCATTGGTCTCTCTTGCACTGTGAATGAATCTTATATTCTTGCATGATTGTGCAATATCATGTAGGTCAACTGCAAAATAATGGTTCACTGAGATATGAAGATCTTTCAAATTTTGATACATTTCACTATACAATACCCTTCCCCCCAAATCCAATTAGTTAATATCACCATCCATCTTATCAGAAATATTTAAAATACTGGGAAGAAGTCAAGCTCATGGTGGTGGATACAAGTTTTCAAAAAACCTGATGTTCACTTGAAAGCACAACTTTTATCATTTGCAAAAGATACCATCAGTTGTTTTCTCTGAAGTTCAAGACTTTCGTTTTCAAGAACATGTTGCCAAATACCCAAATATAAATAACATAGTTTGTCTGTTAGTTGTCCTTCCAAGTAAAAATGTTGATCTGAGAAAAAAGCAGGTAGATCAGCTTACACCAGGTTTCATCCTTGAGTCAACAACTGTACTTTAATATACAGCAGAAAGCCTTTATGCATTCTTCCCATTTTGTCACACAAAATATTTTAAAAGATGTGTACTCAAGGGTCAAGAGTTAGTAACACTTACAATTTTTTTTGCTTCATCAAGGACATTCTTAAGTGACACTGGTATTCTGTTTAAACTGTAGTGCGTGGCAGTGAAGAATTCAATGATTACTAATATCTTTTGGCATCACTGCCCAGATTTGTGCTCGGGCACCAGCAGTTTTACCCACTGCTGCTTTTGCTCCATTAGTGCACATGTCAACACAGAGGAAAAACAAGTAGTGTCTTGGTATTATTATGAAAATAGTTTTGACCTTGCAGACCCCGTGAAAGGGTCTCAAGGCCCCCCATAGGTCTGGGGACAACAGTTTGATATCTACTGCACTAAATTCATGTTAGTTATTCTTATGGAAAGCAAAGACAGACTTTTACAAGCTGCCACAAAGAAACAGAGAGCAGAACACTGAAAGATGCCAAGATAAGAATGGCTTCATTCCTTAGACTCTGGAGTAGAAAAGGGCTTCACAAGAAAAGGGGGCTTTCATAAGCTAATACAAATGAAGTTATCAGCACAAAAAGAGAAAGGGCTCAGCCTGGATGAAAGCAGAAGGGGCATATTGCAAAATCTAGAGAATCAGAACCAATTTGTGAACTACAACCTGCAGCTACAAATTTCATTACCAGAAACAATGGACTTGAAAACAGAATATTTAAAATAAATAAGCGAATTAGAACATTAACAAATGTAAGGATACTGATAAACATAGGTAGAGGTGAAAATTTTTCTAAAGGGATTTCAGACTATAATTTCTTTTAAAAAGATGAAATGGGGGGAACTAAATTCATTATCCTCCCTAGAAAAGTTTTATTTAATAAAAGAATACAGTAAATAATGAAAATAGTATCAAAATGTTTAAAATTTTAGCATAATTTAAAGGGAAATTAAGAGTTTTGTGTCTATTACATGAAAAACGAAAAACAGAACAAGATGAAACTTACATAAGGATAAGAAGTATAAAAATATTTCATAATTCATATAAAACTACCACAAACTTGTAGCTTAAAATAATAAATTTATCTTACAGTTCTAGAAGTTGGAAGTCCAATATGGGTCTCACTGGGCTAAAATCAAGATGTCAGCAGCCCTACAATCTGATTTATTGGACTCACCTCACTGAGCTAAGATGGAGTTGAAGAAGGACAACCACCACACCATGGAGCCTAGAGTGCCTACAACTGAGAGCAGGAGGATTGCATCCAGTATCTATGTGGAATCTGAGCCTCCTCCTGACATAGAGGTGCAACAGACACAGCCAATCCAAGGCCCACAGAGAAAAGGTGGCATTGGAATGGGAAAAGTGGACATGGTGGCTGATGGATATGGGGAATGGCAGGAAGAGATGAGATGTAGAGGCGCCTTTGGGACTTGGAGTTGCCCTAGATGGTGCTTCAGGGGCAATCACTGGACATTGTAAATCCTCCCAGGGACCACTGGATGGAATGTGGGAGAGTATGGGCCATGATGTGGACCATTGATCATGAGGTGCAGAGATGCCCAGAGATGTACTTACCAAATGCAATGGATGTGTCGTGATGAAGGGAGTGAGTGTTGCTGGGGGGGGGGGGGGGGGGGAGTGGTGGGGTGGGGGTGGTGGGGTTGAATGGGACCTCATATAATTTTTTTTTAATGTAATATTTTTACAAAATCAATAAAAAATTAAAAAAAAAAAGATGTCAGCAGGGCTGTGTTCCTTTTGGAGGCTCTAGGGTCAAATCCGTTTCCTTGCTTTTTCCAACTTCTAGAGTTCACCTACATTGCTTGGCTTATGGCTCCCTTCCTCCATCCTTCAAAGCCAGTCAGGAAGGGAAGAATCTTCACATTGATTCACTCTGACTTTCTCTTCTGTCTCCCTCTTCTACACATTAGGACCCTTGTGATGACACTGAGCCCACCGGGAAAATGCAGGATACTCTATTTTAAGGTCAGCTGATTAACAACCTTAATTTCATCAAAGGGGAATTAACCTTTGCCTTGTACCATAACACAGTCACAGATTCTGGAGATTAGGACATGGACATGTTGGGGGGGGGGCACTATTCTGCCTACCACAGTCCTAAGAAAAGAAAGGTCTCAGACTGGATTAAAAAGTAAAATCTATTGCATTCAAGACTAGCACATAAAACCAACATCAAAAGTCAAACAGAGAGGGAAGTAGGTTTGGCTCAGTGGATAGAGCATCCGCCTACCACATAGGAGTTCCAGGGTTCAAACCCAGGGTCTCCTGACCCATGTGGTGAGCTGGCCCACGCATAGGGCTGATGCGCACAAGGAGTGCTGTGCCACGCAGGGGACCCCCACGTGCAAGGAGTGCACCCTGTAAGGATAGCCGCCTTGGGTGAAAAAAGTTCAGCCTGCCCAGGTGTGGTGCTGCACACATGGAGAGCTGATGCAGCAAGACGACGCAACAAAAAGAGACACAGATTCCCGGTGCCACTGACAAGAATAAAAACGGACACAAACACATAGCGAATGGACACACAGAGCAGTCAACCGGGGGCAGGGGGAGGAGGGGAGAGAAATAAAATTAATTAATTAAAAAAAAAAGTCAAACAGAGAGAAGGAGGTGTGATGATGGAAGGAGAAGTCAGGAGAGAGAGATCCAAAGATGTTCTACTGCTAGCTTTGAAAATGGAGGAAGAGGGCACAAGCCAAGGAATGCAGGCACCTCTGAAAGCTGAAAAAGGCCAGGGAACATAGCTACAGTAATAAAAAACAAAACAAAACAGCATGATACTGGCATAAACATAGACAGATTGACCAATGGAACTGAATCGAGAACTCAGATATAGACCCTCACATCTATGGTCAAGTGATTTTTGACAAGGCTGTCAAGCCCACATAGCTGGGTCAGAACAGCCTATTCAACAAGTGGTGCTGGGAGAACTGGATAGCCATATCTAAAAGAAAGAAAGAGGACCCCATCTCACACCTTATACAAAAATTAACTCAAAATGGATCAAGGACCTAAATATAAAAAAAAACCAAAAACATAAAATTCCTAGAAGAAAATGTAGGGAAACATCTTCAAGATCTTGTGGTAGGTAAACCTTATACCCAAAGCCCGAGCAATGAAAGAAAAAAATAGACAAATGGGACCTCCTCAAAATTAAACACTTTTGTTCTTCAAAAGACTGTGTCAAGAAAGTAAAAAGGCAGCCTACTCAGTGGGAGAAAATATCTGGAAACCACATATCCAATAAGGGTTTGATTTCCATTATATATAAAGAGATCATACAACACAATGATAAAAAGATAAGCAGCTCAATTAACAACCAGGTAAAAGAGTTACATAAACATTTTCCCAAAGAGGAAAGACAAAAGGTCAAAAGCACATGAAAAAATGTTCAACATTACAAGCTATTAGGGAACTACAGATCAAAACTACAATGAGATAGCATTCCACACCTTATAGAATGGACATTATTTAAAAAAACAAAAACAAAAACAGAAAACTACAAGTGCTGGAGAGGATGTGGAGAAATAGGAACACTCATTCGCTGTTGGTGGAAATGTAGAATGGTGCATTCTCTGTGGAAGACAGTTTGGTGGTTCCTCAGAAACTAAATATAGAACTGTGCATGATCCAGCAATCCCTCTACTAGGAATATATCCAGAAGAACTGAAAACAGTGATGCAAACAGACATTTGCACAACAGTGCATAAAGTGGCATTATTTACAATTGCCAAAAGATGGAAACTACCCAAGTATTCATCAACCAATGAATGAATAAACAAAATGTGGTATATATATATATATATATATATATATATATATATATATATATATATATATATATATGAAATACTATGCTGTTGTAAGAAGAAATGAAATTAGGACACATATGATAACATGGATAAACCTTGAGGACATTATGCTGAGTGAAATAAGCCAGACAGAAAAGGACAAATTTTACAGTCTCACTGCTATGGGCTAATATGAAGAATAAACACATGGAGTTAAAACCTAGAACATGGGTTACTAGGAGATAGGATGAGGGCTGAGGAGGTGTACTGATGCTTAAGTAGAAATTTCAATTAGCTTGACTGTAAAAGTGTGAACTGCATAGAGTTGATGGTTACACATTACAGTGAGTATAACTAAAATGGCTGGTTTATAAATGGGACTATGGCTGAAACAGGCAGTCTAGGGATGTAATTGTCAACTGAAAGAAAGCTAGAGAATAATCTAGGGACTGAATAACATAGTGAACTGGAGGTGAATGAGGACTGTACAAATACAAGAATGTTCTATGAACTGGAACAAATGTTATGTCACTATTACAAGGTGGTAAGAATATGTTGATGTATGGGAAAAACAAAACATGGTGATGCATGGGAAAATACAATTAACGTAACATGGACTTTAGTTAACAGCAATGTAATACTCTTACATCACTGTCAAAGAAGATACTATAGGAACACTAAGTGTCAATAATAGATGTGGGAGTTTTTTCTTTTGGACTAAGGAAAAATTTGAAGATTTACTGGAGCAATGACTGCACAACCCTATGATAAAAGTGAGAGCCACTGAGTGTACACATTGGATAGACTGTACAAGGCATGGGACTGTATAACATAGTGAACCATGTGTTAGATGGACTGTGGTTAACAGTACAAATATGAAAGCTTTCTCTCATGAACAGGTATATATTACTAATACATGGTGTTAATAAAAGAAGATGTATAGAAAAAATATACCAAATGCATTCTATGGACCATAGTTAGTGGAAAGAGTCTGACGATATTCTTTCATAATCTGTAATAAATGTTCCCTAACAATGTAAGGTGCTGGTGGAAGGGTGATTAAAAAAAAAAAGGCCAGGGGATGGACTGTCCCCTAGAGTCTCCAGGAAGAAGGCAATCCTGCTGACACACTGATTTTAGTCAAATGAAACCCATGTCAGTTCTGACCTTCAGAACTGTAAAATAAATGTGTGTTGTTTTAAGCCAAAAAAAAAAAAAAAGTCAAACAGACAACAAGAAAGGAGATGACAAATGCTTATCCTGCCCAGGCAAGGACAGAGAAACGGTTAACTATCACAGTAATTTAAGTTGATAGATTACAAAGCAAAAAAGCACTAAAACGCTAAAATGACTAATAAGAAAACCTAAAAAATGAAAACCTAACAACATGGCAACAGAAGATGAAAACAATCTGACAATTTTTCTTTTAAGAATACACAGAAACTTAGTCTAGTATTATTTATTGCCTTAGGCAGTATTGTATATTGCCTAAGAGTAACCTCCCGATAGCCTCCTTGTGGCTCATTTGGCCTCTTAGTCAAACTCAGCATATAAACGCACTATCCCCCCTACCCCTCCCCGCTGTGGGCCAAGAATCCTGGGGATGAGCCTCCCTGGAACGGAGGGACTATTATCTAGTACCAACTAGCAATGCATCTGGAAAAAGACCTTGATTAAAAGGGGGAAATATTAAATATGAGTTTTTGCGGCTAAGAGATTTTAAAGTGAGTCAGTTGGCCATTCTAGAGGTTACACTTAATGCATGTCTCAGCAGGATCTCACTGACTGCCACAGTAAACAATGCCTCAAACAGGGGGAATCCTGAGGGCTCCAGAGACATCCAGACATGATAGGCAGGGCAGACAATCTCAGGAATTCAACACCCTGTCAGTGGGCCTTACCTTGAAATATATGTTCCCCAGTGTCACAGAGTTAGACTCATTTATCATAATTTCCCTATACGTGGCTCTTCTGCCCCTTTTATTTGGATCTATATTTAGGACTATACTTGTTAAATATATGTACCAGAGATTTAAATGTTCAGTCTGTTCATATGCCGGTTGAGCCCTGAATCCCATCAGTTGCAGCTAATACCTAGTCTCCGGTTCACTGGACTTGACCAGGACAACTAAGAAAATTGATGATGATGGACAATGCCCATCCCAAAAAACAGAGAGTATCTACAACTGCAAGCTAGACAGTTACGTCCATCTGCCCCATGGGATCTAAGCCCCTCCTCAGTCGGAAGCAGAGTGGGCATCATCATCCTAAAACCCTCAAGACTGAGGAATGAACAAACATAAGGGGGAATGCAACTATGGACTAAAGTAGACTTATTATTATTCCAGCAATGGAAGAACTTGTATCATTGATATAAAGGTTCTGAGGGGAAAGAGAGGAAAGAATTGGTGTAACATGGGGCATTTTGGGGACACTGGAATTGGTCTGCATGACATAGCAATGACGGATATAGGCCATTATACATTCTGTCAAAACCTATAAAATTGTGCAGTACAAAGTGTAAACTACAATGTAAACTATTGACAATGGTTAGTAGCAATGCTTCAATATGTGTTCATCAATTGTAACAAATATACTACCCTAATGAAAGATTTTGTTAATGGGGGAAAGAAGGGGTGTGTGGGATATATGGGACTCCTCCTATATTCTCGATGTAACATTTATATAAATCTAAAGCTTCTTCCAAAAGATAATTTTTTAAGAAGAATATACAGAAGTATTTTTATTGTGGGCTTCTACGTGCTACTATTAAATCATGAAAGATTAAGTAGATAAAATTCCTACAGACTACTAGGGAAATGGACACTAGAGTAGATAAAAATAATATGGAGGGAAGCAGATGTGACTCAAGCAGTTGGGTGCCCACCTACCACATGGGAGATCATGGGTTTGGTTCCTGGTGCTTCTTAAAAGAAGACGAGCAAGGCAGTGAGCTGATGTGATGGGCTGACATGGTGGGTTGCATGATGAGCTGACGGAATGAGATGACACAATGAGAGATACAACAAGCAGGAAGCAGATGTGGCTCAAGTGACTGGGTGCCTCCCTCACACATGGGAGGTCTGGGTTTGGTTCTTGGTGCCTCCTAAAAGAAAATGAGCAGACACAGAGAGCACAAACGAATAGACACAGAGAGCAGACAGTGAGTGCAAATAATGAGGAGGTGGGAGAAATAAATCTTAAAATAACAATGGGTAGGTCAAAAGAATGAGAGAACAGGACAATAAAAATACACTTTCTTTAAAATTGTAGCATTGATGTGGAGAAAGTGGCCACAGTAGCTGCTGAGGGCAGGGAGAGGGAAGAAGAGATGTGATGTGGGGGCATCTTCAGGACTTGGAGTTGTCCTGAATGATATTGCAGGGACAGATGCTTGACATTAGGTATCCTGTCATACCCATTGAATGGACTGGGGGAGAGGGTAAACTACAATGTAAACTATAATCCATGCGGTGCAGCAGTGCTCCAAAATGTAGTCACCAAATGTAATGGATGTGCCACAATGATGAAAGAGGTTGTTGATGTGGGAGGAGTGGGCGGGGGTGCGGTGTGGGGTATATGGGAACCTCTTATGTTTTTTAATGTAACATTTTTTATGATCTATGTATCTTCAAAAAATACAAATAAATAAATAAACAAATAATTTAAAAAATACAGTTTCTTTATATGCATGTGATTTTTCCGGGGGGGGGGGGGGGGCGCCCAGGCACTGATAAACAATAAATACAAATCTAATTTAAAATTTAAAAAAATATATTTGAGTGTCCACAATATGTGGGATATATAAAGATGAGAAATAAACAGTCTCTGCCCTCAAGACGTTCAAAGACTAACAGAAGAAGGGATGGTCTATCAACAAGTAACTGCATGTAACAGAAAACTAGAAACTTGGAAAATTAATTTCCATTGGAGAGTTAAGAAGGGAGGTGGGATCTGGGTAGCAGGTTGAGGGTAGGGATTTCAAACAAAGTGGATATAATTTCCAAAAGTGCAAAACAGTCTGTTATAACCCAGGATACTAGAACACAAGGAGTACATTCTGTAAATCTTAGGGGTAGGATGCTGGGGAGACAGGAGGTAAAGCATTGGAGGAAAAAAGGGCAAGGTAGGCTGGGGTAAGATGGTAGGGGGATTTGAATATCAAGGTAAGGTCCTTGGAATTTATTAATAGGCAACAGGGAGCCACTGAAGACTTTCTGAACAAGAGAGTGATATAAGGTGTATAAGCAGGTATAAGGTAGAATGCAATGGGTAGAGAATGAAGGCAGAGAGTTTGCACAATTCATAATAAATTGACAAAAATAAGACTGAAAATTGCCTAACCACATGGATCTTTTTCAATAATCATCTGTTAAGCAGAACAGCATTGTTAGAGAGACTGGTTTGTTTGCCTTTATTTGAATTCAGGTTTCTCCTAGGCAAAATGCTGAAAATGCTGAGGTAAAGATTAAATAACCTGACAGAAAGCACTTATTGCAGGGCTTGGCATCAAGCAGATAATACTCAATAAATGCTAGTGTCCTTCCTCAAATAATGACTAAATCAAGGCTAAAACAGAACACTATCATGGAATATTTAAAATACTACTAAAATACTAGAATACAACTGAAACATTAAAATGCTTAGGCTGCTGCCAAAGCAAAACTCACAGGAGATGTATCCACGCCAAGTTTAAATAAAAGAAAAAAAAGAGAGGCAAAGGGAAAACTAGTGAACTGAGTTGCTAAGAAATTTAGAAAAGAAACAGAAGCAGCAGCCAAAATATGAAAATAATATAACTAAAAGTAGAACTATAGATAAAAAAATAGAACTGATGAATAAAAAACTATCAAACTACAAACTTGATCAAGTGAAAGAACAAATGAATATGAGAAATTTTAAAAGACGCAGTTTATACACTTTTTTTAAGTGGGGGAAGAAGGAATAGTATCTCAACTACACCAATATATTTGAGAGCCAGGTTCAAAAGAAGACTTCATATCAAATTAGGAAGTGCCACACATGATCAGCAAGAAGAGAATAAGAGGCAGCAATGACACATTGATAAGAAAAAAATATTTTTTAAAAATTTACAAAGCCCTAGGTCCCTCAACTAAAAGCTTTGAGTTACTTCTTCCTGAAATACTTAGACCAGAGCCCATGTATAAATACAGATTTTTCTTAATTCCTCACAAACCAGTCAAAGAAGTTCCACTGGATATTTTTGGCATTGACTACTACATCCTAAATTTCAGTTTTCCAATTACACCTTCAAAATGGATTGATTCCACTCTCATTTGAATATGTATTTTAAAGTACACTATTGCTAAGTAGAGTCAAATGGACCAAACTACAAAACTAGTATCTTCCCTGAAATTTATATGGAGCCTTCTGCTCAAGCTCAGATATCTGGTCTCTATGAGAGAGAACAAGACAGAGAGAACGAGAGAATGCTACAAAGTAAAGGGATGACTTCCTAAGTATGAAAGTTCTAGTATCTTTTCCCCCAAAATCAAAAGAACTCAACTTGATTCTTTTTAGACCCATCAGATTTCTCCAGTGGAAGCTGCTGGCTTAAGTGGCACATGCGTGCGCGTGTACACACAGTGTCTCTCTCTCCTTATCTGTCTGTCTGTCTCTCCCTCTGGGCAGCACGTCCCTGTGAGTGCCTCCCTGTCTACAGTTTGAGAGAATGACTCCACTTGACAACATGCTAACAATGACAAACTGCTAAAAGGACTGCACTTCTAACACTGAGCAGAATCATATTAACAAAATTCAGTCTGTTAGGGGCAATTTCAACTGGTTTTATTAAGATGAAAAATGTTTAAGAGTATCTAACCAGTAGATCTAAGAAAGCACAAAAGCTGAAAACAAAGCAAAAAAGCAGAACAACAAACTGCTCTCAACAAGGACTAGAAAGAGTACACAGCCCAGCGTAAAGATGTGCCTTCAAGTTCCTCATCATCAGATTATCAGCTGTGTGATCTTGGGCGAGTTACTCTCCTCTAAGTCTGTTTGCACATCTGACTTTTCATTTCTCAGTTAATTAACGGTATGTGAGAGCACTCTGTAAATTATTAATTCCAAAATACTAGTACTAGCTACTACTAGTACTAGTATTACGATTTTGTCTATGGTTGTAACAATCTTGTTTAGCAATCATTTTTTTCTCACTATTGGGTCATAGCTAGCAAAGTACAAAATGCTAGTTATAAAGAACATTATCTCAAAAGTTCAATTCAAGTTTGTAGAGGCATCATCCTGTGACAGGGCATGGCAATTAGAATCACCAAGCTCAATTCCAGAAAGCTAAACTCCTAGAGTTCTAAGAAACTATCTAAAATTCCTCCTCTAATCCATTGTTTATCCTCTACAACAAAGATATTCTAACAGTTAATATCTATTTGTACTCAACATCCACTCATTCAGAAGTATTTATTGAACACCTCAAAATCCTAGTTGTCAAAAAACTCACAGCCAAGAAAAAAGGAGTGTAATTATCAAGTAATGGGAATGATTTTTTTAAGCCAGAAATTATATATTCAAATGGGACCTGTCTCCTTTAAACAGTCCCCTTGAGAGGCAATACACTAATTCCAATGATGCTTCATTGCTCAAACTATCTTTGGAGTTTTCCTCTTGGAATCACTTTGGGAGCCAGCAGTCTGTTCTTTTGAAAATCCTAAGTGGTGCCAAACCTTCACGGAGAGTGGATTTGATTTTAGGAAATGGCCAAAAGGCAGTCAGAGACAAGTTTAGTGAATAAGATGTAGGATTAAACTAGATGGCATTATTTTGATGCAAAAATGAAACTGATTTCTTTATATGATTTGCAAACGAACTCCAAAGGGAATTTCAGACAAGTAACACAGAGTATGTGCAATGGAATAGTTAAATATTCTCTCCCTGCCAGGCTTTGAATGATAATACTCATTTGGATTTGTCAGCTCTGATATAAGGCTTGTTTTGTTTAATCACTTACAACTCATTAATAGAAGGTCCTTGAGTATATTGGATCTACTGTGTTCATTTGTGGGGGGAAAGAGGTATCCAAGTAGAGAGGTAGCGTGACATACAGAAAAGAGCACACACTTCAGAAGGAAAGCACCTGAGTTCAAATGCTCACGTAGCCACTCACTGACAGCATGACTTTAGAGAAAGAACAATCTTTAAGATTCAGGTGTTTCACCTCTAAAATAAGGATAATAATTTAATTTACAGGGTTGTGTAAAGATTAGAGATCATGGATACAAAGCCCTTACATTTTGTCTGGCACATAGCAGGTGCTCAATATGTTACAGCTGTTATTAATAATAACATTATAATCAAGACAATTACAGGTGGTTTAAGAGGAGAGAGTGACGGATAAAAAGACATTTGGGTTGTGAGTAGTTCACTAAGAGCACTCATGATGGATTAGGGTCCTGCCTTTTTTATAAATAACAATCTGCAAATACTATTTGCAGTAACTGCTTAACACTAAGTATATTTCAAACTCACATGACACACGTCATCTGCAGTGCTCCTGCCACTCTGACTTTCTGTCCATTCTGACCATTGTCTAAATGTACCAGGCATTTCTATGGTCCTGTGCCTTTGCATACTTTGTTCCTCCTAAGATACCTTTCCTGCCCTCTGATCTGACAAAATTCCACAAGACTTAGTTCAAAAGTCACTTCCACTTTGGAACCCTCCCTGAATGCTCTAGACAGTTCATGGGTCTGCTCTGTGTGCCCACAGCACGTGCTTCCTCTCTCTAATACCTCCTACTCTGCTGAACTGCAACTTCTCTTTATGTTTCCGCTTCTTCCATTAGGCTTGAGCCCTGGGAATGGGACTGTGTCTCATTCGTTTTTGTATTTAGAGCATATCACACATCTCTTGGCACACAGTAGTGACTTGAGGAAATGTTCAATGAATGAATGCTTCAAATGTAAATATTTTGATAATGACTTTAAAGGTCAGTCTTTTTTTTCTTCTATTTTTTTTGTCTTTATTCATTTTTTTAATATTACATTCAAAAAATATGAGGTCCCCATATACCTCCCACCCCCTTCAACTCACTGCTTCCCCCATAGCAACATTCTCCTCCATCATCATGAGACATTCATTGCATTAAAGGTCTTTAGTTAACCATTACCAGTAATCACATTCATGTTTCCTAACTTCAAACCAGAGACAAGTCTACTTATATAGACTCCAAAATGGTTTTAGAAGATGCACCACACTCCCAGTAGGAGCTCACTGTAGCTAGTGCCCTCAGAGCCCTCAAGCTCTGCCAGGGTACTAGGGCTAAAAGGTCTTCTTTGAGGCAGCAACTCCACCAAATAGCAGAAAATCCCAAGGCTCTGTTAATGCCTCTTACCCCCATATTCCCACCTCCCAGCAACACCTGGGAGTCAAAGATTGCCAGTTCTGTATAGTTCTAATAGTTTGCCTACTCTAGGAATAGGGTTCCCTAGCTGTCAGGAAGCCTCAAGCATTCCGCGAATAACTTGTTGATGGGTCCAATGGGTCTGTTACAGCAAGTCTTAACCTGTGTAACTAAAAAGCAATTATAAAGAGAAGTTCACGCTCAACAAGCTCTGTGCCAGATGGAAATAGGCAGAGGATCAGCTGGCAGGCCTGTGCATGGGAGTGCTGACACTTGTGAATCATTCCCTGTCATTGCAGTTTCCAGAGCCTTGGCAATACAGCACCAGGTCCAGACTTACCAAGATCTGAAAGACTGGAAAGGAGATCTGGAGCCACTGCTTATGCACTGAGATCCACCAAACCATGACAGTAACTACTACTGTCACACAGACATAATCCACTAAGTAAAGGTAGCCACATTCTGCCTCAGCATCATGGTCTTTTTCATCTCGCCAATGGAATGGCTGGATTCTGGAGGGAAGTGGGTGTGGGGAAAGATGACCAAGCTGAAGCCCATAGGAAGGAAGTAACTGAAAGCAGCAGCTCTAGATTTCTCTTGTAGGTGCTGCAGTCATTCATTCATTCATTCGACCAATATTTATTGAGCCAGGTTCTATTCCAGGTGTGGAGGACATAATAATGAATAAAGGATCATAGTCCTGGCCTCAGGGATCTTAAAGTTTAGTAGCAGAGAAAGGCATTAATCAAATAAGCACACAAACAAGCATAAGAGTATAAGTAAGTGCTAAAAAGGAGAAATACAGTGTGTAACAGAGATTGTGCAAACAGGGAGCAGCGGGCCTGGTCAGGAAAGTCAGGAAAGCTTCCCTCTGCAAGTAACAAGTA
Source organism: Dasypus novemcinctus (assembly GCF_030445035.2). Classification (NCBI taxonomy): domain Eukaryota; kingdom Metazoa; phylum Chordata; class Mammalia; order Cingulata; family Dasypodidae; genus Dasypus; species Dasypus novemcinctus. The sequence goes on along the minus strand of NC_080704.1, from coordinate 186,390,649 downwards.
AGCTGAGAACTCAAGGATAAGCAGGAGTTAACTAGGCCAGGAGGAAAGGAGAAGAGAAAAGAGGGAAACGTCCCTGGCAAAGAGAACAGCAGGTGCTGAGGTCCTAGGGAAGGAGGGAGATGTTGAATTGCCTCAGAATTAGAGGCAGGGAGCAAGGCAGCACCAAGGTTTGAGGCCCCAGCACAAGATATCTTCCTGATTACATCCTGGGGTTTGTTCTCTAGCTGTATGGAAGGCTCCTAACGGCATGGATCAAGACTAAAGAACAATGACAAAAACTAGGTGTGCCCATGAGACATGACACATCACTGGTTAAAAAATCTGACTCATTAATATTACCCAGTCACTATCTTCTTCTTGAAATATCTGTAATGTAGCACTGCTCACTCTTACTGACTTAACACTGAATCAGTAAAATGGCACAGTATAAAAGACCTTTAAATTTTTCCAGTAACGATGTGTTTTCATCCAGATAGAGTTAAGGTGTCAATAAATATGTTATCATACATCTGTTTAAACACCTAGTATTTCACTGTAATTTTCATATACTAATTTATTTGGCATACAGAAGCTAAATGGTTAAGGAGTTATCAGAGCAGCGCTAATATACTTTGGCAACTCTGTTAGCACCTTAGATCACTTGAGGCAATACCTTGTGGCTTCTGAATATCTGTTACCTTACAAACAAGTTAGGGAACTCTATTTGTAAAACACTTTGCAATCAATCATTAAATCAGTTTTACTATTCTACTGAGAAATTATACTCATTCTACCGATAAAATAGACAGATGGCTGAGTTGCCTAAGGACACAAAACAGTTCATCTTTTACTTATCTTTCTTATCACCTGCTCAAACACTGAAGACAGGTAAGGCGTAAGGCATGCCTAAACGCCAGCACTAACTCCAGCACCTACCCTGCTACCCTGCAAATCCATCCTAACTCCTAGGAGCAGCAGAGGAAGGCACAACAGTTCTGTTACTTACTCTATATAAGCTCCTCTATGAAGTGTGCCTTCACGATCAACAAAGATGATAACTGTACTGTGATAGCGACATTGGCACCTCAGACTAGAATATGAACTCTAGTCAGTACAAGAGGAATAAAAGCACCTAGGAAGTCATAATGGCCCGTAGCTTAAAATGTCACTATCCCTAAGGAGATGGCATCCCCCAACGTACACACGCCCCCAAAAATTCCTTTCAGTGCCAACAAGCTGTCCAGTTAGTGGTCTCCATCAGGTTCCCACTGTACGGGACTACACAGTACTGTAATGATCTATTTATAAAATATAATGCCTTGATCACCACTGCACTGGGACCTTTCAGCGTCAGAAACACCTAGCGTACAAAAGGTGCTCAGGAAGTGTTTATGGAGTGCATGGCTTCCCACTAGCAAATGAGGGAAATAGATACTTCCTGCATAGAGCTGTGGACCTAAGTGATCAGTTAGCCCAACACCTTATCTTTCAGAAGGGTCAAAGAAGGTAAGAGGATCACCCAGTTACATATGAACAGATCTCCAATCCAGGTCTTCTGCCTCAGTTTAGTTCAACAAACATGTGTGCAGGACATGGTGGTAGGCATGGGGCTAGTGAGATGAGCAAGAGATGACCTCCCCTTCAGTTCACAGTCCTGGGGGAGGGAGGAGAGAGTTACAGGACAGCGTGCTAAGTGCTAAGGACAGAGACTTGATCCCTTATCCAGTTTCCTTTGCACACTGTGGGCCTGGGATCCTCCATCTGGGAAATAAGGACAGAGATATCTACTTCCTGCAAGTAAACTTATAGAGAAGCCTGATGAGAATAAGAAATGATCAGGTGCTTATCCAAGGGTATTATGTAAGGCATTATCGTATCCTGACACCAACTCCAAGGGTTCAACAATGTTCGGGTGTCAGTTCAACAAAGAAGCAAACAAGGAGGAATGGGCATAAGTCCAAGGAAAACCTCAAGGGCTGAGAGGAACTGGAGGAAACGGCTGGCGTGGGAGGTGCCATGGGGGTGCTAGGTCAAATGAGATGGGCCCGGCGCGGAGAATGAAGGGCAGGGAGGGGGAGAAGATGGACCAAGAGGTGGAAGTTGTGAAAACAACGAGGGAGGGACAGCAAAGAGGTACGGGGTTCCCTACGGTCAGGGAAGGGCTCAGGGCTGGATGCCTTAGGCCGGGGGCCGGGGGTTCGGCGGGGCGGTGGGCTGAAGGCACCCAGTGCGTTAAGAGCAAGAGGCCGGCGTGGAGGCCGACTTGTTTCCAGGAAAGCCGCTGTCCCAGTGGGAAGGGTCGGGACGGGGTCCCGGGGCCGCAGCTGCCCCGGCGCCCGTGGGCTGCAGCATCACGCCTGTCGCGCCTCCCCGGAGCCCGGGACCGTCACCGGTGCCTCACCTCGGGTTGAAGTCCTGGAAAAGGCCCCTCAGGTTCATGGCGGAGAACTTCACCGCTCCGTCCTGCTCTCCCTCCCGCTCCCCCAGCGCCGCGCAACCTGCGCGTTACACCGAGGTCATAGTGCCAGCTGAGCCGCTTCCCCACCGCTGCCGCTGCCACCCCGGGTAACCCGAGCCGCCGCCTCTCCGCGCCCCTCCTTCCGGGCTTCCGTACGGCGACCGCGCATGCGCCCGGGCCCCACCCCCGCGGCGCCGCCAACCCCGCCTGGGAAGCGCTTCCAGGACGGTTGCGCCCCCGAAATTCCCACGGGTCCTCGGCCTATGGCCTATGGCCTACGACAGAACAGGGAAGCCGACTCAGTAAAGGTCTGGGTGGAAAGCGCTCCCGGAGGAGCGGGAGGTCTTCTCGGACACCTCTCACCTGGCCAGCGCTGCCTTCTGGAGGTTTCCTCCAGGAAGCATGGGACCTCGCGTGGTAGGCGCGCACGGGGGAGAGCTGGCGTTTTGGGGAGCTCACTCCAGGCTTCGCCTGTCATATCTGCCAGTGACTCCAAAGTCTGTATCTCAACTTCTCTCCCAAGCCCCAGGCCAGCTTCAGACGTCCCAAATTCAGGTTGCTCCGAACCAAAGTCATCTTCCCTGCAAAACACCTTTCCTTCTTAGGTGACCTCTCTTGGTCAGGGCGGCAGCAGGCTGTTTCACGTGGGGTGCCCAAACCGGAAATCTGAGAGTGTTCCTGACCTGGCTAGTGTAGCTCAGATACTTCTGATGCTTGCCTAGACTTTGTGTTCACCTCACACCTGACCTCCCCCCCCTCCCCCCACTCCGGACCCTTCTACTTATAACTACCAAGCCCATCATCGTTGGTCAACAATTTTGAACCTCATTTTTTCTCCTCTGTCAAATGGAAATGATAAAACGTACTTCCCAAGGAAGAGTCAATGAGCTAGCGGGCATAATGCATGGACTAGTATAAGCTAGGTGCTCAGGAAATGTTTGTTGCCTCTATGGTACCCACCTCCTCAAGGATTCAAATGACTTCGAATTGGAGAGCAAGTCTTTACTTCCAGCTCATTTAAGAGTTTTTCATGAACAAGCACCACCTTCAACATTAGTCATGTATCATTATGGGTAATAGTTGTACCTTGTCACAATAGCAGAGTTTCAAGAATGGCACTTTTATGCTAGTTTGCCTGGGGACAGCTTGAGAGGATCACAATTGTGACAGTCATACTTGAAACATTACACAAGGAGCAATTAGGCTGCCCAACACCCACTGGGGAATGGATATTAACTAAGCCGGTTTTTAGGATGAGTAACATGAAGCACATTTGCCAGCTGCTGAACCTCCATGACCTGTCCCAGACTCTTTGGACCAGGCTCATCTGCCCACACTCCAGGTGGAATCTGGTGTCCAGCCCTGAGGAGATTACCAATTAACATTCCAATACAGAAGAGAGAGCTAAGGCACCAAAAGCTCTTATAACATGCCCCAACCCACACAGCTAGGGAAGGTGGAAGACCAAGGATGCACTCAGTGTCTACCTGACCCCAGAGCCACACTCTGCTAGAAAGACATACTTGCCAGTGGTCAGATCAGCCAGCCCCATCTTAGTTACCAGGTGACCACACCCCAAGAAGAGTGAGACTTGGACATTTCACTAATAGCCACTGTGGCTCTTTTAAGAGCTTTAAGAGACAGGTGCTACTTCGGTAAGGTCCTAGGGAGACCTGGACCTGAACCACCGCCTTGCAGGCCCACAACTTCAATTTTAGCAGTTCCCCCAGAGATGACTAGGCCACAGGGTAACAAGACACTGACACACAAACCAGTTGTCTAACAAGCAAAACTGCCAAGCTGGGCATTTGAACCTCTCCGTGAGGACAGAGGATGAGTTGGACTACCTCAAGCCCTCACATCCTTAGTCTTTGAGAGGTGGGTGTACCTACCTTGACTTCACTGCAGACTCAGGCCTGTGCTGTGCCAGGACTATCATGCAAATAAAAGAGCCTCCAGGTGTTCCTGTCATCCCCTCACCAACAAGTACAAAAGACCCTGCTGCCAATCCACTGCTCACTTCAAACCCCTCGCTCAGTATCCCACCTTGGACAGAGGCCTGTGGGGACAGAACAGAGAGGAGACCCAGGCTAAGTGTATATGGCCAGGCCCATGGGGTGGACAGGAAGGAACATGCATGCTAGATGTCACCAACTAGCTGCCTGAGCAACCCCCCTCTGACACATTCCTTGTCCTGCTCTTATTCCTGAGACTCCACTTCCTCCTTGCCCGTACCCTTTTGTGCTTCCACATTGGCTTTTTGTCACATTCCTTGCCTGCCTTTGCCTAGTCAGATGTCCCCTTCCTCCCCTGCCTTCTCTTAATGTACCCTTTCAACTATGGCAGCCTATAACCTTCACTTCTTCCACTGCATTCATCCAACATGGGTTTACCAGGTCTGCTTTGTACCAGGAGCTATGGGAGGCCCTGGGAACACATAGATAGGAACAGTCAAAGTATTGCATTGCGTGTGATCTGCTTCCTGGCCATAGGAAACACTGAGCTGAATATGAAAGAACAAATAAGAGGTTTCCAGGCCTGGAAGGAGGGAAGGGGATTCCAGGAAGAGGGAACAACACTCGTAAAGGCACAGAAGTCAGCAGGTGGACCTTTCAGGAGAAAATGTCCACAGCAGTCCTCAACTTCCTGTGCCCCCAAGTGTCAGAAGGGCATGGCCAAGCCTTTTGGACAAGCCTTTTGTCCAGGCTGATCAGCACTCTCTTAAGATCAGCCACATGACCAGGGACAACCAACTGAGCCCTGGACTGAACAGCTCCCAAACATCCTGGATAAACTTTCTGTGGAGATGTTGCAATACCTGCCCCCCTTTCAGGCAGGGATCTGAGAGCTCATCACAGAATTCCTTTCCCTGGACTGACCCCTGAAACAGGACAGGATTCACCCGAATTCATGCTAGATTTTAAAGGAAACAAAACACGAGCACATAAAATAAGGCAACGTGAAGCAACATTTGTTTCATACATTTGCAATACAGTTAGATTGTAGGATCACAGTCTCCATTCCATCATGGGATCCCCTACCTCTTAAATGCTCTTTCTCCCCAGCACCATCGACCATCCCATCTGCCCTCCCCAGGACTACTTGCAGTCACGGGTGTGCCCTCTTGGGCCTCTGTGCTTTGAGGCCTCAGCTCAGGAGTCCCACGAAACTCCCCTTTACCTTCCTGTGTCCCTCGGGCCTGGCAGACAGGAGGTGCTTGGGGCGAGCTCATGACATGAATGCTGGAGTGGCACAGTCACAAGGGCCCTTGGGACAAGCTACCTGGGCTGGGCAGGCTGTCTGTCATGCACACTAAGGGGCCGCCAGTCCAAAGCATTGTGCCCAAGGAGCAGGTGGACCCTCTGCCCCATCCCAACTCTGGGACCCCAGGCCAGGCTGGACCAGGGACCTCTTGTTCACAAAGGGCCAGCATATTTGTCACAGGGATGGCTGCCAGGCAGGATGTCAGCTCCTGCCAAGGAGGCTGGAGTGCAGAGAAAGACCTTAGGCCTGGCCAGAGAAACAGGGGGCTTCTGGGAAGAACAAGACCATGGCTGAGAGGCCTCATGCCAACCTCTAAGGGGGTGTGCTTAGGGCACCTGGAAAATGCCAGACCCAGTCCATTGATGGGTCCTGGGCAACTCCAGTCCATGCTGCCCTGCCCTGGTCAGGATTGGCTCAGGATCCAGATGGTATATATCCACAAGAGACTTCTACCAAGGATGCCAGACCCTGGAAATACCTCCAGGAAAGGCGGTGTGAGAAGCTGGGGTGTTCTAGGGCCTGATGACTGCCCCCCTGCCAAATCTGCCACGGCATTAGGCTGCTCAAATTTCCCATCAGGGTAGACCACAGCCCTACCTCCCTGGCTCAGCCACAGAAAGCAAACTCTCATTCTCACCCTGCCAAGATGTCAGTTCAATCAAAGGCTGGGTGTTACATAGGGAATTATTTCAATAATAACTCATAATTAGAGTGATTTGTCAGTTATTCATATAGCAATGATTATTGTTTACCAGCCATTAGGAAACTCACCAAAGGCTATATCATGGTTTAAAAAAGAAATAAAGAACACATGAACCCACAGATATAATAATTAAGATCAGACGAGCAAGGCCCGCCAGAGCTTCCCTGGAATAGATGGAGAAGGGCCTAGTATGGCTTAACCTGTGGTGAGGGCCTCTCTGCCTGGCCCTGGGCTAAGCACTGAGTCCTAAAGGGAGAAGCAAGTTCCTTCCCTGACAAGCTTCCAGGCTCCATTGCAGGGCTGGCCAAGTCGGGGGGGGGGGGGGCAGGTAGTCAGTGGGGTGAGATCAGGGTGGCCTGTGGAGTGGGGTGGGATAGGAGCTCAGGTCCTGGAGCCCAAGGACTGATGTCCAAGGCTGAACTTGACACCCCACATGCCCCTCAGCTACCTCCATATTTCTGGACAGTCCTTTCCCCGTCCGAAATAGGAGAGCATTGGCCTGGCTTCCAGTTCTCAACAGGGGCCAGTCCTGTCTCCTTAGGAGACATGGCCCTCTCTTCTCCCTCATAGATTCTCTGCTTAGCCCCTTGGAGACGTTTGCTGAGCCCCTGTCACTGGCGAGGGATTCATTTCCTCTGCTCATTCAGTCCTCCAGGGGGGCCCTGCTTCCTGTCCTGGCCCCTGGGCCTGGCTCCAGACCTGCAGGCCTAAGCCCAGCTCCACTGTCTCCGGAGCCCCCTTGGGAAAGGCTGCAGGATCTCTCTAGCTGGGCAGCTGTAAAGGTGTTTCCTCTTCTCACCTCTGGGGCCATCTCTCTGCCTCAGACTCCACGGCCTCTGCCCAGCCTTCATCTCTGCCACAACATCCTCCACTGAAGCAGAGGGCACAGTTCCCTGCCTGCGCCTGCTCCTGCCCTTCCCACCCCCGACCTTGCCGTCAGCGCATGCCCCCCGCCAGGGATGAAGCGCGTCTCCCCCCCGTTGGATGTTGGCAATATCTCTAAAATGAGATGAAATTGCTGCTGATGTCTCTCCCGTAAACACACACATACACACACGCGCGTACATGGGGAAGGGACTCTTAGAGAATTTCATATAAAGGAATCTGCACATGAGAATCAGCCCCAGGTTCTATGTTTGGGCAGGCTAAGAGAGTATGAGCAACTGTGTACCCAGCAATAGGGGCTCTGGAGACTCTGGGCTGGGCCCCATGAGCAGGAAACAGCCAATTCCAACTGGTCTATTAGGGCCACTGGCCTCTGCCTAGCAGGCATACCACAGCTCTCAGGGAATTGATGAGTACAGCTCAGGGATCCCCAAAATGCAGGTATTATCCCAGGAATCCCTGCAGTCTACATCCTGTGGGGTGGCAGTTCTTGTAAAGGTCTCTGCCCTTGCCCAGGGTGTTAAAGGCACACACGCATGACAAATGCCTGAGTATGGTCATGGAGAGATATTCCATGTTCATGGATTTGAAAGCTCAATATTGGGCGGCGGAGTTAGCCCAGTGGTTAAGGCGTCTGTCTACCATATGGGAGGTCTGTGGTTCAAACCCTGGACCTCCTTGACCCGTGTGCAGCTGGCCCATACACAGTGCTGATGCGCACAAGGAGTGCCCTGCCACGCAGGGGTGTCCCCTGCGTAGGGGAGCCCCATGGGTGTCCCCCACATAGGGGAGCCCCATGTGCAAGGAGTACACCCCACAAGGAGAGCCGCCCAGCGCGAAAGAAAGTGCAGCCTGCCCAGGAATGGCACCACACACACGGAGAGCTGACGCAACAAGATGATGCAACAAAAAGAAACACAGATCCCCATGCCGCTGACAACAACAGAAGCAGACAAAGAAGACACAGCAAAAAGACACAGAGAACAGACAACCAGGGTGGTGGGGGGGATGGGGAGAGAAATAAATTAATTAAAAAAAAAGTTCAATATTGTTAGTATGTCACTTCTTCCCAACTTGATCTAAAGATTCATTGCAATTCCAATGAAAATCCTAGCCAGCTATTTTCTAGATATAACATAACCTGATTCCTAAGTTTACATGGAAGGCAAATCATTTGGAATAGTCAGCACAATTATGAAGAAAAAGAACAAAGTTGGAAGACTCACATTACTGGATTTCAAAGCTTTCAATAAAGCTACAGTAATCAAGGAAGTGTGGTATTGCTGAAGAATAAACACATAGATCAATGGAACAGAACAGAGCTCAGAAATAGACCCACACAAATATAATCAACTGATTTTTGACCATGGCACAAAGGCAATTAAATGGAGAAAGTATAGTATTTTTTTAAAATGGTGCTTAAATAATTAGATATCTATATGTGAAGAAATGAACATAGACAAAACCTTACAGCTTTCACAAACATTAACTCAAAATAGATAACAGACATAAATAAAAAATACAAAACTATAAACCTCCTAGGAGAAAACTGAACATCTAAATGACCTTGGTTTTGGTGATGAGTTTTTAGATACAACAGCAAAAGCATTATCTATAAGAGATAAGTTAGACTCTCTTAGTTTGCCAGGGCTGCTATGACAAATACTACAGAATGGGTTGTCTTAAAAAACAGGAATTTATTGGATATGGAATTCTCATTCATTGCCGGTGGGAAAGGAAAATGGCACAACCACTTTAGAAGACAGTTGGCAGTTTCTTATAAAGTTAAATGCAGACTTACCATAATCATATTCCTAGGTTTAACCTAAGTGAATTGAAAACTTATGTCCACACACACACAAAATCTGTATATGCACGTTTACAGCAGGTTTATTCATAATCACCAACCAAGACTTCCTACAAGACATGAATGAGTAAATAAACCACGGTACAGCTATAAACAGAAACTGTATTCAAAGCACAAGCCACCCTCCAAAGTTCCAGGTCAAGGCAGTTTGGGAGGCTGCTTCTACCAAATAGTCAGAGAAAACTAATCACCATCTTAGGTAAACACTTCCAAAAGCATATAAAAGATGGGGAACTATTCAACTCATTTTGCCAGGCTAGCACTCCTTGATTCAAAACCAGATTAGGACCCCCTTCCCATGAAAAGAATTTCAGCCAAGCCCACTTACGTAACAGTAAATGTCCTAAATAAATTAGTAACATATCCAACACAGCAATGAATTGAATGAACAAACAAGATGTGAAGATATAATTCTACTTTAGAAAAATACTTTCAATTGTGATTCTTACATTAACAGATCAGAGGAGAAAAAAACATTTTATCATAGAAATGGGTACAGAAAAAGCCTTTCAAATTATTCAATAAGAGTTCAAGGTAAAAACTTTTAGCAAACTAAGATTAGAAGGTGTTATGGATTGAACCATGTCCCTCATAAAGACCTGTTCAATGCCTAACCCCAAACCCTGTGGATGTGAACTTATTTGCAAACAGAATCTTCATAGACCCTATTAGCTAAGATGAGGTCAAACTGAATCTGGAGGGTCTGAATCCAATATGACTGGAGTCCTTACAAGCAGAGGATATTCAGAGGCAGCCAGGAGCAGGAGTCAGATCAACACAGAAGACCATGTGATGGAAGCAGAGAGTGAGTTATGGATTTCTGGGAAGCCACCACCAGAAGTCTACACACTTCAGAGAAGCATGATACTACCGAAACCATGATTTTATACTTCTATCCTTCAAAATTCTGAGAAAATAAATTCCTGTTGTTTAAGTCACCTAGTCTGTGATATTCCAGCAGCTGTGGAAAACTAACACATAAGGGAACTTTCGAATTCTTAAAACCTATAGCAAACATACTTAAATACGATATGTTTAAAACATTCTCACTAAAGTCAGGGACAAGACATAGATGTATATTATCATCTCTATCATTCAAAACTCCACTGGTCAAAAGTCAGAGCTATGGATATTAAAATAAACAAGAGCTATGAATATTGAAAAGAAAGAGATAGTATTTGGTGACTCCCCTGGTTTGAGTCTTATGAGGACCCAGAAAATTATGTTCTTAAGCTAACCTATTCCTGTGCATGTAAGCCTACATGTGGGACATTTGGCTCGATTCAGATAAGGGACCTTTTGATTAGATCACATTAGAGAAAGGCCTTTGATTAGACTGTGGGATGCAGGGTGGGTCCTAATCCTTTTACCAGAGTCCTTTATAAACAGAGAACTGAAAGCAGAGGAACACTGAGAACAAAAGCTGCCATTTTACCCTGCCGTGTGAAAGAGGACTCCAGGATTGCCTATAGCTGCAGAAAGACAGAGACCCCAAGAGGCTGAGAGAGAGGCTGGAGACTGAAATCAGTGGAGGAGCCAGAAGATGAAGAGACAAGACCCCGGGCAAGACAATATACCTGACTGCCCACAGCTGAGCTTGGAGAGAAAGTGAGCCTGGAGAAGGCACAAACCAGTGCCATTTTGCCTTGCCACATGGCAGGAGTCCATTTCTGCCAGCAGCTGATTTTTGGTGAGACAACATCTCTGCTGATGCCTGAATTTGGACATTTTCACAGCCTCAGAACTGATTTTACTCTAATAAATTCTCATTATAAAAGCCAACCTGTTTCTGGTATTTTTTGTGTTAGCAGCTTGTGGCAAACTAAAAGTGATCATGTATCTAGAAAAGTCAAAGGAATAGGCAGATACAGTACTCAGATGAATAACTGGTATCTGAAAGTAGTGTACTGAAGATCACTAGTGGAAAATCAAGAATCTTGTTATGTAAAGCACTAATTAGGACATGAAATAGAAAATACCTCATTCATAGGAGCAAAAAAAACAAAAAACAAAATTTACCTAAGAAGAAGCCAACAAAAATATATAAGATGGTTACAGAGGGAGTGAGAAATGATTCCTGATAGATTCAGGTAAGAAGTCCAAGCAAAGTACCATATTCATTAATGAGAAACAGAATACTGTGAAAATGTCAACTGTCCCTAAGTTATTTATCAAATTTAGTGCATTACCAGTAGCTGTCAAGATGACAATCAACCTCGGCCTGCTGCCTTCCACTCCAAAAATCAACTCTGGAAAAGTACAGAAAGGATAAAGGGGGCAAAAACCAATGTCAAAACTCAAAAAAATTTAAGACACAAACCATGAGGAACCCACCCCCCACAGAGGCAGTGCCCCAGACCACATTTACCAGGAGCCGTGGGATAATACGAGGAGTATATTGAATGCAGAGTGTTTGATGACCATGTGAAAACACTTTTGTGGATCAGGACTGCCATTTAAAAAACTAGTTTAATAGAATAAAAAGAATGGATTAGAAATTGAAAGGCAGGTATCAGAATAAATGGCACATAGTAAAGGTAGGTATTCTTGCATGAAATGCTATATATGTTGTACACATAACTTGGTGTTAGAATTTACATATCTCTATGCATGAGAATTTAAAAGTGAAATTCATGGCACTGGACAATGCAAAGTTTGATAACTCAAAAAAGCAGGAGCCCCAGCAAAATGGTGCTGCTCATTCTTTGTGATACAATAAAAACTTTCAGGACAAAAAGTTTCTGAAGTCTAAGTCTGCCTGGTACAGACACCCAAAGAAAATGTGGTTTTATTCTCTCACAGAAAGGTGGGCACTGAAGCTCCCCCTCTAGCATCTGGGCGGGGACACAGGTCTTTCTCTGCAAGTCTTCCCAGTGGGCGAGGATCAGACAAGGAAAAGTGGAGGGGTGCACCTGACATGCAACACTGAATCAACTGGCCAAGAACCAAAATGAGCACCCTCTTGAGTGAAGACTGAGGGTGCACCACCCAGAACAGAACGGAGGGGACCTCAGAGTCCAGTGCTGCCCCTGCTGTCCACCCTGGGAGACCCCAGGCAGGGCTGAGAGGCTGAGCACGCCCCGCCCCCACTCCAGCCTCAGGGGTGAGGGGGTGTTGTGGGAAAATGGCTTACCTGTTTGTTATTGTAAATGTTACACCTGTTAAATGTAGCAGTTATTAGATGTTGCAGTTGTTGCCTGTTATTGTAAATGATGTTGCAGTTCAGATAGCAAACAGCTGCTTGGTAGTTTCCCAATAAATGCGATGGGAAACTAGGGTGGAGGCTCTCATTTCCAGAAGCTGTGGTCAAACCCTGGCCCCAGGTTTGTCTCCCCTCTTGTGTCTCTACCTATATTTCTGTGTTGCCTTCCCTTCAAGCCAACCTTTTGTGAGCTGAATGCAGCAAGGGGGTGAGGGGTGAAGAGGTGAGGACTTGGCCTGGGGGAGACTGAGGACTCAGAGGGAGGGGGCAAGGCAGGAGTCGAAATGAGGAAAGAGGACTGAGGGTGCACCACCCAGAACGGAGGGGCCCTCAGAGTCCAGCGCTGCCCCTGCTGTCCGCCCTGGAGACCCTGTGCGTTGGTACCAGTCCTGGCTCCCTGACTCCCACCAGGGTTTTCTCAGGGAGGTGAGGGCGTGTTGTGAAGGAGCCACACAGCTCAGCCCAGGGTGGAGCCCCTGGCCCTGCCCAGTCGAGGGAGGCTCTTATGGGAGCCCTTAGTGGTCCCCTCACCCTAGGAGGGACCGGCCCAGCTCCGCCCTGCACCTGATCCGTTCCTGGAAGCCTCAGTGCTGTGTGGACACACGTGGTGCTTCCTGACTTCCATCTGGGCAGCCTGGGGGAGGGGCGTTTTGGTCACAGGGGCCCGTCTCAGGTCAGCAGTGAGAACAGTCTCAGGATCATCCATGTTTCCAGGTGAGCTCATCCAGCCCTTGCTGTCACCCCTGGGGGCCTTGGGCAGGTGTGGCTGGTCCTGGAGTCGCCTCTCCTCATCCACATTAGTGTCAGGGAGGTGACTCCTGTGGATGCGCCCAGGCCCTGCCAGGGAAAGGGAAGACCCTGAGTGAGCACTGTGGGGACCACCCACCAGGGAAAAACGGGGACCCCACAGAGTCTGCCCGCCTCCTGTCGGCAGCCTGTCTGCCCGCCTCCTGTCGGCAGCCTGTCTGCCCGCCTCCTGTCGGCAGCCTGTCTGCCCGCCTCCTGTCGGCAGCCTGTCTGCCCGCCTCCTGTCGGCAGCCTGTGGTGCCCCTCAGTTCTCCTTACAGGGACTCCAGGATCCAGGACACTTGGGCCTTAGTTGGAGGCAGATTTCCTCAGGTCAGCTAAGCAGAGGAGGCCCAGGCAGTGCCAGGAGGCAAGGGGAGGTCACACCCTGAGGGTGTACGGGGCCAAGAAGAGGAGGCCCGGAGCACCTTGCAGGCCTTCTGCATGCCAAGTCCTTGCCTGAGTCCTGCTAGACAAGGAGGTGGCCATTTTGGTGAAGTTCCTGCTCCTCGAGTATCAAACCAAGGAGCCCATCACAGGGGCAGAAATGCTGAAGATGGTCCCTAGACAGGACAAGGACAGCTTCTCCATGGTCTCTGGGGAAGCCTCTGAGGGCCTGCAGCTGGTCTCTGGCATCGACGTGGAGAAAGTGGATCCTGCCGGCCAGTGCTATGTCCTTGTCAGCACGCTGGGCCTCACCTACGATGGGACCCTGAGTGATGGTCATAGCATGCCCAAGTCTGGCCTCCTGGTGACGGTCCTGGGTGTGATCTTCCTACAAGGCAATCCTGTCCCTGAGAAGGAGATCTGGGAAGTGCTGAGTGTGATGGGGATGTATCCAGGGAGGGAGCACTTCAGCTACGGGGAGCCCTGGAAGCTACTCACCAGAGACTGGGAGCGGGAGAAGTACCTGTTGTACCGGCAGGTACCCGGCAATAAGCCTGCAGGCTAGGAGTTCCTGTGGGGTCACAGGGCGCACGCCAAAACCAGCAAGATGGAGGTCCTGGAGCTTCTGGCCAAGATCAATAATACTGTCCCCAGTGCTTTTCCATGTTATGAAGATGCTTTGAGAGACGAGGAAGCGAGAGCCCAGACCAGAATTACCACCACAGGTGAACTCCTGCTAGGACCAGAGGACATTTGAGAGCCTCGTCCAGAAGCTTCCCCTGCCCCTGGTAAAATCCCAGGCCCATTTGCCACTCTGTGATTGAAGAGGGAAGTCAGAGATCAAAGTATTGGAGGGTCAGGCTGGGACTGGGGGATATAGCAGCTAATGCCCTTTGTTCCCATTCTATAGGAGTGACTTAGATATAAATCTTTTTGGTACTTTTCAAAAGTTGCTCCTTTTAATAGAAGGTTTGTTAGCCTCCAAATCAAGTTTATGAATGATGTTGATTACACATTTATTGCTGTTTATCCAGTACAGGGGTAGAATTTTATTTTGTAAAACAAGTTGGGAAACCTTCCATCTTATTTTGTGATCTGGAACAAGATAACACAGCACTGGCATAGGAATCTTCCTGGAAATGTGAAAGATCTCAACAGTAAAAGAGAAAAAATGTTTAACTCTTGGCTTTCCATATAATTTTAGGCTGTCAAACCTGGATTTGCTAAGTCTATTCAAGAATGTAGGAGAAATTAAAACATATATAAATGAGAAAATCCTGGCATGGAAATAATCATAAATATTTATGCCCCTAACCATGGTGCCCCAAAACACATGAGGCAATCACTGGCAAAACTAAAGGGAGAAATAGACACCTCTACAATAGGAGTTGGAGATTTCATAGAGACCACTTTCATTAAAAGATAAAACATCTAGAGAGAAGATTAATAAGGAAACAGAACTTGAATAATATAATAAATGAAATGGACCTAACAGACATATATAGAACATAACAGCAGCATACATATTCTTCTCTAGGGCACATGGATCATTCTCCAGGATAGAACACATGTTGGGCCACAAACATTATATATCCTGCCATAACCCACTGAATGGACTGGGGAAGAGTGTAAACTATAATCCATGCAGTGCAGCAGTGCTCCAAAATGTATTCACCAAATGCAATGAATGTGCCACAATGATGAAAGAGGAGTGGGGGTGGGGTATGTGTGAACCTCTTACATAGATCACAAAAAATGTTATATTTTTTTAATGTATCTTTAAAAAAAATCTAATTTTTAAAAAGTGAGGTTTATATATAGGTTCATTTTTTAAACATGGATGTCCTATTCTAATACCATTTATTGAAACAACTCATATTTCTCTGTTGAATTGCTTTAGATCTTTGTAAAAATTCCATAAGTCATTTTTGTGGATTTAAATAATTAGTCAATTGATTGCATCTATGTCTGATTATAATTACAATCAAAGGAGATTGCCTTCAGCAATGAGAGAAGTCTTAGCCAATCAGTTGAACACCTTAAAAGGAGAAGTGATGATTTCAGCAGTCAGAACAGGATTTTTAAGCAAATTCATCAGGTCAGCTTCTTCTGGGGAAATTCACTAAAACCTTTCTTGATATTCCCAACTTGTGACCTATGGAATTCAGACTTGCCAATTGCTATAATAAATGTCTTAATAATTACACATGTATGCACATGCACACACACATCCTCTCTTGGGCCTGTTTCTCTGGAGCTACACTTACTAATACAATTTTTGGTACTGGGAGTGGTTCCTGAAAAACAGTATCTTAAGGATGAGATTTCTAAGCTGGTTCTGGGGTTTAGAGAATTGGTTCTTCAATCTGATTAGATTAAAAGACACTAATGACTCTATTTCCAGTGATCAAGAGAGTACTGATAGTCCATGGTGTGAATAGGCAGGAGAGAGAAACCAAATATCAACAATGGATACTACTACTCAACTGCTTATAAGAGGCAAGGCTCTGGGTGACAGTGTATTTGATACCTTAACAGAGTTTTGTGGAGTTAAAAAGTATGATGATGTTGGCTGGTTGTTCCTAAATATGCTGGATACAAGTGTTAAAGAAAAGAATGTGCTCAGGGCTTCAAATTCTCAGCTCAAGTGTAGCATGAAGGACATGAAAATGTCTGTGCATGCCCTTAAAGAAACTAATTTCTTGTGGCTACATACTTGAGATTTCTGTAAATCAGACCCAGAGTCTCATTGTGCAAGTGGATGAATTACAACATAAATTCTCAAATATACAGGGTGTCTGCTGTTAAACTGAGGGCATTGATTGGAAAGGAGTGGAACCCTGAGAATTGGAATGGGGACATTGAAACCATAGATAGATTCTTCTGAGTCTTCTTTGCCAGATAAACCTGTAATGGTCTGCCATGAAGAGAAGGCCACCCAACCTTAAACCTTCCCTGAGGAATCAGCCACCCAACTTTCAATCTGCTGAGGAATCAGTCATTCACCTTTCACCTGTAGAGATTAACCCTGCTGTGCCTGATAAACCTGTAACAGCTTACCCCGAGGAAATAACCCTCACACCTCCATCTGAAGAGATTAACCATGTTTCACCAGATGAAACTAACCGAATGCCTTGAATTGTGAATTTTGGCTTGCAAGACATTGCTAATTCCTGTCATGACCCTTCTCCATCACCCCTCTTTTCTTCTATACTACTAGACTGAAGTCCCAACAGGCCCCGAAAGGTGAGGTAAAGAGTAATTTATGTAGATATAAATCAGGAGAATCTGTGTGGGAATGGATATTAAGGGTGTGAGATAATGGTGGAAGGAATATAAAGTTGGATCAGACTGAATTTATTGATACGGGCCCACTAGGCAAAGATTCTGTATTCAATATTATAGCTAAAGGGTTAGAAAGGGCCCTAACAATTTGGATGGATGGAAAAGCATGGATCAAAAGGTGGCTTAGATTAACTGAAACTGAAATGCCAGATAATATAGATGAGTGGACCCAAGGGCTTACAATGATTGGAATGTGAGAATGGATTTAACATGTAAAACCTGTTCATCCACCCCAGGAATGTACGGATGATACACCTTTCACCAGGACTGTAAGGAATAAATTTGTGAGACTAACTCCATTATTGGTAAAGAGCTCTGTGGTTGCTCTTCTCTGTAGGTCAGATACTGCTGCCACTGAAATTATATCCTTAAACACAGTGGGGATGATTGGATCCCAGGTTGGCAGAAGACAAGTGGCAGCACTTAATCAAGACAATGTGGGCATGGCTATCAAAATGGGCAGCAGATCCAAATCAGAAATCAGAACACTCTGACAAAGACCTTTTGCACTGGCTATTTGATCATGGGGTACCTAGAAGTGAAAAAATGGGCATTCTACTAAATTCTTACTTGATTGGTATAAGTAGAAGAGTTCTAGGTCAAGTGAACAAAACGCCAACTTGAATCACAAAAACGGAGAATCACAGTCCCTCGGTCAATTCCTAGACTTGAGATTCTTGACAGTCCCAGAACTACTTGGATGAAGGGAAGGCCCAGTTCTGTTGCAGAAGGACCCTGTTACACTGCCAAATATGTATACTGTTTATCTTTCTTCCAGCCTTCCCGAAAAGGTCCTGTGACATTTTTCCTGGGTGGCAGTGCATTGGGGAAAAGGAAATAATCAGACATTTCAGGGATTATCATTAACTCTTAACTGACATTAATTCGAGGAGACCCAAAATGTCACTGAGGTCCACCAGAGTAGGGGCTTATGGAGGTCAGGTGATTGATGGAGTTTGGCTCAGGTCCATCTCACAGTGGGATCAGGGGGTCTCTGGACCCAGTCTGTGGTTATTTCCCCAGTTCTGGAATGCATAATTGGAATAGACATATTTAGTGCCTGGCAGGATACCCACATTCATTTCCTGACTTGTAGAGTGAGGGTTATTATGATAGGTAAGGCAAAATAGAAGCTGCTAGATTGGCTTCTACTTAACAAAATTTTAAACCAAAAGCAATAATGTATTCCTGTTTGTATTGCAGAAATTAGCGCCACAATCAAGGACTTGAAGTATGCAAGGGTGGTGATTCCCACCTCACCCCCATTCAAATCTATTTGGCCTGTGCAGAAAACAGATTGATTTTAGAGGATGACAATGGATTATCTTAAACTTAACCAGGTGGTGACTCCAATTGCAACTCCTGTTCCAGATGTAATATCATTGCTTGAGCAAATCAACATATCCCTTGGTACTTGGTATTCAGCTATTAATCTGTTAATCTGACAAATGCCTTTTTCTTCATACTTGTTACTAAAGACCACCAGAAAGACCTTCACTGTTCTACCTCAGGGATATATCCACTCCCCAACCCTATAGCATAATCTAATCTTCAGGGACCTTGATGGCCTTTTCCTTCCACAAGACATCATACTGAAGACATTATGTTGATTGGACCCAATAAGCAAGAAGTATCAACTACTCTAGACTTATTGGTATGGCATTTATGTGCGTGTCAGATGGGAGATAAGTCCAACAAAATTCATGGGCCTTCTACCTCGGTGAAATTTCTAGGCATCCAGTGTTGTGAAGTACATTGAGTATCTGGTTCCTCCTCTAACCAAAAAAGAGGCACAATGCTTAGTTGCTTAGTTGGCCTCTTTGGATTTTGGAAGCAATATATTTCTCCGCTTTGAGTGGGGTCCAGAACAAAAGGAAGCTGTGCAACAGGTCCAGGCTGTTGTGCAAGCTGCTCTGCCACTTGGGCCATATGAACCAGCAGATTCATTGGTGCTGAAAGTTTTAGAGACAAATAGGGTTGCTATTTGGAGACTTTGGCAGGCCCCTATAAGAGAGTCACTGCTCAGATCCTTAGGATTTTTTAAGCCCTGCGATCCTCTGCAGATAACTATTCTTCTTTTGAGAAACAGGTTTTGGCCTACTACTGGACCTTAATAGAGACTGAATGCTTCGTAGAGACTGAATGACCACCAAGTTACCATAAGACATGAGTTACCCCTCATGAACTGGGTGTTGTCTGACTCACCTAGCCATAAAGTTGGGCATGCAATACAGCAATCCATTATAAAATGGAAGTGTTATTCACAAGATCAGGCTCAAGCAGGCCCTAAGGGCACAAGTTACACAAGGAAGTGGCATAAATGCCCATGGTCTCCACTCCTGCGACATTACCTTCCATATTCCAGGCTGCATCTGTGACCTCTTGGGGAGATCTCTATGATCAGTTGACTGAGGAAGAGAAACCTTGGGACTGGTTTACAAATGGCTTGAAACACTGGTGACAAAGATGTCTGGGCAAGAGGTATGTGTGTAGACCTTTCTGAGTGGGCAAAAAACCATGAAGATATTTGTGTCCCACATGAATGCTCACTAGAGGAAGATTTTAAAAATCAAGTGGTTAGGATGACTTGTTCTGTAGATACCAGTCAGTCTCTCTTCCCAGCCACTCCTGTCATTGCCCAATGGGCTCATGAACAAAGTGGTCATAGAGGGATGGAGGTTATGCATGGGCTCAGCAACATGGACTTCCTCTCACCAAGGCTGATCAGTTTACAGCTAAACAAGACTAAGTGCCCAATCCTATTTGTTTAGCTAGACATGACTGAAAGAAGCCAACATGAAAAACCCCATTGATGTGTATTTGAAAATAGGTGAAAATCTGAGCGGCAAGGGTGGGGAAAACACCCACATGAAAGTCATCTTAGACCTTAGATAATACAACAGTGTCTTTGGTGACACATGTTCTCCAGCCTATGTGGTTAACTTTGTTCTTAATATTTACTCTATAGGAGGATAGAGTAGTACAGTGGAAAGGATGCTGGATTGAAATGATCCTGGGTCCTTTTTCCGGCTCTGCCACTAAGGAGCATCCTTTACCCTCTCTGTGGGTCAGCCCCTTTGTCTCTAAAAGGGGAGTGCAAAGACAGTTTGAACAAGATTATTCGATGTACCTTCCATCACAGTAATGGCAGGAGAAGGACACAAGGTGGTCATGGAGAGTGGGGCTGGCACAGTGGTGCATCAGTGAAATGCATTATGTCATAAAAATGTACACTAAACCCTAAAATTATGTAATTAAAAGGGGATGTTTTGGGGAGTGAATGCGACTCAAGTGGGTGAGCTCCTGTCTCCCACATGGAAGGTCCTGGGTTCAGTTCCCAGTGCCTCCTGAAAAAAAATATCAACAGGCAACAAAACAGAACAAAACAAAAACAAACTCAGGGAAGCTGATGTGGTTCAGTGGTTGAGCACCAGTTTCCCACATATGAGGTTCCAGGTTCAATCCACAGCACCTCAAAATAAAATGTTTAAAAAAAATAAAAAGGAGATGTTTCAGAGCAGGCCTAGCTTGCAAGTGGGAGGCCAGAAATCTGGGTGGAGAGCCAGGTGAGACAGTATGCTGAGCAGAAGCCAAACCACCCTAATGAAAAATGAAATGCCATTTTAGAGGCAGCTATGAGGAAGTTCATCAATAAAAAACTCACTGACTGAACTTGAGTGTTTGGGGAAGGTAATTTGAAAAGGACAGTCAAATGCAGGTGTTCCAAAAGTAACCATGTCATGGGCAATATGAACAGTATCTGGGGAAGAAATGGAATATAAAGAAAATCCTGTCGTGAACTGTAAAGGGATGAGATTTGGAGCCAAGTAGAGCTCAAGAGGAGCCTCCAAAGTGTAAGGAAAGGGTTAAATTTAATATTCATGTGAAGGGGAAGTCAGAGCCGGCTCTACAGTGTGAGAAGTGAGGGAAAGTGCTTCTAGTGCCTTTGGCGCCAAGAATTTGAAAAGTGGTGCCACAGCGAGGGTCACCAATGGTAAGAAGCGAGGGGGGAGCCAAAGCAAGGGGGTCAATTGTGAGCAGCGAGGGTGGGGCCAGAGTGAGGGCGGGTCCAAAGTGAGGAGGGCCAAACGTGAGTAATGAAGGTGGGGACATAGTTAGGGCAGGGCCAATGGTGAGAAGTGAGGGCGGGGCCAAAGCGAGGGGGCCAATGTGAGGGTGGCCAATGGTGAGAAGTGAGGGTGGGGCTAAAGCAAGGGCGGAGTCAAAGTGAGGGGTCCAATGGTGAGAAGTGAGGGCCGGGTCAAAGTGAGGGGGGCCAGTGGTGAGAAGGGAGGGAGGGGCCAAAGTGTGGGCGAGTGCAAAGTGAGGGGGCAGATGGTGAGAAGTGAGGGCAGGGCCACAGTGAGGGTGGCCAAAGGTAATGAAGTGAAGGCGGGGCCAAAGAGAGGGTGGGGCCAATGGTAAGACGCGAGGGTAGGGAAAAAAGGAGAGCGGCCACTGGTGAGAAGCCAGGGTGGGGCCAAAGCGAGGGGGGTCAATGGCGAGAATTGAAGGCGGGGCCAAAGCGAAGGGGGCCAATGGTGAGAAGTGAGGGTGGGGCCAATGGGAGGGCAAGGCCAAAGTGAGTGTGGCCAATGGTAGACAAGTGAGGGCGGGACCATAGCTAGGGCAGGGCCAATGGTGAGAAGTGAGGGCAGGGCCAAAGCAAGAGGGCCAATGGTAGAAAAGTAAGGATGGGGCCAAAGCAAGGGGAGGGCCAATGTAAGGGTGGCCAATGGTGAGAAGCCGGGTTGGGGCCAAAACAAGGGGGCAATAGTGAAAATGGTGCCAAATTTTAAAAGTGGCACCAGGAGTGAAAGCAGTGCCAAGTCTGTTCAGCCTGCCGGAATTTTGGGAATGGGGAGTAGGGGCTCAGAGTGGGAACTGGGTGACCTGTCGGATAGGCTGTAACCCTTGAATACCTAATCAATGGTGAACAGTGGAGGGAACTGCATGTTAGGTTTAGGGTACAAATGTTAGTGATTCTTGCTGTTTGTTGTACCAGCCATTTTATCCATCCTTGCAAGATCATTAATAAAATTATTTTCTCCTCCACAATCGGGTGAGCTTTTGTTCTCTTACAGGTATAGCTTCCTTTCTAGCAAAAGTGCAGCAGAGTATGTGGTCATCCTATCATGAAACCTATGGTGCTTTGGGTACCACTGTGGTTGAGGAATGAGAGGAAAGCATCCCTCACACTCACCACAGTCCTACTCAGGGATAACTTGACCAAGTGGCAATGAAACACAACCATTTACTTGGGCCTGAGTGAGAGCAACTAACTGGCATGAGCAGCTGGAGGAGGGAGACCAAAGCAGGAAGGAGAAATGGGGGTGAAGGAGAAGAGGGGGACTATTGGCTGAGACTAGGCCAACCAGCCTGGTAGGGACCACCATCTTCATGGACCATCATCTCTGGGTACAGAGTCACCCAGAGGCCCATTTGACCTGCGCAATCTTGGCGGTACCCAACCTAGGACTAATCGGGCTGGTCCATGAGCAAATCAGGAGGCTATCAACAGGCCTGTCTTTAAGTGTGGGAGTGAAGCTAGGATTATTGTTTCTCACTCATCCAGGGTCTGGCCCTATGAAAACCATGTGCCTGTCAGCAGATGGGGGCCTTTTTTTGGGAACTGGAACCATATTTTCATATAGTTTTAGAAAAGAGAGAAGCTGGGGCCCTCCCATTAATACCCTTTCCCTCACTTTCCTAGGGCTCCCTCTCCCAGATTGCCTGTGACATCATATGACAAATAAAGAGGATGATGACTTAAGCAGCTGGTTGCCCCACTACCGAAGCTCTAGAATTTTGTGGACACTATATATTGGGCATCCCGGGGCTCACAGAAGGCATTTTTGACTCAACACGACAGTGATATGATCCTGGGTACAAAGTGCTCCTGATGCTAGTGTAGCTTCATGGCTACTCAGAATAGTGAAGAGAGATGTAAAGTCAGGCTGGCCCCATCTGTTGGTGGAGAGCCAGAAGGAAGGGCCCCATCTACTTCTTCATCTGGTCCGAATGTGGAGTCCAGGGAGTTTCCAGACCGGCACAGTAACCAAGCTGAGAGCCAAGGTCCAGGATCCTTAGACAACCCGCAACCACAGGACCAAAACCAAAGCTCAGCAAGTGTGGAAGGAAACAATAATGTTCTTGGGCTCGCCTTCCCAAGGAAGCTTTGGATGATAGCAGAGAACAACGCATTCAAGTCTGTGCGCTGGAACGACAGTGGAGACACTGTGATCATCGAGGCAGACCTTTTCCAAATGGAAATTCTCCAACGGAGAGGCGCGGACAGATTTTTTGAAACAGACAGCTTGAAGGGGTTTATCCGACAACTTAACCTCTATGGATTCAGCAAAATAGGCCAAACTGATTCTTCAGATCATGCTCCAGGGACAAAGAGAGTGATGGTAAAGTAGAAAGTACTTCTTTTACTTACATTTTCTGTTACTTGAATAGCTTCATAGAATACCAAGATGAATGATATACTGAGTTTATATTTCCATAGAGAACTTTTTTAAAGACATGAGACATTATGGACAGATGAAAGTATAGATTTTGATGAAAGTACAACCCTCAGAGATAATCTGCAGGTATGACTAAAATCTCCAACAGGCCTGTTAATACACACACACACACACAAACTCCTTAAACTATGAAAATATTTATCTTTAATGAGTTCACGTTCTAGGACATAATGAAATACTTGCCAGCAATTTCAGAACAAAAAATATTTCCTCCATGCAAAATGAGACTTATGATTCTAGTTAAAAAAATGAATATTTTATCCCAGAATGACTAAAATATTTAATTTTGTTTCAGATCTACCGCAACTCCAATTTTAAGAGAGGCAACTCTCTGCTCCTTCGAAACATTCAGAGAAAAGGCAACTTCAAAAATAATGCTCAGCCAGAGAACTCTGGGCCAACTTCGAAAAGAAAGAAGCAGGTTACTGCTACAAGACGCTCTCCGAGAAGCCACAAGAATAATTCCATGCAAGAAGCCAGAAGAACTCCCCAGGTCAACCCTCCAAATGTCCAGGGACCCAGTAGCACCTCAACCGTCATGTTCTCTAGTATCTGGGCTGTGAGCAGCATAGTTGGGCCTCCCATGGGAAGCACTCTCCCCAGTCAGCCGAATATCCCAGGTGGGGAAGGCACCTCCCAGAATGTTAGGTCTGCACCCCAGGCTCCCACCCAACCTGCAGGGGCGGAGGCACCGCCCCCGGGCCCTGTGGTTTACCCAGACAGTGTTTCCATAATTTCTTTGTTCAACATCTGTTACTCGATCCTGCTGGCTGCCATGGCAGTCATGTCTCCAGATGAGCCCTTAGAGGAGCAGCGGGAGAGTCCCTCAGATTACCACTGCACGCTTTGTGAGCATTTCCAGGACAATCCAGCTCCTTAAACTCACAGGCCACTGGTTATTACTGACCAAGATGGCCATTTTGTAACAACCTGTTTTCTGATTTAATAAAGAAAACCAAAACCCCATGAGGGTAAATAAACAATCTGATGTGAATTGTGAGTCTGTGTTGTTCCTAACCCACTACTCTGCACACACCTCATCGGCGTAAGCCAGAGGTGGAAAATCCTTTCCCAAGACAGGTTTTAGTCCTTGTTGTACTCTTTCATTTCCAGAAGCAGCACAGAAAACCTTTTCATGTCGGTGGGCCAAATTGTAGCTGGAGCACCGACCCAGATTCAAGAAGAGAAAAATGATACTGTTCCTTCCATTGTTACATGGCAATGATTCGCCTTTGATGACCTATAATCCCATTCCACTAAGTTTAATTTGATTCAACCACTTGGAGAAGCCACACTGGGCGCAGTGCCACAGACAGGAGAGCTGAGCACTGCACAGCCTCGGGCCTCGGTGAGTTCCAAGCCTAACAGCCAAGCAGGAGGCGGGAAGGGCTCAGTATGAGGTCAGACCAGTACGTGAGGACAGGGACGCTTGCGTTTCTACATATAGACGTTTGCCACCGGTGCGGACACTTTAGAAGGCTTGATGATGGGGAGGAGGGGCAGGTACGGGAAGCCTCGGGCCCACCCTGCACGTGTCCCAAACTCCGCAGCCAGTTAATTGCTGACCCGCGGAGGGCAGGGCAGACCCCGCCTTCCCCGGCGCCAGGACGGGTGCCTCCCACCGCCAGGCGAGGGCCCGACGTGGACCGCGGAGAAAGGGGTGCCGGGACGCAGCGCCACTCCGCCACGCTCGCCCAACCGCCGACGCCCTTCTCCACGCGGCCGTACGTAAGCACGTACCCACGCATGCAGTACGCGGTCTTGCAGTGCGCAGCCACGCACATACGCACGCACGCCACGCCCAGCCTCCCTAAGAGAAGCTGCCGATTTGCCAGGCCCTGACGCACCAGCGGACCGCCTGAGCCCGGGCGCTTGGGGCCCATGGCCCGGGAGGGGCGGACGGGAAGGAAGAAAAGGAGCCGGGGGAGGAAGAGGAAGGGGCAGAACTAGGCGCGGCTGGGGGCGGGGCGGGGCCGGGGGAAGGGCTGGGGGCGGGGCTGGAGGCGGGGCGGAACCGGCGACGAGCTGGGGAGGGAGGGGCTGGGGGCGGGGCGGAGCCAGGGGAAGAGCTGGGGAGGGAGGAGCTGGGGTGGGAGGGACTAGAGTTGGGGCTTCGGGCGCGGGGACCTGCGCGCCGCCGGCGGGCTTGGTTGCCGCGGCGGCGGTGCCCCTCCCAGCTCCGCGAGCTGGCCATCCAGCCTGCGTCGCATCCCTAGGCAGGAGTCGAACTGGCAACCTCAAGGCCCTCAGCGGCCTAACTCCACCCTCAGTGTGTTCCCAGGAAGAGGCCGAGGCTGGAGGGAGGCGGGAACTTGCCGGGGTCTTCGGACCTTAGTGCTGAGTCCCGCCCCCCGCGACTCAGCCCCCACCCCACCCCACCCCACCCCACGGCAGGCCACCTCCCCAGCTGTCCTTTCTCCAAGCCACGCTATCTGTGACTGCCAGCGGGGTTCTGAGAGACCGTCTTTATAAGGCCCTTTTTTTGTAAGTGAGGAGAAAAATCCCCATTCTTTGTATATCCTGCCACCCCTGACATGACACATACAAAACGGAACCCATTTTCCCGTCAAACCTGCCTTTTTTCCTCTTCTGCACGTCAGAGGCTCAGCCTTCTGCCTTCTGCTCAGTACTGCCATGCTTCTGTTCCCTTCCCTGGCTCCTCTATGTCCACGTTGCCTTTACCTTGTTAACTAAGTTCTCTGGGCCTGCCTCTGAAATGCTGGATAAAAATAAATGCTCCCTTTCCTATGTCCCCACTGCTGCTTCCTGACACAGGCCTCATTGCCTGGTGCCTGTACAATTACATGAGCCGCCTAATCCTCCTGTGGTCTCCTGTCTTGCTTTCCTCCAGCTAAATGGTAAATGCATCCCCATCCCCTGCTGAAAACCTAGCCAAGGCTTCTCCTGTCAAACAACTTAGGGGAGCCTGGGAGGGCCTTACAGTCTGCCCTAGCTCTCTTTCCTTCCTTATTGCCTGACACTCCTCCAGTTCACATCATGCTCTATAGTCATTGTTCCCTGAGTCCAGAATGCTCTACTATGCTACCCTGTTTTCACACATGTGCTTCCAACAACCTGGACACCAGCCTCCTCTTTTGGCAAATTATTCCTCCTTCAATGTGCAATTTTAAAGTCACCTTCTCTGCCCCAATCCCAAAGTATTAGGTGCTACACGTCTGATTCCTTCTGGCATTTTGTACCTTGCTACCTATCTTCTTCATTAGACTCCTCTCATCAGGGTTGTCATTGTAGCCCACAGGATCTCTGACTTCCTTGAATGCAAGGACTGTGCCTTACTCATTTCTGTAAGCAGGGTGCCTGGGTGCTTAGTAGATACCTGTTTAATCAATAAAGAACTACTTTCTCTTCTTTTCTAGTGAGATGCACCTACTCTCTCTTTGGTGAAGCTCGAGGAAACAGGACTGCTGGAGATAAGGTGAGGGGGGATTGGGTACCTTCTTCATGGGACATTAGGCCTCAGGGCTGCAAGGAACCTTAATGATCCTCAGGTCCAGTTCCCATCATTGCAGGGCTCTAGGCCCAGCAGTAGTTACCTGCTCCTGGGGAGCACCCCAGAACTTCCTTATAGGAGTTTCAAATGATAGGCCAAGGATCCCATGGAATGGCAGGCTCTTGCTCCTCCTGCACTTGTTTGAAGAAATAGAACTCACCTAATGAGCTAGACACTCCACAACAATATGGTTGTGAGTGGAGGAAGGCCTTGATTAGACTCTGTAAGTAAATATGCTGAGAAGCAGGATGGAATTAGCATGTTAGTTCATGATTTCCCTCAGGAGTAGAATAGCAAAGCACTCGACTGAGGTCTGATAATGGGGAGAAGTCCAAGTGTACTGGCTGCACTCTGCTTGCTCTCCAGCTTGCAAGGCCAGTTTGCCACCACTGTGGATGGACCTAGAAAGAGTAGCTTCACTATGTTTTAGGGGTGTAGGGGGAAGTATTTTGGCTATCCCTGTGAATGAGAGCAGATTGCAGCTCAGTGTGGATTTTCATTAAAAATTAAAGATAGGGAATTGGATGTAGCTCAAGCGGTGAATGCGTGCTTCTCACATATGAGGTCCCAGGTTTGATTCCTGGTACCTCCTGAAAGCAAAACATCAACAAACAAACAAAAAACTCAGGGGAGCTGATGTAGCTCAGTGTTGAGCACCTGCTTCCCATGTATGAGGTCCTGGGTTCAATCCCTAGTACCTCCTAAAAAAAAACTAAAGACAGCATCAAACCTTAAAGTGATCTCATTTCTGACCACCATGTAGTGTCCTCCATATAACAATCTCCACCTGGTGTTCCCCATTTTCTTTTATTAGCAAAATTCTGGTGGGAATGGGCCTTCACTCCCTCCCTTCTCTGGTCATCTCTCAGCAGGTCAGCCTTTCCCTCCCCAAAACACTTCTGCTCTCATCTTCCACTTGATGCCCCTCCTGTGGGCACTTTAGAGCCCGTGCTGCTGTCAGCCAGCTGCTGAGAGCCATGGACTCCTTGTGACTCATTTCCTGTGCTACCTCACAGCCCTGACACCTCCACAACTTCCCCTGACTCACAGGGCTGGGGGTGAGTCTGTCCCTCAAGCTCTGCTTTCTTCTCCAGGCCATGATTCTATTCCCACAGTGCAATCTGTCTTCCCTTTATGAGGTCTTTGCTATTTTCAGGGGCCACTTTTTTCAGGCAGTGTGCCACCAGGACATTGCCTCCTTTTCCGAGACCACAGCACCTGCTCAGAGTGTCTTTCCCATTCTCACTCTGGGTTTGCACCCTGGGGAACTCACTGTCCATCCTGCCGTGCCTTCTGAGCACTTGCCTTTCCGGTTTCTGCTCCTCCTCTCCAGGGCCTTCCATCTCCACAGTTCATCTGCCTCCCAGGCTAGTGCTGTATCTGGGAACTTGCCAGCACTAGTCCTCTGTGTCTTCACCAGCACTGCTCACCCTCCCTCTGGCCCAGATTTCCTCCTCCCGAGTCTGCTCTTTATCCTCAGTGTGATTTCTACACAACTCCTCCCATTCTTTGAGCCATCACCCCATTTACTTCTCTTGCCTCCCTACTTGGTATTGAGACCCAAACTACACCTTCCCTGCTAGACTCTTGCCACCATGCCCCCTCTCTGCTAGACTCTCCTGCTTCTTCGACTCTGAAGCCCAGTGTGAAGGTCCCCTCCCTCAGAGAGGGTTCCCGTTTGTCTCTGCCAAGTGTTTTGGAGCCTCACTGGTCTGGGACTGGTTTGACCCAAATACATGGTTTTCCTGTTTTATATTTATTGACTGGTTAGGTTTCCTAGTCTTTGAAATGCCTCATATTTCTATTGAACTTCTCGTCTTTTTTCTTCCAAATTATAGGAGCTCTTTGTGAAGTCTGAAGTCTGGGTATTAATCCCATGTTAGTTATTTGTGTTGCAAATATCTCCTTCTTGGGGGCTCGATTTTTTTCCTTTCTTGGGAAGGCTGTTTAGGATGCAGTATTCTCCTTGAGCCTCTAAATTATAAGTGAACCCCAAAAGTCATGAAGTCTCCTGATGTCCCCTTGCCTGATGCAATAACCTCCCAACGCCCCACCACCTTGGGATGAGATCACCCTCGAGGTGGAGGCGTTCATGTTGCCAGTTAGAAAGGGCCCCTTCTTGCATCTTCAATTCATTCATCCTCTGTTTAGCTTTTGTTTGTGTCCTGGACTCATGTAGGAAAAGCCCTATGGCAGGCAAGCAGACTGCCACGTGAAGATAGTGAATTCTGTTTTCTTCTGCTCAAACACTCCCTATTTTATACCTTGATCCTGAATCTGGTCTGTTTGCCAGACCTCTCCCCCACCTTCCAGTCTTGCCCCTCTCTAGCTCTGGTTTTGCTGTGTTCCTCTTAACATGGCCCAGATTGGGGGTACAAAATTGAGAACTGTGTTTATTTCTAGTTTTGTACAAAATTGAGAACTTCATTTACTTCTAGAAATATCCTATGTTGAGGGAATAAAATGCACCAAAGTAAACCTGCAGACATGAGCAGGTTATTTCATGCCACTAGTTAGGTGGCATGCAGAATGCTGAACCACAGAGTTTGAGCCCTTGGGAGTTTCTGTGAACTGCTGGCACCTTTCCCCGCTCCTTGTATTCATATTACGAACTCTTATATCAACCTTTTATATTTTATTGGGGGGTGTCATTTGCATGTTTCTGTGACTCCTGAGCTCATTGATTGCTTCATTTTCTTCTTTACTATCCTTTTATAATGGTACCGTCTTTGTCCAAATCAGCAATGACCCATGTTCTAGGCCCTACAAAACTTCAGGGAGGGGTTCAAAACATCCTGTCATAGCTGAGTGAACATGTGGTCCAGCATATTTCTTTATTGCTTCAGATGTCAGGGTAGGGAGTCTAGAGGACAAGTTGCTGGCCCATAACCATGGTACAGGACTTGAATTAGTGGATTAACATGCTCTCTGCAGAAGACCTGTTCAGCCTACTCTTGAATCTCTGCATGCTCACTGGAACAACTTTGGAATGAACAGAAAATTTTGTGAAGAATCAGGAAACAACACTCAGAAGGCCATCACCCAGAGGTGGGAATGCTTACAATTTTGACATATTTTCTCTCAGTTCTTTTTCTCTACACTTTTTCTTCACTCAGTTAAGTTTACACTATATTACAGTTTTGTCTTATGTTATTTTCATTTAATGTTAAGTTCGACCCCATGCTCTGAAAGGTTATTCAGAAAGTATCTCACTAGCTCTGCTGCTTTTTCTGGAGTATATTGGATTCCAGTCTCTCCCCTCTGAAGAGCCAACTGATAAATCCTCAGGTACCAGACCATCATACCTTCAATCCAATGACATCAACATTCTCTGCTCAGAAACTTGAGCATGGCAGGTCCTCCTGAAGCAGACAATGAGGCAGAGTTTATTAACTCTCTGGATGTCATTGTCAACTTGGACACCATGTCTAGCAGCCCTGGAAACTTCTGGTTATTCTCCCTTCCCCAGTGTTCAGTCACCCAATGCCTAATCCTTCCCTTTGTGCCCTTGCCTCTGCATGGGACTTTTCAGATTCAGTACTGCAAGTCCCATAGAAAACCAGGATGGTTGGTTGCTCTACCTGGCAGCCAGGAGATGATCTCCTGGGAGAGGCCATCTGTGAGGAAAGGACTTGTGTGATATCTTTCTCTCATGGGGGTGAGGAGGGGTGTGCTGTTTCTTAATGGGAAGACTGGGCCCCTGCTGCAAGTTCAAGAGTTTCAGATACATCTGGGGCGTTCAGATGTCCCTGTTCCATATATCAGAGACTCACGTTGTCCCAACTGGGCTTCTGAATGTTGACATAACAGAGCTAGCTGCCTTGGTTGAGCTTTCAACCGACTTTGAGATACAACAGTTCTTATCACATCCTGGGTTTGATTCTTAGGTTTTGCTATTTTCCCACTGAGATGAGTGCTGGAGGTACAATTGATCTTATCAGATCCTGGGTTTGATCCTCAGGTTTTGCTGTTTTCCCACCGCCTGAGATGAGTGCTGCTTTGTAAAGTACCAATGAGAGTCTCTGGTGCTCCTGCTCAATTTTCAGTTGTTTTTAATCCCCCTCAGCTTCTTATTATCCCCTTGTAGGGCATGAAGCAACTTAGTCACTGCGATCCATTCCTATTGTCCTTTGAGTTGTCACTACATTCTGTGCCTGCATCTTATCACTTGCTAGGAAATTCCTCTGGCCATCCTGGCTCACCACCCATGAACATTCTAACTAACACCTGGCTTGCTTCCTTGTGCGGGGATGTCTGCACACCACCAACCCCCAAGGATGCAATCCTCTTGATTAGCTAGGCAGACTATCAGTGGTCCTGTACCAAGACCCCAACTTACCGCCTGCTTTCTTGGACTGCTCCAGAGTCAACTTTCTCATATTGAGTGATCCAGAAAGCAGACACTAAGAAGGAAGGAAGCCAGGTTGGGCAGAGTGTCCCTTCTGCCCACAATGTAGACCTGACAGAGTCTCTGCCAGCCCAACAATTGGAGGCTGCTGCAGAGCAGAGCTCACCTGTTAGAGATGCCTGCAGTGGGCCTGGCACATAGTAGGCCATCCAATCCATAGTAACCGAACGAGTGACTCAACACCCAGAATTGATCCCCAGAGGAATTGTATTGCTGAGCAAATGCAGAACTGCTGCTCCACCTTGCAGCCTGCTTCATGGGTGGTGCTTTGACCTATTTCATGCTTTCCACAACTGCCTTAGTTGTGAAGAGGATTTTTTCCAGGGTATTTGCTAACTGTGCATCACCGTGTAAGCACATCTAAATGGAAGGGGGCAGATCTGAATACAAAAGCATCATACCGAAAGGCAACTTTCATTTGTCGGATATCTGTCAAGCACTGGTCCTTTAAGAGGCTCCTTGAAGGTACATGCTCACCTTTATATTACTCAGGCCTGGTAGGGAGTTTCTTATAGGCAGACATTTGACTCGCCGAGTCTAAAATAAGGGAGAATGAGGATAGGTAAATGTGAAGAGGAAGGATCTGCCAATTCTGTGTAAGGGGCCAGGGAAGTCTTAACAGAGAAAGGAGTGTCTGAGCTGTCTTGGAGGGAAAATAGATTTTGTTAGGTGGAAAACAGGAAGAGCAGCCTGAAAGGGCCAGATATGTTCAGGGAACTGAGAGAAGGTTTGTGGCTGGAGCAGATAAGTTTGTGGTGTGAAGTTGTTGGTCCAATTCATAAAGGCCATCCTAAGAAATCTGGGCTGTATTATGGGTGCAGCAGCTCAATGCCCTTACTTGGGTTTCCTTGTGGGTGTTTATTAAGGCCAGCTGTTGATTCTCTTCCTGAGAAGAATGTATTGACTCATGCATTTGGTCAGTTAGTCCTCCAACGGACCAGGCAGTGTGTAGAATAAGATGCAGCCCCTCTCTGGCTCAGTAGCAGCCCTGCCAGGATAAGCAGATCTTCCCTGCAGTGCTGATTTGGAAATAGGGGTCTTTCACTTTGGAGTAACCCTGTATTAGTCCACCAAAGGGGTGCTGATGCAAAGTACCAGAAATCTATTGGCTTTTTAAAATTTATTTATTTATTTATTTTTAAAGATTTATTTATTTATTCTCCCCCCCCAACCCCAGTTGTCTGTTCTCTGTGTCTATTTGCTGCGTCTTCTTTGTCCGCTTCTGTTGTTGTCAGCGGCACGGGAATCTGTGTTTCTTTTGTTGCATCATCTTGTGTCTGCTCTCTGTATGTGCGCTGCCATTCCTGGGCAGGCTGCACTTTCTTTCGCACGGGGCGGCTCTCCTTACGGGGCACACTTCTTGCACGTGGGGCTCCCCTACACGGGGGACACCTCTGTGTGGCAGGGCACTCCTTGTGCGCATCAGCACTGTGCATGGACCAGCTCCACACGGGTCAAGGAGGCCCGGGGTTTGAACCGCGGACCTCCCATGTGGTAGACAGATGCCCTAACCACTGGGCCAAGTTCGCCGCCCCTATTGGCTTTTATGAAGGGTATTTATTTGGAGTAAAACCTTACAGTTTTAAGGCCGTGGAAAGTCCGACTCCAGGTATCATAAGAGGTGCTTTCTCACCAAAGTCAGCTGCCACTTGTTGAAGCAAGGTGGTGGGTGGTCTCTGCCCAGGCATGTCTGTCAGGGCTTCCTCTCTCTCCTGGCATAGGGCTTGTTTTGCCTGGGCCTTCTATATCAGTCTTGGCTGATCTGTTCTCTTCCTAAGGTTAGCTGCAAACTATCAGGCAAATTGCTCATCTCTCCCCAGGACCCCAGGAGCAAACATGGCAGAGCTCTCACTTCCTGTGTGTCTATCTCCAGTAAATTTCTGTTTTATATCAGACTCACCAAGGGGGTGGGGACTCAACCTGAGTCACACTCTGTTGATGTGGCCAAATCAAAGAAAGTGCTCAAAGTAACTTTAGCAGGTAATCCAATCAAGGGCCCCATCAACTGAATCCAATATAATCAAAGGGTAGCACACCCAGAAGAAAGATTAGTTTACAAACATAATCTCTCTTTTTGGGATTCACAAAAATAATCTCAAACCCTCACAAACCGTAAGGCCACTTCATTTCCTGGCTTGTGATCTTGTGATGAGGTTTACAGCTCTTGTTCCTGACTTTGAAATGAAGTTTAGAGAGTGGGAGATGACATTAGGATTCTAGGTTCTGAGGATTGGAGAGGATGGTTCAGGGTGGTTGGGGCCACATCTCTACAGGTCCCCACCAGAAAGTTGATTTCCCCCACAGGGCACCCTAAATTGCATGACGGAGCAGTGCTACTACTGGAGAAAAAAGGCATGGTGCAGGTTTCCCCAGTCAGGCTCACGGACAGCCTGAGCTGCTGTGGCATCCAGGGCCAGCCTGGCAGGGTTTGACAGAGCGGGGTCACTCACTGCCTCTGGAAGTTACACTTCTAAAGGAGGAAGATAGATTGTAAAGATAAGAGGATAAAGGGAGGCTGGCGTTGGCACATTTTATCATTCAGCTAGAATGTTCATAAATGAATGCTTGGTGAAAGCTTTAAGAAAGAGGCCCTCTTTCTTTAAAAACAAACAAACAAACAAAAAAACCACGCCAGAGTTGTACCCTAATAATGTGTTGGCTGATTCCTTGTTGTGCCATCTGCTGGCTGAGTCATCCAATGTCACTTTTTTTTTTTTTTATCTTTTTTTTTTTTTTTAATTTTTTTATTTTTTATTGACTTTGTAATAATATTACATTAAAAATATATATGTGAGGTCCCATTCAACCCCACCCCCCCACCCCCCCCTCTCCCCCCCCCCAACAACACTCGTTCCCATCATCATGACACATCCATTGGATTTGGTAAGTACATCTTTGGGCACCTCTGCACCTCATATACATTGGTTCACATCATGGTCCAATGTCACTTTTAATGAAAAGTGGTCTGTGATCAGAAGTATCATCTGCGAGCTGCTTCCAAGGTGAAAAGCCTTGATGCAGTGCTTTATTTATTTATTTATTTTTAATTTGGGGGTAGTATGTATAAAAATGAGATGCTAAGGCTAATATGTTGATGCATGGCACAACGTTTCTCCTTTACTTCCTCTAACCATTTCTGCCTTCTCAATCTTTCTACCTGTCCCAAGGCATATTACATAAGAGATCAGGTATAGGACAATGGATGTTAAAACCAACACAGATGTCTAATGCTCATTACCATGAGAACATAGCAACATAATTTTATTTGCCTTGCTAAGGGCCTATCTGAGTCATTCCAGGAATTGGCACAGAAGCCCATTGTTTGCCTCCAGTGGGTCCTTGAGGATGGAACTGTTGGCTTATTTGAATGAACATGTGTCTGCATTGCTCATATGCTGGGATCAATGCAAAGAGCCACACAGAGGGGCTGGGTGGGTGGGTGTAGCCATGATATTGTATAATGACGAAGTCAGAGCCTGGGCAGCTGTGGTGTCCTGCAGATCTAGGTTTGAGCCTCAGTATTTCCTCTTCTTGGGTGGCCCTGGCAGTTACTCACCTCTCAGAAGCTCCCTCTTCTCTCTTGCAAACTGGGTCATACTGTGCTGCTCATTTACCAGGTTGCTTCCAGGACACAATTGCACATCATGTTCTCTCCTGCCAGGGCTCAAGTTGTTAATCTTTGCTTCCACATCTGCAGGTTGGAAATTATTCCAGCAACACTGATTATGAAGATTTTTCTTAGTTCCTGAGCTTTGTAAATTTCAGTAATTTCTAATAGTGTTCAAGGGATTGTGATGAGATTGTGGCAAAATCCCTTATTCTCTTTGGAGGATTTCAGTTGCACCATCTAGAAAAAGAGTTCATCTAGAATAATAGTTTTCAAACATTTATGGTTACAGAATGCTTTGGTCAAAAGAAGTCTGACTGAAAAGTCAACATGCCAGATAGATCAAAGCTGGGCTGCTCAGTTGAAGCAAGGTCTGTTCTCTTTACGCCTTCCTCTTCCCAACCTCCTCTTGGACAATTCCTCTTAGAGGACCACAAAGCATACCACAGAGCACAGTTTGCAAGTCACTGGCCTAGAACTCAGTTTTTCAGACTTTGACGTATACTCATATCTCTCAGTGATCTTGTAAAAAATGCAAATTCTGACTCAAGTTCTTGGCTGGGAGCTGATATTCTGTATTTGTAACCAGATCGCAAGTGATGCTGAGGCTGGGTTGGACCAGGGACAGCATTTTTACAAGCAAGGGTCTAATCACCAAGTGCTTTTTACCTTACATCCTTTAATTCTGAGTTCCTGGCTTACTCATACTCTGATTGTATCATATATTGAAAACTTGTGCAGACTGAATGTTTCTATTGAGGGATGTAATGGATAATGCAAGTACTTGTTTCTCTCCTAACTTTGGTTGTATGAAGTATTTGTAAAATCTTTTGTAAAGAGCACAAATTTGGGTGAAGCAACTATTGAATTATACAATCAATTAGGGTTCTAGGAAATCTGGACCCTGAGGAGGTCCAATTATGAGAGAGTTAATGAACACTTGACAAAGGTTCTTCTCGCAGTGTAAACAAATCAAGTCCTGCTTTTAGATGCTGATGATGCCTGTTTCTGTGCTCTAAGTGAAGGTCTGGAATTGTGCATAGCTGTTTGTGAATTTGTGTGGCATCAGTGTGCATTCTTGATGAGTGTACTGATGTTGTACCTAGAAAAAAGCCTCCTTGGAAATGTCCTCCATTCTTGTTACCCAGTGCCAAGTTGAGTACCCTAATGGTGGTAGAACACTCTGTCTTCTGCATTCTGCTCAGACTCCTCTGTGAGCAGCCAGAGGACCAGCTGCTGATTTATAGATTATATAAATCTTTACTTGTCAGTCTTTGTTTCAGTTTAGCAATGTCATGACTAAGATTGGGTGAGGGTTGGGGAGCCCACTTTAATCAAAGTAAGAAGAACCGAATTGCTAATGTGTTTTTAAGGAATGTGACAGAAGACCAGAGTGCTCTTTGTAGCTTTGCTCTGGTCCTTCATTCAGAAGAGTGAAACATTCCCCAGGGAGGGCAGAGGTGGCATGCATACAACTGAGAAAGGGATGGTGGATTGAATGCCAGCCTGAATCAGAATGTGGAGGTTTTCCTTTTGTGTTCAATTGGAAAGAAGAGCAATCTGGTAGATATGTGTTCTGGGGTGTTGCTGATGGGACTCTTCAGTGTCAAGTGTGTGGGGACACACAGGGGATGTGCCATGGCTCTTCCCTACTTCAGAAACTGAAAGTTTCAGGGGCCTTAAGAAAGGCAAGCTCAAAGGTTCTGGAAGCTCTGAGGAGGGAGAGACAACTTCAGGCTTTGGTTGGTGAGGCTGTGGCCATGGGAGCCCATCATGGGGAGGGGGTTGCTGGTGAAGGCCACATAGTGAACAAGTATACATCTGGAGGGCTTGTGTGTGAGCCTTCCCTGTGCACATTTTACAAAGCACTAGAATCTCTTTTTCCAGTCTCCTTCCCCATCCAAACTTCCTTCTCCTTCCCATACCCCTGGTACAAAAGATAGCAGTCAGAAGTAGAGGCAGCACTGATGAAGCCCTTACAGAAGTTGTTTCTGGAAGAACATCCTGTTATCCTGGTGTTTTCTGAGCCCACCCAAACCAGCAACCTTTGGTCACACAATGTAAACAGATTTCTACCCCCTTTCTTACCCTGTGACCCCAGCCTCCCCTGTAGCATAACCATACTTCCGAAAATGGGTTGGTGTCCTGGCTCACATTGCTTGGCATTCAAATGCCTGAACTTCTCTGGCCTTAGTTTGTCCATCTGTCAAACAGGGACAGTAACAGCAACCCTTAATTCCTGCAGTGGCTGTGAGCACTGAATGGGCCCTCATCAACCAGCACCCTGTAAACTCTGTAAGGTTGTAATCCTAGCACGGACATCCTCAAAGCAGCCTTTCCCTGCCCTCTTGGCAGTGGCTGCCCCCTCCACTCCAGCAACCCGCACTTTTGTTGGTTTCCACCATTCGGTGCCACTGCCCTCTACAGTGCTCTCTCTCAGAGGAGGCCCTACCCCCTCCTTTCCTGAATCGTCACAGAGCCTTCCCTAACTCTCTAAGTATGACCTCAGGGATTGCCTCTTCTTCCTGACACCCTTACTCAACCCTGTCTACAGTACTCCTTTTGTACAAAGTTACCTTGGGTGGTTTCTGTTTGGTGTGTGGATATGTGTGCCCAGCTAGACTAGACTCCTTCTGAGGACAAGACTGTGTCCAATTCACCTTTGTGCTGTCCTTAGGGCCTGCCTCTACCTGAGGAGATACTCACTAGCTGTTGACTGATGATGGTAATAAACCACTCAATTTGTGTCAACCAGCATTCTACCATGACAACATACCATACTGTGCTGAATGTGGCAGATGAGTGGGACAGGGTCCTAGGAGCCAGTTGCATCCTGGTTACAGTAAGAAAGACAAGTATGCTGGTAAGTCTCATTTGAGGCAGGACTGGACACTGTCCATAGAAAGAGTTATCTGTGAAGTGCTCATAGGTCTCAGGAGAAGTCAAGATGCATCTCGCTGGGATATCCAGAAGGGCTTTGTGAGGAAGTCAGGCTCTAAGCTATGCACTGAAGAACAGGCAGGATTTTGAAGGTGGTGAGGCAGGGGTCCATTTCCCAAAAGGCAGTTTTAGGGTGGGACAATGGGAGATCAGAGGTGTTAGGAGAGGGGCCAAAGGTGCTTTCCGTATACTGTCTCCTGCAGTCTTTGTTTTTATTTTATTTTATTTTATTTATTAATTAAAAAAATATATTACATTCAAAATACATGAGGTCCCCATTCACCCCCACCGCCCCTGCCCCACCACTCCCTCCACAGTAACACTCCCCCCCCATCATCATGACACATCCATTGCATCTGGTGAGTACATCTCTGGGCATCGCTGCACCCCATGGCCTGTGGTCCACACCATAGCCCACACTCTCCCACGTTCCATCCAGCGGGCCATGGGAGGACATACAATGTCTGGCAATTGTCCCTGCAGCACCACTCAGGACAACTCCAAGTCCCAAAAATGCCTCCACATCTCATCTCTTCCTCCCATTCCCTGCACCCAGCAGCCACCATAGTCACTTTTTCCACACCAATGTTCATAGCAGCATTGTTCCCTATCACCAAAAGTTGGAATCAATCCAAATGCCCATCAACAGATGAGTGGATTAAAAAATGTGGTATATACATACAATGGAATACTACTCGGCTTTAAGAACAAATACACTACAAACATACGTGATAACATGGATGAATCTTGAGAACCTTATGTTGAGTGAAGCAACCCAGGCATTGAAGGACAAATAGTACATGACCTCAATGATATGAAATAAGTAAACCAAGCTGCCTCAGAGAGCTAGAGACTGGAAGATAGGCTTACAGGAAATCGGGGGGTAGAGGAAGGATGTAAGCTGACATCTACATGGATGAAATCTATGATAAGCTGGAGGTAAGTATGTGTACAAGGAAGGGATAAAATGGGGGCATAGGGTTACCTGTGGGTGGGGCTTTGGGGGCTTGAGGGGGGCTAGGGATGGGCAGATGGGTAATATTGCCCAAGAAATTGGGGGGAGGGTGGGGCAACATATGAACATAGGAGATTGTCAGGTGTTGGTTGAGAGTATAATGCTGAGAAAACCTTTTCAAAATATTATTAGGAAAGTTACCTGTTTAAGATACTCAAAAGGGATAATCTGACGCAGGACAGACTCCTAGGGAATATCTGAATGTTCATTTTGCCAGAGTGGGTTATACCATTGGGTAGAGACCCATATAATGAGAGTGAAGGTAGACCCACATCCTGGGGGGGACTAATGCCATCAAATAGAGGGAACTGTATCTCAAGAGAAAGGGTGACTCCCAGGGCATTAGGGCAGTTGAGCATGTCAAGCCCTCAACACTGTTGCAAGTATCTATGAACATGGCTCCTCAAGAAATGAAGATTGACTGTCACTGCAGTCTTTGAATTAGCCTGGTGAGATGGGTGTTGTTAGGTCCATTTGCCAGTTGGGGGACCTGAGAGCATGGAGATGAGTGGCTCAGCTTAGCTCTCACAGTTGACTGGTGGAAGAGTGGAAATACAGACAGGGTTAGCCAGCCACAGAGTCCGTGCAGCTGCAAAGCATGCTGGGATCATAGGAGGTATGCTCCAAGCCTGCTGCCAAGACTGCTGTCCTGCTGTCCTGAGTTATGTGCCTAAAGCAAGTGGTTGGGTCTGGGCCCTGGGTGTGTTCTTGACCAAATCCTTCCCCTTGCTACACATCTCCTTTCTCATCTGTGAAACAAAGGGCCCAGCCTTGGTGACTGCTTCAGTTCCTTCCAGCTCTAGCATTCTGTGATTCCATGTCTTTGAATTGTGTTGCTTGTCTGTCAGCTGTCCTCATTTTCCTTCACATTGTAGGAAAGACTGATGCATATTAATAAAAAAAGTGTCATTTCACAAGGTACACTTTACTATGGCAACCAAAGCATTGATTCCCTTTATTCAGGTGTGTCTGGTGCTCTCTTTAGTGCAAGAGTCTGAAAGTCAGTAGGGGCATTGAGGGCCTGCTGTACTACACAGCTGTCCAAAGGCACTATCCTTAAATTTGCAACTCTAATTCTGTAGCTGGGGACTTCCAATTCCAGTATATACATTTTATCCCCATACTTAAGAGTCCCACTGATGGATTCTCCAGGATGACCTGGGGTGCCAGAGTTTCCAATAACATCTTTCGCTGGCTTCCAGGGATCAGAGTAGTTTAAGGCCTTGTGACTTTGAAAACTCCATAACTCTTTACTTCCAATTCTTCCATATAGCTCTTCCTACTAGGATAGAGCTGGGCTCAGACCAGGGGTCAGTGAGGAGATGATGGGGATACGAGTGTCATCTGTAGTCATAGCAAATCTCCTTGCTTTCCTCCCTCTCATTCAGACATTTCAGTACTTGCTCATGGTTCATGTCCCTTTCTCCTTGTTTCCTTCTCCTTTCCAGGCATGACTACTTATCAAATATATCCTATTTATGAGATGACTTATTTATACCAAATTAATCCTAAATTTCCCCTAGAATGTAAGAATATTGCTGTTTAAAGTGCCGGTTTGTAAGAGAGAAAGAAGAGTCAGTGAGAATTGGCATTTTCTGAGCATTCCAACTATATGCGGAGTTAATTAGACACAGGGTCTGTGATGGTGTCTCCTCTGTAGTGAAGCAAAGCTGACATTTCCACAAGGCTTTGCTGTTTATGGTGTGCTTTCCTGCAGGTCCTCATGTTGTGCTCTGGTTCAGGAAGAATATTGGTCCAGGTCCTTTTTCTTATCCTAGTATCACATTGGATTCTTGCAGGGTTCCTGGGACAGGGTTATCGTTTTTCTCACTTTAGAGATGAAGAAGCTGAGATTCAGAGGGTGGAGGTGATTTGCCTCAGATTGCATAGTAAGTGACCAAGGCAGGACCCAACCTGGTCCTTCTGACTCCAGCCATAGAGATACATCTGCTCCCTATGCCCACAGGGAGGGGGAGCTAGAAAGAGGTGCCAAGAAGACTCTTTCCAGCTCAGTAAACATTAGCTGCTTTGACTCTGGCATTTGGGAATTTGTTCTTGACCATTTTGGAAGGTTGTCTTTCTTAGCTGTCTATTTGGTTCCTGGATTGCGCAACTTGGTTCTATCACCCACAATCAAGCCTGCCCAGTACAGCTCCTCTCTGCCTATGGCTCAAGAAGCCCAGCTCATCTCAATTAGTTCTTCCTCCTGTCCACCCAGTGTCCACAAACCTCACACCACGTTTCTTGCCTTGGCCATGGAAGAAAGACCAGTCCTTGATTTGGGTCCTTGTGTAGTGACCCAGTTCAGGAAGAATGCCTCTCCAAGCGGTCTTTCCCATCCTTGGTCTTCTTCATTCCCAGATACTTTTGTACTCTGGGCATCTAGAATTCATCCTGTTTTCCTCCTCCTTGCTTCTGGTCAGGAACTATCCTCCATTCTGCCTTGTTACCTGAGTCCCAAGCCTTTTCCCAGTGTGCTGTTGCCCTACTGTATATCTCCAGACCAGACACAGATGCACTGTGAAGCTAAGGAAGCTTCAACTTCAGGCCCTGTCACTTGCACAGGTATTATGGTCCCATAGTTAGTGGTTTGTGAAATCTGCAAGAGACATTTTAACTGCAGTAGGATCAGACACCCTCTCTTTCCACACTGCCATCTCCACCAGTCATCCCCTTGTGTTGTTTGCAGTGCAGTGGCCATGGGCATATTGGAATCCACCTAAGAGACTTCAGGTTGTGATACATTTAGTTTGAGCTTGGAGAGGTATATTTAGGGGCTCACGATCACTTCTATACATGTTCACATTGTTGCTAGCTGCCCTGTACTGGAATAGCTTTCAGGAATACCCCTTCTGCTTAATGGAGCCCACATACTCAGTGTCAGGACAAGAGGTGCCGGGCTGGAGGGTACATTGTGATGTGCCTGGACCTTGCAGTACATGGTGCAGAAGTATGTTGGTAAAGGAGGAGAATCAGAGTTCCCTACATATAGAGACAGAAATCAGTCTATGGAAAAGTGCTCTAGTCATCAATTGGATGTATAAAATCAGAAGTGGAGGATTCAGTTCTCATTGATACCTGGTCAAAATAAAAGTTCTCTTCTGCCAGTAATATACTCAGTGAGCAGTGTATAAAATTATATATACAACATATATTTATTATTTTTATTTTTTCATTTTTTAGGCTGGAAGTATTTTCTGAGTACCCTATCATATTTCATTGCAAACAAAATATACATTATTTTATTTTATTTTTAGGACTACTTTTTTGTTGTTTATTTGTTTTATTGTCTTTTTTAAAAAAGATAAATAGAACACACAAAAAGTTACATTAAAAAACATGAGGCACCCATATACCCCACTTCCCACCTCTCTTCCCTCCCCCCCCCACTCCCCCCACATCAACATCCCCTTTCATCAGTAAGGCGCATTCATTGCATTTGGTGAATACACCCTGGAACACTGCCACACCGCATGGACCATAGTTTACATGGTAGTTCACACTCTTCCCCCAGTCCATCCAGTGGGTTATAGCAAGATAAACAATACCTACATCTGTCCCTGCAATATCATTCAGGAAAACTCCAAGTCCCCAAAATGCCCCGTATCACACCTCTTCCTCCCTCTCCCTGCCCTCTGCAACTCCCATGGCCACTGTCTCCACATCAATGATACAATTTCTTCTAGTGCTAGAGTCACAAGTTCTATAGTAGAATACCAACAAGTCCACTCCAATCCATATTATATTCCTCCATCTTGTTGACCCTGGGATGGTGATGTTCACTCCACCTCTAAATCGAGAGGGGGCTTAGATCCCACATGGCTGATGCATGCGATTCTCCTGCTTGCCGTTGTAGACACACTGAATTCCCTGGTGTGGTGGTTGACCATTCTCACCTCCTTATCAGCTGACCTGGGTACATCCAACA
Organism: Dasypus novemcinctus; assembly: GCF_030445035.2. Lineage (NCBI taxonomy): Eukaryota > Metazoa > Chordata > Mammalia > Cingulata > Dasypodidae > Dasypus > Dasypus novemcinctus. The sequence continues at coordinate 186,347,834 of NC_080704.1, read as the reverse complement.
AAACAGAGAGTAGGTTTTGCAACTCTGCTCAGGCTCAGGATCTAGCTGGTGCATGGACAGTCCAGAGATTCAAGTCTCATGAGCATACACAAACCCCAGCACCAATCACAGGTTCAGTTAAAGTGACAGAAGAGGCATGTATAGAGAGATCACATCTGAGTCCAACTCCATCACACTCAGGAGCACATATTCCAAAGTAGGGCCCACTGGCAAGACACTGAACTCCAGAGCCATTTATCATGATCATAGAACCTGTGTGTCTCCATAGCCCTCAGGAGCACCAGTACCTGGGTTGTATCTACTCTGACTGTCTCTGGGATCCTGCTGAGACGTGCGTAAGTGCGACCCCTCTGATGACCTCCTGACTCATTTTGAAGTCCCTTAGCCATATAAACTCATTTGTCTTTACCATTTCCCCCTTTTATTCAAGGTCTTTTTCACTTGCATCACCAGCCAGGGCTTGGTTGCAATCCCTTGGCGCCATAGAGGCTGGGAGTCATGTCCCACGCTGGGGGGAATGTAACACATTTACATACTGGGTTTGGCTTAGAGAGTGGACGTATTTGAGCAACACAGAGGCTCTCAGGAGGTAACTCTTAGGCACCCTGCAGCTCTAGGCCGAGTTGAAATTTCAAGCACACAGGCTCATAAGCATAGTCATCAGTATCAAGGGCCCATCATTGGACCATCCTTCTTCACTGGTCTTTGTCCTTGCACTTGGTGGATTGTTGCTGTTCCATTGGGGAATGCAACAGAGGTCCCCAAGATGGGAAATCAGCACTCCCTCAATTGTTATGTGTAACTCTCTCCACTATGACAATACCCAATGAACATCCAAACATATCTATATAGTGTATATGCATGCCCCAGAGAACTCTCTCCCACTCATGCATGCTTATTGAGATATATCACTCATACATAAACAGTAAGTGTATAATAATAGTTGTGAACTTACAAAAAAAAACATGTAACATCATACAGGACTCTTATAATGCACCCTACCACCAATACCTTGCATTGTTGTTAAAACATTTTTATCTAATGATTAAAGAGCATTGTCAAAATATTACTACTAACCAAAGTATTTTTCTCCCAACCCACCCTATTATTATTAGCTTTATATCATTTATTTATGAATATACATAAGCAATAAGTGTATAGTAAAAGTTGTGATCTTATAAAGCAAACATGCATAACATCATACAGGGGTCCCATACACCGATCCTCTATCAACATCTTGCATTGTCGCAAAATGTTTGTTACAAATTATGAAAGAATATTGTCAAAATCTTACTACTAATTATAGTCCTTATCTTACATTTGATGTGTTTTCCCCCCAACCCACAGTATTATTATTTTTTAAATCTATTTCTTATGACAGGATTTGTATACTTATAAAACAATCAATTCCCAAACAACACCCCTCTATCAACACACCACACTGTGCAGAAACATTTGTTACCACGTCCATAGTGTACATTTGGCTCACATTTTCCATACTACCTCATTATCAACACAGTACATCTTTGGCATAGATGTAAGAATATTATATTACTGCTAATCACAGTCCATAGGTCACTCCAGTTGTATTTTTCCCATGCTCCTCCACATTCCCAGCACCCTGCAGTAACGTACATTTGATCTAGCTCACAAAGGACACTCTTGCATGTGTACCATCAACCACAATTCTCATCAACCTCTTTGTGTACTATGCTATTCAGTTCCTAGATTATTCTCTAGCATTCTGTCAATTGGCATTTACATACCTAGACTACCATTTTCAGCCCCATCCCCATTTATAAACTAACTGTTACTCACTGTGTGTTACCATCCACTCTATACATTTCCACACTTTTACAGTAAAGCTAATTAAAACTAATACATACATTAAACATCAGTAGTCCATCTTAGTCCTCCTCTTATCTCCTTTAAGAATCCACCACCTACCACCAGGTCTTGAAGATATTTTCCTACAATTTCTTCTAGAAGTTTTATGGTTCCTGCTTTTATTTAGGTTTTTGATCCATTTTGAGATAATTTTTGGATATGTGAGATGGGGTACTCTTTCCTTTTTTTAGCTATGGACATCCAGTTCTTTCAGCACCATTTGTTGAATGGACTGTTCCGCCCGAGCTTTGTGGGTTTGACAGGCTAGTCAAAAATCACTTGACTATACATGTGAGGGTCTGTTTCTGAACCATGAATTTGGTTCCATTGGTCTATGAGTCTGTCTTTATGCCAGTACCATGCTGTTTTTACCACTATAGCTAGGTAATACGATTTAAAGTCTGGAGATGTGGGTTCACTTTTTCTTTTTATGATGTTTCTGGCTATTCAGGACCCTTTACCCTTCCAGATAAATTTGATAATCCTGTTTTCATTAAAAAAAATGCTAGTGGAATTTTTGTTGGGATTGCATTGAATCTGTATATGAATTTGAGTAGAATTGACATCTTAATGATATTCAGTCTTCCAATCCATGAGCATGGAATGTTCTTCCAGTTATTTAGGACTTTTTTCATTTTTTTTTTACATTGAGTTGCAGTTTTCTGAATACAGGTGCTTTACATTGTTGGTTAAGTCTATTCCTGACTATTTGAGTTTTATGTCATATTTTATTTTCAGCACTCTTTTGACACTTTTAGTTACTTTTATTGATATAATCTTCATTTCTAGACTCTCTTCCAGGCCTCTCTGTGCTGTCTTTTCTTTTCAGGCTCTAGCACATCTTTTTTTTTTTTTCCTGAAAATCTGGTCTCTTGCTTAGAAATTCTCTCAGTTACTGTTTATCTGTGAATATTCTAATCTTTTTGTTAATTTTTGTTAATTTTTTTAATTTTTATTTTTTAATTCATTTTTTAAGAATATTACATTAAAAAAATATGAGGTCCCCATGTACCCCTCACCCCCCTCATCCCACTACTCCCCCCATAGCAACATCCTCCTCCATCATCATGACACATTCATTGCATTTGGTGAATACATGTCTGAGCATCGCTGCACCTCATGGTCAGTGGTCCACATCATAGCCCACACTCTCCCACATTCCATCCAGCGGGCCATGGGAGGGCCTACAATGTCTGGTAATTGTCCCTGCAGCACCACCCAGGACAACTCCAAGTCCCGAAATGCCTCCACATCTCATCTCTTCCTCCCATTCCCCACACCCAGCAACCACCATGGCCACTTTTTTCCACACCAATGCCACATTTTCTTCGATAACTAACCACAATAGTTCATGAATAGAATATCAGTAAGTCCACTCTAATCCATATTCTGTTCCTCCATCCTGCGGACCTTGGATTGGTTGTGTCCATTCCACATCTATGTCAAGAGGGGGCTTAGATTCCACATGGATGCTGGATGCAATCCTCCTTTCAGTTGTAGGCACTCTTGGCTCCATGGTATGGTGGTTGACCGAATATTCTAATCTTGTCCTCATTTTTGAAAGACAGTCTTGCTGAATACAAGATTCTTGGCTAGAAGTTTTTCTTTTGTAGTATCTTAAATATATCATACCACTGTCTTCTTGCCTCCATGGTTTCTGATGAGAAATCAGCACTTAATCTTATTGGGTATCCCTTATATGTTATGCATTGCTTTTCTCTTGCTGTTCTTAGAATTCTCTATCTTTGGCATTTGACATTCTGATTAGTATGTGTCTTGGAGATGGTCTATTCAGATTTTTTTCTGATGGTAGTACATTGTACTTCTTGGACATGGTTATCTATGTCCTTCAATAGGGTTGGGAAATTTTCCACCATTATTTCTTCAAATATTCCTTCTGCCCCTTTTCCCGTCTCTTCTCCTTCTGGGACACCCATAACATGTATGTTTGCATGCCTTTTGCTGTCATTTATTTCCTTGAGACCGTGTTCAATTTTTTCCATTCTTTTCTTCATCTGTTCTTTTTTTTTTTTAAAGATTTGTTTTATTTATTTCTCTTCCCTTCCTCCCATTGCTCTCTGTGTCCATTCGTTGTGTGTTCTTTTGTGTCTGCTTGTGTTCTTGTCGTGTGGCATGGGGAAACTGTATTGCTGTTTTTTGTGTCATCTTGCTGCATCAGCTTTCCACATGTGTGGTGACGTTCCTGGGGTGGGCTGTGCTTTTTTCACACAGGGCAGCTCTCCTTGTGGGGTGCACTCCTTGCGTGTGGTGTACCCCTATGCGGGGGACACCCCTGCACGGCACAGCACTCCTTGTGTGCGGCAGCACTGCACATGGGCCAGCTTACCACACAGGTCTTGAGACCCTGGGTATCGAAGCCTTGGACCCTCCATATGGTACGCAAACTCTGTCTGTTGAGCCACAACCGCTTCCCTCATCTGTTCTTTTGTATGTTCACTTTCAGAGGTCATTTCTTCAAGCTCACCAGTCCTTTCTTCTCCTTCCTCAAATATGCTATTTTATGATTCCAATGTTTTAAAATTTCATTTATTGTGCCTTTTATTCCCATAAGTTCTGCTGTTTTTCTATGTATGCTTTCAAATTCTTCTTTGTGCTCATCCAGTGTTTTCTTAATATCCTTAATCTCCTTAGCCATCTCATTGAATTAATTAAGGAGATTTGTTTGAACATCTATGATTAGTTGTCTCAACTCCTTTATGTCATTTGGAGGCTTATCTTGTTCCTTTAACTGGGCCATAGCTTCCTGTTTCTTGGTGTGGATTGTAATTTTTGGTTGGTGTCTTGGCATCTGGCTTACTAGAGTATTTATTCTGGTTGCGGTTTTTCTCTTTAGTTTAGGGCTTCCTGCCCTTTCTCCCTTGGTGGTTGTACAATAGGAGGCAAGGATGTATTTGGTATTATAAGCTGTGGAGGCTCAAGCTGCCCTTATTGCTCTAGAGACCAATGAAGCTTCTTCCAACCTTCTCCTTTGCCAGAGGTAAGGACAGAATCACAGCTGTGTGGGATAATCTAAGTCACACAGGCCTAGGCTGTCATGGCCCAGAGAGACTAATGAAGCTTCACATCCCTTTTTCCCCTGCCTGGGGCAGGGATGGAGCTGCAGGTGTGGGCAGCAATCTATGCAGTGCTGGCCCACGATGACCTCAGTTGCCCCGGTAGACTTCGGATTATTCAGTCTGTGCCAGCCAAAGGAACCTGCAGTTACCTGGATAGGCTGGTGCAGGGCCGGCCAGCCTCCTCCCTGTCAGAGATAGGGCTAAAGACTAGTCTACGGCTGTAGGCTGACCTTGGTGAAAGAAACCTCTTCCTACCATCACTTTGATTTTCAGTCTTCCCCTCATTGTGCAGAGGCACAATGGCATCCACCAGCCTCTTTCCAATTTCAACAGATTCACCCTCCAGCTATTCCTAGGGTTATACTTTAGCCAGCTGAGTCTACTGATCAGTAGTTGAAATCAGTAGCCAACCATCTCCATCTCCCCTGTTTTTGGGAAATGGGGCTACCAATTGCAGCCACAGAATAGTTCCAGGGGTGGCTTGTGCCACCAGAGTAGGATGATCACTGGCCCTTGTGGCTTGGCCAGTAATTTCCCAGAGAGGCTGGTGCAGATCCCTGCAGCTTCCTCACTGCTGGAGGTGGCACTGGGGCCTAGGCTAGAGCTGCAATCTGATTTGAATGTGGAAAGAAACCAGTCCCTATCAGCACTGTGATTTTCAGTCTGCCCCGCTTCCCCTCGCACCAGGTGTGGAGTTAAGATGGCGGCTACCAGCCTCTTTCTGACTTGGACAGGTTCAAACTTCAGGTGTTCTTAGGATTATACTTTCATCCACTGAATTTACTCATCAGTAGCTGAAATTGGTGCCAAACCATCTCTTCCTCCCCTGTTTTAGGGAAGTGGAGCTTTCAGTTCCAGCTGTGGAACAGCTCCCGAGGTGGCTTGTGCCTCTAGTGGAGGATGAGCACCAGCCTCTGGGGCATGGAGCACTCTACTTATGCGTCTTCTCTGCCAATGGGCAGTCCCCTCCTTCCATTCTTTTAAGGATGTGGCAGGATGCTCTTCTGGCCTCCTGGAGCCCCCATACAGGTGCTTCACCTAGCTCCAGAGAGCTCTGGGTGTTTGCTAACTGCTCTGTAGCAGGAGCTGACTCTAGGAGCTCCTTACTTTGCTGCCATCTTGCTGGCATACATTTATTTTAACACTTGGATGGGGCTTGCATGCAATAGCTTTTTCTGAAATCCTCTGCTGTGGAGCAGAGGTCTGTAGCAAGGCTCTCTTCAAGCAGAGGAGAGTTATTGTAGCAGGTTCAAGACCACTGTCTTGAGAAAGGCCTGCTTGCAGGGTTAGATTTTGGCTGATATCTGGAGACTGTCTTTTGTAGTATTCCTAGTCACAGTTAACTCTTATAAGTATGGCTAGACTGTGCAGACCATATGGTTTATGGTGAATGCCTGCTTTACTTCTGGGAGTGTGGAAGTTTGTACATGCTAGGCAAAGGATGTCAACATGACCAACACCCTAAATAAACCTTGGACACTGAGTCTCTAATGTGTGTCCCTGAGCAGCAACATCACACACACTTTGCTGCATTTTTGTTGCTCTGCATGCCCCCTCATGGAATATAGGGTGCATTCACAAGCCTGCACGTGCTTGATTCCAGACTCCACCTGTGTCTTTCCCCCCTGTAATCTGGCTGTATACCCTTACCAAACTGTGGTAATAATTCTTAGCTGTGAGTACAACTATAAACTGAGTTGTGTGAGACCTTCTGGTGAATCTCTGACTATAACCATCTGAAAAGTAGGAATAATATATTACAGAGGTATAACAGGCAGTTAATTAATGAAATATTTATTGTGTTATTCTGAATTTTAGGATGTTTCTACCATTTGTCAACTTTTTCAAATGTGTATTCTGTTAGATTTCTTTTCTCATTCTAAATACATATTTATTTTCTTCCTTAATTTTGTATTCTTATTCTTAAAGAGGGCCCCTAAATGTTACGAGTTTCAGGTCCCCCAAAACCTGGAGCTGCCCTTGTCTTGGACCGAAGCTTGTTACCTCTTGTTGATTTTGTTATTGTCACTCCATAATTCACAGGTGGGGGTAATAAAACTCAGAGTGGGGAAGTCAAGATTACTTGGTAAAACTTGTACAGCATCCAAGTCTCCTGATTCCCAATTTAATGTTTTTTTTTTCCTTCTCTTTGTACTTTGATGAGTTGTTTGTCAGCAATCCTCATGGTACGTAGAAGTGCACTGGATGGCACTTAAGAGAATGAAGTTCTAGTTCGTTCTCTTTCAGTAGCTTGGGTAATCTTGAATGACTCCCCTTTCCTACTGGGACACATTTCCCCCTTTCTATAAACAAAGGGCCTGGTTAGACAAATCTTTAGAGGCTTTTCTCTCTCTGATGTTCCCATAGTTTATTCTTCTAGAAATGCTGGAGTCACACAATCATAGTTTAAACCATTTATCATCTTCTTGTTCTTGGGTCTTCATTTCGAAAGCGGGAATAAAATACCTACTTCTGATCATTGTGAGGATTAAAGGCAATAACATTTGTGAGGCCCCTGGTGTCATTTGTGATGGAGCAGGTGATCAAAAGTTGCTTTCATTCTTCTGTTTAATCAGGAATAAAGGTTTTCATGTATATTTCACACCTCCTCATTGCAATCTGAGGATTTTTTACCAGCAAACTTAAATTTTACAAAAGGAAGGAAAATGAAATATATATACTCTTTTAAGACATTTTTATGGAAGTGTAATTTGCAAACAGAAAAAGTACATAAATGTTAAGTATACAGAAGGAAGAAAGGAGATGTCTCTTCATGTCTTTTGTCTGTTTTCTAATTGCATTATTTGTTGAGTTTTGAGAGCTCTTTATATATTTTAGATGCAAGACTTTGTAAGATATATAATTTGGAATGCCCCCCCCCCCGTTTGTCATTTGTCTTTTTATCCCTTCAACAAGGATTTTCACAGAGCAAATGTTTTTAATTTTGTTAAGGTTCAGTTTACCAGTTTACCAGTTTTGCTTTTATGGGTCATACTTTTGATGTCAAGTCTAACAACTCTTTGTCCTAGGTTCTAAAGTTTTCTGCTATGTTCTTCTAAAAGTTTTACATTTTACATTTAAGTTCATGGTCCCATTTTGAGTTAAGGTTTGAGGTTTGGGTGGAGGTTCATTTTTCTTTCCTTTTCTTCTCTTTTCTTTTTGTTCCTCCCTCCCTCCCTCCCTTCCTATCTACTTGTTTCACACCATTTATTGAAAAGGCTACCTCCTCCTCAATTGAATTGCATTTGCACCTTTGTAAAAACCAATTGGGCATATTTGTGTGTGTCTATTTCTGGATTCTCTGTTCTGTGCCACTGATCTATGTGTCTATACCTCTTCCAGTACTACATCACTCACGCTGTCTTGATTACTGTGAGTGTTCTTTATATATTCTGAATACAAGTCCTTCTTAAGATTTGCAAATATTTTTCCAAATTTGTGGTTTATCTTTTCAGTCTCTTAATAGATTCCTTTACAGATAGCTTTCTTTTATTGATTTCTATTATGGTCCATAATGACTTATATTCCTTTAAACTTGTTGAGGTTTTGATGACCCACAATATGATCTATCTTTATGAATGTTCAATGTGCAGTTAGGAAGAATGTGTTTGGTGGAGTTGTGCATATACACGTCAGTTAGGTTGGTTGATAATACTATTCAGGTCATCTGTATCCCTACTGATTTTCTACCTACTTTTTGTATCTATTACTGACAGAGGAGTGTTTAAGTGTCCAATTGTAATTATGTATTTATCTATTTCTCCTTTTAATAGTCTCTGTATTTTGTCTAATGTATTTTTTCTTTATTAGAAATGTTGTGGGTTTACAGAATAATCATGCATAAAATACAGGATACCCATACACCACCCCACCACCAACACTTTGCATTGGTGTGGAACATTTGTTATAAGTGATGACAGCATGTTTTTATAATTGTACTATAACCTATTGTACATGTTTTAATTTAGGGTTCACTGTGTAGTGTAGTTTCATAGATTTTTAAAAAAGTTTTGTTCTGTTACCATATATACCACCTAACATTTCCACTTTTAATCACATTCAGATACATATTTCAGTGCTGTTAATTACATTCACAGTGTTGTGATACCATCATTACCATCTATTACCAAAACATTTCCATCATTCTAAATAGGAAATTTGTACATTTGAAGCCTTAACTTCCCATTCCCTATCTCCACCTCATCTCCTTGTAACCTATATTCTAAATTCTGAGACTGTGAGTCTGCTTATTCTAATTATTTCAAATCAGTGAGATCATTTATCCTTTTGTGTCTGTCTTATTTCTCTCAACACAATTCTTCAAGGTTCATCCATGTTGTCACATGTATCAGGACTTCATTCCTTTTTATGGCTGAATAATATTCTCTGACATGTATATACTACATTTTATTTATCTATTCATTGATTAATGGACACTTGGGTTGCTTCCATCTTTTGGCAATTGTGAATAATGCCACTATGAACACCAGTGTGCAAGTATCTGTTTGAGTCTCTGCTTTCAGTTCTTTGGGGTATATACCTAGAAGTGAGATTACTGGGTCACATGGTAATTCTATACTTAGCTTTCTGAGGAACCACCAATCTGTCTTCCACAATAGCTGTACCACTTTACATTCCTACTGGCATGATTTTTCTGCATCCTCTCCCACATGTGTGATTTTCTTTTTTCTTTTTTTTTTTAATAGCAGCCATTCTAATGGGTGTGAAATGGTATCTCATTGTGGTTTTGATTTGCATTTCCCTAATGGTTAATGATGTTGAGCATCTTTTCATGTGCTTTTTGGCCATTTGTTTATCTTCTTTGAAAAGGTGTCTATTCAAGTCTTTTGCCCAATTTTGAATTGGGTTGTCTTTTTGTTAAGTTGAAAGATTTCTTTATATATTCTAGATATTAAACTTCTATTTGATATGTGCTTTCCAAATATTTTCTCCTATTATGTGTTTTTTCACTTTCATAATGAAGTCCCTTGTGGCATTTCTTTTGTTGCTTATACTTTGGGTGTAAAGTCCAAGAAATCTGTGGGCCATGATGTGGACCATTGACCATGAGGTGCAGAGATGCCCAGAGATGTACTTACCAAATGTAATGGATGTGTCATGATGATGGGAGTGAGTGTTGCTGGGGGGGGAGTGGTGGGGTGGGGGTGGTGGGGTTGAATGGGACCTCATATATATATTTTTTAATGTAATATTTTTACAAAATCAATAAAAAAAAAAGTCCAAGAAACCATCCCTTAACACAAGGTCCTGAAGATATTTCCCTGTTTTTTTCATAAGTTTGGTCATTCTAGATTTTATATTTAGGTCTTTGATCGATTTTGAGTTGATTGTTACATAAGGTGTGAGGTAGGGGTCATTTTTTTTTTTCAAATTGAGATCCAGTTTTCCCAGCACCATTTGTTGAAGAGACTGTTCTTTCCCAGTTGAGTGGTCTTTGCCCTTTTGTCAAAAATCAGTTGCTGTAAATGTGAGGGTTGATATCTGAGTTCTCAGTTTGATTCCATTTGATTCCATGGTACTGTGGCAGTACCATTGCTGTTTCCCTTACTGTGGCTTTATAATAAGTTTTAAGATTGGAGAGTGTAGCAGTTTGATATGGTTATGAATTCCAAAAATAGATATTGGATTATGTTTGTAATCTGGTCTGTACCTGGACATGATTAAGTTATGATTAGGGATCTGATTGGGCCATGTCATTAGGGGTGGGGACTCACAGATAAAAGGCGTGGCAAAGGACAGAGTTGAGGGTTTTTTGACGTTGGAGTTTGATGCTGAAGCCTTAAGCTGGAGCCCCGGGAAGTAAGTTCATAGAAGAAAGAGAAGTCAGTCCCAGGAAGAGAAGGACCCTGAGCCCAGGAAGAAGCAAGCCCTGGGAAGAAAGGAACCCTGAACCCAGAGAGAAGCAAGACCTAGAAGGGAGGAACCCAGGAAGCCTGAACCCTGGCAGATGTCAGCAGCCATCTTGCTCCAACATGTGAAAATAGGCTTTGGTGAGGCAAGTAAGTTATGTTTTATGACCTGGTATCTGTAAGCTCCTACCTCAAATAAATACCCTTTTTAAAAACCAACCAGTTTCTGGTATTTTGTATCAGCACCCCTTTGGCTTACTAATACAGGGCATGTGAGTCCAACTTCATTTTTCATTCTTCTTTCTTTTTGAGATGGCTTTAGCTATTTGGGGCTGCTTACCCTTCCACGTAATTTTTAAAAAGTGCTTTAGTGATCTTTATTTAGACCTGATTAGTAAACTAAAAAGATTTTAAAAAATTGCCACCCCCCCAATTTTTTAACTAGCTTTCCTGAATATTGGTGATATTAGCCCCCTTGACATTTTATTTTTTTCCATGACTTGTAGACACTACCCATTCTATTACACTCACTGACAAACCCTTACTTTTTCTAATCCCCCTGAGAAACTTATTTTCTTCTATTTTGTTTTCTCTTTGTGCTCAGGTACCTGTGTATCCCTAAACATATGTCAGACGACATGCTTTCTAACATTAAAGGGCGTGGTGGATGTTACAATGTAGGACAGAACTGAAGTATTTCAAAAGACAGTTTATAGTAGCAGTCTGGTTTCCATTATTAGCATCATTAGTAGTCCTCAGCTTTGGAGTTCTTCACTTGGCTCAGCTAATTTTAGTCTCCAAGAATTCTCCCAGCTTCAGGTTGCCCAGTTTCTTTCCCCTTTCTTTCTTTTGTCAGAGCCCTCTCCCCATTTTCCTCCAACTAGTGGCATCACCCCCCTAGTCTTCAGCTCTTCACTAGGTGTCCATTTTAAACTGATTTCCTTTTCAACCAAGTCTGCTTTCTACCTTAACCTCTGTTCCCTGTATTCCTTTTCTGAGCCCCCTTTTTTACCTCTGCCTATTGTCCCTTCCCTCTTATTTCCCACCTACCCTGAGCACTCTCTCCTGTCCCCCTTTCACGTCAGAGTTACCACCCATGTTTACCTCACTTGTCCATTTCTGGACACCCATCCCTTTCTCTTGGTGGCCCCTTTCACACCACCTGTTTGTTCTTGGTATGGCCTGTTTTCACCCACCATTTTCCCTTGGGCCAACCTTTCTGTTTCCCATTTTTAAAAAAACTGTTACTCTGTTCCCCCACTTTTATCTTCAGCCCCTGTGCTGATCTACTCTACCAGGGCTCCTGTTTAACTTCTTCATTTCCTAGTGTCCTCAGCTCCCTAATTTTATTCTCTAGTGTCATTACACTGTCCCTCCCCCCATACTTTGTTTTTTACCAAGATCCTGTTTTCCCAGCCCCCTTCCCCATCAATTTTACTCTTCTCCAATTCTCTCCTCTGTCTCTATTTTTAATCTTCCAATTTCTCCCTGATAATTGGTCTCTTCATGTCCTCATTTTTATTCAGTGGCCTCCTCCTCCCTACCCCATCCCGTTTTTACCAGGCTCTACCCCCATCATCACTCTGGTTTTCACCTGACCCATTTATCCCCTCACCTGATTTTTTCCTCAGCTTCCTGCTCCCTCCCCACCCCAGTTTTTTTTTTTTTTTTTACCAGTACTGTCCGTATCCTCCTCCTTCATTTTTTCCCGCAGTCTCTATCCCTACCACTACTCCTCTTGGTTTTTTAATCAGTCCCACTCATTTTTCTCTCAGCCCCGTATTTCCCCTGTTGACTGCTTTTATCCATAATCGCATTTCCCCCTCAGCTCTGCTTCCTTCTCTGTTTCTCACTTGACCTTGTACCCACACCCAGATCTGCTCCTCCAGTTTTTACCCAGCCTGTGTTCCACCCTGCCCCTCTTTTCTCCCCCAGTCCCAATGCCCCACCCCCATTTTTATCTAGACTTCCCCCTCCTTCCACTTCTTCCCCTCCCCAGTTTTTACTCAAGTCTCCAGCCCCACCCCCACCTCCCAGGGGAGTCTGCTTCTCCCCTTCTCATTTTTACCAGCCCTCCCCTTCCCTTATTTCCCCTTTAGCTCTGCTTCCCCTTAGTTTTTACCAAGACGATGTTCCCAGGCTCCCTATTTCCCCCAAACTCAGTTCTCCCCCAGTCCTGCTCCCCATACTCCGCCTCTTCTTTCCATATAAATTTGATAATTAGCTTTTTCTTTTCTGCATAGAAGATTGTTGGAATTTTGATTGGGATAGCATTGAATCTATAAATTGCTATGGGTAGGACTGACATCTTAATATTTATTCTTCCAGTCCATGAACACAGAATGCCCTTCCATTTATTTAGGTTTTCTTTGATTTCTCTGAGCAATTCTTTGTAGTTTTCTGAGTACAAGTCCTTTACATCCTTGGATAGATTTATTTATTCTTGATATTTGATTCTTTCAGTTGTTGTGAGTGGATTTTTTTTCTTGAGTTCTTCTTCCAATTGTTCATTGCTTGTGTATATAAACACTACTGATTTTTGGGTGTTGATCTTTTACCCTGCCACTTTGCTGAATTTGTTTATTAGCACTAGGAGCTTTGCTGTGGATTTTATAGGATTTTCTGTATATAGGATCGTGTCATCTGCAAATAGGGAAAGTTTTACTTCTTCCTTTACAACTTGGATGCCTTTTATTTCTTTTTCTTGCCTAATTGCTCTTGCAGGAACTCCTAATTGTTATTTAATGTTGAATAACAGTGGTGACAGTGGGTATCCTTGTTTTGTTATTTTTGCCTATTTATTTTTAGGTTCTTTTGTTAGGTATTTACACATTTACAATTCTTATGTCTTATTGGAGAATTGATCTCCTTATCATTATGAAATGTCCCACTCTTAGAATATTGCTATCACCCTGAAAAGATTGCTCATGCTCATTTACAGTCAATCATCTCCCCACTTTCAGCCCCAGAAAACCACTAATGTGGGAAAACAGTGAGGAACATGGTTTCAAGTTGAAATGTTTCCATAACACAGGCAAAAAATGTGGGCTTAGGAACGCCAGACCTTGACTAGATGGAACACCATCTGGTCAGCAGGAAAAAATGTTTGCGTGAGGAAGCGTTTGAACTTTCTTTTTTTTTTAAAGATTTATTTACTTATTTCTCTCCCCTTCTCTCCCCCCACCCCCCGCCCCAGTTGTCTGTTCTCTGTGTTTATTTGCTGCATCTTCTTTGTCCGCTTCTGTTGTTGTCAACGGCACGGGAATCTGTGTTTCTTTTTGTTGCGTCATCTTGTTGTGTCAGCTCTCTGTGTGTGTGGTGCCATTCCTGGGCAGGCTGCACTTTCTTTCATGCTGGACGGCTCTCCTTTCAGGGTGCACTCCTTGCGCGTGGGGCTCCGCTGCACAGGGACACCTCTGCGTGGCAGGGCACTCCTTGCATGCACCAGCACTGTGCATGGGCCAGCTCCACACAGGTCGAGGAGGGCCGGGGTTTGAACCGTGGACCTCCCATGTGGTAGATGGATGCTCTAACCATTGGGCCAAGTCCGCTTCCCCGTTTGAACTTTCTATAACTTGTACCTTATTATAGTAAAATAATGCACCTGTTCTATTGTAGATGTTGCCTTATTGTAGATGTTGCAGTTGTTTCCTGTTATTATAGATGATGTTGCAGTTCTGATAGCAAACAGCTGCTTGTTAGTTTCTAAATAAACACGATATGGGAACTAGGGTTGAGACTATCAGTTTCAGAAGCTGTGAGTCCCCTGGTCCCCTCTTTATTTCCTCTGTTGTGTCTTTCTTTCTGTCCTTTTACTTCTTCAGTTCTGCGTCACCTTCCCTTCATGCAAACCTATTGCTGAGGGGGTCTCAGCACACTAATCTTTCTGTCCCTATATGGACTTACCTTCTTTGGAATTCTATCTGGAGTCATATAATATGTGATCTTTTGCATCTGGCTTCTTTCATTTAGCATAATGTTTTTGTGGGTCATCCATTGTATTAGTCAGCCAAAGGGGTGAGATGCAAAAATACCAGAAATTGGTTGGTTTATTTGGGGTAGGAGCTTACAGTTACCAGGCCATAAAGCATAAGTTACTTCCCTCACCAAAGTCTATTTGGAGCAAGATGGCTGCCGATGTCTGCCAGGGTTCAGGCTTCCTGGGTTCCTATGTTCCTGGGGCTTGCTTTTCTCTAACTTCAAGGTTCCTTCCTTCCTGGGGCTGGCTTCTCTTTACACTGTGTGCTGACTTCCCAGGGCTCCAGTTTGTCTTTAGCATCAAACTCCAAAATCAAAACTCCAACATTAAAAACCCTCAACTCTGTCCTTTGCCATGCCTTTTATCTGTGCGTCCCCACCCAATGAGAGGTGCTGACTCAGTGCCCTAATCATAACTCAGTCATGCCCAGGTACAGATCAGATTAAAGGCATAATCCAATATTTCTTTTTGGAATTCATCAATTATATCAAACTGCTACATCCGTGTTGTAGAGTATATCAGTACTTTGTTCATTTTTATTGCAGAGTAGTATTCCATTGTATGGATGTACCACATTTTGTTTATTTATTCACTAATTGATGAACATTTTTATTATTTCCATCTTTTTTTTTTGGCTGTTGTGTATAATGCTGTTCTGAACATTTGCATACAAGTCTTTGTATGGACATATGTTTTCATTTTATTTCTTACCTAGAAATAGAAATGCTGGTTCAAATGGTAAATTTAGGTTTAAAATTTTAAGGAAATAACTGCCAAGCTGTTTTCCAAAGTGGCAGTACCTGCTTACATTCATACCAGCAATGCATCTTCATTTCTTAGATTTTTTTCTGGGTATAGAATTCTGAATTGCATGATTTCTGACAAGAAATTTGATATAATTCTTATATTTTCTCTATCTGTATCTGAAATATTCATGACATTTCCCTAGGGATAGTTTTTTGTTGTTGTTCCTAATCCTTTCTAGCTGCAGTGAGTTTCACCAGTGCCCTAAGGGTGGCAGAGTTTTTTTGTTTTTTGTTTTCCCCTTCCCCCATAGATTAAGGCATTTTATGTTCCAGAAGAGAGAGGGGAAATGTGTAGGGCAGAATTTTTTGCCCCTCCTGTATGACTAATATTCCTCTCCCCAAAGTCTGTAACTCAACGGTTCATTTCTTAGGGATCTTTCTGATATTTTCTACAAGATCCCTGTGGGGGATCATGGAAAAAGAGTCTGCAAGAGAGTGTAGAATCCCCAATTTCTGAGGTCCCCAGGGACTTCATAATGTTTTGCCAACCCATACTCTACTTTCACCAATTCATCAGTACTTCTAGCTGAACTCTTCTTACTTGTTTTTGGTAAGCTTTCTCCATATAAGTGAGGACTCACATCTCTCTTCCTTCGGTATGTCTGTATCTCCTCAGATTTTGGGCAAGTGTGTTGTTCTGCAACCTCAGCTCTCCTATGTGTTTGGAAAAAATTCATGAATTTGAAGTTAGTTTGACTCTTTTTGTTTTAAGATAGGAGTTATGCTTCTTCTGACTTACTGCATCCCAGAGTGGAAACTAGCTCTAGGCCAGTGAATTTTGAGATTTCCTGGAGCCCAGACTGCTCTAGCCCTTCAGTGCCCTTGTAGTCGTTCACACATTGGAATGTGCGAAACCCTTCCTTCTTGCAATGATTATTTTCAAAATATTCTGCTGTGCTTTTTAGTAGTTACAAGTTGACTATTTTGAGGTATTCCTATTTTCAGGTATTTCAGACATCCCCATTTTTTCATTCTGTTTCCTCTACTCAGATGCTAATACTACATTGTCTCATAGCTATTAGTGGTTTATCTCCACCTGTTCATGTTTTGGATTTCATTGGGATACCTGTCACTTGGTTTTTTTGTAGCTATTGTTTATGAATTTTTTGTTTTGCTATTCTAGCACTCTATTTTAAATGGATGATTCAGGGAGATTCAAAAACTATATTGTCACTGCTGCCCCTTTCTCTCCCAAAATCTTGCCTTCAGTTTTGGAATGATAGTTTTGCTAGATATGAAATTCTAGTTTGACAATTATTTTCTTAGTTTTCTGGGTAATACAGTTTCAGAATTCATTATATACCTTGAGGGGAAAACTGGCAGCATATTGGGTTCAGTTCTCTCCCACTTCCTTTTCACCAGAATAATGGCTTCTCCAGTCTCTATTTTTACTCCTGTTCCACACAACTTCTCAAAGCTCTGCTGCTTTCTCTCCCCTTAGTGCAAGTCCTCTGTCCAGCCCCTTTACTCATATGCCCACCCATTTGCCTCATGCCCAGAATCAGAAATCATCCTAAGGAAACTAGTAGCTGCAGAGTGTCATCCCCCCTCTCTCCTCAAGACTTATTTGCCTCATCATTGCTCCAGTGCCTTTAAATATGTTTTTAAATTTTATCTGGTTTTCCTAGATATTCTCAGTGGAAGTATTAGCCTGCTACAGGCTACTCCGTCATATTCATAATCAGAAGTCCACTTACACACTACCTTTCAATTATTTGCAAATTAAATCTGTTTTTCATAAACTGTAGAAATTGCTGAAGAAGAGAGACATTTTAGGAGATTCATTTTGGAATAAACTCATCACTGCCCATCAGGAAGAAAGACTCTCAAAGATGAACAAAAATAGCAGAGATTGAAGGAGACCACATTTCCTGATCTGTTTTAGGATGGAATCAACAAGGACTTATTTTAGTTAATACCAGTTTAATTAGGTTACCAAACTAGTTTTTCATAGACACTGAAAAGATAAGCATTGTCCTAACTTCTGCATTTTTAGGGTCTGAATGAATGAGGCACTGGTACCTTCTGGTTATTATGGAGTCCTTAGTAGTGCTGCTACTCAAAGTTATTTCCTCTTGATATGTTAACCGTTCTAATGTAACACACAAAATCTTCTTCCTGACTTTCAAGGACTCAGACACAGGCACTACAAGTAACTCACAGGAGCCATTTTTCTCATTGGAGATAGAGAATTCCATGCTGAAGAATCTACCAGGGAAGGAGAACTCCAAGAGCAAAATTTACTCTGCTAATCCTCATGCTCACTGCCATGGTGCCACAGACACCCTTGACTGTTCCACACCTGTGCAAAAAGTTTGCCAGAGAAGATTAAATTGTGGCTCCTGCAAGGTCTTCATTCTGGAGGCTCACCAGAAAGGGTAATGGGACTGCAGAGAAACTGAAAACTTTCTTCTGTTCATGGGCCCTGTATTGCCATGAAAGGAGTATTTGCAGTTTAGCTCTATTACCAGCTTCATGGCCTTGGGCCACTAACTCAAACTCTCTGTGTATAAATTTCCACCTCTCAAAAATCATTTTAACAATATTGGCTTCATAGGGCCATTGTGAGGATCAACTGGAATAAAATGGTAATAAGTAACGGGGAAGAGTCATTTGTAAATTTCAAAATGCAGCATGCCTGTCAGGGATTAGATCCTGGAATGTTCCTGGAGTTCCAGGCCTGGAAGAGTCTTAATCCCTCCTTGAGTAATCATCTTTTCAGTGTCCCAGATAGGTGGCCTTCTCCCTTCTACATACGAATCTCTTTCAGAGATTGGGTAGCTTTCCTTTGTGCTTGCCTGCTAGCCTACACCCATAGTCCTGGGAGATCTGGAGCTTCTGAGGAGCTGTGGCTGAGGAGGCGAAAGCTGTGAAAACTACAGAAGCCCAGAGCTATGTCATGTATTTAGTTTGCCTAGGTCCTGATCTGGGGAACTACTTGCAGCCTCCTGCTGAGATGTCTAGTCAGCTCTGAAAATGGGTTAGACCATCTTCTCTATATACATGGAAATTCCTAGGGGATATCGAGTGCCAGTCCATCCTTTCAGGGTTTTTTTTGATCCCTGGGATGGCTCTTCCTCTGAAAGTTCAAAGTTACCTGTGAATCTGGATAAGAGCTGGAGGCAGTTAGTGACTCGAGTGATTGTGCAACAGGATAGGGAAGAAATCATTAAGAAGCAAGTAGACTGTTTTGTATTTTCAGATTAGCTGACTAATTTATACTACCTTTTTTGTAAGCAAAAAATAGTCATAGATTCTTAATAAGTAATTTGATCTTGTTACTTGAGATTGCACAGTGTGTGTTTACTTCATATTATTTCTTTTCATCAGAAGTTACCAAATCATGCCTTCTAAACATTAGGCCTACATGGAATAGCATAATAGCTTTTCTTTCTGCAAAGGACCATCAACAAATGATCTCTAAAGATCTTCTCTGGCTCTAAGATGGGTCTTTTAGAATGACTTGGACTCTCTTCCAGTCTACTTGGGATGGGCTTCTTGTCACCTTTCTTTGGTCTGGGATTAGAACTCTGGTGACGTATAGAACTCTTATTTACTGTTGCAGTCTAATGTTGGGAATCTCCAAAGACTGCCCTTGGAGAAGTTCCACCTCTTGGAGATAGTTGCAATAAAGGAATTCTATCAAAAAGAATTTGCTGAATTGTGATTACAAACAAAATAGCTTTGTGGGAACAAAATGTACTCCTGACAAGGGAGCCTTATGTTTGTTTTCCAGCCTTTCCTCCCAATGCTTCACTTCTAATCTCTCTGCAGAAAGAAACATTGCAATAGAGAATGAAGCGGAAATTTAGACCTATTATCTTCTGAAAGTCCTGAACTCCCATCCCTACCTTGCAAGGGACTCCTCCATTAACAGAAGCTAATGCTATCCCTGAAGGCAAGTTCCTTCCCAAGGGCAATTCTGTTGGAATGTTGGCTGCACATCTTCCCAAGTATTGTGGTAACTTCTCCAAATGTAAGTTCAGTAACATAAATGTCTTTCTGTAGCCAGTTTATGTCTATTATTGAGTAATGTGATGATGTGTTACAATTTCCTGGTAACATTTAGAATATTTACTGTCATAGAGAGATTTTGGAATTATGCCTAAATTGCTTTACCTGGGTTATATATAATGCCTTTATTATGCAGAACACAAAGTGCTTTTTATATAGCATGTGTTCTCATAATGTCCAGGCTATGAGGCTTGGGAGAAAGTAGGACTATCATTAGTTCCCATTTTGTAGGAAGAAACAAAAAAGCATAGCGAGACAGACATTTGCCAAGACAGTGATTCTCAGCTCCATTTTTGTGGCATTCCAGAGGGTCTCATAGGATCTCAGAATGCCTCACAATATTGTCCTAATTTTCTCAAAGCCAAATTCACTTTAATTGACTTTAGTTTTTTTTTTTTAAAAAAGATGTAGCTTTTTGGGAGTGGTGGGTATAAACCAATGAAATGGCCAAACTCCAAAAATGTTTGGAAAGCAGTGGACTGGTAAGTACTATTACAAGCATTGAAGTAACTCAGATCAGGCACTAAGAGGTATAAAGTCTTGAGTTACCGTCCATGGGTCTGTGTTTCCAAAGGCAATGTCTTAGGTGATAGCACTTCTGCACCTCCTTCTTTACTGAACTGGGTTCTTATAGCCCTTGAGAGTTATCCTAATGGATTTTGGGGGTGGCCTGATTTTTTTTATAGGAGAAAAATATATATTGAAATACTTGAACAGTGAGCAGTTTGGTTTGGCTGGAGCACAGGATCAGGATGGGAGAATTATGTCAAATATATTTGGAAAGGTAGGTTGGGGCCAGTTTTGAGGTCCTGAATGCCATCCTGAGATGTTTCAAATTTGCTCAGTAGGAAATATGGAGTCGTTGAAGGTTTTTGAGCAAGGTTTGGAGGAGAAATATGAAATGACCCAATTTAGACTCTAGGAATATTAGTATGGCTAGAATGTGTAGGTTTGGCCAAATTTGGGTGAGTGATGACAGATCAATTGGAAACTATTGAAAGACCAAGTCTGAGGTATTTCACCCACACATGCTTTCAGACCTGTTCTATGTCAGCTTGAGAAATAGGGGCACATTCCATTCTGATGTTAGACAAAAGAACTAGAGGAATATGACAGCCACCATTTGGCTTATATTTAAAGGGGAAAAGATAAGTGCTGTGTAATTTTGACCTGAGTTTCTCTATACCTAAAGCTTTTTAAAGAACAGTTTACAGTGCCTTGGGACTGTGTATTTGAAGAATTAATTTTTAATGGAAAAAAATGGATTTTCCACACCTTCATCTGAACCTTTAGCTAAGGAGATTTCTCCCATTATATACTTCTTCTGATAGACAACATCCATCATCTCCCAACTAAGTAAGAGAAATAATGCTAAAAATGGTAGAATAATTTTAAAGTTCTGGAACTACCACAACAGTCTGTAAGTCTTATCGTGAGATGGGATGTGTTCCTTAGCTTTGAAAAAGAAGCCTATTTTATTTTAGTTATATTTGTATGTTGATGCCATATTTACTTCTTTGCTGCTGTGTCCTTACAGTTTCATCTGGTCCCCACTGTTCCACATATTGTGATAATTTATTTATTTATAAATATATTTTAAAATATATTTTAAATAATTAAAAGAAAGTCTGTTTAAACCAGCCTTTATTTCTTCTTTGCCCTTTCATTACTGCCCATGCTTGCCTGCTTCCACTAGGTGGCAGTCTAACCCATGAGACTCCCTCAGCTGTGCACAGGTAAAGACAAGTCACCTAGCGTGGGCTGGGTTGTGCTTTGCTGAGAGGATGAAACGCTTCTGGATTGCTGGTATACTCTACTCCAAAGTCAGGCACCAAGATGCTGTTACATACTTACCTGCCTTTCAAACCCTCATAAGTGTTCATTGAACACCTACTCTACGTGAGGGACTGTGATAGGAAGAGAAGCAGGATTTGAGCTAAACCACAGTCTGCCCACAGGAGCTCACTTTCGAGTAACAGAGAAAGATGGCAAAAGAGCTGGAATAGAGAGCGGGCTGTGGCATGGGGAGAATGCTTCTGACTGGAGGTCGTGTGTGACCATTAAGTCCATGACCCTAATTTGGGAGGCTGCTGTCATAGGAAATGAGGAGACCAGCATCAGGGTGCTATGTTCACCACTGGAGACCGGGAGAGGAAAGCACTAGCCACGAACTCACCCTCCCATCCAAGGAACTGACTGGGCTCTCCCACCGACTCTGAAGCAGAGTATCAAACATGCACCCCCCCCCCCCACTGCCTCAGAACTATTTACTGGAAATCTCTATAGCTCTCTTATTTGGCTTTACTTGTTTTCTTTTTGGAAAATAAAACCCAGAAAATTACACATGAAAAAGTATCACCCATGCTCCTACAAGAATTAACCATTGTTAATATCTCAATAGATTGGTTTCCAGGTTTTTAAAAATGTTTTTACTTTTTAAAAACTACATAGACAACATACTCAAACAATGCTCATTTGTTTTAATCTATGTTCTTCCATTCATACAGGACCAATTCTTGTTTTTAGTGAAATAAATGTCTTGTGGCATAATGGCAGCAGAGAGAATTATTGTTATTCTATTTTTTCTTTTGCCTTTGTTCCTCAGATGAAAACTTGAATTTTTTTAGAGTTTAGAGGTTCATTGTAGAGAATGTATAAAAGGCAGAAAGATGAAAATAAGCAAATCACCTGTGCTCCTGCCACTTGGAGATAACCATAGTTGATGCTCACTTGGCATGCTTCCCTTCAGTTTTTTTTTTTTGCATAGTTTTAAAAAATTAGGTTCATATTGCAGTTACTATTTTATAATCTGCCATTTTCACTTAATTTTCTAGGTCTTTACTCTTTGACCTCATGATTTTTAATATCACCCAGTGTTTGATGCTATAGCCATATCATACTTTATAGTTCCTATTGCTAGACATTTAGTTGTTTCCTTTTTTGCTATTATAAGCAATGTGTATTTTTGTACATAAACCATTCTGTGCATGTCTGGTTATCAGGATATATATATTTCTAGAAGTGAAACTTCTGAGTTAAAGGCTATGAACATTAAAAGACTCTCTTGTCTTTTTTCTTTAGCAAAGCAGTATATGTTTATTATAGAAAATTTAGAGAACACAGATATGCAAAATAGAATGTAAAATTACCCATATTCTTACCACTTAGAGATAACCACTGTCAACATTTTATTATATCCACTGAGTCTTCTTTTCTGTACGCAGACATAATATGTGTCTATGCACACAGAAATTTAATGGAATTATACTTTATATACTCTTTCATAAGCTTTTTCATTTAATATATTCTGAATGTCCTTTCAAGCTAATTATTCTTCTACAACTCTTTCAAAGGCTGTATAGCATTCCATTGTAGGAAAGTACTATGACTTATTTGACCAATCTGCTACTTTTGGACATTTAGGCCAATTTCTGTTTTTCCCCACTGTAAACAATGCAGGTATGAGTATTCTGTGGGTAAATCTTTGCAAAATCCTTGATTGTTTCCTTTGAATAAATCCCGAGAACTGTAATTGTTGGTGGCTCATGTCTGCACATTTTCAAGGTTTTTGATAGGCATGATTAAATCTCCCTGAAACAATCCTCATCTCAGAGGCAGGGTATGGGCATGCTATTTTTTCTGAATCCTTGTCATCACTGGATATTATGTTACAAAATTTCGCCAATTTGACTGGCAGAGAATTGTTATCTCATTTTTAAATTAAATTTATTTGATTACTAGTCAGGCTGAATGTT
The DNA here is from genome assembly GCF_030445035.2 of Dasypus novemcinctus. Lineage (NCBI taxonomy): Eukaryota > Metazoa > Chordata > Mammalia > Cingulata > Dasypodidae > Dasypus > Dasypus novemcinctus. Next base: position 186,324,446 of record NC_080704.1, on the reverse strand, counting down.
TTCTTCTTTCTTTTTTGCCCACCCTTTTTTGTTCTGGTATAAGTATTTTCCTTATTTTATTGTGAGATATTTTTATAAATTTAAAATATTAATTTGTTGTCTTATGCAGGTTGTCTCTTTTGACTAATTGTTGTGATGAACTCTTTGTCTAGATTTTCTATTAAATTGCACTCCTGGAATACACCCACCTTGCTTATGGTATAGTATTCTTTTTGTCTTGCTGAATTTGATTTTCTGGCATTGTATTTAGGATTTTTCCATCTATATTCATAAGTGACATTGGTTTACAGTTTTCTATCTGTATATGTATGAGTATGCTTGCCAGGTTTTCATGGTCAGGATAACTTTAGTTTTATAAAATGAAGGGGGATGATTTCCTTTTTTTCTTCTGAACTGAAAATCAATTTTAGATCATGGAAATGAGCTGGTCCTTGTGAATGAGAAGAAATTTGCTCATAAAACTGGGCACTGTAACAATTGTTGGAGGAAATGTTTTTTAACAACCTATTTTTCCATATATTCTACTTTTTTTACTCCATTTTGCTAATTTTCCTAGAAAATTGTTGATTACTGAGATTTTCTAATTAGCATTTTAACAGCTTTGTAGATGTATAATTCATATACTATATAATTCACTCATTTAAAGTATACAATTCAGTGGTTATTAGTTTATTCACAAAGTTGTGCAACCATCACCACAATCAACACAATAAATTTTAGAACATTTTTATCACCCCAGAGGAAACCCCATACTCACTAGCAGTCACTCAGCATTTTCCCCTAATTTCCCCCCAACCCTAGACAAATATAATATACTTTCTGTCTCTGTAGATTTGTCTATTCTGGACCTTTCATAATAAATTGAATAATAAAATATGGTGGTTTTAATTTCCTTGGCTGCTCAAGCAGATACCTTGAAATGGGTTAGATTAAACAATGGTCATTTATTAGCTTATGGTTTTGGGAGTAAAAGAAAGTCCAAATCAAGGCATCACCAAGGTGCTGCTTTCTGCCCCAAGATTGTGGCATTCTGGGGCTGGCTGCTGGCAATTCTTGATCCTTGGCTCGCCTGTCACATGGCAACTCATATGGTGGCCTTTTCTGGCCTCTTCATTCTCTTCCCGGTTCCACTGAATTTCAGCTTCTTCCTTCCTGTGGCTTTCTCTCTCTCTCTGAATTTTATTCCATTTACAAAGGACTCCAGTAATAGGATTAAGACCCATCCTGACTGAGGTGAGACATACCCTCTTAACTGAAGTAATCTTATCAAAAGTTCCTACTTACAATGAGTTCACAGGAATGGAATAGATTTTTTTAAAAATTATTTATTTTTTTTAAATTACATTATGAAAAATATGAGGTCCCATTCAACCCCACCGCCCCCGCCCCCCCACTCCCCCCACAGCAACACTCTCACCCCATCATCATGACACATCCATTGCACCTGGTAAGTTCATCTCTGAGCATCACTGCACCCCATAGTCAATGGTCCACATCCTAGCCCAGACTCTCTCACGTTCCATCCATTGGGTCCTGGGGGGGTCTATAATGTCCCGTAATTGTCCGTGAAGCACTATCCAGGACAACTCCACGTCCCGAAAACGCCTCCACATCTCATCTCTTCCTCCCGTTCCCCACACCCAGCAGCCACCATGGCTACCGTTCCCACACCCATTCCACATTTTCTCTGTGGACATTGGGTTGGTTGTGTCCATTGCACATCTATGTCAAGTGAGGGCTTAGATTCCATATGGGTACTGGATGCACTCCTCCCGCTTCCAGTTGTAGACACTCTAGGCTCCATGTTGTGGTGGTTGACCTTCTTCAACTCCATGTTAGCTGAGTGGAGTAAGTCCAATAAATCAAAGTGTAGGAGCTGAAGTCTGTTGAGGCTCTGGGCCTGGGTGTCATATTATCAGTCCAGAGATTCAAATTCCCTACATATATCTTAAACCCAGCACCGACTACAATTCCAATAAAGTAGCATGCAAGTCTTGTGAAAAGAGATCCCCTCTGAGTCCAATTCCATCACGCAGAAACACCAGGTCCAAAGAAGGGCTATCTGTCATGGCAGTGAACCCCTTCTGCCATGACCATAGAACCCGTGGGTCTCTTTATCCCTCAAAAGAACCAATACCTGGGGTTGTATCTACCTTATCTGTCTCTTAGACTCTGTTCAGTTGTACATAGGGGTATTCCTTCTGACAACCTCCAGACTCTTTTTTAGAGACTCACAGCCTTATAATCTCATTTCTCCTTTCCATTTCCCCCTTACATTAGGTCAAACAGCTTCCTGAAGTCACGTTATTATATGTAGACAGGTATATTCTGCTGTTCCGCATTGAATCTTTAATTCAAGGTCATTTTATAGTTGCTTCTTCAGCTGGTATGTGGTAGTGATCCCTCGGTGCCAGGGAGGCTCATCCCCGGGTGTCATGTCCCACGCTGGGGGGTGATTTTTTAAAAAAGATTTATTTATTTATTTCTCTCCCTTTCCTCCCCGCCCCAGTTGTCTGTTCTCTGTGTCTATTTGCTGTGTGTTCTTCATCTGCTTCTGTTGTTGTCAGTGGCATGGGAATCCGTGTTTCTTTCTGTTGCATCATCTTGTGTCAGTTCTCCATGTGTGTGGTGCCATTCCTGGGCAGGCTGCACTTTCTTTCGCGCTGGGCGGCTCTCCTTACGAGGCGCAGTCCTTCCACGTGGGGCTCCCCTATGCGGGGACACCCCTGCGTGGCACGGCACTCCTTGCGCACATTAGCACTGCACATGGGCCAGCTCCACATGTGGTAGAAGGATGCCCTAACCACTGGGCCAAGTCGCTTCCCTGGAATAGATTTAAGAGCGTATTTTTCTGGGGTACATACAGCTTCAAATTACCAAAGCGGTCTTTTGTAATTGGCTTCTTTCACTTATAATGTTTTCAAGGTTCAACCATGTCATAGCATTTATTAGTACTTCATTCCTTTTTATGGCCAAATAATATTCCATTTTATGGATATACCACATTTTGTTTATTCATTCATCATTTGAGTTGAACATTTGGGTTGCTTCCACCTTTTGGCTGTTTTGAATAATGCTGCTATAGACATTCATGTACAAGTTTTTGTGTGAACATATGTCTTCATTTCTCTTGGGTATACCCAGGAGTGGAAAGACTGGGTCATATGGTAACTCTGTGTTTAACTTTGAGGAATTCGCTGTCTGTTTTTCAAAGTGGCTGTACCATTTTACATTCCCACCAGAAATGTATGTGGGTTCTAATTTTTCTATATCCTTACCAATACTTGTAATTTTCTGTTTTTTTTTTAATGATAGCCATCCCAGTGGGTGTGAGATGCTATCTCATTGTTTTTTGATTTGCATTTCCCTATGACTCATTACGTTGAGCATATTCTCCTGTGCATCTTAACCGTTTGTATGTCATCACTTTTGATATTCTCTTCCATGGGAATTTTATGTATTCCACTAATACCTTTAAGCAGATAATTTCCAAATATTTACATCTACCCCTGACCTTTCTCTTGATATTGTTTCAGATTCTCATCTGCTTAGTAGACCTTAATGTCCCAATTGCATCTCAGAATCAGTATAGTTCAACTGAAACTCATCAACTTTATTCCTAAGCTATTCTTCCTCTTGGGTTCTCTATTTCTGTTAATTATACAGTTTTTCTTCTAATCACCCAAGCTTTCAGCTTTGCATCATCTCTGGATGTAAGAGAGATGAGATAGGGAAGAGGTGATTAGTTACCAAGTTCTATGTTACATTCATTATACTATGCATCTGTTTTCTCTTTATTTTCTTTTATCTGAAAGTCATTCCTCTCTCCTTGATCTTTGTCCTCTTTTGACTTTCTTGATCATTTGCTCTCCTGCTTCTTTTATCTCTGATCATTTTATCTCAGTTTATTTATTTATTTTTTAAATTTTATTTTATTTTTATTGACTTCGTAATAATATTACAATAAAAATATATATGTGAGGTCCCATTCAACCCCACCCCCCCACTCTCCCTCTCCCCCCCCCCCCCCCCCCAACAACACTCGTTCCCATCATCATGACACATCCATTGGATTTGGTAAGTACATCTTTGGGCACCTCTGCACCTCATAGACAATGGTCAACATCATGGCCCATACTCTCCTCCATTCCATCCAGTGGGCCCTGTGAGGATTTACAATGTCCGGTGATTACCTCTGAAGCACCATCCAGGGCAGCTCCATGTCCCAAAGACGCCTCCACCTCTCATCTCTTCCTGCCTTTCCCCATACCCATCGTCCACCATGTCCACTTTTCCCAATCCAATGCCACCTCTTCTATGTGGACATTATCTCAGTTTATTTTTACCTGCCCCTGAAAATATTGTTCTATTCTTCCTTGGCCATCCTCTTCTGTGAGCACTGTATACCTTCTCTCTTGGTTACTTATATTGTAATCCCAAGATTGGGACTATTATCTATACTCTGGTGACTTCCAGATATATGTTTCTGGCCCCCAGATCTTCCCAGAACTTCAGGTTCTTCTACCTAACTATTCACAGGGCATCTCTGATTCCCAGACCTCTTAAATTCAGTAGGGGCAAACTGAACTCTTCCCACCCCAGCTGTCCCCAAACCTGTTCCTTTTCATATTTTGGGTTGATGGCAACCCCATCCATCTGGAGCTCACAGGTCAGAAATCTGCCCATAATCCTAGATCTCTCCTCTCTCCCTTTTCTCCAAAGCCAAGTATTTACCAAGTCCTGCCTATTCTATCATAACATTCTCTCAAACATGCTGTCTTTATCCATAAGCTACTTCTCTGTCCAAGCTTTTATCATATCTCATTTACACTATTGCAGTGGTTTTCAATCTTTTCTTCCTTCCTCTAGTGTCTCCCCATGCCCTGCAACACTCCTCCACCCAGTTTACTGACACACGGTGGTTTTCTAAACTGAAAATTTGGTCATGCTATTGTTCTGCAAAGAATAAACAATTTTATAAAGGATATAGTTCAAGCTCCTTAGCCTGGTATATTAATATACTTCTTGCCTACTTTTCTGCCTCATCTCTCACCACTTCCTAATCCCCACCTTACATTAGGCTGCACAGATAATCTTCTGGGACTTTTAACATGTTCCCTCTGCTTGGACTCCTCTTGCTGCCTGTCTACCTAACCTAGTGAACCACCACCATTCATCCGTCAAACCCTGTTTAAGTGCCCTCTCTTCTGCAATCATTTTCTGAGGCTTCCAGAAACAATGAACTATGTCCGGCTCTGGATTTTTCTGTACTTTTTACATAACTCTTTTGTTTAAATGTCTGTCTTCCATACTAGGCTGTGAGCTCTCCAAGGAAAGGCTGATTTTTCAGCTATATAGTAGATGCTCAGTAAATATTTACCACATGAATGATTCAGATGTCCCATGGGCTGAATTATTATCCCTCAAGCCTGTGTGGCGTTAAGTGTAAACTAACATGATTACTACAAAGTGGGCATTTGGGGCCTTTATGGGCGTTAGTGTCACACAGGTTTCATCTTTTGTATTTTCCCTTGTAATAAAAGAGCTCCAAACCTTAAGATTTTTTTGGGGGTAAGCATGATCACCTAGCTGGAATTCAAAGGAGGTGATTGATAAGAACTTGCTTGAGTGTGGATGTGTACCTTCTGGGGTTCTGTATGTAAAGGAAGTGCTTCCATTTCCTCCTTGCCTGGCTTTTGGTGTAACTTCTCATAGTTCCCAAGCTCCAGGAGTCACTTCTAGATGGATGAGGAATCAGATTCCTTTGGGGAGATTGGCATGATGTCATATGCTGTCACTGCTGGATGCCTACAGAGCTTGGAGTTCTGAGAAGCAATTTATGGACTGGGACTTCCCTTAAGAGAAGCAACAGCTCCATGGGAGAGATTGAGAGTTTAGAACAGGCCCACGAACCTTCAGTCTAAGGACTTGGGGGAGTTTTATGGGCCCCTTTGGGCCTGCAGGATACAAGGTCTCAGAGAGCAGTGTAGTTGGGTAGAGAATAGCTGAGAGCTACTCCAGGCTCAATTTCTCTAGGGTCTGTAAACCAGTTTGATTCCTTGTGCTCTGTGAGACTGACCTTTAAGGCTGCTGCTCCTAGGAATGCCCTCCCCAGGGAAATTTCAGGGAATCCAGTACTCCACTGAGTAGACAGGCTTCAGGAAGTCAGCTTGTTGAGCCTGTTCAGCCTGGTGCATTGGGCTCCATGCTCCACCCATCACCATGGAAACCTGAGCAGAGGGTAGGCAGAAGTCAGTGAGGCGTGTTGAGGCTCAGTGACCTTTCCTCAGTGATACTCAGTCGTGAGGCCTGTATCCTTGAGAGATTAGTGCTGTCTCTATTGGTGTTAGAGCGAGTTCCTCACTGTGTTATGCTTTCCCAGAGTGTACTTCCAATCTTGGTTAGGCCTTTGAGCTAAGTGGCTTTCTTGACCTGATACCTTGGTAAGCCAAATGGAGACTAAAGCTTAGTAGAATTCGGTCATATGGCATGAAATTGTTATTTCTAATTCAGAGAGACTAAGCAAAAGCCAAAATTGTAGAAATATCTTTCTGATACTATATAATAGTTTACAAAATAGCCTCACATACATTAACTGATTCATCCAGTCTTCACACAATCCAGTGCCTGGCACTTAATGGACACTCACCTGTTTTCTGTTTGAATGAATATGGGGATTTATTATGTCCATTTTACAGATGTGGGCACTGAAGCCCAAATAGGTGTATTGTCTTGTCTAAAATCCCAATTAGTCAGTGGAGAACCTAGACTTGAAATTAGGTTCAGTTCAGGTCAATTTTTACTGAGCACCTATTATATGACAGACATGTACCAGTGATGAATAAACGTACACCTTGGTCTCAAGGACCTTATAGGCTTGTCAGAGCATTAGACACACAAGCAAATAATTTCAACACAGAGTGCTAAGTACTATGATAGAGACATCCATGTAATGCTATGGGGGCACCTAATCCAGTCTAAGGAGGTCAGGAAAGGCTTCATGAAGTAGTGACACCTCAGTTGAGATTCGAAGGCTCAGTAGAAGTTTGCCAAGGGTAGAGAGAACATTCTAGGCTGAGAGGTCAGCCCCCAGTATGGGCACAGAGGCAAGAGCCAACATGGTATTCTCTAGGACTGCTATAATGTTGATTGGCAAGAGGGATGTGGTGGGAATGATGACCGGAGAGATAGGCAGGAATCAGGTCATTGAGGATGTAAACTTTTCTTTGAACACCATTAGCCTCCAAACGTGACTGAATCATTCAAATCACTGGGGAACTTTAAGAAAATACAGATGTCTGAGTGACATACCCAGTGATGTGAATGATCAGCTGGGTTTGAGAATGACTTCTGGCAGCAAGAAGAAGCCATTGGAAGATTGGGTAGCAGAGGAGGGATATAGATTGCCATATTGGATCACTCACTCTGGTGAACATCCACATGGAGGAGGGTAGATTTGAGGGGGATGTGACTGGGAGCAGACACACCATTTAGGAGGCTGTTGAATTCACGTAGATAAGATGTGGTAAACTGAATAAGGTGGTAGTAGCAGTGGGGGTGAAGAAGAAGAGTCAGATAATAAGAGTGTTCAAATAGTGGAATCCTTATGATGTTGTGGGGTAGGTGGGTGAGTGGGGGGCATGCTTCCTCTGTAGAGGGTGGTTATTTCTGACCAAGATCAGGAATGGAGGGAAATGGTGGACAATTTGATAAACTCAGCTTGGGAGCTGCAGAATTTGAAGTACTGTGGGATACCCAGATAGAGGGTAGCTATTTCACTTACAGATCTGGACCCCTCTGCATTTTTTTTTAAACTCGAATGAGTAGCAGATATCGCTCAGGGAGAATAGGCAGAGAGTGGACCTTTAATTATTCTACCCATTCCTACTTTTAAGGGCTGTTCTGAGAAAGCAGGAACAGCCTTTTTTTAAAATGTGTGAGATGCAGGGTGGAGTGGTGAAAATGGCATAAAATGGAATAGAGAACCTGGGTGTAAGCCCTGCCTCTGCCACTTTACCACTTTGCAACCTCAGCAGTCACTGAATCTCTCTCAGCCTCAATGTCTTCACCTATAAAACAAGGATAGTAATAATATCCACTTCACAGGGTTATTGAAGAGGGCCAATGAGATCATGTGTGTGATCTTGCCATGTCAAGACCCATAAAAACATTAAGGCCTTCCCCTCCCCCACCCCCAGAAACTTGGACCAATGTGTAGGAAATGCAGGGAGGTAGATTTTGGCCCAGAGTAGGGAAAAAAATGTCTAATGCTTCGAGCTGTTGGCTGATGGGAAGAGATGGGAGGCTCTGAGGCTCTGAGGCTCTGGAGGTCCATAAACAAAAGCTGGATTGCAGAGCTTCTCCTGAGGGTTTTGTTGCCTGAGGTCAGGGTCCACCAGGACTTCTGAGCACCCTTTCAGGACTCAGTGCATATGAGTTACTAGGTCACTTCTTTATCCTTTCCCTGAAATGGTTTATAGTAATTAGAATTTTTTAAGTTATAAAAGCAGTACAGGTCCAGGATGGTTTGTTTTCCTTTAACATCTTTTAAAGCCCTGGGCATTTTGGTTTCTAAGTAGAGTCTTGGTTTATATACCCCTAATGGTTTATATACCCCTAATAAACTGCTTCAGGGTCTTACTGCACTGGGCATTTATAGGCATTTTCTAAGTGCTGTTTAATTAGGATTTGGTGAATGCTGAAAGGTAGGCAGTCTGTAGTGCAGTTAGGCCTCTCTAACACAGATGGATGGGAGAGATGGGCATTCTAATACTGTGGCATTTCTGAATTATAGACTACTTTAAAATGATCAATTTTAAAAATTATTTTTCAAGCAGAAATGATAATATAAACAGCTAAGAAAATATTGCCAAGTATAGGTCTTGATTGGCTATGCTCTCATAAGTAGGTAAAGATCATTTGTAATAAGCACAGAAATTATTTATATGCAAATGAATGTTGTCAGAGAGCTTATTAACAGTTTGTTCTCTGAACTGGGTTAAACATCCCTTAAGAGCTCATGTTTATAGTCTTAATTTACACAGAAATCCGTTGTTCCTGTGTTTTGTTTGTTTTTTATTTGCTTTATTTTTTGGTTCCCTCACAATTGTTCTCAAGCACTTGATCTTCACTCTAAACAGACTACCTTGCTTCCATTTTATTGAGAAAATTTAAGCCATTAAGCAGAAGTTACTTTAGATTCCTCTCTACCTAAAAATGTTGTTGCTGTTTTTAATAGTAGAGGAAAGGTAAAAGATGCCATCCCATGATTGGATTATCACACATTTAGAAGTGGTCTGAATTGAATTATATTTTCTCTGTATTTATGTTATTGCCAATCACTGGTGTAACACACATTTGCTAAATGAGACCTAATTTTCTTGCTAACTTTCTCTACATAGAGATTGTTTTTCTAAATAAAAAGCTCTTAATCCATGCTGCTTTATGAGGAATTATCTTTAAGATAGTTGAGGTAATTTCCTGGCTCTTTTAAAAAGTCACTAAAACATTGTCATACCTAGCTGGAGAGCAGAGTTTTAAGCAAATATTCGGGCTAGGAAAAAGTTACTATGAACCATATAGAGGTGAACAACTTTGAAAAGCAAAGACTGTAGGAAAATGCACTCAATCCTAATTATGGGTAGAACCTAATTTCATTTTTCCCTGATGATTCAGTGGCCCTCTAAGATCTTTGCAAAGCCCTGGGATTAGTTTTTTATTACCCTTTTTCATTGTATGCAGCTATTCCAAGGAATGATTCCTAGAACCTTCTAGGTGATATTTTGAAAAAGTGAAAGTATTTAAATACTCTTGCCTCCTCCTCTCTCCTCATCCTTTTCCACAGGAACTAATATCCTGAGAGAGAGACTGTGGAGGTCTGTCCTTCAAATCTTGGGGTGAAGGGGCAAGCTGGGGCAGCAGTAGGGGGTAGAAGATACAAGGACAGGGAATACAGAGGGAAGGAGAAAGAGAATCTGTGAAAGAGCCATAGGGGTCAGCTAAGGAAGGTGATAGGTCAGAGTTAGCAGGAACAGACACAAGGAACAATGGAGCAGACAAATCCTACTTGGGCCATGGTAACCTACCTCTTTTGTGACTCCCTGGGGTTTCTCTTAATGCAGCAAGTTGTCAGGTTTTGGTCTGACCCCAAAGGGAGGCTGAGAAGCTCAATAACTAGGCTGTTCTGTAAGAGGCTTGGAGTTTTGTTCACTTAAAATCCCATAGATCTCTCCTTAGATCTGCATGTATTATTTCGTATAACTCATTGCCTGGACTTCTTCTAGCATTCCAACTTTAGGGGGCATCATAGTGTGCTCGAAAGAGGCCTTCTGAGTCATAGTGCTCTGGAAAGAGCCCTTCCTGAGGGCAAAAGCCCTGCTGCCATTAATTGGCCATGGACCCTTAGGCAGGTCATCTAATCTTTCAGGGCCTCAGTTTCACCATAAGTAAAATGAGGATAAAGTTGGTAAATGTGTATAGTACATCTGTTTGTTGGGAGTTTCAAAGGGTAGAAAAGGATTGGATTCGGTGACCTTTAGCATTTGGCTTGATTTAGGAAAACAAATATACCTTAGGTACTGCACTGAGCTGAACCTATGGAAAACCCGAAAGTCCAAATTGAACTATAGTCAAGTCCTTTACCTGGTTTGTTCGTCAGAGTTTGAAGTGTTAAAGATGGTCTGTGTTCTCTTGGGCTTTTTAGCATTTATGGAAAAGGCACAAAGCAAACGGAATAGGGTTGAACAGTTGTGCTCCCTGGCCTCTGCAGAGGCAATTGCTTACATACCGGTCCTAAACTAGAGGTCCACTGTGTTCCTGAGACTCTGATGGGGCTGATAGCCCCATAGTGACGCACAGGCCACCAGCAAGCTGGCGACCTTTATTCCTGTGCCAGAATCACGCACATAGTGCATTGACTGGGGGGTGCAGTAAGATTAAGTGCCCCTTCTGAATGGTCTACCCTGTTGGTCCTGGCCAGTGTGCGCCAAAAGACATAAGGCTGCCAGAGGACTTCAATATGTTAATTAAAAACAGCCCTCAATTATTAAAAAAGAGCCTTAATTATAGCTTACCACAGGTAGGCCACACATTTCTGATTAGTTTTGCAGATGAGGGAATAAGTGAATCGTGAACAAGTGCTGGTAAGTTCTTCATTTGCATGCTGTTCCACACCCAAATTGTAATACCGCAGTGCCACAATTTTCAGCTAAATTGCAGGCACAACAAATTAACAAAATTTGTTAATTTTCCTTTTAAATTGCACTACAAATGAGTATTTCTGTCTCTTGGCTTTTTGACATAGCAACTTCATCTTAAAACCAGAAAGACTTTAATATAATTAAATCTGTCTATAACAGATAAAGCTTTTTTCATTTTCCTTATCCAACCAGCTAAGATTTACACATTAATTATTCAACTGATGCGTCTTAAACATCCTAGTTAAAATACACACTGTTGGCCAAGAGTTGTTCAACCCCCCAGCACACTTTTGTTTGCCCTCAAGGAATAAATACTTAGAACTGTAAATGGGTAAATTGAATCTTTCCAAGAGGAGAGGTCAACAAAACTGATGGTGAACATACAAAGGATATGGGACTAATTATTATTGAGATTCAGGTAAGTGATTTCTTAGGCAATTTAGCTGTCATGCTGTGGAATAATTGTAACCTCACTAGGAAGGAATTGCAAAACACAGCCTACTTATCCTTTCCCCAATGGCTATATAGAATTTTTTTTTTCTGTTCTGCAGTTTGTGCCAACTCTCTCTTTAATCACTGAAAGGAATATTTTCAATATTGCTTCCTCAATAACAGTGTTTGACTAGTACCCTCCAGAATGGTGATTTTTCCCAGAGTGTGGCTTCAACATGCTGGTATGATTTAAGGTGATCGGAGTTACCAGTAGTGGAATGCAGAGCTTTGTAGCAATTTTATTCTAAGTTTTAAGTTAATATTATATTTAACTAATGTAACCATCTGCATCTAGCCATCAGTGACAACATAAAATTGTTAAATATCATTTCATAGGCATAAAGTGCTTTGGCTTTGGTATAATTTTATGATCATGCCTTATTGTACTACCTGATTACTATAATTTAAATATCAGTAATGGCAGCAATCACTTTTCTAGGCATTCCACAGAAACCATGGTAGTGAGTGTTCCACTTCACGACTAAATTCTTCCTGCCTCTAGGTCTTTGCAGATTCTGTTCCTTGTCTAGGAATGCCCTTCAAATCTCAGTTTAAAGGCTTTTTTTTTCAGACAAATCTCATTTCTTCCTTGCTGTATTCATGGTCACTGTATCCATGTTTCCTTCATAGCATTTACAACAATTTAAAACTATACCTGTATACCAGTATTTTTTTCTTGTTTATCCCCATCCCCCACTAGACTTGAGCAGGGACCTTGTCTACTTAATTCATCCGTGGGTTCCCTTGCCTAATAAAGTCAGTTGGCACTCTAAATACTTTAATGAATGAATGAGGCAATGTGGTGGAATTATAAGGAGGGATGGGCCCTATATGCTGAGGACTTCCAAATTAATCTTGTGGTGGCACTGGACCCTCCTAGGCTTGTGTGATTTATAATAGTAGAGTCAAATGCTTGCTGGACTTTTCTACCTGATAACCCACAGGCATTTTACAGTCAACATTCCAATCTACAGTTTACCATCTTGCCTCTCAAATCTCTTTCTCCTCCTTGGCATCATAGTTTGGCTAATGGCACACTTTTAGTTGTCTTAGGCTGATCAAGCAAATACCATGCAGTGGGTCAGCTTAAACAATGAGAATTTGTGTGCTCACAGTTTTGAGGCTAATAGAAAGTTCAAATTATGGTGTCATCAAGGCAGTGCTTTCTGCCTGAAGACTGGCTACCAGAGATCCTTGGCTCCTCTATCATATGGCAAGGCATATGGCAACCTCTTCTGGTCTCTCCCTTCTCTTGTGGGCTTCTTACTTTTGGTGGCTTTTTCTCTGTATCTGTGTTAATTTCATTCTTCTTATAAAGGACTCCAATAATAGGATTAAGAACCATCCTGATTGAGGTAGGCCATACCTTAACTGAAGTAATCTCTCAAATGTCCTACTTATAATGGGCTCACATCCACAGGAATGGATTTAGTTTAAGAACATTTTCAACTGGGGTACATACAGCTTTAAACCATTGTAGGCATTGTTGTGCCACACCTTCAGCCAAGTTAGACCCTTGACATTCATCCTCCCCTCTGCCTCCTCCACTCCAGCACCCAGTCTTGTCAGTGTGTCCTCCTGAATGTCTCTTGGCTCTGCCCTCTGCTTTCTACCCCTGTTAACATGGCTTTTGTTAAGGTCCTCATAATCTCTTACCTAGACTACTCAATTACTTCCTGATAGTCTCCCTGCCTCTCAGGTCTTATTCCCTAAAGGCCACCTTTCTTGCCCACAAAAGGCAAATACTGTTCTCTCTTCCTGTATCCCCAAGTCAGTGCAGAAATAGCTTGAACCCTACTCAGTAAGATATATTCAAAGATTTTAGACATGATTTCTTCAAGATTAATTTCCTTTTTGTTTTTCTTCTATAGATCCAAAGGACTAAGCTATTAAAATGCCTTGAGCTTCTGAACGAAATCATATAACTGTGCCAGCAGGAACAACATAAAAGTTTCCTTTCTTTATTTTCCTGTAGCATCTATCTGTGATAAATGATTTGACGAACGATGAATCTTCACTTAAATATGGAATCCTGAAATATAAGCTCCCAGACTGTCAGAGTTGGACAAAGGCTCTCTGGATCCTATGTCTGAGGCCCAGAGAATGGAAGGGCATTCTTTAAGCTCACAGAGTGACTTAGCTGCTGAATTAGGGCTCAGACCTAGGTCTCTGTACTGCTCAAGTGATCACGAGGTTTCTTTCAAATGCATTATTAAAGCATTTGGTAGTTCTCTGACGTGCTCCTAAGACCATTGTGGCAGGGTTTCCTTCCTTCATCTGACCATTTTTTCCTTCTCTTGTGCTTGAGTGCTAATCAGTGAGATTAGGAAGAAAGTCTGGTCTTAATAAATTGACATACTCCAGTGGCGATTTTTCAAATTGGGTACTTCAGAATACCATGGATTTCTCGGAGCTGCCTTAGGTGCCTCTGTGTGTAGCGATCAGTGGCTACCAAGTAAACAGGACCCTGGCCTGCCAACCCTAATTTCGGCCGGATAGCTTTGTTTTCATCTGTTTTGTGTGGACTTATTTAAATAAGTGATTTCATGTTGAAAATGTTTTGAATGCTACTGTGCCTTAGGAATTCATTTGGTAGTTTGCTCCCCAACTTGAATATTCAATTAAATAATATTCCTGAGGTTTTTGTGCTTATTTTTATTTTTACCCTTTTCTTTGCATACTAAAAAGAATGGAAAAATTCAGGCTTCCCCATGTGGGCTTGGCAATTTGAATATAGATGATCTGTAACTAGTCTAGTACCTGAGGCTTGGTTATGTGTTAGGATGGGTAGGTCAGGTCCTCCTAACAGGTCCTGCTCTCCCTCAGGCCAAGAAGTGAAGGGGATTACTTGGTGGAAGGTACATGGTCCTTAGGAATCTAGTGTCTCCTCTCCAGCTTACTTGAGTTCCCTCTCTTTGGTCTTTGGTGCTGACCATTGGTGAACAAGGTGGGATGTATGAGTTCTGAGGGCCAGACATTGATTTGGAGCTAACGACTATGTATATGTGCATGGAAGGGGGCTGACATTGATAGGCCATGAAATTGATGATGTGATTTGGAAGAATCCTAGGGGGTAGTCTTCCTATCTCTGGCATAGGAGCTGGTATGGGAGGGATGTAGGGGCTTAGTCAAGTGGGAAATACCATTTGTCCCTCATTTAGTTTTCCTTTGGTGCCCAGAGATGATTGGCATACTCTTTAGATATGATAAAAGGCAAGGCCACCCTTAACTTTGGTGGGTCTGGGGCAAGGGCACAAATGGAGACACACTGCCAACTTCCCCTTCTCCCAAACCTCATGGCACTGTTCCTTATCCTAAAGGGCTTTCCACACATGTCTGTAGATACCATCCTTGTTCCCCAAAGTGCAGACCCCAGTCCAGAGCATCAGCATTACCTTGGAGCAGGTTAGAACTGCAGCTCTCAGGCTCCACTTGAGGCCCACTAAATCAGGAACTGGCTTTTACTAACATCCCCAGGTGATTCACATGAGGATTGCATAGGCCCTGGAAGCATGTTTGGGACATATGGGCTGGGAATTTCAAGGTCCTGGGTATTTTGAGAGTACTCTAGAAGAGGGAACTATGGGCATGTCCCATTTGACCCATAGACTCCTTGCGTGTAGGGAGGAACGTAGCTGGATGAGGGCCAGAATAGCACCCTCTAGAGTGTGGGGCCTAGGGAGGGACCTGGTTGCCCGAGTTTAAGAGTAATATTGTTGAAAGGTGTCCTAAATGTCTGTGGGAATGGGGGTGGGGCAGGTGTTGTTCATACCTCCTTGAGGGACTGGATGTCTGCCAGCACCTTGGTGGCTTCATGGGGTTTGGGAAAGTAATTGTGGTGGGGCCATTACTGCTTTAAGAGGAAATCAAAGTGAACTGTTCTAAGTAAACGCGGTACTAGCTAGGGAGATACTTTTGTTGACTTACCTGTAAACAGTCTACAACAATGAAGATACCTCCTCTAGTGCCTGGTGACAACTCAATTAGATTATCAGCCTCCAGCAGGAGACAGGTGGATGCTGGTGTGGTGGGCTTCAAACAGCTTCCTTCAAACCTAGAATGCAAGTACTTTTCCTTGATGAATTAAGAGCAGTAGTTGATGTGGTTGGGATGGGGTGGCCAGTAGAGGGGTGAAGTGTGTCCTTTTGTATCCACTTCCACCTGGATGATGCCAGAATTGTGGGACAGAAATGGTCTGTCCCAGCAACCGCACCTCAGCTTTCTCTCTGTAAAATGAATCTGACAGTCCTTGCCTGCCTACCTTGCAGAGATGTTGAGGTAATGGGCACAAGAGTACTTTGTAAACTGTCAAGTGGGGTACACTTAAAGAAATTACCATCGCTCACCATTTGCTGTCTTTCCTTTGTGCATGTGCTTTCAGCTGGACATGAGGTTTAGGTTTATGTTGTTCTCTCCTTAGTGTTGAAGCTTTCAGATTGAGACTATGCCCCAGGCTCTGTGCAGAACCATCTCTGACCCTGTCTGGCACCTTCCAGTTCCTTCCTTGCAGATGCACTGCTGTGATTCTCCATTCTGAGTTCCATGGGTGGGAGGTGGGCATTTTACAGTGGCAAAAAATTCTAAAGACACAAAATAATCGCCTCTGGAAAGAGAATTCTTTTCTCTTCCCAAAATTCATATTTGCTGCTTTAAATTGTTGTGACTTTATTTTTGGCTAGCACTCTGCAATATTCTACCAAGTGGTAATTATTCCTTTGGTGTTGGAGGAGTTTGCTTTGAGATGAGAACTAAATCTAAGAGAGTGAATCCATCTGGTACATATGATGAAGCTCTCTCTGAGGCCACTGACACGAAAATGTTCATTTAGATTTTTATCTGCTGGTTTCATTTAGATAGTGATATAATGTGAGCCAGTGCCCTGGGTCACTAAACCAAAGGTTGAATTCCATTTTCCTACATGGCACTGGATGCCCTGCAGAGTGGATTGATGATCTTCTTGGTGGAACATGATGGTAAGATGGACTCCACATGCCACACGTGTCATCTGATTGTCAGTCCCTGACTTTCCCCACTCTGATCTGTGATAGGCAGTAAAGGCCAGCAGCCAGAAGACTCAGTGCCTTCCAGTACTGGAAGAGTTAAGAACTAAGCTTAGCAGGATAGTAGACGTCTGCCCAGCACCATAGGTGATCTCTAGAATTAGCCCAATGTCTCTAGTATGAAGCACCTGAAGGAAAAGCCCCTGGGGCCCATAAGGGCTCACCAATCTGCAGTCTTCCTCCTTTTGTGTAGATGAAGTTGGGATGATTGGGCTTCTGATTTGTGCTCTAGAAGGCTATCCTGTTTGTTTGAGTTCTGACATCCATTCTAGAATATGGTAGGCCTTTCCCTCTGGTGGTGGGCTCTGTTTCTCCACCTAGCAGCAAGCTAGTGTCCAATTTAAATAAAACCTCATGAAAACATGGTGCTGCCACCTGCCTAATGATTCTTATTGCTTCTGTTACTGGGTCTTTTTTATCCAGATTGCCACCTGAAATAGTGAGCTTGCATTTGCCATGTCTTTTTGAGTTTTGTAATTTGGATTGCCAGTCTGCCCTCTTGGGGACAACTTTGTAGTCCACCAAGTTCCAACACTGCTTGGTCTGTGCTCATTCTCCTTTTCTTGCTCTCCTGGCATTGAGGTCTTGGGAATCTCCCTCTATCTATAAAGGTTTTGCTGTGAAATATGGGAAACATATTTATTCCATAGTCCAGTTGCACATTGAAGGGAAACTGTGGGCATTTCACAATTCATTCATGGTTGAACTCACTCACCTCACACTTCTTCTCCTTCCCAGGAAGCATTAACCAAAGAAGTCACAAGGGGATTTGCCAACCTCCTATGAAACACAATACTGTGTATCACCAAACAACTAACTGTCCAGATTTATTAGCCAAATCTGGCAGCTCTTAACTTTTTGACAATTTTCCTTTTCCTTAGTAGTTCACAGTGAAATAGACTCTCCAGGGTGAATTGTCATCGGAAGGAATTTGGAACTGCTGTATGTCATTGGTACACTGTGCAGGAGAAGCCAATAAAAGGATTACCAGCATTTTCCTTGAAAGCTGTTATGGAAGGTTATTTATTATCTTCCAGATACTGTCTACCCTCATCTCAGGATATTGCAATAATTAAAGAGGCACTGTCACTTATCTTTTAAAACTGTTTTCTCCTTTTTGTTATCTTAAAATTCACTGTGCCCATGTTCCTCTTTGGAGTCCAAATGTGATGTTTATTCATAGAATTTGTCCTGCCATTCTGGCAAATGGACTTGAATGGCTGCTGCTTCTGTCATCTGGAAGTTAGGTTTATTTCAAGGTCTTTGGGAAGGGCAGAGAAGTTCAATTACACAAATCATTGTTGCCTGTAGTCAACCTGCTGTCCCTCCCTCCCATACCTCCTGCTTACTTCCATATAGGATTGGAGGTGGATTTTTCTTTCAAACCCCAAGCTTTTAGGTAAAGGTGGTGCCTGAGGTATGTGTCAGCAGACTTTTTGATGATATCAACAGTAGAGTGGCATTTGATCTATACAATAACCAGTTCTCTATCATATGAGTTGTATATTATCCACAGCCTATCTAATTTAAAAATTCTTAACATCTGTTATGCTTAAGCTTAACCTTGAACAAATTAGTAGGGGAGAAATGTAGCATTTTTGCCCTGTGGGTGTAGTAAATGTTGACCCTTGGTCTTTTTTAGTTGACTCCTGGGCTATCCTTTGGGGGAGCTTCTCCCCTTCTGTGTTGAGAGGAAAGAGTATATTTTGTTTCCTCATATTCCACAGTTGTTTCAATACGAGCTTCACAGACCCATTAACTAAGGCCAATTGGCTGTGCTCTCCTGTCATATTTCTCAGTGCCCAGGTGAGAAACAGAATCCTATCTAGAGCAGAATACATGGGGGCACAGAACCATATATTGTACCTTTGTTTTGGAGTTGGAAGACTTCTATGGGTTCCTCAAAGGTTCTGGCCACACTGAAGTAGTTTTTTTGTTTGTTTGTTTCTACATTTAAAAATGTTTTATTTTTAGAGAAGCTTTAGATTAGGTAAATGATATATCAAAAATATAGGGGATTCCCATATACCCCCATCCCCCTCCCACACTTTTCCCCATTAACAACATCTTTCATTAGTGTGGTAGATCTGTTACAATTGATGAACTCGTATTGAAGCATTGCTACTAACCATGGTCTATAGTTTACATTATAGTTTTTTTTCTCTTTTTAAATTAAAGTTAATAGATCACAAAGAACGTTACATTAAAAACATTAAAAAAACATTAAATAACATGAGTTCCCTATACCCCACTCACCCCCCACCCCATCATTTTTATTTTTGTAAATTGTATTTTTTGAAGATATATACACCACACGCAAAAATGTTACATTAAAAAATATAAGAGGTTCCCGTATACACTCCCCCCAGCCCACTCCTCCACACCAACAACCTCCTCCATCATTGTGGCATACTCATCACACTCGGTGAACACATTTTGGAGCGCTGCTGCACCACTAGATAATAGTTTACCCTGTAGTCCACACTCTTCCCCAGTACATTCAGTAGGTTATCGCAGGATATATAAAGTCCAGCATCTGACTCTGCAATGTCATTTAGGACAACTCAAAGTCCCAAAAATGCCCCACATCACATTTCTTCTTCCCTCTCCCTGCCCTCAGCAACTACTGTGGTCACTTTCTCCACCTCAATGCTATAATTTCTTCCATTACTAGTCACAGTAGTTCTATAGTAGAATAGCAGTAAGTTCATTCTAATCCATATTTTATTTCTCCATTCTGTGGACGCTGGGATGGTGATGTCCACGCCACCTCTAGATCAAGAGGGGGCTTAGATTCCCCATGGATGATGGATGCAATTCCTCTGCTTGTAGTTGTTGGCACTCTTGATTCCCTTTTGTGGTGTTTGACCATCTTCACCTCCCTGTTAGCTGAGGATGGTCCAATAATGATCCCTTGATACTGATAAATATGCTTATGAGCCTGTGTGCCTGAAATATGAACTAGGCCTAGAGCTGCAGGGTGCCTAAGAGTTACCTCCTGAGAGCCTCCATGTGGCTCAAATGTGGCCACTCTCTAAGCCAAACTCAGCATGTAAATGCATTACCTTCCCCCAGCGTGGGGCATAACTCCTGGGGATGAGCCTCCCTAGCACCAAGGGATTACTACCAATCACTAACTGGTGATGCACCTAGAAAGAGACCTTGAATAAAAGGGTCAACTCAGACCAGCAGACTAACTCAGCCTACATATTGGATCGAATATTAAAAACTGCTTTTTGACCTTGAATAAAAGAGGGAAATGGCAAAGACAAATGAGTTAATATGGCTAAGAATCTTCCAAAAAGAGTCAGGAGGTCATCAGAGGGGTCACGCTTACACACTCCTCAGCAGGACCCCAGAGAGAGCCAAAGTAGATACAACCCTAGGTGCTGGTTCTCCTGAAGGCTATGGAGATCCATAAGGTATATGGTCATGGCAGATGGATATGGAGTTCTGTGCCATGTCAGAGGGCCCTATTTTGAAATTTGTGCTCCTGAGTGTGATGGAGCTGGACTCAGATGGGACCTTCCTACACATGCCTCTTCTGTCACTTCTACTGAACCTGTGGTTGGTGCTAGGGATGGTGCATACTCAGGGGTATTGAATCTCTGGACTGCCCATGTGCCAGCTGGGCCCTGAGCCTCAGCAGAGTTGTGACTTCTACATTATAGTTTATACTCTGCCCATTTTATAGGTTTTGACAAAATGTATATTGGCCTGTGTCCGTCATTGCAATGTCATTCAGAACAATTCCAGTGTCCCCCAAATGCCCCATGTCATACCTATTCTTCCCTCTCCCTCCCCTCAGAACCTCTGGTGACTACTGCCTTTATAGCAATGATACAAGTTCTTCCATTACTAGAATACTAAGAAGTCTACTTTAGTCCATAGTTGCATTCCCTCTTACGTTTGTTCATTCCTCAGTCTTGAGGATTTTTAGGATGGTAATGCCCACTCTGCTTCTGATTGAGAGGGAGCTTAGATCCCATGTGGTAGATGGATGGAACTGTCTTGCTTGCAACTGTCTTGTTTGCAGTTGTAGGTACACTCTATTTTTTTGGATGGGTGTTGTCCATCATCATCATCATCCTTTTGTTAGTTGTCCTAGGCAAATCCAATGGACTGGAGAATAGGTATTGCAACTCTGCTGAGATTCAGGGCTCAATCCACATATGAACAAGAGAAGAGTTAAGTCTCTGATACATATATTTAACAAGTATAGTGTTTTTTGAGAGGCAGTTTTCCCCTTTTTTAAAAGCTGGAATCTGAGATCAGCTCTGTTTACTTTTTTTGGCAGGGGAGGGTTAAAATTTTTATTTTTTGCTTTTGGGCTTTTTGTTGTTGTTGTTTAGCTTCTATACAAGGTACATAAGCCTTGATTTTGGCTATTTGAGGCAGTATGTTGAGAAGTATGTTCAGTTGGTATATTTGTTACTTTTAAGAAATTGGCAAATGGTTTGTGGTGTCCTTTAAGATTTGTTTAAGAAATATTTATTGAGTACCTTTTATGAACTAGGTGCTATGCTGGATGCTGGGGAGGCACAGTTACTGCTCTCAGGTTTTTTCTCAGTGTAGTGGGAGAGAGACAGCAACAACTAACTCTAACACTTTAGAAGTTAGGCAGAAAAGTTCAGGTCGGGGCACTGGCATGAGCAGGGAAATACGTGGTTTGTTGAGAGAAACATGAGTGACGTGCTGTGGTGGAGTGTGCTGTGGGTGTTGGCAGGAAGCACCTGGAGAAAAGACTGCAAGGTAGATTGGGGTCAGATTTTGAAGAGCTGAGAGACTTCTAGCTTTCAGAAGATAATGGTATCCCTTGAACTTAACATGTTGTATCCAACGTATTGAAATTCTTAGAACTTTTGTTTAGTCTAGCAGAAGGTGGAAGAGAAAGCTGTTAAAGTTAAAACAATGGTCCTCAGTCCTAGGGATGGTGTAAGTCCAAAGTTACAAAGTATGGCTTTGGGCTGGAGCTCTTCATCAGTCTGAGATGTATGTGTAATAGCTTTAGCTTAGAAAAGAGAGAGAAGACTTGGTTTTGAAGGAAGGGTTGGGAAGGAATTATGGCAGCTTTGCAGCTGCTCCTCAGTCAGAAATTTATAGTTTGATTTAATTATTGTCTTAAAATACTGTAATGTTCCAGAACATACAGAGGTACATATTTAAAAGTAATCATGAACACCAGGCATTCAGTTTAAATATAAAGGACTAATTTTGTTTCTTTTGTTGTTGTTCTTGACACTTTTTTATTGTCTTTTTAAAATTTATTTATTTATTTCTCTCCCCTTCCCCCTCCCTCTCCCAGTTGTCTACTCTCTGTGTCCATTCGCTGTGTTCTTCTGTGATCGCTTCTATCCTTATCAGTGGCACCGGGAATCTGTGTTTCTTTTCGTTGCGTCATCTTATTGTGTCATCTCTCCATGTGTGCAGTGCCATTCTTGGGCAGGCTGCACTTTCTTTCACGCTGGGCTGCTCTCTTTACGGGGCACACTCCTTGTGCGTGGGGCTCCCCTACATGGGGGACACCGCTGTGTGGCACGGCACTCCTTGCGCATATCAGCACTGCGCGTGGGCCAGTTCAACATGGGTCAAGGAGGCCCAGGGTTTGAACTGCAGACCTCCCATGTGGTAGGCGGACGCCATATCCATTGGGCCAAGTCCTCTTCCCTATTGTCTTTTTTAAAAAGATACATAGATCATAAAAAATGTTACATTAAAAAATATAAGAGGTTTCCATATACCCCATCCCCCAGCCCACCCCCACTCCTCCCACATTAACAACCTCTTTCATCATTGTGACACATTCATTGCATTTGATGAATACATTTTGGAGCACTGCTGCACTGCATGGATTATAGTTAACATTTTACTTTTGACTCTCCCCCAGTCCATTCAGTGGGTTGTGGCAGGATATATAATGTCCAGCATCTGTCCCTGCAATATTCTTTATGTGATTCCACTTCACAAGCAAATACAAGATCAAGAGCTGACTGCTTGGATCCTTTTGTGCTTCATAAGCATGATGAATAGGTATTCACGCATTTGTGTGAGATGCACTTTCCTTAAACCTTGTGTTGGCATACTACTCATCCGATGTGAAAAAAAAAAGAGTTGCTTGTTTACAAGACCAACCAAAAGTCAAGCCATTTTTGATACCATGGGCAGTATCCAGGAGCTCTTGGTCCCTGTACATCAAGAGCCAGGCATACTTGGTATTTCCTTGAGGCCCATAGCCACAAACTCTATGCTTATGCTGTGGTTAGACCGTGGTATAACAGGGAGTGGTCTTGGGTTGATGCAACCGTACACATGGAAACACAGCTTTCACTAGAGGTTCTCCCTTCTTATCGATGAAGAGGGCTTTACCAAGGGTCATCAGTCATGTTTCTTAATGTGTATGTTATTTTGCTGTGAGATGCTTGGGTCCTTCCTCAGCTTCACTCCTTTTTTTTTTGGGGGGGGGGGTGGATGAGGTATTGCTCCTTTAAAGCAGCACAGTACAAATTCCTCAAAAAAAAAAAAAAAGAGATGTTCTCTAAGGAGGCAAAGATCTCTGAAGGTGTCAAAATCCATTTGGGCAGGTGTCCTATTGTGACAGAACTGCTCCTGAGGAGACCTTTTCTGCTTGGCCCTTGGACAAACATGTATTTTCTTGAATTTAAAAGGATGGTTTGTTTTGTACAATCTCGAAGCCCTTCTGACAGACTAGTTCTAAGTATACCTAAATAGTATATAAACTCTCTTCATTTATCAATTTCAACTGCTTTTATCATTTTTGCTTCTGGGATTATGATCCTGGAGATAAAAGTCCTACAAAATTCCTGTAGTTAGTGTTTAATCTGGAGGAACCTGTTTTAAAGGTCAGGTGGTAATGGAGTTCCTCTAAGAAAAACAATGAAGGCTAGATGCTGTTTTCTCCATTAGCAATTCTGAGCATTGGAGAATGCTCATACAACTCTTCTGCTATCAGTATCTCTTTCCTTATACTGGATCCCTGCTAGAATATGAATATTTAAAGATAAGATTATTTTATTAATAATTTTAAAATCAAACTTATAACAACAAAATATCAGGCCAGCACTGCTCCCTCCCAAGCCTGCTCCTCTAGAAAAGCCACTTTTTAACTGTTTTAACTATTGTTTTTGGTATTTGTTTTCGTATTTCATAAAATATGCTTATATACACTCTCTCTCTGCCTGGAGAAGCCCACACCAAATCTTGGTGTGTATTTCCATCTTTTTCTCCCATTTCTCAGCAAGCTCTGTTCTTTCCCTCATTACCCAATAACTTCTTTTTACTGGCCTAACAAAAAAACATATATATATGTATGTGTGTGTGTGTGTATATATATATATATATATGCTTATACCGCTCTTACTTGATTCATCATTTAAGATATTTGTTGACTTCTTGTGATGGTAGATGAGGATCTTTCTCATAGCCTATACCAGTCTGGCTTGGTTGGCTTATGCTGCATATAAGCCACTCCTGAATGCCAATGGCTTTACACAACAAAACTTTATTTCTTGCTCATGTTACATATTCATCATAGTTGGGCAGGGGCCTCTTTTCACCCTCTCTGTTGATGCTTTTCATTTTGCAGATGAGCAAACTTGAGCCTAGAAAGGGACAGGGGCTGGTTTGCGGGAGGAACCAGAGGAATCCAGGTGAACAGTGTAAGGTAGGAAAAAAGCCAGGTTTGGTCTTTTAACATTTATACCATTTTGAAACTTAAACCTGAGCAAATGAAGCCCTGGACTTGATGAGAAAATTAAGTCTGCTTTCTGCTCTGTCCTTTGCATAGCTCATTGTGTTGGTGCTGGTTATGGATATATATCAGAAGTGGATTGATTTTCTCTTTCCTTTGCTGTCTATTCATAGGTTGCAAGAGTGTCCTGTCCTTTCTGCATTTTGGATGAGCTACCCAGAATCAACATGGACTTTACTTCCTAGCTATCTAGAGGAAGGCAGGAATGAAAGAGGCCTGCCAATAGGTTTCCTTTGTATGAGTTTCCTAGGACACAAACACGGACAGGGAGTTTCTGTTCTCCCTGTTTTGGATTTTGCTGAGGCAGGTAGTTGAACTCTTTAAGGAAATCTAGATTTTCTCTGTCTTGGGAAATCACTGGTAACATCTGCCAGAAGGAGGTGAATAAAATGGAAAAGAAAATTCTTAAGAGTCACGCCAAGATTCAGATTTACAACCCCACACAATTCTTCTCCCAGCCCTTCCTTCAACTGATATTTGTTTCCCAGGAAGCAGAGAACAATAGGCTAGTGATTGAATTTTGGTCTGAACTTCAGGCAGTTAATGGTGAAGGAGTAAAAGCTAGTTGCATTTAGAATCAAAGTCCACATACAGTGGTGCCTCAGTACTTGTGGTTAATTGGTTCCGGGAGACAGGACGAGTACCAAAAATGATGAATACCAAACAAATTTTTCCCATAAGAAATAATGTAAATAAATTTAATGTGCTCCCAAACCAGTGATAATGCACATTTTAAGGCAATATGTAAAACGATAGGATTGTATATCCTTACTTTACATGAGAAATAAACCTAAAAATTAATAAATACTTAGATTAAATAAATAAAAATTTCATGTTACCTGTACTGAGAAGAGTCCATGGCCTAATGGGATAGTGGGAGGAGAGTGGTGAGGAGGAGAGGTCACATGGACTGTTGCTTGGAAGGAGAGTCCCCTCCAACAGAACACTGGGCACTTGCACTTCAGGTGTTTGTTCTCTTTTCTGCCTTTTTTAAACTTGCACCACAGGCTCTGACACACTCCTTGTCACCTTCACCAAAAACTTATCCAATGAGGACTGCTTCTGTCTTCTTTTCAGAATTCCTCAAAAGTATGAAATTAGTCATTCAATAAATTCACATTTCTGCTTGTTAGAGCATTGTCTAGGTGGTACTTCTCCAAAAGTTTTGAACTTCTGTCCATTTTGCACACATTTCTTTTATCAGGGAACTGGGGACATCCTCCCTTCTCTCCTCCTCACCTGAAGAAATCTCTCCAGCCACCTCTTGTTGCTGCTCCTTCCTTAGTTCCTGCTGCTCCTCAGTGCTGAGCTCTTCATGATGTTCCTCCAACTGACTCCTCCACATCAGCAGCATCGACCTCCAGACCCATGGATTGGCCTAAAGATACAATATCCTGCACAACTGTCCCCCCTGTACCTGTAGTCTTGGGTCAGCCTCAAACCCTTCCAAGTTTCTTTGAGTCACAGCTTCTGGTCACAAATTCTGGCCTGCTAATGCCTTCTCCTCTTTTATGATGTAGGTTCTACTCGGCATTCTTTTCCAAAAATCTCCAGTCTCATCACAGTTAAAAACTTGGTGGGGAATAAAACCCTCAGCCTCTACATAGTCATGAAATTCACTGGCAAATTCATCAGCAGCCTTTTTATTAGCACTTACTACCTTGCCACTCCTCACGACGCTATGGATGCCAATCCTCTTTTAAAAATAATCAAGCCAGCCATGGCTGGCCTTAAAAACTTCAACATTCTCATCACCCAGTTCTGGTTTGTTTTTCAGAAGATGGGCATGCAACAATTTTCAGTTTTTCACATATCATGGCTCCTGATACACTTGCCGGCTGTTTCTCGTTTCCCCAAATTAATTACAGCTTTTCAATTTCCTCAAGTGTTTGGGAATGCTGTTTTGTTACTACTTTAACTCCTTTCTCAACATCAAACTTTTAAAAATCACTTCTTTGTACTTAATCATGGTGGAGATTTTTGTTTTAGGCATACTGTATTCCCTAACTAGATCAGTAATGCAAATACTGCTCTCATAGTTACCTGTTATTTCTTTTTATTTGCTCAATGGTGGTGCGAAGTAATTTTCTTTTCTGCTCAGTGCTATCACTGCTCATTTTCTTAGGACCCATGATGAGGAAAAAAAACCATGCAAAAATATACAAAATGACCACAGAAGCTAAGATATGACCGTAATGGGATGTGCACAGAGCAAAAGCTACTGCATGACTAACACATGATACTTTGTTTTTGGCTGGAAAGGGTAGCGAGTCACGAGGCAACTGACACCAGTAAGTTCTAGCTTGCACATCGAGTAACAAACAAAACTATGAGTACTGGGACATAATTTTTGTGTCAAAATGCATGAAGTACCAAATTTGATTCAAAGCAGTCTTGTACCAACGTATGACTATATCTCCAAGAGAGGGCATAGTGTGTGTGCTTTGCAAGGTGGGTCTGGTTCTGAAGCCAAACTAGGAAGCCCATTCATTTTGGTAATTGTTATCTTGCTCAAATTTTTAGCTGGCCTTTTTTGAGTTAATCACTTCTAAGAAAATGCAAAGGTCTTACAGTGAAAAGAAGGAAAAGCATATCAATTGCAGCTAGACTGAGTCCCTATCTTTAGTGCCAGGAAGAAAAAGAGATCTTGGGGAAAAGGGACAGTCATTGGGCAGCTGTACTTTGTGGTAGGGAACATGGGCTAAAGACTAAGTTGTTCTTTTTTGACTCCCCAGGAGAATTTAAGTGTCTACTCAGCTTAGCCTCCTAGAGTGGGTACCTTATTATTTGAAAGTCCACTCATTTATCTGAAGTTCTCTCTTAACATATAACTCCTGCCACTTGCAACTCATCTTTTATCTTTCTCTGATAGCCCCTTCTCTTGTCCTTCTCTCCAGAACCCATTCCTTATAGCAAAAGGTATGTATTGGTAAGTCGACTATGTGCCAGACATGGTGCCAACACTGTGGATATCATGGTAAAGTGTTCTACCTATTTATTGCTGTGCAATACCCACCCTCACCCCCCAAATTTAGTGTCCTAATGCAACAACCATTTTACTACATCCCACGATTCCATGGGCTTGGGTTCAGGCAAGGCTCCACTGGGTGATTCTTGTGCCCACACAGCCTCAACAGAGATTTCTGGGCATTCTGCTGGTGGGTGGACTGGACCAAAAGTCCCAGCATAGCTCATCACATGTCTGGTGCATTAGCAGGATGGCTAGAAGGCCAGACTTGGCTGAGGCTGTCCACCAGAGTTCCTACTTTGCGGCCTCACCATCTCAGAGTAGTCGAATTTCTCACATGGCAGCCCCTGGATCCCAGAAACGGTGTTTCAAGAGGCCCTGGTGGAAGCTTAAAGGATTTTTATGACTTAGCTTCAGAAGTCCCAGAATATCACTTCCATTCCATTCTCTTGGTCAAGTAAGACACTAATGACCAGCCCAGATTCAAGGGAAGGGCAGTTAGTTTCCACCTCTCAATGAAAGGAGTAGGAATGACTTGGCAGACATCTTTAATATTTCAAGTAAAGAGAGAGTCACTATCCTGGAAACCTTCTTGAACAAACCTGTCCCAATTGGATTTAGATGCCTTTCTCTGGACTCCTTTAGCCAGTCCCACATATCCCCACCATTACTATACTTATTATATTTTAATATTTGATTGCATTTCTCTATTTACTTGGACTTTCCAGCTACCTCCCCCCACAGGTGAATTGTTAATGCAGCAAACAGGTATGGATTGTGAATGTCAGCTATATCCCAGGTCCTCCCTGAGGGAGCTACAGATTCTGGGTGGTTCAGACCAATATACAATTGCTCCCTACACCCATGGGTCTCCCAGTCTGGTGGAGAAGGCAGATATTGAAAGCACCAGGAAAGAAGGTTAGAAATGCACTGATTTCTGAGTACCGCAAGGTGAGGCCTCTTACATCAGGGTGTGCTCTTTACCCCTCCTACCTTTTGACTTTAGCTATCATGACCTGTTGATAGATAAACCTCAGTTTCCAGCTCTCAATGACCTGTCTTTTGGAATAATTTGTGGCAGGTCCTGATTGGAGCCCTTGTGAGCTAGACCAGTTGTGGGCAAATAACCATTGCCTTCTACCACCTTATGAAGGACCTAGATGGCAGCTACACTTGTCCTTCCAGACAGGCTCTCCTTCCTTGTACAGAATATCATTTCTAGATCCAGGTTCTTAGAGCTTTGGAATCAGACACAATTAGTTTTGAAGGGACTCTTCTACTTGGACCCTAATTCTTTCATCTGTTATGTGGACATAAGAATCACAACCTTGTAGGTTGTTCTAAGTGTAGTGCTTGCCATCTAATTGCTGAGAAAATGGTACTTCACTCCACATTCCATCACAGTGTATTATTATTTTTTATTCAAAGACAACATTATTGATGCCTTTGCCTACAGTATTCAACCTAAAGTGAATGTCAGCTATATCCCAGGTCCTCCCTGAGGGAGCTACAGATTCTGGGTGGTTCAAACCAACACATAGTTGCTCTGAACCACACAGCATAGGTTGTTTTCCTAGGTGGGTATGATGCTTGCTTCCAGTGCTGGCTTTGGCCGCACAGTTACCAGCCTTCTGAATTCTGGTTACATGGCTGGATGGCTCTCTTACCTGAAGAACCCAGGCCCCATGGCCTCCAGCACAGTTATTCCACTCTAGCTACAATTCTGCCTTCTTCTTTAGGCTGTGGTTCAGTGTTAGGATGGGAGGAAACTGCAAGGGAGCAAGGTAGTATTTCAGAAGGGAACTTTTAGCAGAACCATAGGTTCACTGTCCTTAGAAGTGTCTAAGAGTATTTTCCTATAAGCTTCTCAAGGCTCTACTTCCATCTGCCACCCTCACTTCTGGCTCCTTGAGTTAAGAGATTAGAGCAGCATATTTGGATATCAAATAGACATGGCAATATCTCCTTCTTTAACCTCCCACAGCATTTAATCATTGATTGTCTGAACTTGCTTTATTTTTAGTATTATGTTATTCTGTATGTGCATTTCATGTATGATTCAAGTATGCTAGTCATGAACCACTTGAAGTAAGACTAATCTCCTTGATGACAGGGGCTGTATTTAACCAAGTACCTAGCACATAGCCCAAGAATCACTGACTTAGGGAGTAGGATGAAAAGAGAAGTCAATGAAGAAAACTCAGAAGTGAGAGAGGTGGGAGAGGATATAGCAAAACAGAGTTTCAGAGAAGAGTTTAGGAGGGGTGGGCAACAGCATGTAGGCTGCAGGGTAATTTGGAGGACTTTAGGGATGTTCTGTGCACAGGGTCAGAAGAGTAGTGAGGTTGAAACCCAGCTGTGTTCTCATCTGGAAAGCAAGACCACTGTTCCTTGATCGATACCCTCAAACTGTCATTGACATTAGAATCCAGAATCCTGGCCTCCGCCATGGAAAGTGTTTCAGTAGGTGGGACCTGGGACTCTATAGTTTAACAAGCATAAGAAGTGAGTGTGATTCCAGTATTCCAAAGAGAAACACTGGGGACTCCTGCCACTAGAAGTTTGGCAGTCCAGTCCCACTCTAGTTGTCAATTAAAGCCCCCAAGTCACAAAGCTCAGAGAGCTATAGGGGCCCTTAGAGAGAAGATCTACCAGTGCCACTCACTATTAGCATTTTGAGTGGAACTGTTCTTCACTGTAGGGGTCTGATTATCCTGTGCAATACAAGATGTGTGGCATCCTGGGTTCCTGCCAACAAAATTCCAGTAGGTCTCCTCATTTGTTCTAATGACAGGCAAAACCGCAAGCCCATATATTTCCTTATGTCCTCTAGGGGTGCATTACCCTTCCCGTTGAAGGCCACTGCCAGTATAACCCCTTCATTTTATGGTGGAGGGAAATGGATCCCAGAGTAGGGAAGGGAATTCTCCAAAGTCTTGCAAAGACCTCTTTTTGACATAGTATGCTATCAAGTCACATCCCTTCCATCCTGTGTTTCTGTATCTGAGTGTGGAAACCTAAATGCAGGGTAGTTTCCTTGATAGAATGGTTAGCTTTATTAGAAAGGACAAAAACTGGCTTACTAGTTCCCTATTGTCTCACACAGCATCAGATATAGTGCTGGGTGCACAATAGGCACTTTCCAAATAGGCACTAGGCTGAGTTATAACTCTCTCTCTGTGGGGCTCCTTGAAGATGAATGGGATTCAGAACCCACCTAAGGAGTAGGAAGATAGTAAACCTTCTTTGTAAACAAAGTTTATTGTATTAAAATATGTATCACATAAAATTGTCATTTTAACCATAGTGTACAATTCAGTGGTATTAAATACAGTCACAGTGTTGTGCTACTATCACCATCATCCATTACTAAAACTTTTTCATCAGCCCAAACAGAAACTCTGTACCTTTTGAGCAATAACTTCCTACTCCTCCCTCCTCCCAGTCCCTAGATATATCATATAAATGGAATAATAAAATATGTGATCTTTTATACATATTGCCAAATGTAAAGGACTGGCTTATTTCACTTAGCATAATGATTTCAAGGATCATCCGCTGTTGTAGCATATATCAGAACTTCATTTCTTTTTATGTGAGTAATATTCCATTATATGTGTAAACCACATTTTTTTAATCCATTCATCTGTTCATGGATGCTCCTACTTTTTGGCAATTGTGAATAATGCCACTATGAATATTGGTGAGCAGATATCTGTTTGAGTCCCTGTTTTCAATTCTTTCAGGTATATGTATCTAGGAGTGGGATTGCTGAGTCATATGGCAATTCTGTGTTTAATTTTTCAAGGAACCACCAAACTGTTTTCCACAGCCACACATTATTTTACACTTCTATGCACATGGATTTCTCTGCATCCTCCCTATCACTTCTTTTTTTTTTTTTATAGGCTATGGACTATATTTATTTATTTATTTTATTTTTTTTAGATTAACTTATTGATTTTTTTTTATTGACTTTGTAATAATATTACATTAAAAATATATATATATGTGAGGTCCCATTCAACCCCACCCCCCCACCCCCCCACTCCCCCCCCAACAACACTCGTTCCCATCATCATGACACATCCATTGGATTTGGTAAGTACATCTTTGGGCACCTCTGCACCTCATAGACAATGGTCCACATCATGGCCCATACTCTCCTCCATTCCATCCAGTGGGCCCTGTGAGGATTTACAATGTCCGGTGATTACCTCTGAGGCACCATCCAGGGCAGCTCCATGTCCCAAAGACGCCTCCACCTCTCATCTCTTCCTGCCTTTCCCCATACCCATCGTCCACCATGTCCACTTTTCCCAATCCAATGCCACCTCTTCTATGTGGACATTGGATTGGTTGTGTCCATTGCACCTCTATGTCAAGAGGAGGCTCAGATTCCACATGG
The DNA here is from genome assembly GCF_030445035.2 of Dasypus novemcinctus. Lineage (NCBI taxonomy): Eukaryota > Metazoa > Chordata > Mammalia > Cingulata > Dasypodidae > Dasypus > Dasypus novemcinctus. The sequence goes on along the minus strand of NC_080704.1, from coordinate 186,292,552 downwards.
ATGCTGGATGCAATCCTCCCATTTTCAGTTGTAATCACTCTAGGCTCAATGGTGTGGTGATTGTCCTTCTTCAACTCCATCTTAGCTGAGTGTGGTAAGTCCAATAAATCAGATTGTAGGTGCTGGAGTCTGTTGAGGCTCAGGACCTGGCTATCACATTGTCAGTCCAGATATTCAAATCCCCTAAATATATCTTAAACCCCAACATTAACTGCACCTCCAGCTCATTAGCATGAAAGTCTTATGAAGGGAGATCTCATCTGAGTCCAGATTCATCACACATAAACACCATTTCCAAAGAGGGGCCATCTGCCCTGGTAGTTAACCCCATCGGCCATGACCATAACTCTCATGGGTCTCTTTAGCCTTCAAAGGAACCATATCTGGGGGTTGTATCTGCTTTATCTGTCTCTCTGACTCTGCTCAGTTGTGCATGAGGGCAATCCTTCTGCCTGCCTCCAGACTCTTTTTTAGAAACTCGTAGCCATATAAACTCATTTCTCCTTTCCATTTCCCCCTTACTTTAGGTCAAACAGCATTTTAAAGTCATGTTATTTTATGTAGACATGGATATTCTGCTGATCCGCATTGAACCTTCCGTATAAGGTCCTTTTTCAGTTGCATCATCAGTTGGTAGTTGATAGTGGTCCCTCGTTGCCAGGGAGGCTCATCCCCGGGTGTCATGTCCCACGCTGGAGGGAAGGCATTGCATTTACATGCTGAGTTTGGCTTCGAGACTGGTACACTTCTTATTTTCCATTATTTTTAACTTTATTTTGAAATGTTTTCAAATTTTCAGGACAGTTCAAAAAATAATACAAACTCCATACAGAGCACTCCAACATACCCCTACTCCCAAGAAACCCGAATCTACCAATTTTAGCATTTTCCATATTTGCCCACCCTCCCTCCTCTCCTTCCTTTTTTCCTTCCATCCATAATCCATCCGTTTATTTACTCATTGATACATTTTCTGAACACTTGAGTATAGGTTGTAAACATCATGCTCCCTGAACACATAATACTTCCATGTAAATTTCCTGAGAATAAAGACATTTATTTATGTAACCACCATAAGTAAAGTTATCAAGTTCAAGAAATTTAACGTTGATATAAACCTTGTACTCTATATTCCAATTTTTAAATATGTCCCAGTAATGTCCCTTTGAGCCTTTTCTCCTCCTCTGCTGTATCCCATCCAGGATCAGAACCATGTATTGCATTTAATTGTCATTGTCTCTTTGGTTGTTTGTGTTTTCTATCTCTCTCCTCTCTCTCTCTTTTTCTCTCTCCTTCTCTCTCCCCCGCCACACACATTTCTCCTTGTTCATATATATAGTGTAAACTTTCCCAACTCAACCACTCAAAAGCATACCATCCAGTGGTATTAACCACATTCACAATATTGCAGTGCCCTCATCACCTTCCTTTACTAAAACTTTCCCATGTCCCCAAACTGAAACCCTATACCCATTATGTATTAACTCCCTATTCCCTTTGTCCCATGCTCCTGGCAACCTGTAGTCTACTTTCTGTCTCTGTGAGCTTGCATATTCTCTGATATTTTCTTTGTAGTTACCATGGAGTTTAAATTTAACAACTTTACTTCAATAGTATACACTCATTATGTTCCTGTACACCTCCGTCCCCCTACCTTTATCACTAATTACATGTTATACATTATGAATCTAAAACCACTGATTTTTTGTTACATTTTATACATTTGCTTTTAGATCCTATAGGAAGTAAAAAGAGGAGTTATAAACCAAAAATACAATAGTACTGGCATTTGTGTATTAACCCATGCATTTACCCTCACCAGAGATCTTTATTCTTTTTTTTTGTTTATTTTTTTGTCTTTATTTATTATTTTAATATTACATTAAAAAATTTGAGGTCCCCACATACCCCCCACTCCCCTTCCCCTACTCCTCCCCCCATAACAATAATCTCCTCCATCATCATGAGACATTCATTGCATTTGGTGAATACATCTCTGAGCACCGCTGCACCTCATGGTCAATGGTCCACATCCTAGCCCACACTCTGCCACAGTCCACCCAGTGGGCCATGGGAGGACATACAATGTCCGGTAACTGTCCCTGCAGCACCACCCAAGACAACTCCAAGTCCCGAAAATGCCTCCACATCTCATCTCTTCCTCCCACTCCCTACCCCCAGCAGCCACCATGGCCACTTTCTCCACACCAATGCCTTTATTCTTTTTTTTTTTTTTTTTTTTTAATTTTTTTATTTTTTATTGACTTTGTAATAATATTACATTAAAAATATATATGTGAGGTCCCATTCAACCCCACCCCCCCACCCCCCCTCTCCCCCCCCCCCAACAACACTCGTTCCCATCATCATGACACATCCATTGGATTTGGTAAGTACATCTTTGGGCACCTCTGCACCTCATATACATTGGTTCACATCATGGCCCATACTCTCCTCTATTCCATCATGTAGGCCCTGTGAGGATTTACAATGTCCGGTGATTACCTCTGAAGCACCATCCAGGGCAGCTCCATGTCCCGAAGACGCCTCCACCTCTCATCTCTTCCTGCCTTTCCCCATACCCTTTGTCCATTATGTCCACTTTTCCCAATCCAATGCCACCTCTTCTATGTGGACACTGGATTGGTTGTGTCCATTGCACCTTTATGTCAAGAGGAGGCTCAGATTCCACCTGGATGCTGGATGCAATCCTCCCATTTTCAGTTGTAATCACTCTAGGCTCCATGGTGTGGTGGTTGTCCTTCTTCACCTCCATCTTAGCTGAGTGTGGTAAGTCCAATAAATCAGATTGTAGGTGCTGGAGTCTGTTGAGGCTCAGGATCTGGCTATCACATTGTCAGTCCAGAGATTCAAATCCCCTAAATATATCTTAAACCCCAACATTAACTGCACCTCCAGCACATTAGCATGAAAGTCTTATGAAGGGAGATCCCATCTGAGTCCAGATTGATCACACATAAACACCATTTCCAAAGAGGGGCCATCTGCCCTGGTAGTTAACTCAATGCCTTTATTCTTTATGCAGCTTCCATTTATTATCTATTGTCCTTTCCTTTCAACCTGTAGAACTCTCTTCAGCATCTCTTTTTGTTATTATTATTATTTTAGGCTTTGTTTTATTGATTCCTTTGATTCATGAAATCAAGATATATTATAATTTTATAAATATAATATATACCTTGATGACCTTCACTGGCAATGTTAAAAGACCCCAACTGTATAAATCTAAAACAATCAGGAAGCTTTTTAATGGCCCAGATATAAGACGGGCCAAACATCTAGGAATCATGTAATACTCTTAAAACCTTCTAAGATGACCAAGTATACAAAGATTCTAAACTGATTAACTTTTCCTTTGACCACATGAGCACCAGGGGCTGGAAAAGCAGCATTTTAGGTTCTTCCAGCAGAAACACTTAGTCTTATTAGAATAGCTGCAGGAATGGGTCAAGGACCCCAAACCAGACCCCAACACAACTCACTACTGACCTAGTGAGCAGCTATTCCCAACCTCACAATGTTCTCTCTTTTTTTTTAAAGATTTATTTTTATTTATTTTTCTCCCCTTCCCCCCCCCCCGCCCCAGTTGTCTGTTCTCTGTGTCCATTTGCTGCGTGTTCTTTGTCCACTTCTGTAGTTGTCAGCGGCACAGGAATCTGTGTCTCTTTTTGTTGTGTCATCTTGCTGTGTCAGCTCTCCATGTGTATGGCGCTATTCCCGGGCAGACTGAACTTTCTTTCGTGCTGGGTGGCTCTTCTTACAGGGCGCACTCCTTGCGCGTGGGGCTCCCCTACATAGGGATACCCCTGCGTGGCAGGGCACTCCTTGTGCGCATCAGCACTGCTCATGGGCCAGCTGGACGCCCTAACCACTGGGCCAAGTCTGGTTCCCCATTATTTCTTTAAAATTCTCTCTGCCTCTTTCTGTCTTTCTTCTCCTTCTGGGCCTCTCACAATGCATATATTGGTATACTTGATGGTGTCACACAGGTTTTTCAGGCTCTGTTCACTTATCTTTATTTTTTCCTCTTTCTGCTCCTTAGGCTGAATGATACCAATTGTCTTATTTTCGAGTTCTTTGATTCTTTCTTCTGCCAGCTCCAATTTGCTGTTGAACCCCTCCAGGGAATTTTAAATTTCTGTTGCTGTGGTCTTCAGCTCTGTTGGTTCCTTTTCATGATTGCCATCTCTATATTGATATTATGTTTGTGTTCATCTGTCATTTACCTGATTTCCTTTAGTTTTTTTCCCCATGTTTTCCTTTAGCTCTTCGAGCATATTTAGGACAATTTTTAAAAAAGTTTTTGTCTCAGTTCAGCTGAGACAAACCTTGATGGTTTCTAATGCTTAAATCTTCTTTGCCTGTTTCTTTGTATGTTTTGTAATCTTTTGTTGAAATGTGGGCATTTTTATATTTTAATGTGTTGTCACTGAAATTTAGACTGCAGCATCTGTTTCTTAAGCTTGTATCCAGCTAGTGTTTTGACAGAGCTTTCCTTGAATGCCAGGAGCTAACAAATAAAAAAAAGAAGGAAAAAAAGAAAACACCTTACCCAGTTTTTGCAGATTGACCTCTGCCAGCATTTTACTTCAGAGCTTATCTATACAATTAGTTTAGAGAATAGCTCCAGGACAAAGCAGAGGGACCTTCCTGATGCTTTCTGTACATTTATCTTTTCTCAGGCATGCATCTGTGGCTCTAGGAATTCCCCCATTTATACAGATACAAATATCCCCTCTTCCTTAGGAAACAGTTTCTCACAGTACAGGGCACTTTACTGAATGTCCTGTAGTGATCAATCCCTTGCCCCAGGCAACCACGACTTAATTGCTCCCCTACACTGTAGTAGAGCTCAGTGAGCTGTCTTTTACAAACAGGGCAAGTTCTGTGTTGCCAAACTTGAGATGAGTATCCTGATTCAGTCCCTCAGTCTACCACCAGAGAAACTGGGCCAGACCTATATACTCCAATATGTATGTTGAGGCTATTCTGTTCCCACCCAGGCCTTGGACCAGGGATCTGCATTAGCTGAGCGGATGAGGAATGGAGGAGGGGTCAGCCAGGGCAGTATAAGATCCTATTGCTTTCTAATTTATTTGTGGATTTCCTATCACCTTTACTTGATTTGGTATACACCCTGTTACTGGAGTCCATTAACTGTTTTCTGGAGCCCTGGAGAAAGATGTTTCTGCCAGTTATTGCTGGTTGTTCAAAGCTTCTGTGGGCAGATAGAGCCTTGAATTATCTCATGGTGCCATTTTGATGGGGGCAGGGCCTAATTTCCATTAAAGAAATAATAATAGCCTTCCTAGTTCATGTGAAGTGCTATCTCATGGTTTTGATTTGCATTTCCCTAATGGTTAATAATGTTGAGCATCTTTTCATGTGTTTATTGGCCATTTGTATATTTCTTTGGAGAAATGTCTTTTCAAGCCCTTTCCTCATTTTTAAATTGGATTTTCATCCTTTTTTTGTTGAATTGTAGGAGTTCTTTATATATTCTGGATGTTAAACTTTTATCAGTTACACGATTTACAAATATTTTCTGCCATTCTCTAGGTTGTCTTTTCACTTTCTTGAATATGTCCTTTGATGCACAAAAGTTTTTTATGTTTGATGAAGTTAAGTTTTTCTTTTTTTTCCCCTTTTATTGCTTGTGCTTTTGTGTCATATCTAAGACCACATTGCGAAAGAGAGTTATGAAGATTTACCTCTATGTTTTCTTCTCTGAATTTCATGGTTTTAGTTCTTGTATTTAGGTCATTAATCCATTTTGAGTTGTTTTGTATATGGTATGAGGTAAGGATCCAACTTCATTCTTTTGATTGTGGCGATCCAGTTGGCCTAGCACTATTTCTTAAAGGGGCTATTTTTTTTTCATTGGATAGACTTCACACACTTGTCAAAATCAATTGACCATAGATGTGTGATTTTATTTCTGGATTCTCAATTCTATTCCATTGGTCTATATATCTATCCTTATGCCAATAGCCTTGTAGTAAGTTTTTTTTTCCCTCTCCTCCCCTTGTCCAGCTGCTTTTGCTGTCTGTGTCCATTCTCTGTGTGATCTTCTGTATCTATTTCTTTTTGTCTTCTCTTCTCATCTTTCTCCTCTAGGATTCACCAGGATTCGATCCTGGGGACCTCTTATGTGGAGAGAGGTTCCCTGTCACCTGCGCCACCTCAGTTCCTGGTTTCTGCTGCACTTTACCTTGACTCTCCCCTTTGTCTCTCTTTCGTTGCATCATCATCTTGCTGCATGACTATTTTATGCGGGCACTGGCTTGCTGTGCGGGCACTCAGTTCACCATGTGGGCACTGGCTCACTGAGCAGGCATGCTTTCTCTTTTTCTTTTTTTACCAGGAGGCCCCAGGGATCGAACCCAGGTCTTCCTATATGGTAGGTGGAAGCCCTATCACTTGAACCACATCTGCTTCCCATGTAGTAAGTCTTGAAGTTGAGAATTATGAGTCCTCCAACTTGGTTCTTCTTTTTCAAGATTGTTTTGTCTATTCAGGGCCCCTTGAAATTCCATGTGAATTTGAGGATAGGCTTTTCCATTTCTACAAAAAAAAAGTCTGTTGAAATTTTAATGGGGATTATGTTGAGTCTGTAGATTGCTTTGGGTAGTGTTGGCACCATAACCGTATTAAGTCTTCCAAACCATGAATACAGAATATCTCTCCATTTATTTAGGTCTCCTTTAATTTATTTCAACAACACTTTGTAATTTTCATTGTAAAAAGTTTTCATCTCCTTGGTTAATTTTATTCTTAGGTATTTTTATCCTTTTAGGTGCAATTTTAAATGGAATTGTTTTCTTAATTTTCTTTTCAGATTTTTCAGTGCTGGTGTGTAGGAAAACAATGGATTTTTGTAAGTTGGTCTTGTACCATGTAACTTTAGTAAATTCTTTTTTTTTTTTTAGCTCTAGTAGCTCTCTTGTGGATTTTGGTTTGGATTTTCTATATATAGGATAATGTTACCTGTGAATATGGATAGTTTTAGTTTTTCCTTTCTAATCTGGATGCCATTTATTTTTCTTTCTTGCTTAATTGCTCTGGCTGGAACTTCCAATAAAGCATTGAATAGTAGTGTTGTAAGCAGGCATGCTTGTTTTGTTCCTGATGTTGGTGAGAAAGATTTCAGTCTTTCACTGTTGACTATGATATTATCTGTGGGTTTTTCATAAATGCCCTTTATCATGTTGAGGAATTTCCCTACTAATCTTAGTTTTTATCATGAAGGGGTGTTGGATTTTGTTATTTTTTCATGTTGTGGCAGTTTGATATTGTTTATGAATTCCCCAAAATAAATATTGGATTGTGTTTGTAAACTGGTCTGTCCTCTGGGTCTATTAGATTGTATTAGGCTCAGAGGTTTCATTTTTACTTTATTAAGTCAAGATTAGGGCTTTTATTTGACCATGTCATTAATGCGACTCAGTTTGAGTCCCTGCCTACAGCTAACCTACAGCTGTGGGCTATATAAATTGATGCTCAGTCAAAGACAGGAAAGTGAAAACACAGAGAAGGAGAACACAGAAGCGGATACACAGGAGGAGCAAATGTTCCATAAACAGGGCCCTGGGAAGGGAGATGAGCCTTATAGTCTGTAGTTGACCTTGTAGAGAGACCAGAGCAATTGAGCCTGGAAAGAAACGAGCCTCAAGGAGAGTGATGAACCCTCCAGCCTACAGCTGAGATTGGAAGAAGCTGGGCCCACTGAACCTTAAGAGGAAGGAGGAAGACTGAAGCCTCACAGATATCATCTGCCATCTTGTTTCAACATGAGGCAACAGACTTTGGGTGAGAAAGTACTGCTTATGTTACCTTGAGTTGGACTCTTTAATGCCTGTTAACTGTAAGTTTCTACCCCAAATAAATACCCTTTATAAAAGCCAACAGAGTTCTGGTACTTTGCATCAGCACCCCTTTGGCTAATACACATGTGTTATTTTTTCCTGTTTTCTGTTAATGTGGTATACTACATTGATTTATTTTCTTATGTTGAAATGCTCTTGCATTCTTGGGATAAATCCCACTTGGTTATGGTGTGTAATCATTTGGATATGCTGCTGGATTCTGTGTGCTAGTACTTTGTTGAGGATTTTTGCATCTATAGTTGTAAGGGATATTGTCCCATAATTTTATTTTCATGTGATGTCTTTGCTTGGTTTTAGTATCAAAGTAATGCTGGCTTCATATTAATGAGTTAGGACGTATTCCCTCCTCTTTAGTGTTTTGGAAGACTTTGAGCAGGATTGGTGTTAATTCTTCTTGGAATGTTTGGTAGAATTCACCAGTGAAGCCATCTGGTCCTGGACTTTTCTTTTTTGGCAGGTGTTTGATTACTGATTAATCTCTTTAACTGTTGTAGGTCTGTTGAGATTTTCTTTTTCTTCTCAAGTCAAGTTAGGCATTTTTTTGTTTCTAGGAATTTGTTCATTTCATCTAGACTATCTAATTACTGGCATACACTTGTTCATAGTATTCTCATATAATCATCTTTATTACTGTAAGGTCAAGAGTAATGTCCGAGTAAACCTTCTTCTGGGAAGAACTGGATTGATTGTTTAGACCCTACCTTGAGAAGGTACATCAAAAACATTCTTCTGGACTCTGAACCCCATTAGAGTGTACATACCATAAGGACAGGGAATTTTGTCTTTATTCATTGCTTATCCTTAGTTTCTTAGAACAGTACCTGATACATAGGTAGATACTGCTTAAATATTTATGGATGAAGGAAAGACTCCATCTTAAAAAAAAGATTGTTTACTTTCTTCAGACAAGTATAAAAGAACCAAATGTTTGCAAAGATTGTTATCTTCTTTGAGAAAAGTAACAAGCATATGTGAATTAAAAGGTTATGAATACTTGTATTTGCAGAGAAGGTTTCTTACCAAAACTCAAAAAGAAAAAATGTGCCCTTTTGTAACATACTTTACAGATGCTGATGTCTGTACTAATGCCTTCAGAGAGAGGCTGATGTTGCTCAGTGCACTGTCCCTTCCTCTGTCCTGTAAAGCCCTGTCATGTGTGCCCTGGTGAGACACCTGAGGGCCGGTGAGGAGATTCACAGATGGTATGAAGCTGGGCAGCCAAGTGAAAATATTGGCTCAGAGAGTCATTGGCTCTCAGAGAGTAATGGTAGATCAATTCCAAGAGGATGAAATGTAACAGGAAAAAGAACTATGGGTTCGCAGCACCAATGAAATATATAGGGGTGATCAGCTTTAATAGCAGTTAATAAAATGTAGTGCCTAGAGTACTGGAGGTGACGGTCCATATCTGCACATACTGGTTAACGGTCCATATTTGCACACACTGCTCAGAGCACCTTACAAGGAACCTGGGAAAACCAGAGCCCATTCAGAAAATGACCAGGGCATGGAAGGAATTTATAATTCCTTTGTATAGGGGATGGTGGAAAGAGCTGGAGATAGTTCACTTGGGTAAGAGAAGAATCTGGGAAATATCGTGGCAACTTGCAAAGATTTGAAGGGTTGGAATTTGGGCAAAGTACAGACTGGTTTTGCAAATCCCCAGAAAACAGAATCAGGATCAATGGATTGAAATGATTGCAAGTCAGATTATTGACTCAACACAAGGGGAAACTTTTTAATGACTTCATGTTATTCATCACTGGGATGGGCTGTCAGTGATTTCCGTCACTGGAAGTGTTCAAGCAGTAGCTGATTGACCATTTGGCAGGGAAGGCATAGAGGGGAATCAGACATCTGATGGGATTGAACTTGATGACTTTTAAGGTCCCTCTCAATCCTGAACATAAGCCTGTGCTTTGTGGATTTAAGGTAATAAGTGAACCAGATTCAGTATGTATTGTATATGATAGTACTAAGTCATCATTTAGGACAAAAGTGGATATTGCTATTTACATGCTCATTGTGTTGATATTTAGAAAATTTTTATCAGACTTCTTATAAAAACATATACTTATTGTACACTAAGGAATCCAGTTATCAAAGCAGTCCCTCTGCCAGAAAATCCTGTCTGCTCCCTGTTTCACCCTTCTGCCCAGTCAGGGAATTTCAGTTAGCACCTGTAGGTCCCCAGGTCAGGCTTGCTCAGAAATCATTATCAGCATGGTAGGAAGGGAACAAATACATACACTGGAGATTTGGGCAGCACTATTCTCTGGTCTGAGAACCTGCCTTCTTCTCTGGCTTGCCTTGTTTACTTAGATCAGGGCAGCCTTGCTGATTTCTGGCTCTTTCAGGGTATCGTGCTGTTATTTCAACAATTTTTCTATTCACAGTTGGTGACTTTTCTTTTTATGTCCTTTTTTTTTTGTAAGGTAAGACCTACATAATAAAAATGCAAGTGAAACAAAAGTATGTTCAATGAAATGTAAGCCCCTCCTGGCTCCTACCTGATCCTCAGTGATCTCATTCCCTTCTCCAGCAGTAACTGTTATAATCACCTTGTTGTGGATCCTTCCAGAATGAGGCTATGCACAAACATAAATGTAAATATTTGCTTGCTCTTGGGGCTTCACAGTTGGCTCAACTTTGTATGTCCTTTTGCTTTCTGGTCATTTCTCTGGAACCAGCCTCTTCTGTTACCCTGTCCTGGCATCACCTGTCACCATTCTTTACTTCTCACCTGCTCTCAACTTATCACCCTGACCTGGGATAGACCCTAAACAGGGATAGGAAGAAGTGGAATTCATCATTTAGAAAGAGGCAAAACATGTTCAGTTTCTATTTCCATTCTATGTTTTTCTAGCTCTACAAAATTAATTTATGCCTGTTCATCTGCTACTGACTCACTGTATTCCATGAGCAAGCCATTTGCATTTTTCTTCACAACAACGTCTTTCTCCTCAGGATGCTGTGGCAACTAAAGTTTTAAGATTCATAGAAAAAGTCATAATAATAAAGTCTTTCCATTCTAAGCACCTAAAAATTGAATTGAGACCAAAACATAGGGGAGGTATTATTAAAGAAGCTAAATGGTTTACAAACTTGGCAGTGCCATGTTGAAGATTAAACCCTGAAGACCAGGGATTCATTTGGGGTACTTTTGCATTCCCTATTTCCTGAAATGACCACATACACAATTCACTTAATGCAGTACCACAGAATAAAGGATATTAAGGTATGTGGAAAATGGCAGCCCCACAAAGATAAGGAAACAATTCTATCTAGGAAGGTGAGGAAAAGTTACAGAACATTGGACCTAGACTTTAAAGGCTGAATGGGAGCTTTTTTTGATGAACAAGAATGGGATGAGCATTCCAAGGAGAGGGAAAAATATGAGAAGAGTGTATAATTGTGAAAGGGCCCTGGGGTATTCTGACAATGGTGAGCAGCCAAGTTTGACTCTAGCATAGGGTATGTGGCTAGAAAGACAGGCTAAAGTTAGGCTTTGAAAGGCTAGCATGCTATACCAAGAAATTTGGATTTTTTCTATAGAATAATGGGGGTAGGGCACTGGGTATTTTTAATTATGGAAATGATGTAGCAACATTTTTATTTTAGAGGATTATTCTGGCAGCAATGTGGACATTGGATGGAGTGTGAGAGCCTGGAAACTATTGCATTAGTCTCAAGTGAGAAAGGATACGGCCTTGGACTAGGACAGAGACAGTGGGGATAGAGAGGAGGAGTACATTTAGATGAATTGTCTAACTTGGTGATCTGGGATAGGTAGAGAGGGCATGTGGAGGAAAAGGGAGAGAGGTGCAGGAGGAGTGAGGAAGGAAATGAATCCACAGAATTTCAGAGTTGGAAGGGGTCTCAAAGATCAGCTAATCTAGCCTAAGTACCTTTGGCTGTATCACTACTAAATGGTTGTCTAGACTCTGCTTTGTATACCTCCAGTGACAAAGTACTCGTTATATCTCAAGGCAGTTTACTCCATCTTTGGTTTGCTTTACACTGAACCAAAATCTGTCAACTTGATCCTTCAATCTTCAGCTATTTGGATGTAGGAGTTTACACAGGCCAAGTCAAATCCCTTGCCAGTGTGAAAGCTTCACATGCTTAAAAGAAGTTCTTATGTACTGTTTTGTCTTCTCTTGTCTATAGCAAACATTTAAAGTTCCTTCAGTTGGTCATCAACTGATGTTTCCCACCTACCCATTGTTATTTGTGAGGGCATAAAAGGCTTCCAATGGAAGGAAATATTTATTCTCTTGTGCATTTTTTCTTGGTACAGATAAGCACAATTAGGTATATGAAAGGAACCCCAAAGTAAAAGCAACTTGGAAAGGAATTAAATATATAAGTATTTGAGAATGAAACAGCTTAAGAATAAGAAGCTTAAGCATCGAATCACTTAAGACTGATAGTGATAACATTAGCATGATCACCAGAAAACTGGGGATGACCTTCCATATAATATACAGAATGAGAATGTGCACATATTAGGAAACCCCAGCTTCTAGGTAGAAGAGGCCTTTAGAGATTACCTGGTCTAAGTTCATTATTTTATAGATAGGGTTTGGAGAGGCAAGGAAGATGCCCAGTGTGCCATAGTTAATAAGTGGCAGAACTAAGATTAATCCAGGTCTTTTAACTGCCAATTCAGTGTTTTTCTCCCATACCATGTGTTTCCTTAACTTGGGACATATGCAAGAACTGGCTGATAAAGGATACCCTGTTACCACCTTTCCTCTAGAAGCTGTCAGCAATGTAGATTTCACTTTGAAATATATTTCAAATGGTATGGAATGAAAATTAGGAATGAAATAGTTCTTACGGCTCTTGAAGTAACTGCTTTCCAAAGCATCCTTTTACGTTCATCAAAGTCCTAGCAATTTACATCATTTTGAGTTCATGTTAACATCAGCAAGGAAAAGTCCCCATTATAGCAAGGAATTCTTACACGGAATATTTTAAGTGCATGGATACAACATGGGAATGTTGATAAGACATTTCAAAACAGAAATGGAAATACTGGCCAATACAGTATATTATTGTACCATAAAATACCGATGTCATGTGATCATATTATTGCAACATCAATATAAATGGAAATTAAAAGTAGCAGAATTTCACCTGACCAAGTGCGCAATGTACAGGAGTTTTCAAGTGTTGGGAATGGAGAAGGCTTGCTAAGATTCCATAATCTTGGAGACATGGAGGGCACTCTGTGGGCACTCAATGGATATTTGTTTATCTGAAAAACAAAGACAGTGCCAGTCTAATAGATTCCACATTTGTGTAGTCCTCCACAAAGGTCATAGTAGGTTGCCTCCCATAAGTTTAGGTTCTTGCCAAGCTGAGAACTAGCAGGTAGAAACTATACTGAGATGAGCCATTGGCCTAGTGTAAAGATGACCCAATGCTGATTCTGCTTCTATGATGGACTTCCAGAACCATGTGAGGTCCTAGCAGAAGGACCAGATGAAATAGTCTTCAAGTTTAAAGGCAGAGGCACTGCTAGCCTAGACTAAGTCAATGTAGTACAGTGCATAAGCTGTACAGCCATTTTACCAGAAACCAGTACATGCTGGTCAATCAGGGTGCATCATATATTCTGGAACAGTCACAGAAACTGAGGACCATTTTGAGAATTTGCTTTTGTCAGCAATGTGCTATAGCCTGCTGCCAGAACTTCTCCACAAGGAATTATCCATTACCAATTTGTGTATACATAAATGGAATAGCCTCAATAGGTGTGTATGAATGACTTTTTAAAAAGTCCATTTAAATTCAGAGACAGGTCTTATATTTCAGAAAACATGTACCTATGAAACAGAAAATTTGAAGAGAAAAGTTAACATTTGAGAGAAAGGATTATAGAAAACCCACCAAATCCCCTTTAAAAGATGTGCCTAACTCTATTTTCCAATCCTGTAACATAGCACGTCATTATAAATCCATGCCATAATTTATTTGATCCTTGCAAAGTATTGATTGTATTGTCACAACTTTGGAAGTATTCTGTCATGTATATTTATCATGGCCCATAAATGTTCAGAATAACTCTGTGCTCTCATTTAGAGACCAAGTCAAGGAAATAGAGATCTATCTTGAGAGGTTAATGCCCATTAATGGGCTCAGTGTGTAGATCTGAGAAATCTGCCTAAGACAGCTTCTTTTGAAAAGCAAATAAAAGAAGCCTTCAAAATTTCAAAAATGGAAAGTCCTGTAACCTAAAGTGATGACTCCATTTAAAGCTTTCATTTTCCCTGTCCGGAATCCTCAAATGGTATGCTTGTGAAAGGAATTGACACACCAGCATTCAGATGCAGAATTCTGCAGTTGAGCAGATGACAGCTTGGCATATTAGCAAGTCCTGAGCACATGACTCCCAGTTCTAGAACTGGAGCTGCTGCCATCATTAAGCCAATATCTTGGGACTCACAGTTCCAGTTGTTTTGGTGCCCTTGGGGAGCCAATATGTGGTCTAACCTAGACTAGTTAAGGGGCTTTGCTCCAGAGATGGGATGGGAGAGGAAGTGATTGCTTTGCTCCCCTTTTCCTCATCCTGCCTTAGAAACAAAGTGCAAAGTTGGCTGGGATCAGTATTAGTACTGCCCACAGCTGCTAAACTCTGATTTAACCGGATGCCATAACTATAGCAACGGGGAAATATTGGAATTTCGAGATTAATATGCTACTGAAATTTACTAAATATAGCACTCTTTGTGATGGGGTACATATTGTAGGTATTTGCTTTATTTTCCAAGTGCTGAAATCAGGCTTTGGAAGGAAAGATAATTTATTATATATGGTGGTTAGGATTACTGAGTGGCTGCTGAAGTCTCCCCACTTTCAACCTTAATCTTTATTTATAAATGAGTGTTTTGAAAGAAAATGAGATAAATCAGCTTGATTGTCCAAAGAATGGATGGAAATTGGGCTATCATAAAGCCATCTTCAGATTTGTGTGGGTGTTGGAATATTCATCATTGGGGTTTAGTGGAAATAACTCTGGGCTGGAACTCAGGAAAGCTAAGTCCCAGACTCTATTATTAAATCATCTTGCAATCTTGAGCAAGTCTCTAAAGGGACTTTGAGTCTCAGATTCACCATTTTTTTTAGCTAGGAGTTGAATTCTCCCATTGTAGGATTCTGTAATGTTTAGGGTGGTGTTTCTCCTTGCATGGCTTCAAAATGCACTTGCTGGCATTACTTGTGGAATGAGAGAGGGAGAATTACATCCCAGGACACCTAGATCAGAGTGGTAGATTATGTGTTGAACTAGAGTTTCCTTGCAGACTTTCCTCTGATAAGGGAAGTGCTGTTTCCACTTCATAGCCCTGTAATTGACCTATTGGCTTCTTGCTTTTTCAGCCCTCCTTTCCCTATAGCTGGACCTATATGGTCCCCAGATATAGGCTTAACATCCCTCTCCACCCACCCAGTGGGTCTCTGAGTTTCATCCTAAATGTAGTCAAGGGAGATTTAGAGTCCAGGGTCATTGCGGCTGTGTGGCTGCAGGTATTTCCATGTCTAGGTTTCCTTACCTGGGCCCAGTCCTGTACAGCCACCCCTCAGAATGGAAGCTATTGAGTCTAGACTCTTACCCACTATGCATCAGTGTACAAACAGCCTTGCAAAACTTTGGAGTCAGTGACTGTGTAGGCTAAATTCACGTTAAGATTCTGAGGTGGAGGATGAGGGAGAATTTTTATCTCTCTTCAGACTAAATCAGGGAGAGGGATGCTGTTGGGAATATTTGAGCCAGTAAGAGATAAGTAGATGAAAGAGGTGAGAAATGCCTTTTTTATTTTTTTGGAAGCAAAGTTGCATGTAAATCCAAAGTGGCATTGTTATTAGTATTCAGTCCAGTAGCATTCGCCTCCTTGCAAAGGTACTCTGACTTGATGAAATAACCCAGAGTCCCAGCCCCAAAGCAGGGGCACGCATGCTGGCCAGCCGTGTCCTCCTGTGCTGAAGATTCACTCTTTCTGACTTTAATTTCCTCATCTGTCAAATGAGCCTTTCTGGAGGTAATGTATTTGCTTATCTATAAGCTCTCAGAATGGTGTCAATGATACCAGTTAGTAAATAGTGGGTGTGAAAGTGTTCTGAGAAGTGTAACATGTGCATGTGATGCAGGTTATCCAGTCTTTCTTCCCAAATGAGTGGGGACCACAGACATGGCATGTTTTGTTCAATCTTGGTGGATAGCAAAGACTGGGATCGGTATCTTGAATTGAGGCAAATGGCTGGCATGGAGCTAGATGAGACTAGGGAGACAATACTCAAAACCAAGAGCACTGGGGAGTCAGCAGAACCAATGTATAAGGAAGTTGGGAGGAGAGGAATTTCCTGAGCTGGAGTACAAGGGCTTTTTTTTTGGTGTCTGCTGTTGCTGGTCCAGCAGCTTAGACTCAAGCCGTTCTGGAAGCATTTAATAGGGTAGAAGAATAGATCAAATGTGACAGGCTATTATTATAAGATCTAGTAAGATTTAGGTACCAGGCAAGGGGAACGAAGTCAGTATCAGCTAGTCCCTGGTAAAAGGCAGGCCGTATTTGGACATCATTATGATGGCAATGTAGTTTTGAGCAGACACAATGTCAGGATCAGGGAGAACCTTGAGTGAGCTGTTGTTATGATGAGTTCTTTTACCAAACCTGTCAGTCAGCTACGAAGTATTGACTGAGTGTCTACTATGTCTATTAATTGAGTGTCTATTGTGTCAGACATGTTGGTTGGCACAACCTGTGCTGACTCAGATCCTTGAGTTGTCCATTCACAACTTGCATGGAAGCTCTCACCTTCATGTCAGAGAAATTTATCCCCTGAGGAGAGCCCTAAAGCCTCTAGCAGGAGGTGGGTATCCAGCCAGAAAGGACCTTTAGCTCTAAGGGGTTGATATGCAGTCAAGGAGGACTTCTGAGGGTGTCCTTACTCAGACTTAATGAAATCAATGGCATAGAATGTTAGTGCTCATTTGATCCAACTCCTAGTACAAATGGGAAAGTGAAACTAAGAAAAGAGGAGGCATGTCCCCAGGCCAAAATTCAAGTTGGTGGTGCAGCCAGGTCTAGCACTCAGATCTCCTGACAATAACTAAGGAAGAGAAGAGAGGGAAAAGGGTAAAGGTTGTCTGATAAAAAGAACTCTGGATTTCTCTTATACTTTTCCTATGTTTCCATGGGCCTTTGGTAAATAAATGACCCCAAATTAGGAAGCATTCTGATTTTTACAGTTGGATAGAAAGGAGGAAAAATAGAATAGTCTTGAAAATAAAATAGAAAATTTATTGACAAGAGTCCCTCATCACTAAACCCCAAAATTGGAAATGATCAGTATCTGTAGGCTTCATTGGCGGTTAAATTAGCTCGTCTATGGACTTCTCTAGTGGCAAGCCACTGTATGCAGTCTGACCACTTTGGCTAAAGAGTGTTTGTTTGCCCTTATTAAAATAAAGGTACATTTTGCTTGCTGCAGGACCATATTTCCATATTTATCCCCATATTTGCTCAGGAGTTTCTTTATCTCCCATGAGCATACTAAATTGAAGTGATCAATGAAAATGGCATATGTGCTCATTTGTTTTTACTTGAAGCTGATAGATTTATGCATTAAACTTTTGAAAAAGTTTTAATTATTTTAAAAAATATAAATAAAAACATGTGGTAATTCATAATAAAATTGATTGCATTAAGATGAATTGATAAAGAATTTTATCAGTTTGGTTTTTACTGTGTGCAATGTGATTCCTCAGTCAAAGGACTGCTAATTCCTTATTGAGCATTTGGTGTACATCTGAATTTGCATTCAGTATTGCTGCTTTTGTCTGTGGTTTTCATTTAGAATTTTAGTAGTGCCAGTCCTCTTTTTTTTTTAATTGATTTTGTAAAAATATTACATTAAAAAAATATGAGGTCCCATTCGACCCCACCACCCCCACCGCACCCCTCCCCCCCCCCCCCCCAGCAACACTCACTCCCATCATCATGACACATCCATTGCATTTGGTAAGTACATCTCTGGGTATCTCTGCACCTCATGGTCATAGGTCCACATCATGGCCCACACTCTCCCCCATTCCATCCAGTGAGCCCTGGGAGGATTTGCAATGTCCGGTGATTGCCCCTGAAGCACAACTCCAAGGCAACTCCAAGTCCCAAAGGCGCCTCCACATCTCATCTCTTCCTGCCATTCCCCATACCCAACAGCCACCATGTCCACTTTTCCCACTCCATTGCCACCTTTTCTCTGAGGTCCTTGGATTGGTTGTGTCCATTGCACCTCTATGTCAAGAGGAGGCTTAGATTCCACATGGTTACTGGATGCAATCCTCCTGCTTTCAGTTGTAGGCACTCTAGGCTCCATGGTGTGGTGGTTGTCCTTCTTCAACTCCATCTTAGCTGAGTGAGGTGAGTCCAATAATTCGGATTGTAGGAGCTGGAGTCTGTTGAGGCTCAGGGCCTGGCTATCATATTGTCAGTAAAAAGATTCAATCCCCTAAATATATCTTAAACCCCAATACCAACTACAATTCCAGTAAAGTAGCATGATAGTCTTATGAAAAGAGATCCCCTCTGGGCCCAGTTTCATCACGCAGAAACACCAGCTCCATAGAAGGGCCATCTGACATGGCAGTGAACCCTATCTGCCATGACCGTAGAACCCGTGGGTCCCTTTAGCCCTCAAAGGAACCAATACCTGGGGATTGTATCTACTTTATCTGTCTCTTAGACTCTGCTCAGTTGTGCATAAGGGAAATCCTTCTGACAGCCTCCAGACTCTTTTTTTTTTAGAGACTCATAGCCATATAAACTCATTTCTCCTTTCTATTTCCCCCTTACATTAGATCAAACAGCATTTTAAAGTCATATTATTCTATGTAGACAGGGATATTCTACTGATCCGCATCGAACCTTCAATTCAAGGTCATTTTCCAGTTGCATTATCAGTTGTTAGTTGATAGTGATCCCTCGGTGCCAGGGAGGCTCATCCCCGGGTGTCATGTCCCACGCTGGGGGGAAGGCATTGCATTTACATGCTGAGTTAGGCTTTGAGACTGGCCACATTTGAGTAACATGAAGGCTGTCAGGAGGAAATTCCCAGGCACAGTGCTGCTCTAGGCCTTGTTCTTATTTCAGGCATATAGGTTCACAAGCATAGTCATTAGTATCAGGGGCTTACTGTTGGACCTTCATTCCTTCTCGTATACATCACGGAAAATGTTAGAATTTATGAGGGGACTAGAGTCTGAGTTGGGCCCTTTAGGAGAAAGTGCATAACCTAGTCAGTGTTTCTGTCTTTCGTTTATAGTGCTCTTTATGGGAAAGTGTTCTATAATGAACTGTCATGTTTAGAAAACCAGTGTTCTGCAAATGGCATGTGTTATTTGCAATATGGGGTATTTTACACGTGGAGTCCCTGGGCTCCTCACTGAGATGCGTCCTCATGGCCAGTAGGAGAACGTTTAAACTCTGTTCTGCTCCTTCCCTGTTTGGAGCACAGGGCACCTTTTATCAGCTCCTTAAAGAGCCTTCTGTTTACACCCTGTGAAAGATCTGCAGACACTATTTGTAAAGCACTTGGGAATTTTTGATAACAGATGCCGCTAGGATGGGGAAGGTACTTGTTGGTTTTTCCCTTCAGTGGCTGTTTCTTCTCTTTTGAGGGAGTGAAAACTGCAGCAGGTTGCTTCTGTGATGCTTCTATTTTCCCCTTTTTATTTCTTTTCATTTCTTTTTTTGCTCTTCCTATATACCAACTAATGGGGCGACTGAGTGATTTTCAATCAAGCATTTACTGAGTCCTAGTTTTGTAAATCACCATGTTATATACTGAGTTTTTGGAGGTTATTTTTGGTGCTGTTGTTTCTTTTTAAATACAAATTAATACATATTCATGGTAAAAAATGTAAATACCACAAAAGGTTATAAAATGAAAAGAAGGCCCCCTCCCACCCCAACTCTCCAGTCTAACTCCTTATGCATATAACTATCAGCAACAATTACTTGTGTATCCTTCTAGGAATTTTTAATGCATAAATAAGTGTGTATTTATATAACATGCATATTCATCTGTACATATACACACATGCATATAGACTTATATTTGCTTTTTTTAGGAAACAGAGCATGCAAAAAACAGTTTTGTGTACCCACTTCCATGTGTATCTTGGAAGGCTTTCCATGTCAGTAAATACAGTCCTGCTTATTCCTTTAAAGACTACATGATTGAAACATAACTTTAAGAAAGCCCTGAGGTTTTGAGGACTTTACCGAAGGGTCACTGTGTGGTTAGGCTTTGTGTCAACTTGGCCAGGTAACTGTGTTCAGTTGTTTGGTCAGGCAAGCACTGGACTAACTGTAATACAAGGGCATTTATGGGCTTTAGTCACCATTGACTTTACTGTGGTGGTAAATCATAGATAGCTGGTTATAATTACATCAGTCAGGGAGATTGCCATCAGCAATGAGTGACGCTTAACCCAATCAGTTGAATGCCTTAAAAGGGGAAGTGATTCCAGCATTGAGAGAG
Source organism: Dasypus novemcinctus (assembly GCF_030445035.2). Lineage (NCBI taxonomy): Eukaryota > Metazoa > Chordata > Mammalia > Cingulata > Dasypodidae > Dasypus > Dasypus novemcinctus. The sequence goes on along the minus strand of NC_080704.1, from coordinate 186,272,096 downwards.
AATTTCCCAGCTCATCTTTGGACAGCCAACATCTCCCAGAACTTGTCAAGAACCTTCACTGGACTTCCGTTGCAGCCCCAGGTTGCAGCCTGCCTGCGGAACCTGGACTTGTGCATCCCCACAGCTGCATGAGAGACTCTTATAAAATCGCATAGTATTGACAGATATCTCTTGATGATCCTGTTTCCCTAGAGAACCCTGACTAATACAGTCACTAAAGATGGCCGATTTTGAATGTGTAAACTCAGATTTCATTCACTGTCCTCAGATTTCTTTTTACTTTTTCCTCTTTGTTTTCGGGGCATTTCCCAGTTATGCATTATGCACTTGAAGGATTTGCGTGGCTTGCAAATGCCCCAGGGAGATTACAAGTAGCTTGATTGATTTCCCTCCCTAAATACCAAGTATCCGCTCTAGCTTTGGACAGCTCCCAAACCAGTCTTCAGATCTTGTTCCACTGCTTGATGGCAGTTTCTTTTTTCCTTTCCATAAGAGTTTTCTCCTTCAACTTCAGCCTCTGTTTTCCAGTCTGGCCTCATTGACTATAAGTTCTTACTTATTTGTACTTGTTGTTTCCTCACAGATTTGGTTTTGACTGTGTGCAATGGGATTCCTCTGTCAAAGAACTGCTGATTCCTTATTGAGCATTTAGGGTACATCTGACTTGTTCATGAATTGTTTCCTTTAATCCTCACAAAAATCCTGTGAGAGAGGTGCAATTATTGTCCCCAAGTTATAAATGAGGCACAAAGTGGTTAAGTGCACTGTCCAAGGTCATCAGGTAGTAAGTGGAAGAGCTGGAATTTGAACCCAGGTTTATCTGATCCCAGAAAACCATGCTTTTTAACCATTTCATGTACTGCTTCCCCTAAGTCAGTGAGTGTTTCTTGGCTAGCCAATCATGCAGAGAAGCGCTAACCTTCCATGAACCTGTAATTCTCTGAGAATGGGTTCAAATTCCAGCTCTGTGCTGGAGGATGAGGCTGAGTTCTTGCAAGCTAGAACAGTGTTTTCTTACAAGTGAAACCATAGGAGGGATCTTGGGTGGGAAGAAGCACTTCCTCCTTATAATTCAAGCTGAAAAAGAATTTCTACATTACGAAGTCCCCAATTTCTTCCTGTGTAATGCCATTATTAAAGACGACACCCAGAATCAGCAGCCATTGGGCATTTTTGTTTAATACCGCCACACTCCCCATAAGTTAGAGTATACAGACTTGTGAATACAACTTTGACTCAAAACACCAAAAGACAAAGAAGGGAAAGGTCTTTTATTTTACTTTTCTCATCAGACTTCTCCAATTTTTCAGTCAATGTTGCCTGCCCTAGGAGTTGCCTCTTTGAATTCAGTTTTATCTGAATGGGGAATCCAAGAGATGGTATATAGTAACTAGTAGGCAAATTCTATCCCAGTCTCCTTCTTCTGGTAGTCTCCAATCCTGATTCTCCAACCATCTTGCCTTCATGCTTTTTGAGGATTCTGAATCTAGGTGTGGGCATGGTCCAGTCACTGGATTATGCATTTCTAAGTCCTATGGTATCCAAAAGAAAGGTCATTCCACATGTCAGGCAACAACCTTTTATTTCATCACTGTGTGGTACAAATGGAGTAGTTGGAAAATTGTTGTATTGTTATTTATTTATTAAGTTTTATTTTGCTTAATTTTATTCCCAGCACTGGGAAATAAACCTGAAAATCTAGAAAGAGAAAGGCCAAACCAATAGCTGTTGCTCTGGAATTGTGGGCCAATCCTAATAATAAATGTTTAGATGGTATGTGTATTTTTGTTCCAGTCCAACTCTATTCAACAAGTATTTGTTGAATGCTTGCTGTTAAAAAGATAAAGATGTTGCTCTTCCTCTTCAGGAGTTCACAGTCTAATCTGGGTAAGCAGACATTAACACTATTGACTTTTGTACAAGGAAAGCAGTGATAATGGTCTATGTAGAAATTTAAACAAGGTGCTATGGGAGTATCATAGGAGCAAAAAATTAATTCTGATTAAGGAATCTGGAAAGATTCTGAGAAAGAAGGAGCATTTGAGCTTGGTCTTAAAGGGTTGATGAGACTACTACAGGGAGACCTTGGGTTGACAGGTAGTTTAAGCTGAGGCAGTTTTACTCTACAGGCATGAAAGCCCAGGGAATAGAAATTAGTCTGATATGGGAGAGAGAATTAAGAAATACAATTGGAAAGGTGGATTGGAAACAGTAAATGAAGAACCTTAAATGCTAGACTAAGGGTTTGAACTTGCTCTGTAGACTGAAGGGAGTCATGGATAAGCTCCCACCCCCAAATCACAGATGATCCTTTTCCCTATCACTGTAGCCCCTGGTTCTTCTCAATGGTCCTTTTATTCAGACAGTGTCATTCTGATAAATACTTGTGTTCATCTGATGAAAATTTCCAATGTGAAAAATAATTAACTTTAAAAAACATGCCATGTTATGTTGATTTAAACATCTCCAATATATCCATAATGTATTTAATTTATCCTTCTCCTCAATAGTGTATGTGACTACCTGTATTTTCTATTTTTTATTGTCTTTCTCTAGTATTCCTCTTCAAATGCCACACTAAATTATATCAGATCCTCCTCTCTAAGATATGTTAACTTTGCTCCATCCTCTTTTACCATCAGCTTGTCATCGTATCATGAACAGGAATTAGCTTCTTTTGGCATGATTTGTGTTTGAAGAATCTGTATTGATGACTGCTTAACATTTGGGTTTCCCCTAGGTACTAGGTACTCATAAATGACTGCCTTAATATTTGTCCTTACAGCTTACCAGATATTGAAATTAAATTTATGAGTTTAATCCCCTCAGTTCCCTGGGGAACTTCTAAAAAGAAAAATGGAACAAAGCAGTTTCATGACTCATAGAAACTCTACCATAATAAAAAGTGTGATAAAGAAAAACATTTCTGCAGGTATCAAAAGAAACTGAGTCACCAATAATAATCAATAATCAACACAATGGGTTTATTGAAAGAGAAACTGCTTGAGCAGAGAGGTCTCAAACTGAACAAAATGTCTCGAATGGTTAGTGTAGCAGTTTGATATGGTTATGAATTCCAAAAATAGATATTGGATTTTATTTGTAATCTGTTCTGTACCTGGACATGATTAAGTTATGATTAGGGCTTTGATTGGGCCACATCATTAGGGCATTGAGTCCCCACCCACCAAGGGTAAAAGGCGTGGCAAACCCACAGAGCTGAGGGTTTTCGATGTTGGAGTTTTGATGTTGGAGTTTGATGTTGAAACCTTAAGTTGGAGCCCCGGGAAGTAAACTCATAGAGGAAACAAAAGCAAGGCCCAGGAAGAGAGGAACCCTGAGCCCAGGAAGAAGCAAGCCTTGGGAAGAAGGGAACCTTGAACCCAGAGAGAAGCAAGACCCTGGAAGGGAGGAACCCAGGAAGCCTGAACCCTCACAGACATTGGCAGCCATCTTGCTCTAACACGTGAAAATAGGCTTTGGTGAGGGAAGTAACATGCTTTATGACCTGTTGTCTGTACACTCCTACCCCAAATAAATACCCTTTATAAAAACCAACCATTTTCTGGTATTTTGCATCAGCACCCCTTTAGCTAAGTAGTACAGTTAGTAAGTTATATTGGCTTATAAAGGCAGTTAGAGGACTTCCAAAGGGGAAGTTAGAGTAATTGGCTCACATTTAAGTTCCTCATCACAAAGGAGGGTCTTACAAATTGAGGAATGATCATAGATTGGTTATTATAGCATACTCATCTATTTCTGATAGGTTATCTCTCCTGGACTAAAACCAGCTTATTTCTAATAGTTACTTAAACTGCAACTTTTGCAGGGGATCCTGTTTTGTTTTGTTTTTTTTTTGTTCTGTTTTCTTTTCTTTTGGAAAACTTGCACTTAAAATTTTTCACTCTTAGAAAGTCTCTGTCACTTCTCAGGAAAGTGGGTCATTCCTGGCAATGCCAATATAGCAGCCAATTTATTTTACTTAACACAGGGAAACAATTTCAGTTTTAGCCTTCCATACAATTGTCATAAAAATTAACAAATAATAAAGTTATTTTTGAAATACTAAAAGACATCCTGTGCCCTTTAAAACTATTTATTTACTACACTTACACATATTTTTAAGTGCCATAACAGATGCCTAGAAAATGTTAATCTACTAGTTTATCATCCTTATTTTATGCTGGCAACTGGAAAGTTTAGTCCTTTTATGTTCAAATTGTTGCACTCTTGAAAAATAGCCCAATAATGGCACTTTTTAAAGGTTATTTCATAAGTGTTGTCAGTCAGACATATGCTAAAATACTTTTTCAGGTTGCTGAGGCAACTTGTCTGCCACAATCATGGTTAGCTATTTACAACTTACTGATAAAGCACTGACCTTAGATCTGGGTTTGCATTTGCTGAAGGCAGTGCAGGTGCGCTGTAGATATACTGTAGATAGACTGGACATACCTCCAAATCCTTGCAAATGACTGGCAGGAGAGAATGAACATTTGGTAGCAAACATAGGATTCTTTGAACAATAATGCCAAGAGCTTTGGGTGGGATTTAGGTTTCTGTAGTTGCCCAAGCAAGACTCTGTATGTTACTGAAGATTGAAATTTGTGAGAAAATCAGCTTTCCATGAGTTCTGGTAGATTCCTCTGACTAAAGCAGTTTGGATCCAGTGAGAAACATGCTGATGCTACAGTCCCTTTTCTTAATGTTTCATTGGAATATGGTAAGACATCTTTTCCTTTCTGCATTGATGCAAGCCCCTAGCCAACAATTTGTCTAGAGGCAAATGCTGTTTAAGAGTGCTTTTGTGTATGTTAATTTTCAGTAGGTATGGTGAATATTCTGGAACCTGTATCATGGTACCTCTGGCTTTAGCACATATCATAATGATAATAAATAGTTTTTTTTACCTGTTATCGTGGATGTTTTTATGTCGAAGACTGCCATCTAGGACCATGCAGCAACTGAGCAATGTGAAAATATCATGCTATGCAATTCCAGTCTGAGAGAAGATACTTAGGATGAAAAAACAAGTAGTAACCTACCAACTTGACAGGAATGTATTCTAAATCTGCCATGCCATGGCCTTACTCCTTGCCAGTGTGCTCCTGAAAGGGTAAGCTCATGGTTAGCTCCTTAGAGCTTGTTAGTGGGAGGAAAGCCTTGGGGTTCAGAGGAAAGTATCTGGATGGTATTTTAAGAAGACATTCCGTTTCAGTGGAGGAGAAAAGTCTGCATCTAAGCCTTTGGCTCTGTCTTTTCTCTGGATGAGCACATGACTGGCTCTCTCTCACACGCACATTTTTCTAATATTTATTCTGCAAATCAGTTGCATGAGACCTTGTCACTCTCCTAAATAAACTTCTGAGCATTACCTGCATGCTGTATTCCTCTGGAGGGATGGCAGTAATCTCCGATAAGATGAACCACAGCTTCTGTGGATAAAGGGTAAATGCAGCAGGGTGTGTATGGCTGTAAGATTTAAAGTCTCTACCAGTAATTTTTTTGGAGGGGGATCTGGCATGTAACCAAATCCAGAGTAATTGTGTAAATTTAATCACCTTGCAATATGCTAGTAATTTCCTTTTCATTTGACAGTCTTAGGTAGAGTCCAGAGGTAGAGCACTGCTGATTGGAGGCATACTAAGTAAAATATACCGCGGAAATAAGATAAAACCTTTATTCTTGTTATTGACTCTCATCCTTGTATGTGTACCGGTGGCCAACAAAGGGGCTTTAGAATACAGTGTGCCTGTTTAAAGTTTTCCATCTTTCTTAAAGCCCTTAGTGACTTGCAAAGAACCTTTTTTGAATGGACTATGCTAAATCCATTCCTGTCAAATGGAAACTGTTTACACTGAGTGATATATGGTTCAAACTGTCCCTAACACAGAGGGCTTTGCACTTATGTTATCCATTTCGACTTGGCTTCCAGTCACTAGAATATTGTCTGGTGTTGGATTATTTATGCCATAAGGACTACTTAAAATCAAAGACAGTATTCCCTTTTATCAACACTGGATTTGATAGGTGTTTAAAAGGTACAATGGGATTGATGATCCTGTATTGATGAATGTCAATATTAATGCTATGAGGCTGAGGAAGAAAAAATCTGGACAAATTGGATTTCCCCTCAGGCATATGGGGGTTTGACCTTATGATTGGCACTCATTATGTCTTGATCAGTGGAACTAATGGAGCTAAATACCTTATCTTTGATCTAAAGAGTGAAATTAGAAGGAGGCACTCAAGAGGGAAGTATCATGTTGAACTGACATTTCTAAGGTGGATGAAATGGCATTTTTAAAATTGTGTTTTTTTGAAGATACATAGATCACAAAAAATGTTACATTAAAAAATATGAGGCTCCCACATACCCCATCCCCCACCCCCCCCACTCCTTCCACATCAACAACCTCCTTCATCATTGCAGTACATCCATTGCATTTGGTGAATACATCTTGGAGCACTGCTGCACCACATGGATTATAGTTCACATTGTAGTTTACACTCTTCCCCAGTCCATTCAGTGGGTTATGGCAGGATATATAAGGTCCAGCATCTGTCCCTGCAATATTATTTAGGACAACTGCAAGTCCTGAAAATGCCTCCACATCACATCTCTTCTTCCTTCTCCCTGCCCTCGGCAACTACCGTGGCCACTTTCTCGCAATCAATGCTACAGTTTCTTCCATTACTAGTCACAATAGTTCTAAAGTAGAATACCAGTAAGTCCATTCTAATCCATATTTTATTCCTTCATCCTCTGGACCCTGGGATGATTATGTCCACTCCCCTTCTATATCGAGAGGGGGCTTATATCCCACATGATTGATGGATGCGATTCTCCTGCTTGCAGTTGTAGGTACTCTCAGTTCCTTGGTGTGGTGGTTGACCATCTTCACCTCCCCTTTAGCTGACCTGGGTAAGTCCAACGAACCAGAGAGTAGGAGTTGCAACTCTGCTGAGGCTCAGGGCCCTGCTGGCACATGGCCAGTCCAGAGATTCAAGTCTTCTGGGTGTATGCCAACCCAAGCACCAACCCCAGGTTCAGTAAAAGTGACAGAAGAGGCATGTGTAGAAAGGTCACATGTAAGTCCAACTCCATCACATTCAGGAACACAAATTCCAAAGTGGGGTCCACTGGCGAGGCACTGAACTCCAGGGCCAACTGAAATGGCATTTTTGATATCTTTTTCTTTCTTTTTTTAAACTTTATTTTGGACATTTAATAATTGAAAATATAAACAATTTTAAAAAGAAAATATAGTTGAATAAAAGCATACATTTTTCAATTAAATGTACTAGATACGTATGAATATTTTTTTAAAGATTTATTTACTTATTTCTCTCCCCTTTCCCCACCCAGCCCCAGTTGTCTGTTCTCTGTGTCCATTCACTGAGCGTTTTTTTGTCCGCTTCTGTTGTTGTCAGAGGTATGGGAATCTGTGTTTCTTTCCGCCACGTCATCTTGCTGTGTCAGCTCTCTGTGTGTGTGGTGCCATTCGTGGGCAGGCTGCACTTTCTTTCATGTTGGGCGGCTCTCCTTACAGGGTGCACTCCTTGCGCATGGGGCTCCCCTATGCAGGGGGCACCCCTACGTGGCATGGCACTCCTCGCGCATCAGCACTGTGCATGGGCCAGCTCCACACTGGTCTAGGAGGCCTGGGGTTTGAACCGCGGACCTCCCATGTGGTAGGCAGATGCCCTATCCACTGGCCAAGTCTGCTTCCCAGTATGAATTTTTTAAAATCATACAATATATTACACAATATTTGGTTCGTAATAATGTAATCATATGGTATTTGTCCTTTTGTGTCTGGCTTGCTTCAATTAACATAATGTCCTCCATGCTTATCCATGTTGTCATATGCTTTTCGACTTCATTTCTTCATGCAGCTGCATAATATTCCATTGTGTGAATATACCACAGTTTTTGGGCACCTGGATTGTTTCCAACTTTTGGCAATTGCAAATAATGCCACTGTGAACATAGGTGTGCAGATATCTATTCGTGTCACTGCTCTCAATTCTTCTGGGTATATATACCCAGTAGTGGTATTGCAGGGTCACGTGACAAGTCTACATTCAAATTCTTTAGGAACTGGCAAACAGTCCTCCACAGAGGCTGTACAATTCTGCAGTCCCACCAACAGTGAATAAGTGATCCCGTCTCTCCACATTCTCTGTCTTTTGAAGAGTGGCCATTCTGATAGGTGTGAAATGATATCTCATTGTAGTTTTGATTTGCATTTCCCTAATTATTAGTGATGTTTAGCGTTTTTACATGTTTTTTTTTGCCATTTATATTTCTTCTTTGGACAAATGCTTCTTCAAGTCTTTTGCCCATTTTTTAACTGGGTCGTTTATCTTTTTATTGTTGAGTTTTAACATCTCTTTATATATGATGGATATTAAACCCTTATCATACATGTGATTTCCAAATATTTTTTCCCATTGAGTCAGCTGCTTTTTCACTCTTTTGACAAAATCCTTTGAGGTTTAATTTTGAGGAAATCCTATTTATCTACTTTTTCTTTTGTTGCACATGCTTTGGGTATAAGGTCCAAGAAACCACCTACTACAAGGTCTTAAAGATGTTTCCCTACATTTTCTTCTAGTAATTTTTTATGGTCATAGCTTTATGTTTAGGTTTTTGATCCATTTTGAGTTGATTCTTGTATTGGAAGTGAGATAGGGGTCCTCTTTCATTCTTTTGGTTATAGATATCCAGTTCTGCCAGCATGGTTTGTTGAAGAGACTTTTTTGTCCCTTTAACATGGACTTGGTAGGTTTGTCAAAAACCAGTTGGCTGTATAGGTAAGTTTATTTCTGGATTCTCAATTCTACTCCACTGATCGATGTGTCTATCTTATGCCAGTGCCATGCTGTTTTACCACTGTAGCTTTGTAATATGTTTCAAGGTCAGGCAGTGAAATTTCTCCCTTGTCACTCTTCTTTTTTAAAATGCTTTTGACTATTCCAGTGCACTTTCCCTTCCAAATGAATTTGGTAATTGCCTTTTCTAATTCTGTGAAGTAGGCTTTGGGATTTTGATTGGTATTGCATTGACTATATAAATCAGTTTGGGTAGGATTGACATCTTAACGATACTTAGTCTTCCAATTCACGATCATGGAATGCCTTTCCATTTGTTTAGGTCTTCATTGATTTCTTTCAGCATTGTTTTGTAGTTTCCTGCATATAGGTCCTATACTTCTTTGGTTAAATTAATTCCTAGGTACTTGAATCTTTTTGTTCCTATTGTAAATAGAATTTCCCCCCTGATTTCCTCCTCAGATTTTAAAATATTTTTTCTTTCCTCTACTTCTCTGTGTGACTTCCCCTATTTTTTATTATTTTTTAATTTGAGAGAAACTCTTGGGAATAACTCATATTCCATAGGCAGAGACTCCATGAGCTCTCCCATCTGTACTTTGGAACATGGAGGCCCTTGGTCATCCAGAAACATTTTCCTATAATCAGCTGATGTCTCTCCTATATTTTGCAGGCATGGAAACCAATAACTTAGGCAAGTACCCCTAATTTGGACTCAACTCAGATGACCAGGTTTCTCCTACCTTGAATATTCCTTATTACAGTGAATACTTTTCTTCTTTCTAGAAACCCTTGCTAACCTCTGACTCATAACATGGAAAATCATATGGAAAATCAAAATAATATAATCTGGGATTAAGATTGAAGTGTTTTACTATCTAGTTTCCCATCAAGCCATTCTTCTTTGTTTACCAATGGTGCCTCAGTTTTCTTATCCTAAATTGAGGGTGATAATCACTACCTACCTCCAAGGGTTGTTATAAGGATTCAGTGAGATGTTGGATGTGAAATTATCCAGCACTGGGTCTCACCCAGAGCATTTACTCAGTGAGTGCAGGTTGAATATGAATGATCTTGAAGTATAGGGGCTAAAGGTTTATAATCTTGGGTTATATATCAACAGGGTCACCATGCACAATCCCATTGAGGGTCTGTGTCAAATGAAGATAATAGGACTCGGCCTGGGTATCTCCTATTGTGGTCTGCAGCTGGTAAAAGAGTTCCTCCTTTGTCATAGCATCAGACTAAAGCAGCAACCCTCATTTGGGGTGGGGTGAAGGGGTTTATCAGAATCACAACAGTGGAAAAACAATTAGATAGTTTTTAGGGATTGTCATAATTTAGAATACAAACATGGGTGACCTTATGAAAAGGAATTCCCTCACTGGATCTCAGTTTCTTCATTCATTTATCTATTTATCCATCCATCCATCCACCAACCCATTCATCCATCCATCCATCCATCCATCCATCCATCCATTCATCCATAAAAGCACTTGTGAAATATACTTTCGCCTTGCCAATACTGGTGATTTATAGATGAATATGATAATATTCCTCTTAAGGAGCTTACAGTGTAGTTGGGCAGATGGACAAGCAAACAGGCAATTATAACATATTATTGTAAAAACAGTGGTAAGAATGTACAGAGAGTGTTCTGGGAACAAGGACAAGGTTACTTTTTTTATCTTTTTTATTATTTTTAAAGACGTTTTAGATTATATAAAAGTTACAATGAAAATATAGAGGATTCCCATATACCCCACTTCTTCCCCCTCTCACATTTTCCCCTATTAACAACATCTTTCATTAGTGTCATACATTTGCTACAATTGATGAACAAATCTTGAAGCATTGCTACTAACCATGGTCTGTAGTTTACATTATAGCTCACACTTTGCACCTTCCAATTTTATATGTTTTGACAAAATGTGTAATGGTCTGTGTCCATCATTATAGTGTCATGCAGGACAATTCCAGTGTCCCCAAATACGTCGTGTTACACCTATTCTTCCCTTTCCCTCTCCTCAACACCTCTGTCTGTATATCAATGTTACAAGTTCTGCCATTACTAGAATAATAATAAGTCTACTTTAGTCCATAATTGCATCACCCCTTCTATATGTTCATTCCTCAGTCTTGAAGACTTTGGGAAGGTGATGCCCACTCTGTTTCAGATTGGAGGAGGTTAGATCCCATGGGGCAGATGGATGGAACTGTCTCCCTTGCAGTTGTAGATATTCTCTCTTTTTTGGGATGGGCATTGTCCATCCTAACTAATCCTTTTGTTAGTTGTCCTAGGCGGTCCAATGAACTGGAGGGTAGGTGTTGGCTGCAACTCTGCTGAGATTCAGGGCTCTGACCAAAGAGTTAAGGCTCTGGGACATATATTTAATGGGTATAGTGCTAATTATAGGTTCAAATAAAAGGGACAGAAGAACCATGTGTAGGAATATTATAAATGAGTCTAACTCTGATACATTGGCGAGATAGGTTATCATATATTCCGAGGTAAGGCCCACCGATGGGGTGCCAATTTCCTGGGTTGTCTGCCCTGCCTATAGTGTCCAGATGTATCTAGAACCCTCAGGAACTCCACTATATGAGGTATTTTTACTGTGTCTGTCAATTAGATCCTGCTGAGGCTTGCATAAGCATAACCTCTGGAATGACCTCCCAACTCACTTTGAAATCTCTTAGCCATAAAAACTCATTTGTATTTAGTGTTTCCCCCTTTGGGGCAAGGTCTTTTTCCAAATGCATTACTAGTTGGTGCTTGGTAATAATCCGTCAGTGCCAGGCAGGCCTATCCTCGGGAGTCATGTTCCATGCCCAGGGGAAGGTAGTGAGTCTATATGCTGAGTTTGGCTTAGTGAGAGACCACATTTGAACAACAAGGAGACTTTCAGGAGGTAATTCTGAAATACGTATTACTAGGCTAAGTTTCAATTTTTTGTTGGATGTGAGTGGGGTCAACAGTAGGTTTTAAAATCCCAGTGTCATTTTATATTTTTGTGTCTCCCATCTTCCTTGAGTTGCATAAGATTGTTCATTTCTCCTCATTAATGGTACCATAGTTAAGTCATACTTAAAGGAGTTAAAAAACTTAATAAACATAGTTGTAATACTTCTTAGTATAATATTTATTTTGAGCAGAGTAATAGTAAGGAACCTTTTTTTCACATTTTTCTCTTTTCACGTAATTAGTAAAGCAAGATGGAATGTCAAATTTTAATCAATTTTTTTCATGGATCGGTGTTCCTATTAATACTTGAAAATCTTTAAGGAATAGATAAAGCTTTGCATTGTTTTTTCCCACTTGAGATGGTTGCTTTTACTAGGAGTATTATTTCTGAGGTACTGTCTCAAGTAGTTAAAGAGGAATACATGCATTGATTAACACATTAGAATATGAATTAAAACATTATTTCAGTAACCTATGTTACTTGCGAAGTAGCATTGTATAGGAAGCATTAAAAATAAGACTATGGAGATAAATTTTGTTAAAATTCACTATAAAAATAAGCAATAGTGTTATGACTAAATTATACCTGATATACAGCCTATACTTTCTTTAACCATTTAATTAGTTACATATGAAAAATTACCTGACCTCACTGATGGAAAACTATGTCTATAAAACTGTAGACATTTAAAGGCTTGTGAAAATATATTAGGATATGCAAAATGTAAATGGTTTGCTTTATAACAACTATCTCTTACATGATAAATATAAAATAGCTTAAATCTTGAGTCATTTATTTTTAGACCTTCATGAAGAGCTTCAAAATTCTAGGTTATACAATATTGGTTATATTTTGTACTTTATTTGTATTAAATCTAGGTATCACTGAATTAGATTGTTTTATGCTCATTGGGCCCTTTGAAGAATAGGTTACTTTTTGAGGTAGTGCAGAGCTCAAGAAAATTAAAAATAATATGAAGGAAAAATCTGACAAAACCTAATAAGTGTGGGTATGAATTAAGCTTATATAGATAAAAATGATTATTCCCCCCCCCCAAAAAAAACAACACACCAAACACAAAAAGAAGCGAGTCCCTGTGAATTGTGAGATGGTAGGACACATGGTGGGAATAGCATACTTAAATGGTGGGCAGCATGAATAAACATATTCTGTACCAGGCCTTAGAGGATTTGTGATGATGTTCGACTACAAAGGAGGGATGGGAGTTGCCTGAACATGTAAGAACGATAGGAAGATTAAGATTCAAGAACCCCATTGCAAGGGGGTCTGCAGGAATTTTTATGAGTAATTTTGTATCATATTTATTACAATAATACTTCCCAAATGACTAAAGCTTGAGAGACCACAAAAGATTGATATGCCTTGGTAAGATTGATAACTGTGTTTTTACAGACTTCTTACCTGATCCTCTGGGGATAGGGGCTAAGGTCTCCCAGCTTGAATTCTGACCCATACACTCCCATCACTGCTTATATCTTCTTTTCTAGGCCCCTAAACTGAAACCCAGACACTTTCTATCTTACCAGTTATGAGAACAAAGTTGAGTGGGTGAGAACTGAGCTAAGTGTCAAAGTACTTGATTGACAACACGGCAAAATAAGAATAACAGTCACTCTTTAAGCCTGAGGCTAAATGGAAAAGGCCCTGTTATCTTACTGTTTCATTTTCCCAATGGACAGTGCTTGGTGGGGGTCAGTCAGATGGATCAGTATAGGGAAGATGAATCATCTCACTGTTGATGGATCCTTGAACAAAAGGCTCCTGCTATTTTATGGACTAGGGAAGGAGAAGAGGGAAGGATGAAGAGTAGTAGAGAACTGAGTGAGTTCTAGTGGAGAAAATGTGCTTTTTAGAAGCTACTCTCTCCACCCTATGGAGTTGTCAGCTTTGCCACAGGTGTTCATGTAGGTGGTGTCCTGCCAGTTCAAGGGTGCCAGAAAGTACATCTCTCCCTACCCTCCAGCCCCCTTCCATTGGAAAAGGCAAACTTTTCCCAGGGGTGTGGGCATAACACAAATAAGACATGCCCCCTACGCTATCTCTGCCAGCCAGTCTGAAATCCCTCTTGTTTCAAGGCTTGTGAGGATCCCCCTCCACCTTCTCTATCCTGGGCTCTCGTCTAGAATTGAGGATCTGGGGATGACATCATCCTGGAATATTGTGGCATAATGCAATGCTGGACAGTCCTCACATTCAAAGAACAGGAGAGCAATAGAGGGACACTGAGGAAACCACCACTTGATAAAAGCACAGTGACTTCAGGTGACCCATGCACAGACCAAGGTAGAGATTGGACTTGTGTGTTCACAAGCCAAAGAATGCAATGGAACACCTGGAGCAACCAGAAATTTAGAAAGGGACATGGATTGGATTCTTCCTCAGAAAGAACACACCCAGTAGAACCTTGATTTTGAACTTCTGGCACCAGAAATATGAGAGAATCCATTCCTGGTGTTTTAATGCACCAAGTTTGTGGTCATTTGCTTTCACAACCCTGGGGATTAATTCCAGATTTTGGTAAAATGAAGTGGGGTGCCAGTAAATTCAATACCTAAAAATGTGAAGGTGCCTTTCAAATTGGGTGATGGATAGAAGCTGGAAAAATTCTGAGATATATGAGATAAAAAACCTAGATTGCTTTTAAAAGACCATCGACGGCATTATGGGCATCAACGGTGCTTCTGGCGAGGTCTCAGAAGGAAATGAGGAAACTTTTGCTTTGCTTGAAACTGTAGTGTAGGTGATCCTTGTAATAAAGTGGCAGAGAGTGAGTCTTCATTTGTTCTCTTTCTTTACAGAAAACGGAAACAATAAGCAATATACTTGGATATTTAATTGAGGAGATTTCCAAGGATGTTGTTAAAGATAAAGATGATATCTGGTTCTTCTTAGTGCTGTTAACATGTAGTAGCAAGATACAAACTGAGCATGGAATGTGAAATGAAAGCAACCAGCACTTGATGATTTTGAAGTCCCTAGTCTATCCTGACTGCAAAAAAATGGTAATATTAGGAAATGGCCATGTGTGCTGGTAACAGAGGATGTAGGGCATGGCAGGACAACGTTCTGCCTGTGACTCATGCATTCAGTCACCCATCTCAGCAGAAGGCAGGGTGGAGTGGGATTAGGCAGGAGAAACCTGTTGGCGACCTTCCTGTCTAACATGTGAACCCCCATTATATTCACAGGAGGGCAACCAGGTTTTTGAGAATATTTATGCAATACAAACACTGCCAGCTTGAACTGAAAGGGACAGACAGAGACCAGAAAAGGTGAAAGAAGATCGTGAGACTCCCCAAATTCTGCAAGCAGGAGTGGGTTGGTGGAGATATTCCATTGCTGACATGTTATATCCTTTTAAACAGCAGGTCCAGGACTTGTTGGGTGGGGAAAGCTCTGTAGGTGCACAGGAAGATGATGATATAGGAAAAGTTGCTGTCCTGGAAGCTGTGTGATACAGGTCTCAGCCCTGCTCAAAACCAACTCATAAATACACTGGCAGTCTACCATCATCCTCAACTTGGGTCTCTCCTCTCCAGACCTAGTATGGGGCACAGGGCTTTCAGTGGCTGTCTGCCATGGCCATGTGCAGTGCAGGGTGGCAATCTAGTGCTGGGCTCTAGGCCTGGCCTCTCTCCCTGGCAGGCCTAGAGTGCATTGCCCTCGTTGCCTTCTCCTACCAGCAGTGCTACTCCCAGAGTCTGTGTTACACCAGGCCCCAAATTTACTTTTTAAGCAGAGACATAAGAGGAAAATCAGAAAATACTTTGCATTAAATGAGTTAAATGAAATGAAAACAGAAAATACCAAAACTTATGAGATACAGGTAAAACATTGCTTAGAGGGAAATTTATAGTTGTGACTGCTATATTAAAAGAAGAAAGATCTCCAATCAATAATTTGTCTTCCACTTTAAGACAGTGGAAAAAGAAGAGCAGGCAGAAAGGAGGAAATAATAAAGAGCCTCAGCAGAGTTGCAACATCTACTCTCCAGTTCATTGGGCTCACCCAGGACAACTAACAAGGAAGTGAGGATGGACCACCACCACTCCAAGAACTGAGAGGGTCTAAAACTGCAAGTAAGAGACTCCTATCCATCAGCCATATGGGCCTGAACCCCCCCTCAATTGGAGGTGGAGTGTGCATCACCATCCCAGAATCCTCAGGATTGGGGAATAAAATATGGACAACAGTGGACTTACTGGTATTTTACTGTAGACTTATTGTGATTCTAGCAATGGAGGAAATTATATCATTGATGTAGAGACAGTGGCCACTGGAGGTGCTGCAGTTAGGGAGAGGGACAAAGAGGTGTAATACGGGGACAATTTCAGGACTCAAAATTGTCCCGAGTGACATTGTAATGGCAGATATGGGTCATTATATTATAAAATTGAGTGGGAGAGAATGTAAACTAGAATGTAAACTATAATTCATGATTGGCGGCAGTGTTCCAAAATGTGTTCATCAATTGCAATGAATGTACCACACTAATGAAAAAGTTGTTGAGGTGGGGAAGGGTGGGAGGTGTGGAGAGTGGGGCATATGGGAATCCCTTATATTTTTTTATGTAGCATTTTATGTAATCTAAGTACCTTTAAAAAATAAGTAAAAAGTATATTTAAAAAAATAAACACAAGGACATTTGATTCTCAATAAAGGTAACAAAACAATCCAATGAGGAAAAGAAAGTTCCTTGGAATAATACATATATTTTGAAAATGAAACTGGATGTCTACTTCATAATATACAGAAAAATTAATTCAATTTTTGATCTTAAAAAATATAAAAGCTTCAAAATATAAAGCCTTTAGAGGAAAACATATGAAAATATTTTCATGACTTGGTGCTAAGAAAATGTTTCTTACAAATCATTAAAAAAAGATTAGAGCATAAATTAACAACATAGAGAACAGTAAAACAATAAAGAAATCAATGAAACCAAAAGGTGGTTTTTGCAAAGAAAAACATTGATAAACCTTTGACTAGACTAAGCAAGAGGAAAAGGAGAGAAGACTCAAATTCTTAGAATCATAAATGAGGGGGGGGGCAACACTACTGACCTTACAGAAATAAAAAAGATCATAAAGGAATACTACAAACAACTGTAAGAACAACAAATTAGAGAACATAGATGAAATGGAAAAATTCTTACAAAAATACCAATGACCAGAACTGATTCAAGAATGAATAGACATATAGCAAGTGAAAAAAATTGAAAAATAAAACAATTTTAAAAACTACCACAAAGAGAAACCCAGATGGTTTCACTGCTGAATTCAGCCAAACATTTTTTTTTAAAGTGAATACCAGTTCTTCACAAGCTCTTCCAAAAAAGTGAAGGGGAGAGAGAACTTCCTACCCATTTTTTGAGGCCATTATTTCTCTGATACCAAGATCAAAGACATCATAAGAAAACTACAGACCAATATTTCTTATGAATTTGAATGCAAAAATCCTCAACAAAATACTAACAAACCAAATCCAGCAACATAGAAAAAGAATTATACATCATGATCCAGTGGGATTTTTCCCAGAACTGCAAGGTTGGTTTAATATCTGAAAATCAGTTAATGTAATAAGTAATATAATCAGCATAAAAACAAAAATTGTGTGATCATCTCAATAGTAGCATTTGTTATTTGTCAAAATCCAGTACCGTTTAATAATAAAAAATACTGAAGTAACTAGGAATAGAAGAGAATTCCCTCAACCTCATAAAGGATATCTACAAAAAAGCTACAGCTAACATCTTACCTTACTTAATGGTAAAGACTAATGCTTTCTTTATAATATCAGGAACAACATTGTAGTAGATGTTCTACCCAGGGGAGTTAGTCAAGAAAAAGAAATAAAAGGCATCCAGATTGGAAATGAAGATGTATAACTATTTCTAGTCACAGATAACATGACATCATATTTAGAAAATCCTAAGGAATTCACTAAAAACTATTAGAACTATTAGATAAATGAGATCAGTAAGATTTCAGAATATAAAATTAATATACAAAAATGAATGCAAGGAACAATATAAAATGAAATTAAGAAAAACAATTCCATTTACAGTAGCATCAATAAGAATAAAATAGGGAAGCAGATATGACTCAAGTGACTGAGCTCCTGCCTATTACCTGGGAGGCCCAGGTTCAGTTCCCAGTGCCTTCTAAAGAAGATGAGCAAGACAGTGAGCTGACATGATGGGCTAGCAGAGGTGGCTCAAGCAATTAGGCACCTTCCCACATGGAGGGCCCAGGTTTAGTTCCCAGTGCCTCCTAAAAAAAAAAAAAAAAAAAAGAAGACCAGCACACAACAAGTAAAACAATCAGAGGGTGAGGAGAAATAAAATCTGAAAAAAAAAAGAATAAAATATTTAGGAATAAATTTAACAAATGAAGCACAAAACTTATACTCTTGAAAACTATGAAAGAGTTTTGAAAGAAAGTAAAGAAGTAAATAAGTGGAAAATCATCCTATGTTTAGGGATCAGGAGACTTAACGTTGGGAAGATGGCAGTACTACCCAAATTGATCTACAGATTTGATGTAATCTCTCTAAAAAAAACCCAAAAACCCAGCTGAATTTTTTGTAGATATTGACCAGCTTACTCTAAAATTGATTTGGATTTGCTAGACTACCTAAAACAATCTTGAAAAGGAACAAAGTTGGAAGACCCACACTTCCTGGTTTCAAAATATATTGTACTACAAAGCAACCTGTAATCAAGATAATATGGAGGACGGCAGACTTGGCCCAGTGGTTAGGGCATTCGTCTACCACATGGGAGGTCCGCGGTTCAAACCCCGGGCCTCCTTGACCCGTGTGGAGCTGGCCCATGCGCAGTGCTGATGCGTGTAAGGACTGCCCTGTCACGAAGGGGTGTCCCCGTATAGGGGAGCCTCACGCGCAAGGAGTGCACCCCGTAAGGAGAGCCACCAGCATGAAAGAAAGTGCAGCCTGCCCAGGAATGGTGCTGCACACATGGAGAACTGACACAACAAGATGACGCAACCAAAAGAAACACAGATTCCTGTGCCACTGACAACAACAGAAGCAGACAAAGAAGACACAGCAAATAGACACAGAGAACAGACAATGGGGTGGGGGGGGAGGGGAGAGAAATAAATAAATCTTTTTTTTTTAAAAAAAAGATAATATGGAACTAGCACAAGGATAGACATATAGATCAATGAAATAGAATTGAGAGTCCAGAAATAATCTCAGTACATCTATGGTCAACTGATTTATATATATATATATAAAATTAGAGAAGTTGCGAACTTACAAAACAATTATGCATAATATGCAGAATTCCCATACAACACCCCTCCACCAACACCTTACATTGTTGTGGAACGTTTGTTACAGATTATGAGAGAACAACATCAGACTATTACCACTAACTATGGTTTATACGGTACATTTGGTATATTTTTTCCATACCCCTTCTATTATTAACCCAGTAACTTCTTTGACATGGTTGCTGTTAACTATACTACATAAGTTACATTAATTTATTTTCCCATGAATTTCCATATTCTTACCGTCTTGTAATAGTGATATATATTTGTTCTAGCTCATAATAAGAACATTCTTTTATTTGTACTATTTTTTAAAAATATCATTTTTTTTTCTTTTTAAAAAAATTATTCTTTTTTTATTTATTCCTCTCCCCTTCCCTGCCCCTCCCCCCGGTTGTCTGCTCTCTGTGTCCATTTTCTGCGTTCTTCTGTGTCTGCTTGTATTCCTGTCAGCGGCACCCGGAATCTGTGTCTTGTTTGGTTGTGTCATCTTTCTGTGTCAGCTCTCCTTGTGTGTGGCACCATTCCTGGGCAGGCTGCATTTTTTTTCGTGCTGGGCAGCTCTCCTGATGAGGCTCACTCCTTGTGCGTGGGGCTCCCCTACGTGGGGGACACCCCTGCATGGCACGGCATGGCACTCCTTGTGTGCATCAGCACTGTGCGTGGGCTAGCTCATCACATAGGTCAGGAGGTCCTGGGTTTGAACCTTGAACCTCCCATGTGGTAGGCAGACGCCCTATCCGTTGGGCCAAATCTGCTTCTCTATTTGTACTATTAACTACAATCCTCATTCATCTCCTGTTTCGCTTTTTATTCAGTCCATACATTATTAACTCACACTC
Source organism: Dasypus novemcinctus (assembly GCF_030445035.2). Taxonomy (NCBI): domain Eukaryota; kingdom Metazoa; phylum Chordata; class Mammalia; order Cingulata; family Dasypodidae; genus Dasypus; species Dasypus novemcinctus. The sequence goes on along the minus strand of NC_080704.1, from coordinate 186,252,131 downwards.
TTTAGTTGACATTTATATCTATAGATGTAATGCTGACCATTTGTTTGGTCAAGCAAGCACTGAGCTATTTGTATTACAAAGGCACTTCATGGACTTTAATCATCAGTGAGTTGATTGTATAGGTGGGTAATTACATCTACAATCAAGTGGGGAGAATTCCATCAGCAATGAGTGGCATATCATCCAATCAATTGAAGGCCTTAAAAGAAGGGATTTCAGCATTTAGAGAGAATCCCCATCTCTACTTCACATAGCAAGCATCTCCTGGGGAATTCAATGAGGATCTTCATCTAGGTCCCTGGCTTGCAGCCTGCCCTATGGAATTTGGACTTGTGCATCCCCATGCTTACATGAGACAATTTTATAAAATCTCATACTATTTACAATATCTCCTCTCAATTCTATTTCCCTAGAGAACTGTGACTGATAAACTAGACTACACCTTTCATCCACAATCCCATTTATAAATACGGGCAAATGATTTTTGGCAGGGATGCCAAGGCCATTCAATGGGGGAAAGAATAATCTTTTCAACAACTCATGCTAAGACAACTGGATATCCAAATGCATAAGAATGAAGTTGGACCCTTACCTCATACTATATACAAAAAGAAACTCAAAATGGATCACATACCTAAATGTAAGACATGAAACTATAAAACTCTTAGAAGGAAAAATAGGAGTAAATCTCCATCTCTTTGGATTTGGGAATGGATTTTTAGATATGACATAAAAGCACAAGCAATTAAAAAAATAGATAAATTGGACTTCATCAAAATTTAAAACTTCTCTGCATCAAAGGACATTATCAACAAAGTGAAAGGACAATCCAAAGAATGGGAGAAAAAATATGCAAATCATAAATCTGATAAAGGACTTGTATCTAGAATATATAAAGAACGCTTAAAACTCTAATTAAAAGAAAAATAAGCAAATTTAAAAATGGGCAAAGGAGGGATTACTACCAAGCAGCAACTGGTGATGCAACTAGAAAAAGACCTGGAATAAAAGGGGGAAATGGTAAAGACAAATGAGTTTATATGACTAAGAGACTTCAGATTGAGTTGGGAGGTTATCAGACGGGTAACGCTTATAGACAACTCAGCAGGATCTCAGAGACAGCCAAAGAAGATACAACCCCAGGTAGTGGTGCTCCTGAGGTCTATGGAGACACCCAGGTCCTATGGTCATGACAGATGACTCGGGAGTTCAGTGCCTCACCAGTGGGCCCTACTTTTGGAACTTGTGCTCCTGAGTGTGATGGAGCTGGACTCAGATGTGACTTCTCTAAACATGCCTCTTCTGTCACTTTTACTGAACCTGGGAGTGGTACTGGGGTTGGCATATGCCCAAGAGACATAAATCTCTGGGCTGTCCGTGCACCAGCTGGGCCCTGAGCCTCAGCAGAGTTGCAATACCTATTCGCTGGTTCATTGGACTTACCAAGGTCAGCTAACAAGGAGGTGAGAATGGTCAACCACCACACCAGGGGACCAAGAGAGTCTACAACTGCAAGCAAGAGAATCCTATCCATCAGCCGTGTGGGAGCTAAGCCCCATCTCAATTTAGAGGTGGAGTGGACATCGCCATCCCAGGGTCCTCAGGATGGAGGAATAAAATATGGATTAGAGTGGACTTACTGGTATTCTACTATAGAATTATTGTGACTCTAGCAATGAAAGAAACTGTATCATTGATGTGGAGACAGTGGCCTTGGGAGTTGCTGAGGGCAGGGAGATGGAAGAAGAGGTGTGATATGGGGGCATTTTCAGAACTTGGAGTTGTCTTCAATGGTATTGCAGGGACTGAAGCAGGACATTATATATCCTGCCATAACCCGCTGAATGGACTGGGAGAAAGTATAAACTACAGTGTAAACTATAATCCATGCTGTGTAGCAGTGCTCCAAAATGTATTCATCAAATGCAATAAATGTGCCACACTGATGAAAGAGGTTGTTGAGGTGGGAGGAGTGTGGGGAGGTGGGGATTGGGGGTATATGTGGACCTCTTATATTTTTTAATGTAATATTTTGTGTCATCTATATATCTTTAAAAAAGTTAAAAAAGCAATATTAAAAGCCATAGATGTTAAAAGCATACCAGCATCAAATTTCTTATTAAATTAATCAGAAAATAATAAATGTAATTAAAGAGTATCTTTCTCCTTAAAAAAATAAAAATAAAAATGGGCAAGGGACCTGTATAGACATTTCTCCAAGAAAAATATACAAATGGCTAATAAGTACATGAGAAGATGGTAGATATCATTAGTCATTAGGAAAATGCAAATCAAAACCATGGTGAGATACCACTACACCTGCTAGGATGGCTAGAATAAAAAAGTTAGCTAATAAAAAGTGTTGACAAGGATGTGGAGAAATTAGAACCCTGGTCCATTGCTGGTGGGAATATGAAATGGGGAAGCTGCTGTGGAAAACAGTTAGATGGTTCCTCAAAAAGTTAAATGTAGAATTATCCTATTTCTAGGAATTCCCTCCTGGGTACATACCTGAAAGAACTGCAAATAGGTTATTTAGCAGTATGTTGTTTCCACATATTTGTGAGTTCCCTTTTATTCCCTACTATTGATTTCTAATTTCACTCCATTGTGTTCATGGAACATACTTTGTATTATTTCTATCCTTTGACATTTATTGAAGTTTATTGTATGGCCTAGCATATGGTCTATTCTGGAAAATGTACCATGTGCACTTGAGAAGAATGTTTATTCTTTTGTTGTTCAGGGTAGTGTTCTATAGATGTCTGTTAGGTCTACCTAGTTTATGGTGTTTTTCAAGTCTTTTTTTCCTTGTAGATATTCTAATTTTTCTATCTATTACAGAAAGTGAGATATTGAAATTTCCACATATTACTATTGAATGGTTTATATATCCCTTCGTTTCTGTCAATTTTTGCTTCATGTATTTTGGTGCTCTGTTATTAGGGGCATGTATGTTTATAGTTGTTATATCTTCCTGATACATCAACCCCTTTGTCATTATAAAATGTTCCTCTATTTCTTGTAACATTTTTTTAAAAAGTCCGTTTTGCCTTATATGAGTATAAGTACTACAGATTTTTGGTGGTGTATGAAATATATTTTTTATCCTTTTACTTTCAATCTATTTTTAAAAAAGATTTATTTATTTTATTTCTCCCACTTCCCCTCCCCCTCCTCCTGCCCTGCTATTTTTGCCAGCTGTATCTATTTGCAGTGTGTTCTTCTTTATCTATTTCTCTTTCTGGTCTTTTCTTCTCATTTTTTTCTCCTCTATAATTCAGCAGGATTCGATCCTGGGGACCTCTGATATGGAGAGTTTCCCTGTTAGCTACATCACCTCAGTTCCTGGTTTCTGCTGCACTTAACCTTGTTTCTCTCCTTTGTCTCTCTTTAGATGCATCATCTTGCTGCGTGACTCACTTGCATGGGCACTGGCTCGCCGTGTGGGCACTCTCACTGTGTGGGCACTCCACTCCCCACGTGGGCACTGGTTCACCACGTGGGCCCACTTTCTCTCCTTCTTTTCCACCAGGAGGCCCCAGGGATTGAACATGGGTCCTCCCATATGGTAGGTGGAACCCTATCACTTGAGCCACATCTGCTTCCCTTTTCAATCTATTTTTATCTTTAAATCTATCTAATATATTTCTCCTGTAGACAACATATAGTGGGAACATATTTTTTTTATCCAGCCTGACAACTTCTTCTGTTTGATTTGATTGTTTTATCCATTCACATTTTAATGCTTTTTTGGATATAGTTGGATTTGCATTATTTGCCTTTTACTTTTATTATTATTTTTAAATATTTGTATTGTCTTTCTTTAAAAGATACATAGATCACACAAAAATTTACATTAAAAAATATAAGAGGTTTCCATATACCCCACTCCCCCACACACACTCTTCCCACATCAACAGCCTCTCTCATCAGTGTGGCACATTCATTGCATTTGGTGAATACATTTTGGAGCACTGCTACACCGCATGGATTATAGTTTTCATTGTAGTTTACACTCTCTCCCAGTCCATTCAGTGGGTTATGGCAGGATATATAATGTCCCACATCTGTCCATTGAGGACAACTCCAAGTCCTGAAAATGCCCCCATATTACACTTCTTCTTCCCTCTTTCCGCCCTCAGCAACTCCCATGGCCACAGTCTCCACATCAATGATACAATTTCTTCTATTGCTAGAGTCACAATAATTCTATAGTAGAATACCAGTAAGTCTACTCTAATCCACATTTTATTCCTCCATCCTGAGGACCCTGGGATAGCAAGGTCCACTCCACCTCTAATTTGAGAAGGGACTTAGATCCCACGTGCCTGATGGATGGGATTCTCTTGCTTGCAGTTGTAGACTCTCTTGGTCCCCTGGTGTGGTGGTTGACCATCCTCATCTCCCTGTTAGCTGATCTGGGTAAGTCCAACGAACCAGAGAGTAGGTGTTGCAACTCTGCTGAGGCTCAGGGCCCAGCTGACACATGGGCAGTCCAGAGATTCAAGTCTCCTGAGCATACAACAACCTCAAAATTAAAGCCTTTTATACCTCAAAGAGTTTATCAAGAAAGTGAAAAGATAGCCTACCCAAATGGGAGAAAATATTTGGTAACCATATATTTGACAGGAGCCTGATATCCAGCATTTATAAAGAAATCCTCTATTTCAAAAGAAAGACAACCACCCATTTAAAAAATGGGCAAGAGATTTCAACAGACACTTCTCCAAAGAAGAAATACAAATGACTAAAAATCATATGAAAAAGTACTCAACATCACTAGTTATTAGGAAATAAAAATCAAAACTACAATGAGATATCATCTTATATCCATTAGACTGCCAGCCATTAAAAAAACCGAGGACTACAAATGTTGGAGAGAATGCAGAGGAGTGGGAACCCTTATCCACTGCTGGTGGGAATGTTGAAAGGTCCAACCATTCTGATGGACAGTTTGGTGGTTCCTCAAAAAACTATGTATATATTTGCCATATGGTCCAGCAATTCCACTGCTGCGTATATACCCAGAAAAACAGAAAACAAAGACACGAACCAATATATGTATACCAATGTTCATAGCAGCGTTATTTATTATTGCCAAAAGTTGGAATCAGCCCAGATGCCCATCAACAGATGAATGGATAAACAAAATGTGGTATATACATACAATGAAATACTACTCAGCTATTAGAATGAATATAGTACTAACACCTGGGATAATATGGATGAGTCTTGAGGACTTATGCTTAATGAAACAAGCCAGGCATTAAGGACAAATACTACATGACCTCTCTGATATGAATTAAGCAAATCAAGCTATCTCAGAGAGCTAGAGACTGGAAGATAGTCTTACAGAAAATAGTAGGGGAGAGAAAGGTTGTTAGCCATCGCCCACACTTTTGAAATCTATGGTAAAGTGGAGGTATGTAGTTGTGAAGTGAAGGGATAAGATGGGAGCATAGGGATACTATTTGGTGGGGCTTTGTAGGCTTGTGGCTAGGGTTGGGAGGATGGGTCAGACAGTACTTTTATTATTTTATGTTTCATTTCTTTTTTTGCTCCTCTGTTCTTCCTTTATTCCTTTTTTTCTCATTAAGTGAATATTTTCTAATGTAACATTTTCATTCCTTTAATGATTTTTCACCATATTTCTTTCAGTTATTTTCTTTGTGGTTCCTCTAGGGTATGGGTTCTTAACCCTTGGGGGTCGGTGGAAAGATTACAGGGGGTCTGTGAGCTTAAACTGAAAAGATCAACTTACTATCTTTATTTTCTCTGAGTCTGATGTTGAGTGTCATAAAACTACCTGCCGCTGCATTCTGAGAAGGGGTCCATGGTTTTCACCTGGCTGGCAAAGTGGTCCATGGAACAAAAAAAAGTTAAGACCTCACCTATACAGTCAACTGGTTTTTGACAAACCTACCAAGTCCATGTTAACAGGACAAAACTGTCTCTTCAACAACTGGTGATGGGAGAACTGGTTATCTATAACCAAAAGAATGAAATTTGACCCTATCTTACTCCCTATACAAAAATCAACACAAAATGAATGAAAGACCTAAATATAAAGGCCAGGACCATAAAACTACTAGAAGAAAATGTCGGGAAACATCTTCAAGACCTTGTAGTAAGTGGTGGTTTCTTGGATCTTACACCCAAAGCATGTACAACAAAAGAAAACATAGATAAATGGAATCTCCTGAAAATTAAACACTTTTGTACCTCAAAGGACTTTGTCAAAAGGGTGGAAAGGCAGATGAAAAAAAATATTTGTAAATCACATGTCTGATAAGGGTTTAATATCCATGATATATAAAGAGATGTTAAAACTGGACAATAAAAAGACAAACAACCCTGTTTAAAAATGGGCAAAGACCTGAATAGACATTTGTTCAAAGAAGAAATACAAATGGCAAAAAAAAAACATGAAAAAATGCTCAACATCACTAATGATTGGGAAATGCAAATCAAAACTACAATGAGATATCATTTCAAACCTATCAGAATGGCCACTCTTAAAAAGACAGAGAACTACAAGTTTAGAGAGGATGTGGAGAGAAGGAACACTTATTCACTTTTAGTGGGAATGCAGAATGGTATGGCCACTGTGGACAACTGTTTGGCTGTTCCTAAAGAAGTTGAATGTAGACTTGCCATGTGACCCTGCAATACCACTACTGTGTATATACCCAGAAGAGCTGAGAGCAGTGACATGAATAGACATCTGCACACCTTAGTTCATAGTGGCATTATTAACGATTGCCAAAAGTTGGAAACAACCTAGGTGTCCATCAACTGATGAATAGATAAACAACCTGTGGTGTATTCACATGATGGAATATTATGCAGCTGTATAAAAAATGAAGCTGTAAAGCATTTGACAACATGGATGGACCTGGAGGACATCGTGTTGAGCAAAGCAAGTCAGACATGAAAGGACAAATACTGTATGATTGTGTTACTATGAACCAAATATATTGTGTAACATATTGTATGATTTTAAAAAATTATATGTATCTAGTACATTAATTGAGAAATGTATGTTTTTATTCAACTATATTTTCTTTTTATAATTATTGTTTATATTTTCATTTATTAAATGTACAAAATAAAATTTTAAAAAAGAAAAAGAAAAAAAACCCTAAGAACCCCTACTCTAGGGCTTACCATACACCTATTAACTTATCGGATTCTACTTCAGATTCATACTAAATTCTAATGAGATATAGAAGTATTACTCCTGTGTACTCTATTCCCTTTTCTTCCTTTTTGTGGTATTTTTGTTATACATATTATATCTATTAACATTACATACTCAACAGTATATTGTTGTAAGTATGATTTCGCCATCTATAGTCATTTCTTTAGCCTAATTCAGTTTTGCTTCTACCTCCCTCCTTTGTTCTGTTATTGGCAAGTATACTATACATCTATTACTTTTATATGTGTTATGGGCTCAATAATACATTATATGCGTATTATTTATACTATTATTTTTAGCTCAGTTAAAAGAATAAGGGAGAAAATATGCATTTTTTACTCTCTTTATTTACATAGTTATGTTTCATGGTGCTCTTTTTTTTAATGTGTGGTTTTGAATTACTATCTGGAATTACTTGCTTTAAATATGAACTGTTAGAATTTCTTATAAGGAATGTCTACTAGCTATAAATTCTGTTTTCTTTAGTCTGGTAAAGTCTACATTTCACCCTTATTTTTGAAACATATCTTTGGTGGGTATACAAATCTCGGTTGACAGTTTTTTTCCTTTGAGCCCTCTGATTGTCCCACTACCTTCTTCCCTCCATTGTTTCTACTGAGAAGTCAGCTGTTAATTTTAGTGGGTGTAGGAGTTTTATATAATTATAAATTCCAAAAATAGATATTGGATTATGTTTGTAAACTGGTCTGTACCTGGGCATGATTAAATTATGATTAAGGCTTTGATTGGGCCATGTAAATGGTTGGGGACTCACAGAAAAGAGACGTGGCAAAAAACAGAATTAGAGTTTTTAATGTTGGAGTTTTTGATGCTGGAGTCTTGAGCTGGAGCCCCAGGAAATAAGCACACAGAGGAGCTTGGTTTTGAGGAAAAAGAAGCAAGCCCCAGGAAGAGAAGAACCCAGGAAGCCTGAACCCTGGCAGATGTCAGCAGCCATACTGCTTCAACACATGGCAATAAACTTTGGTGAGGGAAGTAAGTTTTTATGGTTTATGGCCTGGTATCTGTAAGCTCCTACCCCAAATAAATACCCTTTATAAAAGCCAACCCGTTTCTGGTATTTTGCATCAGCACCCCTTTGGCTGACTAATACAGTGGGGTTCTCTTTTAAGTGATGAGTTGTTTCATTCTTGCTGCTTTCAAGAGTTTATCCTACTTGTTGACTTCCAGCTTTTTTACTATGACATGTCTTTTAAAAAAATCTCTTTGTGTTTATTCTACCTGGAGTTTGTTAGGCTTCCTAGATATATAGAGTATTGTTTTTCAATAAATTTAGGAAATTTTCAGCCATTATTTCTTTGAATGGTTTTTCTTCTTCTTTCTCTGTCTTCTCTCTTTGCACTTCCATTTCAATATGCTGGTGTGTTTTATGGTGTCCCACATTTCTCTGAGGTAATGTTCATTTTTCATCATTCTTTTTTCTCTCTATTCTTTGACTTGCATAATCTCTGTTTGCCTTCAGGTTTGCTAATTCTTCTGCTAATCCAAATCTGCTGAGCCCCTCTAGTGAATTTTAAATTTCAGTTTCTGTAATTTTAAACCCCCAAGTTTCCATTTATTTATTTATCATTTCTGATTTCTTTATTGATGATCTCTGTTTGATGTGGCATTGTCATCATACCTTCCTTTGCTTTTTAAATTCTGTTTACCATTCATTGTGTGAATATATTGATATGGTTACTTTGAAGTCTTTTTCTGTTAAATGTGATATCTGGTCACTCTTGCAGGCAGTTTTTATTGTTACTGTCCAGCTCCTTCCCCAGTATATGGGTCATATTTTCCTGTGGGTTTTTTTTTGTTTTTTGTTTTTGCATGTATTGTCATTTTTTTGTTGGCAAACCAACATGACATTTTAGGTAATATGTATAGCAGCTCTGGGTACTGGTGGAAACCCCTCTTCCCTGGGGTTAGCAGTGGGGTGGTGACCTCACTCTCCCCAACCCATGGGGAACAGGCCCATCCCCTCAGAGGAGTGGGATAAGAGACTTCACTCTCACTAGCACTGGGGGATGTGCTCGATCGTCCTTGTAGCGTGCTTCAGTCGAACTCACCTTGAGTAATGGGCTAAAACATCCACCCTCTTCAAATTCTGGGACTAATTCACCCTCTCTGTACAAATGGGTGGGATGCCTTTCTTTTTTAAAGAATTTTTTCTACCTCCCCCCCCTCCCCGCACCCATTGTCTGCTCTCTGTGTCCATTTGCTGTGTGTTCTTCTTTGCTTGGATTCTTGTCAGTGGCACCAGAAATCTGTGTCTCTTTTTGTTGCATCATCTTGCTGCATCAACTCTGAATGGGTGGCACCACTCCTGGGCAGGCTACACTTTTATCACATGGGGTGGCTCTCCTTGAGGGGCACACTCTTTGTGCATGGGACTGCCCTACATGGGGGACACCCCTGCATGGCACCACACTCCTTGCGCACATCAGCACTGCACATGGGCCAGCTCACCACACGGGTCAGGAGACCCTGGGTTTGAACCCTGGACCTCCTATATGGTAGGGAGATGCTCTATCGGTTGAGCCAAATCCACTTCCCGGGATACCTCTCTTGACCCAAGGAGATGTCTTAATTTCAGAACTTAGCTTCCATGGTTTTCCTCTTAAAACTGTTTTCCCTTCCATCTCTCCCCTCCCTGTCCCTTTTAGTCCCGGCTGAGAGTGATTTCATTCATAGATATCTCTCAAAAAGCTTGCTGGTTTAGCATGCAGGAAGCAGGGGTCCAAGCCATCAGACAGTAAGACTTTCAACAAGTCTTTCCTAGAGAGCTACATTTTCAATCCTGACTTACAAGTTCCAAGTTTAGTTAATGCCTCAAATAGGGCACTATCAACTGGGAACTTGATTTCCCAGAACCTTAGAATTTCTGGAATCAGGCTCTGGTTTCTTTGTGCCCAATTCAGTTCTCAGCTTATCTGTATTCCCTCATATTTTGCTATAAGCTGTGAGGAGAAGCCAAGCAGCATTCTCTACATTTAGTTAGGAAATCTCCTTGGCTAAATGTCCAAGCTCAACACGTTCAAATTCTTCCTTCCAACATCAGGAGTCAATCTTGCTAAGTTATCTGCAATTTTAAAACATGGAATGCCTTTTCTCCAGTTTCCAATAATAGTTTCATCATTTCCTTCTGAGGCCTCATCAAAAGTCTCCTTAGTGTCCATATTCCTACCATCAGCCTCTTTGAAGCAATCTAGACCTTTTCTATCAAGCATCTCACAATTCCTCAAAAAATATCCCTTACCCATTTATAAAACCATTCCAGCATTTTTGGTAGTTGCAACAGACTGTACCCCACTGCTGTTACTAAGATGTATTAGTCAGGGTTCTTTAGGGAAACATAACTGATGAGATATCTGTAAATAGCATGAGGTTTTATAAAATTCTCTCACATGGCCATGGGGATGCACAAACCCAAATTCCACAGCACAGGCTGCAAACCAGGGGCTCTGATGAAGGTCCTTGATGAATTCCCAGGAGATGCTGGCTGTCTGACGTAGAGCTTGGAATTCTCTCCCTGAATGCTGAGCTCACTTCCCCTTTTAAGGCCTTCAGCTGATTGGATGAGATATCATTCATTGCTGATGGCAGTCTCCTTAGTTGATTGTAGATATAATCAGCCATCTTTGCAGTCAACTCACTGATGAACAAAGCCCATGAAATGCCATTGTATTACAATTAGCCCAGTGCTTGCTTGACCAGACAACTGGGCAGGATTACCTGGCTGAGTTGACACAATAGTCTTACCATCACACTAGGTTATACAGTTTCATGTTACATTTTTTAGCTTTCCTTCTAGTAATAAATATGTCCTTAGACTTTCCCTTTCAACCACTATCATATCCCTACAATAGCTCTACTAATCAATCACAAACAACTTGATGTGCTCTCACCATTTCTTTTCATTTCCAACGATTTTAAACAATGTTTTAACAAATTCTGCACAGATTAACCATCAGCCTTCCATTCTCTACCTTCATTCTATTTTCTAGTGACCTATATTCTAGTTATTTATTCCCTGAGTTTACACAATATATTTAGTTCATAATAGTGCAATCATACAGTATTTGCCCTTTAGTGTCTAGCTTGCTTCACTCAACATAGTATCTTCCAGGTTTATCCATGTTGTCATATGGTTCACAACTTCATTTCTTCTTACAGTTGCATAATATTTCATCATGTGTATACAACAAGGTTTGTTTATTCATTCATTGGTTGATGGACACCTGGGTTGTTTCCATTTTTTGGCAATTGTGAATAATGCCGCTATGAACATCGGTGTGCAGATGTCTGTTCATGACACTGCTCTCAGTTCTTCTGGGTATATGCATAGCAATGATACTGCTGTGTCACATGGCAAGATTATAGTCAAATTCCTTAGGAGCAATCAGACAGTCCTCCACAGTGGCGGTACCATTCTGCATTTTCACCAACAGTGATTAAGTGTTCTTATCTCTGCACATCCTCTCTAACATTTATAGTTTTCTGACTTTTTAATAGTGGTATGAAATGATATCTCATTGTAGTTTTGATTTGCATTTCCCTAATTGCTTTTGCTGTTGAACATTTTTTCATATGTTTCCTTGCCATTTGTATTTCTTCTTTGTACAACTTTCTTTTCAATTCTTTTTCCCATTTTTAATTGGGTATTTTGTCTTTTGATTGTTGAGTTGTATGATCTTTTTATATTCATGAATATTATACCCTTATCGAATATGTGATTTCCAAATATTTTCTCCCATTGAGTTGGCTGCCTTTAAACCCTTTTGTCAAAGTCTGTTGAGATACACAAGTGTTTAATTTTGAGGAGGACCCATTTATCTATTTTTTATTTTGTTGCTCATTGGGTGCAAGGTTTAAGAAACTACTGCCTACTATAAGATCTTGAAGATGTTTTCCTACATTTTCATCTAGAAATTTTATGGTTCTCACTTTTACATTTAGGTCCTTGATCTATTTTGAATTAATTGTATAAGATGTGAGATAGGAGCCCTCTTTCTTTCTTTTGGATATGGCTATCCAGTTCTCCCAGCACCATTTGTTGAATAGACCATTCTGGCCTAGCTAGGAGGGCTTGATGGTCTTGTCAAAAATCACTTGACTATAGATGTAATGGTCTATTTCTGAGTTCTTAAAATGGTTCCACTGGTCAATCTGTCTTTATGCCAGTACCATGCTGTTTTGCAACTCCAGCTAAGTAATATGCTTTAACATTGGGAAGTACCAGGTACAGTGGTGGGGACCGGGAGGGAGTGAGGGTTCAACAGTGAGCCCCTGATACTAATGACTATGCTTGTGAGCTGATAAACCCAAAATAAGAACAAGGCCTAGAGCAACTTTGTGCCTGGGAATTTCCTTCTGTCAGCCTTCATGTTACTCAAATGTGGCCAGTCTCGAAGCCAAACTCAGCATGTAAATGCAATGCCTTCCCCCCAGCGTGGGACATGACACCCGGGGATGAGCCTCCCTGGCAACGAGGGACCACTATCAACTACCAACTGATGATGCAACTGGAAAATGACCTTATACGGAAGGTTCAATGCGGATCAGCAGAATATCCATGTCTACATAAAATACCATGACTTTAAAATGCTGTTTGACCTAAAGTAAGGGGGAAATGGAAAGGAGAAATGAGTTTATATGGCTACGAGTTTCTAAAAAAGAGTCTGGAGGCTGGCAGAAGGTTTGCCCTCATGCACAACTGAGCAGAGTCAGAGAGACAGATAAAGCAGATACAACCCCCAGATATTGGTTCCTTTGAGGGCTAAAGAGACCCATGGGAGTTATGGTCATGGCCGATGGGGTTAACTACCAGGGCAGATGGCCCCTCTTTGGAAATGGTGTTTATGTGTGATCAATCTGGACTCAGATGGGATCTCCCTTCATAAGACTTTCATGCTAATGTGCTGGAGGTGCAGTTAATGTTGGGGTTTAAGATATATTTAGGGGATTTGAATCTCTGGACTGACAATGTGATAGCCAGATCCTGAGCCTCAACAGACTCCAGCACCTACAATCTGATTTATTGGACTTACCACACTCAGCTAAGATGGAGGTGAAGAAGGACAACCACCACACCATGGAGCCTAGAGTGATTACAACTGAAAATGGGAGGATTGCATCCAGCATCCAGGTGGAATCTGAGCCTCCTCTTGACATAAAGGTGCAATGGACACAACCAATCCAGTGTCCACATAGAAGAGGTGGCATTGGATTGGGAAAAGTGGACATAATGGACAAAGGGTATGGGGAAAGGCAGGAAGAGATGAGAGGTGGAGGCGTCTTCGGGACATGGAGCTGCCCTGGATGGTGCTTCAGAGGTAATCACCGGACATTGTAAATCCTCACAGGGCCTACTTGATGGAATAGAGGAGAGTATGGGCCATGATGTGAACCAATGTATATGAGGTGCAGAGGTGCCCAAAGATGTACTTACCAAATCCAATGGATGTGTCATGATGATGGGAACGAGTGTTGTTGGGGGGGGGGAGAGGGGGGGGTGGGGGGGTGGGGTTGAATGGGACCTCACATATATATTTTTAATGTAATATTATTACAAAGTCAATAAAAAATAAAAAAATTAAAAAAAAAATAAAGTGACATACTGACATCCAATTGTAAAAAAAAAAAAAAAAAAATTGGGAAGTACGTCTAACTACATTCTTTTTTTTTGTCTTTATTTTTTTAATATTACATTAAAAAAGTATGAGGTCCCCATATACCCCCTACCCCCCTCACCCCCTCCTCCCCCCATAACAACAATCTCCTCCATCATCATGAGACATTCATTGCATTTGGTGAATACATCTCTGAGCACTGCTGCACCTGACATTTTTCACTATTTTGAGCCCCTTATATTTCCAAATAAATTTGATAATTGACTTTACCATTTCTGCAAAAAAGCTTTTGGGATTTTTATTGGGATTGCACTGAATCTGTAAATTAGTTTGGGTATAATTGACATCTTAATAATATTTAATCTTTCAGTCCATGAACACAGAATATCCTTCAATTTATTTAAGTCTTCTTCACTATTGTAGCAAGGCTTTGTAGTTTTCTGAATACATTACTTTATGTCCTTGGTTAAGTTTATTCCTAAGTATGTGATTCTTTTAATCAGTCACTATTATAAATGAATTTTATTCTGACTTCCTCCTCAGGCTGCTCATCAGTAGTGTATAGAAATGCTAATGATTTTTATGTATTATTCTTGTATCCTGCCACTTTGCTGAACTCATCCGTTAGTTCTACTAGCTTTTTTGTGGATTTTTCAGGATTTTCTAGCTATAGGATCGTATCATCAGTGAATAGTGAAAGTTTTACTTCTTCCTTTCCTATGTGGGTGCCTTTTATTTCTTTATCTAGTCTAATTACTCTAGCTAGACCTTCTAGCACAGTACTGAATAACAGTGGTTACAGTGGATATTCTTGTCTTGTTCCTGATCTTAGTGAGAAAACTTTCAGTCTTTCATCACTGAGTACAATGCCTGTTGTAGGTTTTTCATATATGCATTTTATAATGTTAAAAAAGGTGCCTTCTATTCCTTTCATTTTGTGTGATTTCATCAAGAAATAATGATATATTTTGTTGGTGTCTTTTCTGCATCAATTAAGAATGCTGTGATTTTTCTTCTTCAATTTATTGATGTGGTTTATTATACTAATTTATTTTCCTGTGTTGAACCACCCTTGTATACTTGGGATAAAGCCAACTTGATCATGGGGTATAATTATTTTAGTGTGCTTTTGGATTCAGTTTGCAAGTATTTTATTGAGGATTTTTGCATCTATATTCATTAGAGGTATTGGTGTGTAATTTTCTATTCTTATAGTATCTTTATCTAGTTTTGGTAGCAGGGTGATATTGGCTTCATAGAACAAGACTGGTAGTATTCTTTCCTGTTCACTTTTTGGAAAAGCTTGAGCAAGATTGGTATTAGATCATCTTTGAATGATTGGTGGAATTCATCTGTTAAGCCATCAGGTTTTGGGATTTTTTTTTCTCTTTATCTATTTTTTTTAATGTTACATTCAAAAAATATAAGAGGTCCCCATATACTTCCACTCCCCCTCACCCCAGTCCTCCCACATCAACAACGTCTTTCATCATCATGACACATTCACTGCATTTGGTGAATACATTTTGGAGCACTGCTGCACCACATGGATAATGGTTCACATTGTAGTTTGCAGTCTCCCTCAGTCCACCCAGTGGGCCATGGCAGGACCTACAATGTCCAGGATCTATTTCTGCAGTACTACCCAGGACAACTCCAAGTCCTGAAAATGCCCCCACATCATATCTCTTCTTCCCTCTACCTACCCTCAGCAGCTACCATGGCCACTTTCTCCACCTCAATGCTATCATTTCTCCCATTACTAGTCACAATAGTTCTAAAGTAGAATATCAGTAAGACCACTCTAATCCATATTTTATTCCTCCATCCTGTGGACCCTGGGATGGTGATGTCCACTCCACCTCTATATTGAGAGTGAGCTTAGATCTGACATGGATAATGGATACAGTTCACCTGCTTGTAGTTGTAGGCACTCTCAGTCCCCTGGTGTGGTGGTTGACCATCTTCACCTCCCTATTAGCTGACCTGGGTAAGTCTAACGAACCAGAGAGTAAGAGTTGCAACCCTGCTGAGGCTCAGGGCCCAGCTGGCACATGGACAGTTCAGAGATTCAAGTCTCCTGAGCATACACCAAACCTAGCACCAACCACAGGTTCAGTAAAAGTGACAGAAGAGGCATGTGTAGAAAGGTCATATCTAAGTCCAACTCCATCACAGGAACACAGATTCCAAAGTAGGGCCCACTGACATGACACTGAACTCGAGAACCATCTGCCATGACCATGGAACATGTGTGTCTCCATAGCTCTCAGAAGCACCAGTAACTGGGGTTGTATCTACTTTGGCTGTCTCTGGGATCCTGCTGAAACATGCATAAGTGAAACCCCTCCGTTGACCTCCCAATTCTTTTTTGAACACTCTTAGCTGTATAAACTCATTTGTCTTTGCCATTTCCCCCGTTTATTCAAGGTCAAAAAGCAGCTTTTAACACTTGATCTACATGTAGGCTGAGATATTCTGCTAGTCTGAGTTGACCCTATTAGTCAAGGTCTGTTTCTAGTTGCATCACCAGTTAGTGATTGGTAGTAATCTCTTGGCACTAGGGAGGCTCATCCCTGGTAGTCATGTCCCACACTGGAGGGAAGGTAATGCATTTACATGCTGAGTTTGGCTTAGAGAGTGGCCACATTTGAGCAACATGGAGGCTCTCAGGAGGTAACTCTTAGGAACCCTGCAGCTCTAGGCCTACTTAATATTTTAGGCACACAGGCTCATAAGCATTGTCATCAGTGTCAAGGGCTTATCATTGGACCATCCTTTTTCATTGGTCTTTGCCATTGTCCTTGGAGTTTTGTTGCTGTTCGTTTCGGGAATGTGACCGAACTCCCCTGGGTAGGAACTCAGCACGCCCTCAGTTGTCATTGGTAACTGTAACTACTATGAAAATAACCAACATATATCTGAACATTTTTATGTACCCTATATACATGCCCTGGAGATCTCCCTCCCAACCATGTACTCCCCATCAATAACACCCCACACCGTTGTTCCTCCCCTGCCATAGTTGAACGTCTCTGTGGTCCAAAACTTCTTAAAAATGAAGCCTAATATATTGCCAAGTTCCATTAATAGTAAAATGGAATATGGTGATGGGTATAAAGGCTAGATATAGAATACATACTAATTTAGAAAAATAAAGTAAAAATAAATTGGCATATCAAAAAATGAAAAAATGAAAAAGCTTTGTTATTGATGTTTTGCCTTTCATCACTGCAATAGGTGTTGCGCTGTATGTACAATGGGAAGGCAATTTCTTTCATTTCTTCCTCGGTGTTTACAACCTTCCTTTTTTTTTCTAATTATTAAGTTTTTCTTCACAAAAGTTTTAGACCACAGCAATTCACATATACAATATAGGGTTCTCCCACATATCCAACATCAAACACTTTGTCCCTTCCCCAGCAATGACCTTTTTACATGTTCATATTATATTTGCTGGAGCTGATGTACAGATATTGAAACATAGCTTTCAGACATGGTTCCATTTTGGTTTGCATTATGGTTTATATTTTAGACTATACAATTTTCTAAATTTTTAGTTATCTTTTGTTTTATATTATGGTTTACATTTTAGCCTATAGACTTTTATACGTTTTTGGTGTAATTTAACATGTCTTATATCCGCCATTGCATGATCTTGTGGAACACTTCCATGCCCCACAGTTACACTGATTCCAACTATTCAATATATCTCTCCCCCACCCCTCAGGGCCCACAGTGACAATCTTCATTACTTGAAGGACCATATTCACAGATACTTGCAACAATGTTGAGGATTTGACAAACTCGACTGCTCTAAATCATTGGGAGCCACCAATTTTCTCGAGAGTCACAGTTCCCTCTGTTTGAGAACATCAGTCCTCCCCAGGATGTGGGTACACCTTCACACTCATTGTATGGGTCTCCACCCAATGATATAACACACTATAATAAAATGAGCACTCACACAGTCCCTAGAAGCCTGCCCTGTGTCAGATGCCCCCCTTTAAGCATCTTAAACATGTACCCTTCCTTATTATATTTTCTAAAGAGTTTTCTCAACATTATAGTTTCCACATACCTGACAATCTCCTATGTTAAAATGTTCCCCCTCTCCCCCCAATTTCTTGGGCCATCTGAACCATCCTTCCAACCCTAGCCACCCTCAAGCCCCACCTAAACTTATCCCTATGCCTCCATTTTATCCCTTCCCTGTACAAATACTTACCTTCAGCTTATCATAGATTTCACCCATGTAGGTGTCAGCTCACAACCTTCCTCTCCCCCCAACTTCCTTTAAGCCTATCATTCCAATCTCTGGCTTTCTGAGACAGATTGGTTTACTTATTTCATATCAGTGAGGTAATGTAGTATTTATCCTTCAGGTGCCTGGCTTGCTTCACTCAACATAAGATCCTCAAGATTCATCCATGTTGTCACATGTGTTTGTACTGTATTCCTTCTTATAGCTGAGTAGTATTCCATTGTATGTATATACCACGTTTTATTTATCCATTCATCTGTTGATGGGCATTTGGGTTGATTCCAACTTTTGGCAATAGTAGATAATGCTGCTATGAATATTGGTGTACATATATTATTTTGTGTCCTTGTTTTCAGTTCTACTGGGTATATAAACAGCATTGGAATTTCTGGGTCATATGGCAAATCTATAGCTAGTTTTTTGAGAAACCGCCAAACTGTCCTCCAGAATGGCTGGATCCTTCTGCATTCCCACCAGCAGTGGATGAGTGTTCCCATTCCTCCACATCCTCTCCAACAATTGTAGTCTTCTGTTTTTTTGATAGCCGCCAGTCTCATGGTAATGAGATGGTTTCTCATTGTAGTTTTGATTTGCATTTCCCTAACAGCTAGTGATTTTGAGCATTTTTTCATGTGCTTTTTAGCCATTTTCATTTCTTCTTTGGAGAAGTGTTACTTAAATCTCTAATATGCAGGATATTAATCTCCTATCAGATATATGGTTACCAAATATTTTCTCCATTGGGTAGGTTGTCTTTTCACTTTCTTGACAAACTCCTTTGAGGTGCAAAAGGCTTTAATTTTGAGGAAGTCCCATTTTTCTATTTGTTGTTTTGTGGCTTGTGCTTTGGTGTGAAGTTCATGAAGCCATTTCCGATTACAAGGTCCTGTAGATGCTGCCCTACATTGCGGTCCAAAGTCTTTATGGCCTTGGTTCTTATATTTAGGTCTTTGATCCATCTTGAGTTGATTTTTATATAAGCAGTGAAATGGTAATCCTCTATTCTTCTTTTGCATATGGATATCTAATTCTCCAAGCATCATTCTTGAAGAAGCCATTCTCCTGTTGAGTGGGTTTGGTGGCCTTGTGGAATATCATATGACTGTATATATGAGAATCTATATCAGAACTCTCAATTTGGTTCCATTGGTCAGGGTATCCACCCTTGTGCCAATACCATGCTGTTTTCACTACGGTAGCTTTGTACTATGTTTTGAAATCAGGTAGTGTGATTCCTCCAATTTCATTTTTCTTTTTCAATATGTCTTTGGCTATTTGGGGCCTCTTTCTAAATAAATTTCATAGTTAGTTTTTCTAGTTCATTAAAGCATGCTGTGTTGATTTTTATTGTGATTGCATTTAATCTGTAGATCAGTTTTGGTAGGATAGATATCTTAATGATATTTAGTCTTCCTATCAATGAACAGGAATATTCTTCCATTTATTTAGGTCTTTTTTGATTTCCTTGAACAGTGTTGTTTAGTTTTCTGTGTATAAGTCTTTTATGTCTTTAGTTAAATATATTCCTAGGTATTTGATTTTTTAATTTACTATTGTAAATAGTATTTGTTTCTTGATTTCCTCCTGAGATTGCTCATTATTGGTGTATAGAAATCCTACTGATTTTTATGCATTGATCTTATAACCTGCAACTTTACTGAATTCATTTATAAGTTCTAGAAGCTTTGTTGTAGACTTCTCAGGGTTTTCTATGTATAAGATCATGTCATCTGAAAATAGTGAAATTTTGACTTTTTCCTTTCCAATTTGGATACCTTTTAAGTGTCGTTCTTGCCTCAGTGCTCAAGCAAGTACTTCTAACACAATGTTAAACAGAATAGGTGGTAATGGGCATCCTTGTCTTTTTCCTGATCTTAGAGGGAAAGATTTTAGAATTTCACCATTGTAATGGATGTTAGCTGTGGGTTTTTCATATATACCCTTGATCATGTTCAGACAGTTTCATTCTATTCTGATCTTTTGCAGTATTTTTATCAAGAAAGAGTGCTGTATTTTGTCAAATGCATTTTTTGCATCTATGGATATGATCATGTGATGTTTTTCTTTCAATCTGTTTATGAGGTGTATTACATTAATTGATTTTCTTATGTTGAACCATTGTTGCATACCAGGAATGAAACCTACTTGGTCATGGTGTATAGTTCGTTTAATGTGTTGTTGAATACAATTAGCAAATATTTTGTTGTGGATTTTCACATCTAGTTTCATTAGTGATTGGTCTGTAATTTTCCTTTCTTGTGGTGACTTTGTTTGGCTTTGGTATTAGGGTAACGTTGGCATCATAGAATCAGCTAGGCAATGTTCCTTCTGTTTCCATTTTTTGGAAGAGTTTAAGCAAGATTGGTGTTACTTCTTTCAGGACTGTTTGGGGGAATTCACCTGTGAAGCCATCCGGCCCAAGGCTCTTCTTAATTGGGAGGTTTTTAATGACTGATTCTATCTCTATACATGTGATTGCTTTGTTGAGATTGTCAATTTCTTCTTTCATCTATGTAGGCTGCTTATGTGTTTCTAGGAATTTGTCCATTTCCTCTAAATTGTCCTTCTTGTTGGAATATAGTTTTTCAAAGTATCCTCTTATGATAGTCTTTATTTCTGTTGTGCCAGTGGTGATATCCTCTTTCTCATTTCTTATTTTGTATATTTGCATCTTCTTTCTCTTTTTCTTTGTTAGTCTAGCTAAGGGTTGGTTGATTGTATTGATCTTCTCAAAGAACCAGCTCTTGGTTTTGTTTATTTTTTCAAGTGCTTTCTTATTTTCTATTTCATTTAGTTCTGCTCTGATCTTTGTTCTTTGTTTCTTTCTTCTTCCGTTGGGTTTAGTTTGTTGTTTTTTTTTAAATTAATTCCTCCAAGTGTGCAGTTAGTTCTTCAATTTTAGCTCCTCTTTTTCGATTTATGAATTTATGGCTATAAATATCCTTCTCAGTACTGCTTTTGCTGCATCCCATAAGTTTTGAAGTGTTTGGTTTTTTTTGAAGATTTATTTTTTATTTATTTCTCTCCCCCCCCCTCCCCAGCTGTATGTTCTCTGTGTCCATTTGCTGCATGTTCTTGGTTTTGTCCCCTTCTGTTATTGTCAGCAGCACGGGAATCTGTTTTTTTTTTTGGTTGCGTCATCTTGCTGTGTCAACTCTCCGTGTGTGTGGCACCATTCCTGCGCAGGCTGCACTTTCTTTTGCGCTGGGCAGCTCTCCTTACAGGGTGCACTCCTTGCATGTGGGGACATCCCTTGGATATGTTGTGTTATCATTTTCATTAGTTTCAAGGTAGTTATTGATTTCTTTGAGATTTCCTCCTTGACCCACTGTTTTTCTAAGAGTATGTTGTTTAACTTCCATATCTTGGAGCCAAATCTGGGTCTCTGGCCCTTTCAGATTTCCAGCTTCATTCCACTGTTGTCAGAGAAATTATTTTGTATGATTTTGATCTTTCTGAATTCATTGAGACTTTCTCTGTGGCCTAGCATGTGGTCTATCTTGAAGAATAACCCATGTACACTTGAGAAGAATGTATATCCTGCTGTATTTGGGTTTAATGTTCTGTTTATATCTATTAGGTCCAGCTCCTCTAATATGTTGGTCAAAGTCTTTGTTTCTTTATTGATTCTCTTTTGAGATGTTTTGTCCAAAGTTGATAGTGGTGTTTTAACGTTCCCCACTATAACTGTAGAGGCATCTATTCCTTCACTTAGTTTTTCCAGTGTTTGCCGCACTTATTTGTAGGTGCCCTTGTTAGGAGCATAAATGTTTATGATTGTTCTTTCTTCTTGAAAGATTATCCCTTTCACTAATATGTAGTGTTCTTCTTTGTCTCTCACAATTGTTTTGCATTTTAAGTCTATTTTGTCTGATATTAATATAGCTACTCTTGCCCTTTTTTGTTTATTGTTTGCTTGAAAGATTGTTTTCGAGCCATTTGCTTTCAGCCTCCTTGAATCCCTGGGTCTAAGGTGTGTTTCTTGTAGACAGCATATAGATGGGTCATATTTCCTTATCCAACCTTCCAGTCTGAGTCTCTTGACAAGTGAGTTTAATCCATTGACATTCAGTGTTATTACTGTCAAGGAATTACTTATATTAGCCATATTTTCTTTGGATTTGTGTTTGTCATATTTTGTTTGACTTTTTTTTCTCTTTTTGTCTTTCTTTTTAGTTGCTCTTACAGTCTCCTCCAACTCTATTGCACTTGTTTTTTTTTTCTTTTTTCCTGCAGAACTCACTTTAGTATTTCTTGAAGGGCAGGATTCTTGTTGGCATACTCTCTTAATTTCTGTTTATCTGTGAACATTTTGAACTCTTCATCATTTTTGATGCTAGCTTAGGTGGATAGAGTATTCTTGGTTGGAAATTTTTAAATTTTAGTACATTGACAATGTCATGCCCTTGCCTTCTTGCCTGTATGGTTTTGGGTGAGAAATCAGCACTTAATCTTATGGAGCCTCGTTTATATGTGGTGGTTCTCTTTTCTCTTGCTGCTTTTAGTATTTTCTCTTTGTCTTGAGCATTGGGTAATTTGACAAGTATATGTCTTGGGGTAGTCCTGTTGGGATTTATGCTGTTTGGGGTGTATTGTGCTTCCTGGACATGTACATCCATCCCCCTCAATAGGTTTGGGAAGTTTTCAGCCATTATTTCCTCCAACACCGCTTCTGTCCCCTTTCCCTTCTCTTCTCCTTCTGGGATGCTTATAATGCATATGTTTGTGCATTTCATATTGTCATTCAGGTCCCTGAGTCCCTGGTGGATTTTTTCTATCTTTTTATCGATCAGTTCTACTCTCTGTTTGATTTCAGATGTACTGTCTTCCACATCACTAATTCTTTCCTCTGCCACTTCAAATCTTCTGTTATTTGATGAGAGTTTATTTTTGATTTCTTGAATTGTGCTGTTTATCACCATCATATCCAGTATCTTTTTGTGTATGGATTTCAATTTTTTCTGTATTCTCTCCATGTGTTTTCTTCATATTCTTAATCTCTTCCTTCTCTTCATCAATTTGGTTCCTAATATGTTTTTTTCCCCAAATTCTACTCAATTTATTCATTTTTTAAAAAGATATTATGATAAAAAAATATGAGGTCCCCATTTGCCCCCACCACTCCCACCCCACCACTCCCCCCACAGTAACACTCTCCCTCATCATCATGTCACATCCATTGTGTCTGGTGAGTACATCTCCGTGCATCGCTGCACCCCATGTCCCATGTTCCACACCATAGCCCACACTTTCCCACGTTCCATCCAGTGGGCCATGGGAGGACATACAACATCCGGCAATTGTCCCTGGGGCACCACCCAGGACAACTCCAAGTCCCGAGAATGCCTCCACATCTCTTCTCTTCCTCCCATTCCCCGCACCCAGCAGCCACCATGGCCACTTTTTCCACATCAATGCCACATTTTCTCGATTATTAACCACAATAGTTCATGAATAGAATATCATTAAGTCCACTCTGATCCTTACTGTATTGCTCCTTCCTGTGGACCTTGGCTTGGTTGTGTCCATTCCACATCTATGTCAAGAGGGGGCTTAGATTCCACATGGATACTGGATGCAATTCTCCTGCTTTCAGTTGTAGGCACTCTAGGCTCCATGGTGTGGTGGTTGACATTCTTCAACTCCATGTTAGCTGAGTGGAGTAAGTCCAATAAATCAGAGTGTAGGAGTTGAAGTCTGTTGAGGATCAAGGCGTGGCTATCATATTGTCAATCCAGAGATTCAAATCCCCTAGATATATCTTAAACCCCAACACCAACTACAATTCCAGTAAAGTAGCATGAAAGTCTTGTGAAAAGAGATCCCATCTGAGTCCAGCTCCATCACGCAGAAACACCAGCTCCAAAGAAGGGCCAACTGGCATGGCAGTGAACCCCATCTGTCATGACCATAGAACCTGTGGTTCTCTTTAGCCCTCAAAAGGACCATTACCTGGGGTTGTATCTACTTTATCTGTCTCTGAGACTCTGCTCAGGTGTGCATAAGGGCAATCCTTCTGAAAACCTCCAGACTGTTGTTTAGAGACTCATAGCCATATAAACTCATTTCTCCTTTCCATTTCCCCCTTACATTAGGTCAAACAGCATTTTAAAGTCCTGTTATTATATGTAGACAGGGATATTCTGCTGATCCGCGTTGAACCTTTAATTCAAGGTCATTTTCTGGTTGCATCATCAGCTGGTATTTGGTAGTGATCCCTCCGTGCCAGGGAGGCTCATCCCCGGGTGTCATGTCCCACGCTGGGGGGAGTGCACTGCATCTACATGCTGAGTTTGGCTTCGAGACTGGCCACATTTGAGTAACATGAAGGCTGTCAGGAGGAAACTCCCAGGCACAGTGCTGCTCTAGGCCTTGTTCTTATTTCAGGTGTATAGGCTCACAAGCATAGTCATTAGTATCAGGAGCCCACTGTTGGACCCTCATTCCTTCCTGGTTCTTACCGTTGCACCTGGGGGACTGCCGCTGCTCCCCTAGGGACCACGACAGAGCCCCCCCCAGCCAGTAACCCAGTACCCCCCCTGCTGTTGTTTTTAATTGTTTCCACTATGAGTATATCCAAACATTTCCATGCACCCCGGACACATGCCCTGTATAACTCCCTGTCAACCATATGACCCCTGTCAATAACATCCCATACCAGTATTCCTCCACTGCCATTGTTGAACTGCTCCTTTATCCAAAACTTCCTGAAAAGCAAAGCCCAATATAATGTCAGGTTCCCTTACTAGTAAAATGGAATACAGCGATGAGTTTAAAGGTTAGATCTAGAATACGTACTGATTTGGAAAAATTCTACATCCTATCTTTTTCTTTTCTTTTTTCCTAATTATTGAGCTTCTCTTCACAAGAGCCTTAGATCACAGTAATTCACATATACAATATACAGTACTCCCACACATCCACCATAAAACCTTTTCCCTTCCACAGCGATAATCTTTTAACTTATTCATATCATATTTACTGAAACTGATGTACAGACTCCGAGACAATAGCTTTCAAACAAGGTGACATCTGTGCTTACATTGTGGTCCATACATAGGCTATACAGTTTTCTAAATTTTTTAGTTATCCTATGTTTTACATTATGGTTTACATTATTAGTCTGTCGTCCCCTATATGTTATTGGTGTAATATTACATGTTTTATATCCATCCTTGTGTACTCTCGCAAAACTCCTCTCTCGCCCCCACATTTACCTTGGTTCCATCCATTCAACATCCATTTCCCCCTCCCCGTGGGGCCCACAGCGACAGCCAATCTCCATTTCCTGAGGAGCCACGTCCAGAGATACTTGCAACAGTGTTCAGGGCCTGACTTGCTCAACTGCCCTAATGCCCTGGGAGCCACCCTTTCTCTCAAGAGATACAGTTCCCTCTATTTGATGGCATTAGTCCTCCCCAGGATGTGGGTCCACTCCCACTCTCACTACTTGGGTCTCTCCCCAATGGTACAACCCACCCTGGCAAAATGAGCATTCAGACATTCCCCAGGAGTCCGTCCCGCATCAGACCATCCCCTCCGAGCATCCTAAACAGGTAACCCTCCTAATTATATTTTGATACGGTTTTCTCAGCATTTTACTCTCAACCAACACCTGACACTCTCCTATGTTCGTATGTTGCCCCTCCCTCCCCCCAATTTTTTGGGCAATATTACCCATCCGCCCATCCCCAGCCCCCCTCAAACCCACAAAGCCCCACCCAAAGGCAACCCCTTGCCCCCATTTTATCTCTTCTTTGTGCTCATACTTACTGTCAGCTCATCATAGATTCCACCCCTGCAGACGTCGGCTCACATCCTTCCTCCACCCTCCGATTTCCTGTAAGCCTATCTTCCAGTCCTTAGCTCTCTGAGGCAGCTTGCTTATTTCATATCATTGAGGTCACGTAGTATTTGTTCTTCAATGCCTGGGTTGCTTCACTCAGCATAAGGTTCTCAAGATTCATCCATGTTATCACGTGTGTTTGTAGTGTATTTGTTCTTATAGCCGAGTAGTATTCCACTGTGTGTATATACCACATTTTATTGATCCACTCATCTGTTGATGGGCATTTGGGTTGATTCCAACTTTTGGCGATAGTGAACAATGCTGCTATGAACATTGGTGTGCATATATCGGTTTGTGTCCTTGTTTTCAGTTCTGCTGGGTATATACCCAGCAGTGGTATTGCTGGGTCATATGGCAAATCTATGGTTAGTTTTTTGAGAAACCACCAAACTGTCCTCCAGAATGGTTGGATCCTTCTGCATTCACACCAGCAGTGGATGGTTTCTTCACATCCTCTCCAGCGTTTGTATTCTTCTGTTTTTTTCATAGTGCCAATCTTATGGGAGTAAGATGGTATCTCATTGTAGTTTTGATTTGCATTTCCCTGATAGCTAGAGATTTGGAGCATTTTTTCATGTGCTTTTTAGCCATTTGTATTTCTTCTTTGGAGGGAGAAGTGTCTGTTTAAATCTTTTTCTCATTTTTTAAATGGGTTGTTTATCTTTTTATTTTCAAGATATAGGAGTTCTTTATATATGAAAGTTATAAGTCTCTTATCAGATGTATGGTTGCCAAATATTTTCTCCCATTGTGTAGGTTCCCTTTTCACTTTCTTGACAAACTCCTTTGAGGTGCAGAAGGCTTTAATTTTGAGGAAGTCCCATTTATCTATTTGTTCTTTTGCTGCTCATGCTTTTGGTGTGATGTTCATGAAGCCATTTCCTATTACAAGGTCTTGTAGATGTTTCTCTATACTGCTTTCCAAGGTCTTTATGGTCTTGGCTCTTCTATTTCGGTCTTTAATCCATCTTGAGTTGATCTTTGTATAAGGTGTGAGATGGTAATCCTCTTTCATTCTTCTACATATGGATATCCAGTTCTCCAGGCACCATTTGTTGAATAGGCCATTCTCTCCCAGTTGAGAGGGTTTGGTGGCTTTATCGAATATTATATGGCTATATATATGAGGTTCTATATCAGAACTTTCAATTCGATTCCATTGGTCTGTGTGTCTCCTTATGCCAATACCTTATGCTGTTTTCACTACTGTAGCTTTGTAGTATGTTTTGAAGTCAGGTAGTGTGATTCCTCCAATTTCGTTTTTCTTTTTCAATATGTCTTTGGTTATTCGGGGACTCTTTCCTTTCCAAATAAATTTCATAGTTAGTTTTTCTAGTTCCTTAAATAAGGCTGTGTTGATTTTTATTGGGATTGCATTGAATGTGTAGATCAGTTTTGTTAGGATAGACATCTTAATAATATTTAGTCTTCCTATCCATGAACAGGGAATATTCTTCCATTTATTTGGTCTTCTTTGATTTCCTTGAACAGTCTTGTATAGTTCTCGGTGTATAAGTTTTTTACATCTTTAGGTAAATTTATTCCTAAATACTTGATTTTTTTATTTACTATTGTAAATGGTATTTCTTTCTTGATTTCCTCCTGATCTTGCTCATTATTGGTGTACAGAAATGCTACTGATTTTTGCACATTGATCTTATAACCTGCGACTTTACTAAACTCATTTATGAGTTCTAGAAGCTTTGTTGTAGATCTCTCAGGGTTTTCTATGTATAGGATCATGTCATCTGCAAATAATGAAATTTTGACTTCTTTCTTTCCAATTTGAATGTTATATCTGGTTCTTGCCTCAGTGCTCGAGCAAGTACTTCTAAGACAATGTTAAATAGAAGGGGAGACAGTGGGCATCCTTGTCTTGTTCTTGACTTTAGAGGGAAGGATTTTAAGATTTCTCCATTGTAAACGATGTTGGCTGTGGGTTTTTCATATATACTCTTTATCATGTTCAAAAAATTTCCTTGTACCCGATCTTTTGGAGTGTTTTTATCAAGAAAGGGTACTGTATTTTGTCAAATGCTTTTTCTGCATCTATAGATATAATCATGTGATTTTTTTCCTTCAATCTGTTTATATGGTGTATTACATTGACTGATTTTCTTATGTTGAACCATCCTTGCATACCTGGAATGAATCCGACTTGGTTGTGGTGTATAATCCATTTAATGTGTTGTTGAATACGATTAGCAAGTCTTTTGTTAAGTATTTTTGCTTCTAGGTTCATTAGAGAAATTGGTCTGTAATTTTCCTTTCTTGTGGTGTCTTTGTTTGGCTTTGGTACTAGGGTAATGTTGGCATCATAGAAGGAGGTAGGCAATGTTCCTTCTGTCGCGATTTTTTGGAAGAGTTTCAGCAGGTTTGCTGTTAGTTCTTTCTGGAATGTTTTGTAGAATTCACCTGTGAAGCTGTCTGCCCCTGGGATCTTCTTAGTTGGGAGGTTTTTAATGACTGATTCTATCTCTTTACTTGTGATTGGTTTGTTGAGATCAATTTCTTCTTTTGTCAATATAGGCTGCTTATGTGTTTCTAGGAATTTTTCCATTTCCTCTGAATTGTCATTTTTGTTGGAATATAGTTTTTCAAAGTATCCTCATATGATAGTCTTTATTTCTGTGGGGTCAGTGGTGATATCTCCTTTCTCATTTCTTATTTTGTGTATTTGCATCTTCTCTCTTTTTTTCTTTGTTAGTCTCGCTACAGGTTTGTTAATTTTATTGATCTTCTCAAAAAACCAGCTCTTGGTCTTGTTTATCTTTTCAAGTGCTTTCTTATTTTCTATTTCATTTAGTTCTGCTTTTATCTTTGTTATTTCCTTCCTTCTTCTTCCTGTGGGATTACTTTGTTGTTTTTTTCTTAATTCCTCCAAATGTGCAGTTAATTCTTCAATTTTTGCTCTTTCTTCTTTTTTGATATATGAATTTATGGCTATAAATTTCCTTCCCAGTATTGCTTTTGCTGCATCCCATAAATTTTGGTATGTTGTGTTATCATTATCATTTGTTTCAAGGTAGTCATTGATTTCTTTTGAGATTTCCTCTTTGACCCACTGTTTTTCTAAGAGTGTGCTGTTTAATTTCAAAATCATGGTGTGAAATCTGGGCCTCTGGCCCTTGCAAATTTCCAGCTCCCATAAGATTGGCAGCTATGAAAAAAACAGAAAAATACAAATGCTGGAGAGGATGTGAAGAAAGGGATGTGGAGGAAGGATGTGAGCCGACGTCTGCAGGGGTGGAATCTATGATGAGCTGACGGTAAGTATGAGCACAAAGAAGAGATAAAATGGGGGCAAGGGGTTGCCTTTGGGTGGGGCTTTGTGGGTTTGAGGGGGGCTGGGGATGGGCGGATGGGTAATATTGCCCAAAAAATTGGGGGGAGGGAGGGGCAACATACGAACATAGGAGAGTGTCAGGTGTTGGTTGAGAGTAAAATGCTGAGAAAACCGTATCAAAATATAATTAGGAGGGTTACCTGTTTAGGATGCTCGGAGGGGATGGTCTGATGCGTGACGGACTCCTGGGGAATGTCTGAATGTTCATTTTGCCAGGGTGGGTTGTACCATTGGGGAGAGACCCAAGTAGTGAGAGTGGGAGTGGACCCACATCCTGGGGAGGACTAATGCCATCAAATAGAGGGAACTGTATCTCTTGAGAGAAAGGGTGGCTCCCAGGGCATTAGGGCAGTTGAGCAAGTCAGGCCCTGAACACTGTTGCAAGTATCTCTGGACGTGGCTCCTCAGGAAATGGAGATTGGCTGTCGCTGTGGGCCCCACGGGGAGGGGGAAATGGATGTTGAATGGATGGAACCAAGGTAAATGTGGGGGCGAGAGAGGAGTTTTGCGAGAGTACACAAGGATGGATATAAAACATGTAATATTACACCAATAACATATAGGGGACGACAGACTAATAATGTAAACCATAATGTAAAACATAGGATAACTAAAAAATTTAGAAAACTGTATAGCCTATGTATGGACCACAATGTAAGCACAGATGTCACCTTGTTTGAAAGCTATTGTCTCGGAGTCTGTACATCAGTTTCAGTAAATATGATATGAATAAGTTAAAAGATTATCGCTGTGGAAGGGAAAAGGTTTTATGGTGGATGTGTGGGAGTACTGTATATTGTATATGTGAATTACTGTGATCTAAGGCTCTTGTGAAGAGAAGCTCAATAATTAGGAAAAAAGAAAAGAAAAAGATAGGATGTAGAATTTTTCCAAATCAGTACGTATTCTAGATCTAACCTTTAAACTCATCGCTGTATTCCATTTTACTAGTAAGGGAACCTGACATTATATTGGGCTTTGCTTTTCAGGAAGTTTTGGATAAAGGAGCAGTTCAACAATGGCAGTGGAGGAATACTGGTATGGGATGTTATTGACAGGGGTCATATGGTTGACAGGGAGTTATACAGGGCATGTGTCCGGGGTGCATGGAAATGTTTGGATATACTCATAGTGGAAACAATTAAAAACAACAGCAGGGGGGGTACTGGGTTACTGGCTGGGGGGGGCTCTGTCGTGGTCCCTAGGGGAGCAGCGGCAGTCCCCCAGGTGCAACGGTAAGAACCAGGAAGGAATGAGGGTCCAACAGTGGGCTCCTGATACTAATGACTATGCTTGTGAGCCTATACACCTGAAATAAGAACAAGGCCTAGAGCAGCACTGTGCCTGGGAGTTTCCTCCTGACAGCCTTCATGTTACTCAAATGTGGCCAGTCTCGAAGCCAAACTCAGCATGTAGATGCAGTGCACTCCCCCCAGCGTGGGACATGACACCCGGGGATGAGCCTCCCTGGCACGGAGGGATCACTACCAAATACCAGCTGATGATGCAACCAGAAAATGACCTTGAATTAAAGGTTCAACGCGGATCAGCAGAATATCCCTGTCTACATATAATAACAGGACTTTAAAATGCTGTTTGACCTAATGTAAGGGGGAAATGGAAAGGAGAAATGAGTTTATATGGCTATGAGTCTCTAAACAACAGTCTGGAGGTTTTCAGAAGGATTGCCCTTATGCACACCTGAGCAGAGTCTCAGAGACAGATAAAGTAGATACAACCCCAGGTATTGGTTCTTTTGAGGGCTAAAGAGACCCACGGGTTCTATGGTCATGGCAGATGGGGTTCACTGTCATGTCAGTTGGCCCTTCTTTGGAGTCGGTGTTTCTGCGTGATGGAGCTGGACTCAGATGGGATCTCTTTTCACAAGACTTTCATGCTACTTTACTGGAATTGTAGTTGGTGTTGGGGTTTAAGATATATCTAGGGGATTTGAATCTCTGGATTGACAATATGATAGCCACGCCTTGATCCTCAACAGACTTCAACTCCTACCCTCTGATTTATTGGACTTACCCCACTCAGCTAACATGGAGTTGAAGAATGTCAACCACCACACCATGGAGCCTATAGTGCCTACAACTGAAAGCAGGAGGATTGCATCCAGTATCCATGTGGAATCTAAGCCCCCTCTTCACATAGATGTGCAGTGGACACAACCAATCCAATGTCCACAGAGAAAATGTGGTATTGGTGTGGGAAGGATGGCCATGGTGCCTGCTGGGTGCGGGGAATGGGAGTTGTAGATCCCCCCAGGGCCCACTGGATGGAACGTGGGAGAGTGTGGGCTATGATGTGGACCATTAACTATGAGGTGCAGCGCTGCCCAGAGATGGACTTACCAAGTGCAATGGATGTGTCATGATGATGGGAGAAAGTGTTGCTGTGGGGGGAGTGGGGGGTGGGGGCGGTGGGGTTGAATGGGATTTCATATTTTTTGAATGTAATATTTTTTAAAAAATGAATAAAAAAATAAATTTTTGTATGTTGTGTTATCATTATCATTTGTTTCAATGTTGTCATTGATTTCTTTTGAGATTTCCTCTTTGACCCATTGATTTTCTAAGAGTGTGCTGTTTAATTTACAAATATTGCTGTGAAATCTGGGCCTCTGGCCCTTGCAAATTTCCAGCTTCACTCCACTGTGGTCAGAGATATTATTTTGTATGATTTTGATCTTTCTGAATTCATTAAGCCCTTCTTTGTGGCCTAGCATATGGTCTATCTTGGAGAATGATCCATGTGCACTTGAGAAAAATGTATATCCTGCTTTATTTGGGTGTAATGATCTGTATATGTCTATTAGATCCAGCTCCTCTAATAAACTGTTCAAATATTTTGTTTCTTTAGTGAGTCTCTTTTGAGATGTTCTGTCCAGAGTTGATAGTGGTGTATTAAAATCCCCCACTATAACTGTAGATGCATCTATTCTTTCACTTAGTTTTTCCAGGGTTTGCCTCATATATTTAGAGGTGCCCTTGTTAGGAGCATAAATATTTATGATTGTTCGTTCTTCTTGACAGATTGTCCCTTTCTCTAATATGTAGTATCCTTCTTTGTCTCTCACAATTGTTTGGCATTTAAAGTCTGTTTTGTCTCATATTAATATAGCTACTCCTGCCTTTTTTTGGTTATTGTTTGCTTGTAAGATTGTTTTCCAACCATTCACTTTCAGCCTCCATGAGTCTCTGGGTCTAAGATGTGTCTCTTGTAGACAGCATATAAATGGGTCATATTTCCTTATCCAATGTCCCAGTCTGAATCTTTTGATAGGCAAGTTTAATCCATTGACATTCAGTGTTATTACTTTCAAGGAATTATTTATGTTAGCCATATTTTGATTTGACTTGTGTTTGTCATATTTTGTTTGCTTTTTTTTTCCCCTTCTCTTTTTGTCTTTTTTTCTTGCTCTTACACTCTCTTCCAACTCTGCCTGTCCTGTTTTTTCCTTTCTTCCTGGAGAACTCCCTTTAGAATTTCTTGAAGGGAGGTTTCTTGTTGGCATACTCTTTCAGTTTCTGTTTATCTGTGAATATTTTGAACTCTCCATCATTTTTGAATGCTAGTTTAGCTGGATAGAGTGTTCTTGGTTGGAAATTTTTTTCTTTTAGTACCTTGACTATATCATACCACTGCCTTCTTGCCTCCATGGTTTCAGATGAGAAATCAGCACTTAATCTTATGGAGCTTCCCTTGTATGTGATGGTTTTCTTTTCTCTTGCTGCTTTTAGAATTTTCTCTTTGTCTTGAGTGTTGGATAATTTGACAGGTATATGTCTTGGGGTGGGCCTGTTGGGGTTTATGATGATTGGGGTGCGCTGTGCTTCTTGGATATGTACATCTGTCTCTTTCAGTAGATTTGGGAAGTTTTCAGCCATTATTTCCTGCAACACTCCTTCTGACCCCTTTCCCTTCTCTTCTCCTTCTGGGATGCCTATAATACATATGTTTGAGCATTTTGCATTGTCATTCAGGTCCCTAAGTCCTAGCTGGATTTTTTCTATCTTTTTATCGATCAATGTTACTATCTGTTTGATTTCCGATGTACTGTCTTCCACATCATTAATTCTCTGCTCTGCCTCTTCTAGTCTGCTGATATTTGCTGTGAGTGTATTTTTGATTTCTTGAACTGTGGTGTTCATTCCCATCGTATCTGTTATCTTTTTGCATATGTGTGCAATTTCCCCTCCAAGTGTTGTCTTCATGTTGTTAACCTCTTCCTTTACTTCATTAAATTTGTCAGTGATATATGTTCTGAGCTCTTTAATTACTTGTGCCAAGTTCTGCTCCCCTTCCTCGTTTTTAGTTTGTTCATTGGATTCAGCCATATTTCCTGATTACTGGTTTGGTTTGTAGATTTTTGTTGCTGTCTGGTCATCATTTTATCTTGACAGGTTTAATCAGTTCCTTAGCTTCTTTGTCTAGTCTTGGGGATTAATTAGCTGTTGTTTTTGAATAAGTATTATATCTTCTCTTTGTCATTTTGTTCTTCTTATTCTAATTTCTTATTGCTGGTTGAGTTCACTTTAAAGGAAAGTATTAGGGCCAGGGAAAGGCAATTTTGTAAGCAAGGAAAAAGTGTAAAGTAGTATTGGTGATAAATGTTAACAAAGTAATAATATGAGATCTGGGAGGATGGATATTAGATTCATGTAAGTTGTGTAGAGTTATAGCAGTAGGTAGAGTACCTATAATGAGGTAGTCGACTGAATATGGGAGGAATATGGTATGAATTAAAAAGGTAGTGTTTTCGTGAAAGAGGGAAAGAGAAAAGAAAGGCAGTAGTTTCAAGAGTGGATAAAAGACAGAAACAAAACAAAGGTATTAGAAATTAAGAGTTAGACACTTTGGGGATCAAAGAAAGGGAGGTGGAATATAGGAGAGAGAGTAGATGATGGACGATATGAAGATGTAGGGGAAAGGGGATAGTGTAGGTAGCCAAAATCAATTCACACAGAAATGAGGCAGTGGAGGATGAGGAAACCCAGCAAATGTGAGGTGTTCCCTGCAGCACCTATTGTATAATTAAGATAAAATAAAATAAGAAAAAATGAGGGACAAGAGAGAGAAAAAAAAAAGAGAAGAAAGAAAGAAAGAAAAAGGGGGTGGGTAAAGGGATGGGAACAAGTAGGGAAAAGAAAAAAAAAGATATAGAACAACCACAACAGCAACAACAACCAAAAAACCCTAAATAACTGGGAAAAAAAGACTTTGGGGGATATGCTGGGAGAAAAGACTAGGAGATAATGCAATGTTAGCAACCAGGACATTAAAAAAATAAAATAAAAATAAAAACAAAACAAGAAAGAAAAAACGGAAACGTTGAGGGCTAGGACATTCAAGGACCTCAGATGGACCTCAGGGCATGATGGATTCAGGGATGGAAAGTCTGTGATATTGAAGACTCAAGAGGTGTGAGTCTCTGGTGTGTTGGCCTCCAGGGTTTAGGGGACTCAGACCTGGCAACCTCAAATCTGGTCAACAGGGAGCCTGGGAGCACCGCAATGCAACACAGCCTTCAGGGATCCCCACAGCTGGGTGCCAGCCCTATGGGAGAGGTCACATCCGCAAACTCTAACCTATGTGTCTGTACCCTGCAATTCACTCACTCACTGGGGTCTATTCTGTGGATGTATCACCAATTAGACTTCAGGACACCTCCCACCCTGTAAGCCCCCAGAATGGGCACCTGGGGGCGCCTCTACACTGTAGCCAATTTAATGATGCAGATCAGTAGCCAGGCCTGGGGGTGGGGCTCCAGCCGGAAACGCTGATAACAGAGTCCAAAACCGAAATTCCCATGCTTCCCAAAATATTCCCCTAATCAGCTTCCAGTCGTCTCCCACCCTGCAGGCCCTGAAACAGTCTCCTGTTGATGTCTCTTTATTGTGAAAAATTTAAGGCTGCTTCAGACCCGCAGCCGGCCTTCGGGGGGGCGGGGCTCTAGGCAGAAGCGTTATTATTTGTGTCCGCAATCGAAAATTTCCCGTTTCGCAATAAAACTCCCGTTTGTCTCCCCACATCGGTCTGCGAAGGCCTCCTGTCCTGTTAGCCCCCCAGTAGCCCGCTCAGAGCTTATAACTTCCCCAGTACTGCAGAGCCTCCAGAAATCCCTGCTGCAGCACCGGTGCCGTGGCTCCGCCCACCCCAGGAGGGAGTGTCCTGCGCGCAGCTCCCACCTCCATGTAATAGAGCCTCAATTTTATCTTATGCATGAATTTTCTCTTACCTTCCCACCAAATCGATGTCCAGATACCTCCTGCCCTGCAAAATCCCGAAACAGCCTGGTGCCAAAGAATTTCCAACGCTGCCCAGCCGCTTCTTTGCAGGAGAGAATCTCAGGTGCGCTCACTCAGCCACCATCTTGCCCCGCCCCCCTCCTAATATGTTTTGAGATCTTTAATTACTTGTTCGGTGTTCTGCTTCTCTTCCTGGTTTTTAGTTTGTTCATTGGATTGGACCACATTTTCCTGATTATTGGTGTGGTTTGTAGTTTTCTGTTTCTGTCTGGTTATCATTTTATCTTGATGGATTTATTCAGTTGCTTAGTTTCTTTGTCTAGTCATGGAGTTTAATTAGTTGTTGTTTTTGTGTTCATGTTACGTTTTCTCTTTGTCACTTTGTTCTTTCTCTATTCTGTTGTCTTCTTGTTGGCTAAGTTCACTTGAAGGAAAATATTAGGGCCAGAGAAAGCAAAAGGAGTAAGAAAACGGGAAGTGGACTTGGCCCAGTGGTTAGGGCATCCGTCTACCACATGGGAGGTCCGTGGTTCAAACCCTGGGCCTCCTTGACCCGTGTAGAGCTGGCCCATGTGCAGTGCTGATGTGCACAAGGAGTGCCTTGCCACACAGGGGTGTCCCCCACGTAGGGGAGCCCCACACGCAAGGAGTGCACCCCATAAGGAGAGCCGCCCAGTGCGAAAGAAAGTGCAACCTCCCTAAGAATGACACCGCCCACACAGAGAGCTGACAGAACAATATGATGCAACAAAAAGAAACACAGATTCCTGTGCCGCTGACAACAACAGAAGTGGTCAAAGACGACGACACAGCAAATAGACATAGAGAACAGACAACCGGGGTGGGGGGGAAAGGGAGAGAAATAAATAAATAAATAAATCTTTTTAAAAATGGAGTAAGAAAAGAAAAAGCATAATAGTAGTATTGATAGTAAGTTTTAACAGAGTAACCATGTGAAATCTAGGAGAATGAATATTAGATTCATGTAAGCTGTGTAGAGTTATTACAGTAAGAAAAGTGGAGTACCTATAATGAGACAATAAACTGAATATGGGGAGGAATGTAGTATGAATTAAAAGGCCAGTGTGGTCAGGAGAGAGGGAAAGAGACAGGACAGTAATATTAAGAGTGAATAAAAGACAGAAAACAGAACAAAGATATTAGAAATAAAAAGTCAGAAAAATTGGGGACCAAAAAAGAGAGGTGGAATGTAAGAGAAACAATAATCTATGGAGGATAGAAAGATGTAGAGGAAAGGGGATAGTGTTGGTAGCCAAAATCAGTACACACAGCAAAGAGTAAATTGAGGATGAGGAAACAGCAAATGTGAAGTGCTCCCTGCAGCACCTAGTATTAAAAAAAAAA
This sequence comes from Dasypus novemcinctus, assembly GCF_030445035.2. NCBI lineage: Eukaryota > Metazoa > Chordata > Mammalia > Cingulata > Dasypodidae > Dasypus > Dasypus novemcinctus. Next base: position 186,215,211 of record NC_080704.1, on the reverse strand, counting down.
GAAGAGAAAGAAAGAAAAAAAAGGGAAAAAAAAGGGGGGGGGGGAAACAAGCAACAAAAAGAAAAAGAGAAAAAAAAAGAAAAGAAAAAAGGGCCATGGAGGGATAAAGAGGAAGGAAAAACAAGAAAACAAACCAACAAAAAAGGCCAGACAAAGTTTCAAGCAAGGAATCCTCTTTGCAGTTAAATAAAATGCTTCGGAGTCTGACATTCCCCCTTTCTCCCTTTCTCACTTCCCTTTCTCCCAGGGCAGCAGGAAAGCTGTCTGAGGGGTCCAGTAGGAGATTCAAGTGGGTCCTTGTTGAATCAACTCAGCATAGAAAACAATGACTCTTAATTTCCAGGGAGAGAACCCCCACACCTCACCTGGAACCCCAAATATGCTATTGGAAGCTTGGAAAGCACGTCCTATAGTCCCTCTTCCTTAGGTGTGCTACTGGAGGGCTAGTTGATTTTCTGACTCCACCTTCTCCCAGACCAAGTTTCCTATCCCAGGGCATTTTAGTAAATTGGGCTTTCTCAGCAGATTCGCCTCTCCTGTCTTCCCAGGCTCTCCCCAAGCCACCTGGTATGCTCCTCCAAGCCAAAATAAAAAGGGGGGTGGGACTAGAAATTTGAACCCTCACTCATTTGGCCCCTCTGCACCTTCCATCTAATCCTTCCCACTCATGAATTCAGTCTAAAACTGGAGGGCTAGGGTAATCCCAAACCTCAGGGAGCGCTGGATTTGGGAAAGGGGATTCCGGGATATTGCGGACTTGGGCTGTGTGGGTCTGTGGAATGTGGGCTACGGGGGTTTAGGGGACACAGACCTGGGGACCATGCATCTGGGGAACACGGGGCTTTGGAATGCCACCACACAACTGACACTTTTCAGGGAACCCTGCAACCACTAGCCCTAGGGCGAAGGGTCCTGACTCCCCACAACTTCTGACCTCAGTGCTAGAAACCTGCAGTTCTTTTGTTGCAGTCTCTCCAAATCGATGTCCAAATACCTCCTTCCTTGCAAGCCCCCAAAACAGCCTGCTCCAGGAAGATTCCAACCCTGCTCAGCCAGTCCTTTGCAGGAGAGATGTGGTACACTCACTCAGATGCCATCTTGCCCTGCCTCCTGGTCCTGGACTTTTAATCTTTGGGAGGTTTTTGATGACTGTTTCAGTCTCTTTACTTGTGATTGGTTTGTTGAGGTCTTCTATTTCTTCTAGGATCAGTGTAGGTCATGTGTTTCTAAGAATTTGTCCTTCTTGTCTACCTTGTCTAGTTTATTGGCATACAGTTGTTCATAGCATCCTTTTATGATCTCTCTTATTTCTGTGGGATCAGTGGTAATGTCCTGCCTCTTATTTCTGATTTTATTTATTTGCATCTTTTCTCTTTTTTTCTTTGTCATTCTATCGAAGGGTTTGTTGATTTTGTTGATCTTCTTAAAGAACCAAATTTTGGTTTTGTTGATTCTCTCTGTTGTTTTTTGTTGTTGTTGTTCTCTATTTCATTTATTTATGCTCCAGTATTTCCTAGTTCTTTCCTTTGGCTTGGTTTGGGAGTATTTTGCTGTTCTTTTTTTTATTCCTCCAGGTGTGCAATTAGGTCTTCAATTTTAGCTCTTTCTTCTTTTTTAATGTAAGCATTGATTGCTATAAATTCCTCTCTCAGTACTGCCTTTGCAGTGCCCTACAGGTTTTGATATGTTTTGTTCTCATTTTCATTCATCTAAAGATATATACTGAATTCTCTTGCACTTTCCTCTGACACACTTATTATTTACAAATGTGTTGTTTAATCTCCATATATTTATGAAATTTCGCTTTTCCCAGCCATGATTGATTTCTATCTTCATTCCATTATGATCAGAGAAAGTGTTTTGAATAATTTCAATGTTTTTAAATTTATTGAGTCCTGTCTTGTGACCCAATATATGGTCTATCTTGGAGGAAGATCCATTGTTACTTGAAAAGAATGTATATCCTGCTGTTTGGGGATATATTGCTCTATAAATATCTGTTAGGTCTAGTTAATTTATCATATTATCCAAGCTCTTTCTTTCTTTCTTTTTTTTATCCTCTGTCCAGATATTTTATCCAATACTGAGAATTGGTATATTGAAGTTTCCAACTATTACTATAGAGACATCTGTTGCTCCCTTCAGTTTTGCCTGTGTGTGCCTAATTATCTTGGGGCACTCAGGTTAGGTGTGTAAGTATTTATTATAGTTATTTCTTCTTGGTGAATTGCCCCTTTTATTAATATATAATGACCTTCTTCATCCCTTATAACAATTTTGCTTTTAAAATCTATTTCGTCTGATATTAGTATCACTACTCCAGATCTTTTTTGTGTGGCATATCTTTTTCTAATTTTTCATCTTCAGTCTGGTTGTGTCCTTACATCTGAGTTGAGTTTCTTGCAGACAGCATATAGATGGCTCATATTTTTTACCCATTCTGTCAGTCTATGTCTTTTGATTGGGGCATTCAAGTCATTAACATTCAGTGTTATTACTGTGATGTGTTATTACTTGATCCATTTTGTTCTTTGGCTTTACATTTTCGTGTCTTACTATTGTCTGACTTTTACCCTTCCTAATAATCTTCATTCATATACTCTTCTCCAATTATCTCACCCTTGTATTTTCCTCAGGCTATAGCATTCCTTTTTGTATGTCTTGTAATTCTGGTCTTTTGGTAGCATACTCTCAAGTTTTTGTTTGTCTATGAAGACTTTAACCTTAATTTTGAAGGAAAGTTTTGCTACATACAGAATTCTTGGCTGGCAATTTTTCTCTTTCAGTACCTTAAATATATCATACCACTTCCTTCTCACCTCCATGGTTTTTGATGAGCAGTCAGCATTTAATAGTATTGAGGTTCCCTTGTATGTGATGTTTTGCTTTTCTGTTGCTGCTTTCAGAATCCTTTCTTTACCTCTGATATTTTTTCATTCTGAATAGTAGGTGTCTCAGGGTAGGTCTATTCAGATTTTTTTCTGTTTGTGGTGTGTTGTCCTTCTTGAATATTGATATTTATTTCTTTCAAAAAGGTTGGGAAGTTTTTTGTAATTATTTCCTCAAATATTATTTCTGCCCCTTTTCCATTCTTTTCTATTTCTGAGATAATGATAATGCATTTGTGTGTATTGCACTGTCATTCAATTCCCTGAGAACTTGTTTGATTTTTTCCATTCTTTTCTATTTCTGTTCTTCTGTCTTCTCCAGTTCAGATGTTTCATCTTCAAAATCACTAATTCTTTTTTTAAAGATTTATTTTATTTATTTTTCTCCCCTCCCCCCCGCCCCAGTTGTCTGTTCTCTGTGTCCATTTGCTGCATGTTCTTCTTTTTGTCCACTTCTGTTGTTGTCAGTGGCATGGGAATCTGTGTTTCTTTTTGTTGTGCTATCTTGCTGCGTCAGCTCTCTGTGTGTGTGGCGCCATTCTTGGGCAGGCTGCACTTTCTTTTGCACTGGGCGGCTCTCCTTACGGGGTGCACTCCTTGCGCATGGGGCTCCCCTATGCGGGGGGCACCCCTGCATGGCAAGGCACTCCTTGCTCACATTAGCACTGCACATGGGCCAGCTCCACACAGGTCAAGGAGGCCTGGGGTTTGAACCGCAGACCTCCCATGTGGTAGATGGATGCCCTATCCACTGGGCCAAGTCCACTTCCCCAAAATCACTAATTCTGTCTTTAAGCAATTCAAATCTGCTTTTATGTGTCTGCAATGCATATTTATTCTCATCTATTGTGTCTTTCATTCCCATAAGTTCTGTTACTTTTCTTTGCAGGCTTTGAAATTGTTCTTTATGCTCATCTAGTGGCTTCTTAATATCCTTTATCTTTTTAGTCATATTTCCCTTCGATTCTTTGCATTGATTTAGTAGATTTGTGTGATTATCATTGATTAGCTGTCTTAAATTCTGTATCTTGTCAGGATATTTTGTTTGTTCTTTTGTCTGTGCCATCACTTCCTGTTTCCTAGTATGGCTTGTAATTTTTTTGCTGATGTCTAGGCATCTGGATATATTGATAAATTTATTCTGATGGTCAATCTCTCTCTTGCCTAGAGTTTTCTTTTTTTCACAGTTCTTATTTGATTTTGGTTTCAACTTATTCTAACTCTCTAAAATTTTCCAGCTTAAGTTATCAAAATCGGGCCAGTGACTCACTGACGGGGTGTGATTTTCTTCCAAGGATGGAGAAACAGAGACCTAGAGGCAGTTTTTCTCATTGCAATTTCCTGAATGGCCAGCAGATGGAGCATGTCAGCAAATCTTATCACAGAGGTGTTTCTTTCAATCTCTGCTTTCCCGTTTCTCCTGTGGCCAGAGTCAACATTCAAAGCGGCCTCTGCTGGCTGAATTCACTGAAGAGAGGCTCCCCTCTTCCCTTGTAACAGCTGACAAAGAGGAGACACCTATTCCCCTGTCAGTTGGGTGCAGTGAGCCAGGGATTTTATCTGGCTTAATGTCTTGAAGGTATAGGATGGGAATCCTTCCTGACTGCCATGAGGGCTTGGTAACTGAAGTTTGTCCTTTTGGCTTCTTCATCTCTCTGTCCCTTACCCTGCTGGGACTTACACAGCACTAGTATGCCGAGCCCCAAAGCAGGTCCTTCAGACAGTTTTTGGCTCTTTATCTACTGTTTTTGTGAGAGTCCTGTCTTACCTGCCTACTCTGATGCCATCTTCCAGGGACTCCGCCTATTCCTTGGCTCTTTCCTGCAAAGTAACCATCCTGTAATCTATGCTCTATTTTCAGTAGATCCACAAATTTCTTCCAAGTTGCTTTTTACCACAACTCCCATTGTTCTTGAGAGTACCCTTAGGCTTGAACTACTCCAAGCTCTGTTGCAAATGAAACCAGTTCTTTTGGGAAGAGATTAGGAGCCCTCTGTTTTTTCTGGCCTGCTTCTTCCTCCAGGCAAAAATCTGAGACAGGTCTCTCAAACGGGCTGGGAACCAAAGCAAACTTTTCTGAGTGACACTCCCACTCAGTTCAGTATAACACATATTAATAATTAAAATTTTTATTTTTCTTTACTTAGAAGGTCATTAAGTAGCAAATAATAATCGCCATGACAAGTCAAAAGAGAGACCATGGAAGAAAGAAAAAAAGCTTGTACTACCTTTAATGACACGACACTTTTTTACTCCTTTTTAAGCAAGGAGCCCCATACTTTTGTTTTTTACTGGACCCCACAAATTATGTATCCAGTACTACTTAGGGGTGCATTTAAAACATAAAACATATGGATGCATCTGACTTAATTGGTATTGGAATGCTCTAGGCATCTGTACTTTTAAAGGCACCCCAGAGAGGCTGTCATAGAAATTACAAATAAGCAAGAAGGTAAACCAACTGGAATAAACTCTGTGGTACTGGTTTAGAGTCAGCTATCAGTAGGAAGATAACACACACACATATAAAGATGGATAGATTCAGCTGGTGCCTTATAAGAGAGTGTTACCAATTCCTCTCTCATATACCTTATAATATTGCTGTCATTCATTTAACTTATCTATAAACTATAATCAACCAATGTATTACTATTATTACTTTAAACAGGTTTATTTTAGACTATAGTCCATGGTTAGTAGCAATGCTTCGACATGTGTTCATCAATTGTAACAAATGTAGCACACTAATGAAGGATTTTGTTAATGTGGGAGGGGTTGGGAGCAGGAGATATGGGAATCCCCTGTATTTTTATGTAACATTTATGTAATCTATGTATTTTTTAAAAAATCAAAAACTATATTTAAACCTCCCCCCAAAAACCAAAACCAAAAAGAATGAAAGAAAGTGTTTACTTTCATTTATTTTTTTCTCTGATGCTCTTCCTTTCTTTATGTAGCCCTTAGTTTCTGGCATATATTGTCCTCTCTTCACAACTTAACATTTCTTGCAAGGCAAATTTACTGGTGACAATTCCCTCAATTTTTATTTGTCTGAGAAAGTCTTTATATTTCTCCTTCACTTTCGAAGAGTAATTTCACTGGATATAGACTTCTAGGTTGGTGTTTTCTTTCTTTTAATACTTAAATTATTTCACTTTACTCTCCCTTTTTACAGCTTCTGAAAAGAAATTTGATGTAATTCTTATATTTGTTCCTCTATAGGTAAGGTATTTTTTTCCTCTGACTTCTTTCAAGATTTTCTCTTTGTATATGTTTTTCTGCAGTTTGAATATGGTATGCTTAAATATGTTTTGTTTTTTTGGGGGGTATTTATGCTTTTTGGTGTTCTCTCAGCTTTGTGGATCTGTGGTTTGGTGTCTGTTATTAATTTTGGAAAGTTCTTGACCATTATTACTTCAGGTATTTCTTCTGTTCCATTCTCACTTTCTTTTCCTTCTGGTGTTCTAATTATGTGTATAATGCACCTTTTGAAATGGTTACCCAGGTTTTGGAAATTCTAATCTGTATTTTCTATTCTCTTTTCTCTTTATATTTCAGTTTAGGCAGCTTTTATTGCCCTAATTTCAAGTTCATTCATTATTTCCTTAGTCATGTAGAGTTTATTGATGAGCCCACTGAAGACTTTCTTCATTTCTGTTACAGTTTTTGATTTCTAGCATTTAATTTTGATTCTTTCTTAGAATTTCCATTTCTCTGGTTATATTAGTCATCTGTTCTTGAATGTTGTATACTTTCTCCATTAGAGCCCTTACAATATTAATTATGGTTATTTTAACTTTTCTGTTTGATAATTCTAACTTGTGTGCCATATCTAAGTCTGGTTTTGACTATTGCTTTGTCGCTTCAGACTGTATTTTCTTGCTTTTTTAGCATGCCTTGTAATTTTTTGTTGAAAGCCAGATATGTTATATCAGGTAATAGGAACTAAGGTAAAGAGACATTTAGAGTGAGGATTTATGTTAATCTGGGTTGTATTTGATGTTTTCTGTAGCTGTAGGTGCCAGAGATGTCATATCCTTTAGTGCCCTTGTTTTTATCTTCCTTGTGGACTTTAGGTTTCCATAAGTACTCCTTTGCAGAGAGAGTCTACATTGCAGCTCTTTCAGCTATAATTCAAAACAACCAGGTAAGCAGATGGTAGCTATGTCTCTCTGAATATTCTCTGTCACCCTAGATGTCAGGGTGGTGGTTTGCCCTACTTTTCCAAGAAAATTAATTGACTTCCAGTTTATCTAGTTTTTTTTTCTCATTGTAAGGATGGGAGTGATGACTTCCAAGCTCTTGTCAGAGCTGAAACCAGAAGTCTATTCTAAAATATATATGCAAAGAATAACTAAAGCAATTTTTTAACAAAAGAAGAATGAAGTTGGAGTTATCATTCTATGTGATATTAAGGCTTTGTAGCTACATTAATTGAGACTGTGTGATATGTGGCAGAGGGATAGAGACATAGATTAATCTAACAGAATAGAAAACTGTGAAATAGACTAACACAAATATGCCCAACTGATTTTTAAAAAAGATTTATTCATTTATTTTCCTCCTTCCCCTTCCCCTCTCCCTCCTCCTGCCCTGTTGTTTTTGCTGTTTCTGTGTCCATTCACTGTGATCCTCTGTATCTATTTCTCTTTTTTGTCTTCTCATTTTTTTCTCCTCTAGGATTCACCAGGATTCAATCCTGGGGATCTCTGATGTGGAGAGAGGTTCCCTGTCAGCTGTGCCACCTCAGTTCCTGGTTTCTGCTGTGCTTCACCTTGACTCTCCCCTTCATCTCTATTTTGTTGTGTTATCATCTTGCCATGTGACTCACTTGCGTGGGCACTGGCTCACCACGCAGGCACTTGGCTCGCCACATGGGCACTGGGCTCGCCACATGGGCACTCACACAGGCACTCGGCTTGCCATGTAAGCACTTGGCTCACCACATGAGCAGTGGCTCCCTGCACAGGCATGCTTTCTCTTCTTCTTTTTCACCAGGAGGCCCCAGGGATCGAACCCAGGTCTTCCCATATGGTAGTCAGAGGCCTTATCATTTGAGCCCCATCTGCTTCCCCCCAGCTGACTGTTGACAAAAGTGCAAAAGCAATTCAGTTGAGGAGAGATAGCCTTTTCAACAAGTGGTGCTGGAGCAATTGGACATTGATAGGCAAAGAAAATGAACATCTACATAAACCTCACACTTTATACAGATAATGACCCAAAATGGATCCTGAACTTAATCATAAAATGTTAAACTATAAAACTTTCAAAAAAGACATAGGAGAAAATCTAAGGGATCTATAGGACTAGGAAAAGATTTTTTTACACTTGATACCAAAAGCATAATTCATTAGGGGAAAAATGATAAGCCGGAACTCATTAAAGTTGAAAACATTTGCTTTGTGAAAGACCTGTTAAAGAGGATGAAATGACAAGCTATACAGTGGGAGAATATACTTGTAATTCATATTTCTGACAATGGACTAGTATCTAGAATATATAAAGAACTCTCAACGATTAAAAAACAAAAAACAAAAACAATATAATGGGAAAATAGGCAAAAGACATGAACAGACATTTCACTGAAGAGGATATGTGGATGGCAAGTTAGAAAATGAAAAGATGTTCAACATCACTAGCCATTAGGGAGATACAAATTAAGACCATGATGTAATATCATTATACATCTATTGAAGCAGCTAAAATAAAAATAGTGACAATAGAAAACAGTGGTGAGGATATGAAGAAATAGGATCTCAAATGTTGCTGGTGAAAAAGTAAAATGATACAGTCATTTTTATAAAACTAAACATATACTTACCATACAACCCAGTGATGGCACCCTTGGGCATGTATGCCAGAGAAATGTCCATACAAACATCTGTACATGAATATTCATAGCAGCACTATTGGCAATAACCCACAAATTTAAACAACCCAAATGTCCCTCAGTAAGTGAATGGTTAAACAGACAGTGATATATCCATACCATGGAATACTCAGCAATTAAAAAAGAACAGTTGATACAGCAACTTGGATAATTCTCACAGGCATTGTGTTGAGTGAAAAAAAAAGCAAAACCATCTTAAAAAGTTACAGACTATATGTTAATATTCTCAAAAATGACAAAATTAAAGAGTAGGAGATTGATGGTTTCCTGAGGTTAGGGATGTTGATGGGGGGTGTGACTATAAAGAGGATGGTAGTTTGAGGGATATTTTTGTGGTGATGGAATAGTTTTGTTTCTGGATTGTGGTGGAAGTTAAACAAATATGCATATATAATCAAATGGCATAGAACTATACACACTTGTAGTACCAATGTAAATTTCCTAGTTTTGATATTATAGTATAGTTATGTATACTGTAACTGTTGAGGGAAACTGGATGAAGGGTACATGGGATTTCTCTGTATTATATTTGCAACTTCCTGTGAATGTATAATTATTTCAACCTAAAGGTTATTTAAAAAATAGTAGCTTTACAAGTAGAGAAATCTGACAGAAACCTCCTTAACTAAGTGATCAAGGTTAACATCACCAGTATGTCAGATTGATATAATGAATCACCTGATACTGTATGATGAGATGGGCTCTCTACCTCTGTGGTATCTTTCCCCAAATTCCATAAACCCAGTCTAATCATGAGAAAATAGCACTACGGTATATCTGACCAGTAATCTTCAAAGTTATCAAGGTCATGAAAAACGAGGAAACATTGAGAAATGGACAGACTGGAGGCAGTTAAGGAGATATGACTAAATGCAGCGTGGTATCCTGGATTGGATCCTGGAACAGAAAAAGGATAATAGTGGAAAAATTGTTGATCGGTAATCAATGCCCTTCAAAGTGTAGAGACCATGAAAGTCACGGAAAGACTGATAAACTGTTACGGATTGGAGGAGACTAAGAAGATATGATGTCTAAATGTAGTGTGGGATGAATTTGATCCTGGAACAGAAGATGGACATTAGTGGAAAAAACTGGTAAAATCCAATAAGATCTGCAGTTTAGTCAATAGTATTGTACCAAGGTTAATTTCTTAGTTTTGATAACTGTACCATGGTTATGTAAGATGTTGACATGGGAAATGCTGGCTCAAGGGTATGCAGCAGCTCTCTGTGCTGTTTTTGTGAGTTTTCTGTATTTCTTAAATTATTTCAAAATAAAGTTGTTGTTTTTTCTAAAAAAACCCCCTTGGGGGATTCTAATATATAGCCAGGGCTGAGAACCACTACTTGCACATCCACTTAGTCCTGCCTCATGGGTTTCCACTGTGCTTTCCTACTTCATAGCCTACCCTTCCTCCATAAAAATTGCCCTAGTCTGTAAGGATTTGTTCTCAAATGGTTGCTGGCCTGAATAGAATGAGGCGAAGAAAGGTTTCTACCACTGTCCCAAATATCCAATGTTACTAGTTTATGGGTACTATCTGGGTGCAGGTATATGGCATGAATTTTCACCTCAAGGATCTGTTCCATTGTGTCAAGCATCGTTACATGATCATTTTTCAAGATACACTTCTGGATTTTGGAACATGAATTCAATAAGAATTATGAGTCAGGTGAATTAGTGTGTCAGGGCTTTTTCCACAACTCCACAAAACACTGGATGCCTGTGGAGGAGAGAGCTAAATTTGTCTAGGTACCCCACAAGCCATTTTAATTCTCTTTCTAGACAGAGAAGGCCAGCCCTTGGTTGGAGGCAGGGGTCTGGTGTTGGGGGTGGTTAGAGTCAAGTCTTCAAGATAGCAAGGAGTAAGGATGGCCTCAGAGAGTGATGCTCTAGTCTTAGGTAGGGATAGTTCACGTCTTGGTTTGCAAACTCCTGTTGCTATGACAGTTTCCAAGGGCACACTTGTCTCATCAGAGCCTGGGGCTTATTCAGTTGTCTCCACCCTCTTCCTGGAGTGCCCTGCTTATTAAAAGGACTTTGCCCTTTATTTTGCTAGGATTAGTCATTATGGATTGGTGAACTGCCCTTTTTCCTCCTCCACTGCAGCTTTTCATCTGCACCCTGGAAGGGAGGGCTGTGTCTTTGGGCCTGCTGAGAGTCCTTCAAGAGAGCTGGTCTGAGAGAAAATTAAGAACAGCCGGGGGTAGACACAATGACATCATATGCCTCTAGCATAAAAGGCAGCTCAGAAACTCCTATTCATGATGGAGAGAAAAGTAATAGGAATTGGAGAAAGGGGATAGACTTGTGAACTATGCAAAGGCTGATTACTGGGCAAGACAAGAGAGATTAGGCTGGAGGCACAGGGGCTCCCCGAGATATTGGAACTCTTAATAAGGATCTACTAATAATGTATTTAGTACTTGGAATCTGTAACTTAACAGCTAGGACTAAACTTGGACAAACTGGCAAAAGCTGTGAAAATGCCCTGAGGCAGCTTTTATATAGTTAGGAGTAAGATTAACAAAACAAATGGTTAGAGAATGAGCTTTACTGAGTTATAAGTTACAAATTGGACTCTTTGCCTATAGACTTTCTTCTTTACCTGATTGTTCTGTATGGAATTAAATGGTTACATGTGAAAGTGAAAATAATTTTTTTGTTCTAAAGAAATAGAGTGCTATACAGAAATTCTGTTGCTTGTTTGGAGTGGTATATCCTTATGAAACTGAATGATTAATTTGTAGTGCTTAAAGGGATGTTAGAGATGATCTGGTTCGACTCAAATTTTACAAATGAAGAAAAATTGAGACCTAAAGAATTAGGTGATGTATCTTATCTGTAATCACATAGCTGTTATATGAAAGAGTTGTGGTTGAAACTCAGGCCTACCAGTTCCCAGGCAAGTGCTGTTTTCACCCTCACTTGTTTTACTTAGTCATACCCAAAATAAGTTCAAACTTATATTCCAGTATTTACCATTAATGACAGTCGGTAGCAATCACAGGTAAAAGTACACTACCTGGGACAAATCAAATTGCCTCTACAGAACTTGTTTAGTATCCAGCATATTAAGCAGAAAATCATGTAACATTTGGGCATCACATGAATTTAGCTCAGTATATAGTCCTTAAACACCTGCTGAGTGCAGGCCCTGCCATACACATCACTGTTGAGGAGGTTCCAGTGGAGGTGCACAAATGAATTGGAGGTGTAAAGCAGGGATATAATACATCCTGGTAAGACAGAATGAAAGACTTCTTGAGAAGGTGGCCTTGGGGACTGGCCTTAAATGATGGATAAAATTTCTACAGGCAGAGGTATTCCAGGAGGAAGGAATGCTTAAGTAAAAGTACCGTGGTGAAAAATTGTAGGATCCAGTTAGGGTGAGTAGTATTTTCATGTATTGAATGATTAGTCTGTGCTATGCATAGTGGTGAGTGCTTTACTTGCATTCTCTTATGTCATTGTGATAACAATCCGTAAGTTATAGGTCCTATCATCCCTACTTTACAGATTAGAAGACTAAGGTTCAGAGCCATGAATTAACTTGTCCTAGGTCACCTGCAAAGTAGTGGCATAACAGGAATTCAAACCCAAGTCTGATGGGATCCAAAGCCTAGGTTCTTAAACAGTCAGTTTTATGCTCAGAAATAAACAAGTAACTGGAAAGAAAGATTAGGACCATGCTATTTAGATGCTAACTGAAGGATCCTGAACTTACTGTGGCAGATTGTGAAGGTAAAGAGAAGCGGATTCTCCTGTAACAGGAAATGAAAGGTGAAGGGCTCAGCAAGTTAGAAACCCATGCACAGCTGTAAAACTTTTTTTTCCCCTCACTTGTGCTCTCCCTTCCTGGGAAGAAGATTGGGTTGAGAGGAAAGAAACCTCCCAGTTATTCTTAGGACTCTTGTGTACAATCTTCATCTTTTGAGGGGTTCTTTTTGTTCTGTACAATTTCTTGTCACTGCTCATGGTTTTATGTCTCAGGTAAGACCTATTTGTATCTGTGCTTTCTTGTCTAACTGGATAATTGGATTGCTTAAATTATAGTTCCTATTGTGTTATCTTGAACTGTAGGCCCTGTTATCTTTTCAATTAGTTTGGGTCTTTTAGGTATATTCTCCTCAGTCATAAAAAGAGGATTCATTAGTTGCTCATGAATATAATCTTTCTGATATTATCCAGAAACTCAGAGCAATGGGGAAGATCTCCTGCCCTTGCTTGGTAGTTAGATCCTCTTTTATCAACCTTAGTTTGAGATCCAGAAGGAGCAAGATCTGGGGGTTTTAGTTTTTGACCCTCCTCATGAAAGAAAACCTGAGGAGCCCTTTATGAAGTTGGCATTAGTTCAGGCAGAAGCACTTGTAGTTTTTTATTTTGAAATAATTTTAGATTTACAGAAAAGTTACAAAAATGGTCCATAGGGTTCCCTTTATCCAGCTTCATCAAATATTAATACCTTACATAATCATAGTAAAGTTTCAAAACCAGGAAGTTAACATTGATACAATATTAACTGATTTAGAAACCTTATTCAAGTTTTACCAGTTGTCCCACTGTGACAGTTTGACATTCTTTTATGAATCCCAAAAAAAGGAAGATGATGTTTTTTAATCTATTCCTGTGGGTGTGAGACCCTTTTGATTGGACTACATCAGTGAGGCACAACTCACGTTGAGTCTATGCCCTTTCACAGGAGCTGATATAAACGGAGACACGGAGAGACAGACACATAGGAAAAGGGGAGCTCTGCCATTTTTGACCCTGCCATCTGAAAGGAGAACTCAAAGATCACTAGCAGCCAAAGCTTAAGCACAAGCCTCCAAGAGGCTGGGCCTACTGAGCAGCTCAAGGCTGAAGAGATGAGCCTTATGTCTGATAGCTCACAGCTGAACTTGGGAAGAAAGTGGCGAAGCCAAGACTGAGAGAGGCGGCCCAGAAAGAGACAACCTGTCTGCCTGGTTGCTCACAGCTGAGCTCTGGGAGATGGTAGATTCTAGAGGGGAAGGCAGCCATCTTTACCATCTGGCAGGACACCAGGATCACCAACAGCAGACTTTGGTGAGAAAGCATCTCTGATGGTGCCTTGATTTGGATCTTTCCTGGCCTCAAGATTGTAAGCTTTTACCCTAAAAAAAAATCCCATTACAAAATCCAATCCATTTCTGGTACCTTCCATCAGCAGCCTTTGGTAAACCGAAACACCCACTAACATCCTTTTTGTGGTCCAGTATTCAATCCAGGATCCTGCTCTAATTTGGGAAAGTTCCTCAGTCTTTCCTTGTCTTTTCATGATGTGGACACTTTTGAAGAGTACTGATCAGTTCTTTTGTAGAATGTACTTCATTTTGGGTTTAATGTTTTCTTGTGATTAGATTGAATTTCTGCTTTTCTGGCAAGAAAACCCACAGAAGTGATATGTTCTTCTCAGTGCATCATATCAGGGGGTTCATGATTTTGATGTGTGTAATTATTGATGTTGTTGACTTTTTTATTTGGTTAAGAGGATGCCTGCCAGAATTCTCCAATATAAAGCTACTGTTTTTCCCTTTGTATTTAATAAGAATCTTCTGGAGAGATACTTTGAGATGATGCAAGTATTCTGTTTATCATCATATTTTTGCTCTGATTTTAGCATCCAGTGATGATTCTTGCTTGCAAAAATTATTGCTGTGGTGTTTCTATTTCTATCATTCTTTCTACATTTATTAATTGGAATTCTAATATAAATAAGAGCTCTTCCTCCCTCCAATCTTCTTTTCCTCCCTTGATCCCTCCCTTCCTTCTGAGTAGTATGAACTCATAGATTCTTATTTTATTCTATGGATTATAACACATGACTATCATTATTTTTTTGTTTAAATTATTCCAGATTTGGCCTTTGGGAGCTTCTTTATGTTGGCTTCTGTGGCATGTCCTTTCAACATGCTCCACCATGTCGAAGCATCTCCTTACTTTCTGGCAGCACAAGATATTGTAGGCTCATCCTGAATTTTCTTTGCCCCAGCCCTGGAATCAACCACTTCCCCAAGGAGCCCTGGTCACCTTATTGGAGTATTATATTAGAGATTGATCGATATCTATCTATCCATCCATCCATCTTCTGTCCATCCGTCTGTCCACCCATCCATCTTATCTCTCCATCTCTCTATCTTAAAAATCATGAGTTCATACAGATAGCTCTGATTCCAGTCTAACAACACAGCACTCATTCTAGATTTCCTTCTTATCTTATCTGTAACTCCTTTCTCCAAGAAAACCCCAGCACTCATTATCTATAATATATTCACATATTTGTTAATGCTAATATACACATACAGTAATTTCAGAATCTCATACCTTTCCCCTGCGAAAAATAATTTACTGACTAAAGTACAGTATTTGTGTACAGTTCTTTCTGTCTTTAGCTTTACAGGGTATACCAGTCAAAATACTGTTTTCCAATGTCACTTAGTTCTTTTTATCCCTACTTCCTTTGGTGTGGTTATATTATTCTTTTATAGTAACATTAAGGTCCTTTTTAACTGCTTATATTCTATTTAGGGCTCCTCCTCATTCTAGCTGATTATATTACTTATTTATTTTTTGCATGTCAAACATTACTATGGTTTTAAAATTCAGAACTATGCAAAAAGGTTAACTCAGACAAAGTGTCACTCCCCCATTATCCCTTCTACCTTGTTACCATCCCCCTTTCTTTTCACCCTGTTCTTACTGACTTCTGTAGGTAACCAAGCGCCTTAATTTATGGTTTACCTTTCCTGTATTTCTTTTATTCACAGATAAGCATATACCTATAAATTTTCCTATATGCCTTACTTTCTTACTGGAAGGGTAGCATACTGTAGAAATTCTTCTGCAATTTTCTTTTTTTACTTAACAGTATGTCCTGGAAATCAACCAATATCAGTTCCTAGAGATATTCTGAATTATTTTATTACCGCTGCATTAGGACCACATTATGTGGATGTATCACAGTGTGCTCAGATATTCTTCTATGGATGGGCATTTAGGTTGTTTCCAATATTTTGCAGTTACCAACGATGCTGCAGTGAATAAACTGGTACATATGTGTTTTTGTTTTGCTGGAGGTATGTCTTCATGGTTGATTCCTAGAATTAGGATTGCTGGGTTAAAAGGAAGTGCATGCTGTTGAACAATGTCCAGTGTATGGTGTGCTTACCTGTCCACTCTAGAGCTTTGCTTATTACAGTATTTTTAAGATGCTGTGTTGTAAAATACTGTTATATTTGCTATTTCCTGATACCATGTAGTTTTTTCCCCT
This sequence comes from Dasypus novemcinctus, assembly GCF_030445035.2. Lineage (NCBI taxonomy): Eukaryota > Metazoa > Chordata > Mammalia > Cingulata > Dasypodidae > Dasypus > Dasypus novemcinctus. Next base: position 186,199,142 of record NC_080704.1, on the reverse strand, counting down.
ATCATTTGAGTAAAAGCATGGCACACATACACAAAAAAAGAAGTACATGTGTAGTTTTGCTAGGGTATTGGCTAATACTTCTCCATTAAAGTTGTATCAGTCTGCATCCCCACCAGCATTATATAAAAGTGCCTGTTTTTCCACAGTTTGGCCAATGTGCATTTTAGTTTCACCAATCTGATAAATGAGAAAGGATATCTCAGTGTTGTTTGAATTTGCATTTCTCTAATTATGAATTGGAACTTCTTTCGTTTATTTAAAAGTCATTCATGTATCTTTTTTTGTGAATGATCTGTTCATGTGTTTTCCCCTATTTTTCTATTGGATTTTTGGTCCTTTGTCCCTCAATTTTTGACAGTTCTTCATATTTTTGGAAATTAGCCTTTCATACTATGTGCTACAAATATTTTCTCCCAATTTATCAGTTGTCTTTAACTTTATTTATAGGGTTTTTGTTGGGTCAAGATTTTTTTTTAATGTAGTCCAATTTATCAGTCTTATATTGCTAATGGATTTGGAGTCACAGTCAGAAAACATTTCCCTACATTGCGGATAAAGAGAAATTCACCTATGCTTTCTTCTAGTACATGTAGGATTTGGTTTCAGTTTTTATGAGTAGTTTCCTAATGTTTTGACATTTATTCTACTGTATGGTATGCAGTATGGATCTTATTTTATATTTTTCTAAATGGCTACCCAGTTTACCTAGCACCATTTATTTAAAAAATATCTTAGATGCCATCTACACCTCTTAGATAAATGGTTTGAGATGCCAGTTTTATTATATACTAAATTTCCATATATACTTGAGTCTATTTCTCAGCATTGCTTAGATGAGATGATGTTTATATCTGACCTCTTTCATTGCCCAGCATGTAGCAAGTGGCCTTCAACTAGGGATTTCTATGAGAGACAGAAGGGTAAGAACTCAAAAGCCAAAGTATAGGGAAGGGAGGCTCAGTGCCATTTCTGGCAGTCTGATACTGTTGGCTTCAATCCCATGCATTTCACGGCTCCAGCTGCACTATACATGGTAGACTCTAGCATGAAGCAGATGGTACCTTGGGGACTTTTTGGTGATTTAGGAATGCTCACTTGGGTATGCTGGGCCTTGCACTTCTGTAGTTTGCCCAAGTCTTTTGGGTGATTGGCTTACATTCCCCAGTGGAACAGCAACAATCTCCCAAGTGCAATGGCAAAGACCAATTAAGAAAGATGGCCCAACAATGAGCCCTTGATACTGATGACTATGCTTATGAGCCTGTGTGCCTAAAATATTAACTAGGCCTAGAACTGCAGGGTGCCTAAGAGTTAACTCCTAAGAGCCTCCATGTTGCTCAAATGTGGCCACTCTCTAAGCCAAACTCAGCATGTAAATGCATTACCTTCCCCCCAGCATGGGACATGACTCCCAGGGATGAGCCTCCCTGGTGCTGAGGGTTTACTACCAAGCACAAGCTGATGATGTAACTAGAAAAAGACCTTGAATAAAAGCATCAACCTTTTTAAAATTTCTTTTAACAGTCAGTTGTAGTTTTCTGAATACATGTGCTTTATTTTTTTGTCTTTTTTTTTTAATGTTACATTAAAAAAATATGAGGTCCCCATATACCCCCCACCTCCCTCACCCCACTCCTCCCCCCATAACAACAACCTCCTCAATCATTATGAGACATTCATTGCATTTGGTGAATACATCTCTTAGCACCGCTGCACCTCATGGTCAATGGTCCACATCATAGCCCACACTCTCCCACAGTCCATCCAGTGGGCCATGGGAGGACATACAATGTCTGCTAACTGTCCCTGCAGCACCACCCAGGACAACTCCAACCCCCGAAAATGCCCCCACATCACATCTCTCCCTCCCACTCCCTACCCCAGCAGCCACCATGGCCACTTTCTCCACACCATTTCCACATTTTCTTTGATTACTAATCACAATAATTCATGAATTGAATATCAGTAAGTCCACTCTAATCCATACTCTATTCCTCCCTCCTGTGGACCTTAGAATGGTTGTGTCCACTCCATATCTATATCAAGAGGGGGCTTAGATTCCACATGGATGCTGGACGCAATTCTCCTGCTTTCAGTTGTTGGCACTCTTGGCTCCCTGGTGCGGTGGTTGACCTTCTTCACCTCCATGTTAGCTGACTGGGGTAAGTCCAATAAACCAGAGTGTAGGAGTTGCAAGTCTGTTGAGGCTCAGGGCCTGGCTATCACATGGTCAGTCCAGAGATTCAGATCCCCTGGGTATACACTAAACCCCAGCACCAACTACAGATCCAGTAAAAGTAACAAGAGAGGCTTGTGGACAAAGATCACATCTGAGTCCAGCTCCATCACACAAAAACACAAACTCCAAAGTAGGGCCAACTGACATGACACTGAACTCCATCTGCCATGACCATAGAACCTGTGGGTCTCTGTAGCTCTCAGAAGAACCAATACCTGGGGTTGTATCTACTTTATCTGTCTCTGGGACTCTGCTGGGATGTGCATAAGGGCAACCCCTCTGATAACCTCCTGACTTTTTTCTCTTATATTTTTTAATGTAACATTTTTTTGTGATGTATGTATCTTTTTAAAAAAAGACAAAAAATTAAAAAAACAAAACTCAGATATAACCTTTCTACATATGCCTCTTCTGTTACTTTTACCGGACCTGTGGTTGGTGTTTGGGTTGGTGTATACTCAGGAGACCTGGATCTCTGAACTGTCCATGTGACGGCCAGGCCCTGGGCCTCAGCAGACTTGCAGCTCCTACATTCTGGTTTCTTGGACTTACCCTGGCCAGCTGACAGGGAAGTGAAGAGGGTCAACCACCACACCAGGGAGCCAAGAGTGCCTACAGGTGCAAGCAGGAGAATTGCATCCATTATCCATGTGGAATCTAAACCCCTCTTGATGTAGAGGGGAACTAGACATAAACATCCCAGCGTCCACAGGATGGAGGAATAGAGTATGGATTGGAGTGGACTTACTGGTGTTCTGCTGGAACTACTGTGATTAGTAAGGGAAGAAACTGTAGTAGTGATGTAGAGAGGGTGGCCACGGTGGCTGCTGATGGTCGGGAGAGGGAAGAGGAGATATGGTGTGGGGGCATTTTCAGGATTTGGAGTTGTCCTAGGTGGTGCTGCAGGGACGGATGCTGGATGTTGTGTGTCCTATTGTGGCCCACTGGGTGGACTGGGGGAGAGTGTGGACTACAATGTGGACCACTGTCCATGTGCGGCAGTGGTTCTCCAGAATGTATTCGCCGGGTGCAGTGGATGTGCCACAACAATGGATGAGTTTGTTGATGTGGGAGGGGTGGTGTGGGTGGGATGGGGGTTATATGGGGACCTCATATTTTTTTAATGTAACATTTAAAAGAAAATAAAGAAAAAAAAATAGAAATTTAAAAAACAAACCAAAACTTTCTAAGTAAAAAAAAAAAATAGTACTAACTGTAGCCTATATCTTACAACCCACCCAATTATTGACACCCTTTATTATTATTATGTATTTGTCATATTCATGAGAGAACACTCTCATATTTGTCCTGTTAACCACAGTCCATCTTCCACTACAGGATTCACTGTGTTATACAGTCTCACGCTTTCTTTGTATAATCCATTCAAAGCATGCCCTCAGTGGCTCTCATTTTCATCACAGAGTTGTGCTATCAACACCTCAATCAATTTTAAACATTTTCCTTACTCCACAAGGAAAAATCCCATACCTCCTTATACCCCCCATTGTTTTCCTTTAGAATTAATATAGTAAGTTCTTTGCCATTGCTGCAAAAATATTTCAATATTACAGTTAACTGTCGCCCATAAGTTACTTTAGTTGCAATTTTCCCATGTATCACCATATTCTTAACACTTTGTAAAAGAACTTTCTTATAGGGAAGCAGACTTTGCCCAATGGTTAGGGCGTCCGCCTACCACATGGGAGGTCTGCAGTTCAAACCCCGGGCCTCCTTGACCCGTGTGGAGCTGGCCCATGCGCAGTATACTGATGCGCGCAAGGAGTGCCCTGCCATGCAGGGGTGTCCCCTGCATAGGGGTGCCCTATGTGCGAGGAGTGTGCCTTGTAAGGAGAGCCTCCCAGCGTGAAAGAAAGTGCAGCCTGCCCAAGAATGGCGCCGCACACACAGAGAGCTGACACAACAAGATGATGCAACAAAAAGAAACACAGATTCCTGGTGCCGCTGATAAGGATAGAAGCAGTCACAGAAGAACACACAGTGAATGGACACAGAGAGCAGACAACTGGGGTGGGAGGGAGAACATTCTTATATTTATTTATACTATTAGCCAGAGTCTTCATCTACCACTGAGATCACTATGTTATACATTCCCTAGATTATTCTCTAGGTACCATTTGTTGAATAGACTCTCCTGGCCCATCTGGGAGGGTACAACATCCTTGTAAAAAATTCCTTGTCTATAGATGTGAGGGTCTATTTCTGAGTTCACGATTCAGTTCCATTGGTCAGTCTGTCTGTCTTTATGCCAGTACCATTACTGTTTTTTTTTTTTATTGACTTTGTAATAATATTACATTAAAAATATATATGTGAGGTCCCATTCAACCCCACCCCCCCACCCCCCCTCTCCCCCCCCAACAACACTCGTTCCCATCATCATGACACATCCATTGGATTTGGTAAGTACATCTTTGGGCACCTCTGCACCTCATAGACAATGGTCCACATCATGGCCCATACTCTCCTCTATTCCATCCAGTGGGCCCTGTGAGGATCCACGATGTCCGGTGATCACCCCCGAGGCGCCATCCAGGGCAGCTCCACGTCCCAAATACGCCCCCACCTCTCATCTCTTCCTGCCCTTCCCCATACCCATCGTCCACCATGTCCACTTTTCCCAATCCAATGCCACCTCTTCTATGTGGACATTGGATTGGTTGTGTCCATTGCACCTCTATGTCAAGAGGAGGCTCAGATTCCACATGGATGCTGGCTGCCATCCTCCCATTTTCAGTTGTAATCACTCTAGGCTCCATGGTGTGGTGATTGTCCTTCTTCACCTCCATCTTAGCTGAGTGTGGTAAGTCCAATAAATCAGATTGTAGGTGCTGGAGTCTGTTGAGGCTCAGGACCTGGCTATCACATTATCAGTCCAGAGATTCAAATCCCCTAACTATATCTTAAACCCCAACGTTAACTGCACCTCCAGCAGATTAGTATGAAAGTCTTATGAAGGGAGATCCCATCTGAGTCCAGATTCATCACACATAAACACCATTTCCAGAGAGGGGCCATCTGCCCTGGTAGTAAACCCCATCGGCCATGACCATAACTCTCATGGGTCTCTTTAGCCTTCATAGGAACCAATATCTGGGGGTTGTATCTGCTTTATTTACCACTGTACCTAAGTAATATGTTTAAAGTCAGGAAGTGAGAGTTCTGCAACTTTGTTCTTTTTAAAGACAATTTTGGCTATTTGGCCCCCCCATCCTTCCAAATAAATTTTCTAATTGGCTTTTCCATTTCTGCAAAAAGGCTATTGTGATTTTTAATTAGGATTGCATTGAATCTGTAAATCAGTTTGGGTAGAATTGACATCTTAATGATACTCAGTGTTTCAGTCCATGAACAGAGAATGTCCTTCCATTTATTTAAGTCTTCTTTGGTTTCTTTTAGCAATGTTTCATAGTTTTCTGAATACAGGTCATTTATGTCCTTGGTTAAGTTTATTCCTAAATATTTGCTTCTTTCAGTCACTATTATAACTGGATTTTTTTTCCTGATTTCCTCCTCAGATTGCTCACAGTAGTATATGGAAATGCTATTGATTTTCACACATTAATCTTGTATCCCATCACTTTGCTGAACTCGTCTATTAGTCCTAGTAGCTTTGTTGTGGATTTTTCAGGATTTTCTAGATAAAGGATCATTTCATCAGTGAATAGTGAGAGTTTTGCTTCTTTCTTTCCTATTTGGGTACCTTTATTTCTTTATCTAGCCTAATTGTTGTAGCTAGAACTTCTAGCACAATCTTGAATAACAGTGGTGACAATAGGCATCCGTGTCTTGTTCCTGAACTCAGTGGAGAAAGCAGGAATGCTTTCATCTTTCAGCATTAAGTACAATGTTAGCTGTGGGTTTTTCATATATGCATTTTACCATATTGAGAAGGCTTCCTTCTATTCCTATATTTGGAATGTTTTAATCAAGAAAGGGTGCTGTATTTTGTCAAATGCCTATTCTGCATCAATGGAGAGGATCATGTGATTTTTCTTCTTCAATTTATCAATGCAATTTATAACACTAATTGATTTTCTTGTGTTGTACCACCTTTGCATAACTAGGATCAAATCCACTTGATCATGATTCTGGTCTGTCCAGAGCTGATATTCACAGAGGGTTCTGCTGGCCAAACTCACTAAAGAGAAACCACTCTCTGCCCTCTGCTGCACCTTTCCTCTTCCCAGAGAGGAAGACATCTATCTGTTCCCCTCTCAGTTGGCTGTAGTGAGCTAGGGGTTTTTTCCTGGTTGTTCACCTTGTGGGTGGGAGATGTGTGCTGTTCCTGGCCATGGGGGCGAGTAACTCACTGTTTTCACTTTGGCTTCTTTGTCTCTCTCTCATCCTCCTGGATGATGTGCAGCCTTCTCCTCATCTGCAGATCGCCAAAGCATCTCTATGAGACAGTTTTTTGCCCTTCCTCCATTGTTTTGGTAAGAGAATTGAGTCCTGACTACCTACTCTGACACCATCTTCCCAGAAGTCCTTCTGTTTCTTTTTGTCATGAAACCTTTCTTAATATCTGGTTTGATGAGATGTTCAGATTTATCTGGTAAAATTTCCAGCCCAGACCTAGAGTTAATCATTTCTCCATGGAGCTTTAGATCTTCCTGGTGGGAAATGGTATTTAGACAGCACAAAGTAAGGGCTGGATGTACTCTTGTTATGAGGTTGTCATATTTTTTTTCTTTTTTTTAATTTAATTTTTAAATTATATTTTTTATTAATTGTAAATGGATTTTTTTCTTTATTTCCTCCTCTGATTGCTCTTTACTAGTGTATATAATTGCTACTGATTTTTGCATGTTGAGTTTTTCTCTTTATATATTTATTTTAAATGTTACATGATGAAAGAGGTTGTTAATTAAATTTTTAAAAAGTTAATAGACCACACAAAAAGTTACATTAAAAAATATGAGGTTCCTATATACCCCACTTCCCAGCCCCCATCCCGTCATTTTTTAATTGTGTTTTTTGAAGATACATAGATCACAAAAAATGTTACATTAAAAAATATAAGAGGTTCCCATCTCCCCATCCCCCCACCCACTCCTCCCACATCAACAATCTCTTTCACCATCATGGAACATTCATTGCATTTGGTGAATACATTTTGGAGCACTGCTGTACCACATGGATAAAGGTTTACATTGTAGTTTACACTCTTCGCCAGTCCACCCAGTGGGCCATGGCAGGACATACAATGTCCAGCATTTGTCCCTGCAGTACCACCCAGGACAACTCCAAGTCCTGAAAATGCCCCACAACATATCTCTTCTTCCCTCTCCCTACCCTCAGCAGCTATCATGGCCACTTTATCCACCTCACTGCTACCATTTCTTCCATTACTAGTCACAATATTTCTACAGTAGAATATCAGTAAGTCCACTCTAATCCATATTTTATTCCTGCATCCTGTGGACCCTGGGATGGTGATGACCACTCCACCTCTATATTGAGAGGGGGCTTAGAACCAACATGGATAATGGATGCAATTCTCCTGCTTGTAGTTGTAGGCACTCTCGGTTCCCTGGTATGGTGGTTGATCATCTTCACCTCCTTATTAGTTGACCTGGGTAAGTCCAATGAACCAGAGAGTAAGAGTTGCAACTCTGCTGAGGCTCAGAGCCCAGGTGACACATGGCCAGCCCAGAGATTCAAGTCTCCTGAGTATACACCATCCCTAGCACCAACCACAGGTTCAGTAAAAGTGACAGAAGAGGCATGTGTAGAAAGGTCACATCTAAGTCCAACTCCATCACAGGAACACAAATTCCAAAGTAGGGCCCACTGACATGGCACTGAACTCCAGAGCCATCTGCCATGACCATAGAACCTGTGTGTCTTCATAGCCCTCAGGAGCACCAGTAACTGGGGTTGTATCTACTTTGGCTGTCTCTGGGATCCTGCTGAGATGTGCATAAGTGCAACCCCTCTGATGACTTCCTGACTCTTTTTTGAACACTCTTAGCTATATAAACTCATTTGTCTTTGCCATTTCCCCCTTTTATTCAAGGTCAAAAAGTAGTTTTTAACACTTGATCCTACATGTAGGCTGAGATATTCTGCTAGTCTGAGTTGACTCTCTTAGTCAAGGTTGGTTTCTAGTTGCATCACCAGTAAGTGATTGGTAATAATCCCTTGGAGCCAGGGAGGCTTATCCCCAGGAGTCATGTCCCATGCTGGAGGGAAGGTAATCCTTTTACATGCTGAGTTTGGCTTAGAGAGTGGCCACATTTGAACAACATGGAGGCTCTCAGGAGGCAACTCTTAGGCACCCTGCAGCTCTAGGTCTTGTTCTTATTTCAGGCACACAGGCTCACAAGCGTAGTCATCAGTGTCAAGGGCTTATCATTGGACCATCCTTCTTGATTGGTCTTTGCCATTGTCTGTGGTCACCCCTCGGGCTGAAGTGTGGTTTGCTGGCCTGGCAGGGGAGCGGCCGCGGTAGGCCTAATTCCGCTGCCCCCATAATAGGGTGGCTGGTCGGACTCACCGCCACCCCTGAAGGAAGCTCGGCATGGGCGCAGAGTGCCCTAGGGTCTCCCCTTCTCGGCAGCCATGCTTCCGCGGCCGCCCCTCCTCCCAGATGGCGCCACCCGATGCCTTGTGGGGCGGCACCCTTCTTCTTCCTTCTCCCTGCGCAGGCGCAGGGCAGAAAATTCCAGTCTGCCCTTTTCCCCTCCCCCGACAGCAGCAACAGCCAGGTGTGGGTGGAAAAATCCAGCCCGCCCTTTTCCCCTCCCCCGACAGCAGCAACAGCCAGGTGTGGGTGGAAAAATCCAGCCCGCCCTTTTCCCTTCCCCCGACAGCAGCAACAGCCAGGCGTGGGCGGGAAACTCAAGTCTGCCCTCCACCCCAGCAACAGCAGCCACCAATCCCTAAACCCTGCCCCTTCCCCCAGCAACAGCAACAGCCAATCCCTAACCACCACCCCTCCCCCATCCAGTACCGCCCACTGACCTTTCGCCGGCAACCAATCAGAACAGGGCGTGGCTTCGACCAATCAGCCTTCCCCAGCCCCTATAAAACTGTTGCCTCTCCCTCAGTAAAGTGGACTTGCGTGTTTACCTTGTCTCCGCGGTAGTTCTTCTGCCGTGCGCCCTCCAGTCCTGAGAGCCCCCGACAAGGGCCTGGCCTCCCTTGTCCCCAGTTCGTCGCCTGCTTCTCCGGGTGACCCCTTCGTCGCCGGCTTCTCCGGGCGACCCCTTCGTCGCCGGCTTCGCCGGGCGACCCCGTCAGCCGAACCGCGCAACCCCTTGTGAGACCGATCCCTCGTCTGCTGCCGGACCGACCCCTCGTCCCAAGTGGGACCGACCCTTCGTCCCAAGCGGGACCGACCCCTCGTCCAGAGCTGGACCGACCCCTCGTCCGCAGCCAGACCCCACCTCTACCGACCGAGCAAACCGTCGCAATTGTCCTTGGGGTTTTGTTGCTGTTCTATTGGGGAATGTGACAGAACTCCCTTGGGAAGGAACTCAGCATGCCCTCAGTTGTCATTTGTAATTGTAACTACTATGAAAATAACCAACATATATCTGAACATTTTTATGTACCCTATATACATACCCTAGAGAACTCCCTCCCAACCATTTAGCCCCCATCAATAACACCCCACGCCAGCATTCCTCCCCTGCCATGGTTGAACTTCTCTGTAGTCCAAAACTTCTTATAAAATGAAGCCTAATATATTGCCAAATACAATTAATAGGAAAATGAAATAGTAGTGCTAGGTTTAATGATTAGAAATAGAATACATAATAATTTAGAAAAACTCAAAGTAAAAATAAATTGGGGTATTAAAAAATGAAAAATATCATGAAACTTTGTTTTTGACTTTTTGCCGTTCATCATTGTAATAGGTGTTGCCCTGTATGTACAGTGGCAAGGCAATTTCTTTCATTTCTTCCTCAGTGTCTACATCCTTTCTTTTTTCTTTTTTTTTCCTAATTGTTAATTTTGTCTTCAAAAAAGTTTTAGTTCACAGTATTTCACTTATACAATATAGGGGATTCCATATATCTAACATCAAACCCTTTTCCCCCTTCCCAGCAATGATCTTTTTACATGTTCATGTTATATTTGCTGCAGCTGATATACAGATATTGAAACATAGCTATCAAACATGATTCCTTTTTGGTTTACATTATGGTTTATATTTTAGACTGTACAATTTTCTAAATTTTTGGTTATATTATGTTTTACATTATGGTTTACATTTTAGCTTATAGATTTTTATACATTTTTGGTGTAATTTAACATGTCTTATATCCATCATTGGATGATCTTATGGAACACTTCCATTGCTCCCAAGATACCCTGCTTCCATCTATTTTATACCTCTCTCCCTCTCCCCTCAGGGCCAACAGTGACAATCAATCTTGACTACTTGAAGGACCACATTCACAGATACTTGCAACAATGCTGAGGGCTTGACATACTAGACTGCCCTAACCCATTGGGAGCCACCAATTCTCTCGAGAGACACAATTCCCTCTGTTTGAAAGCATCAAGCCTCCCCAGTATGTGGGTTCACCTTAACACTCATTGTATGGGTCTCCACCCAATGATATAACACACTATGACAAAATGAGCACTCACACACTCCCTGGAAGCCTGCCCCTGTGCCAGATATCCCCCCTTAAGCACCTTAAACAGGTAATCCTTCCTTATTATATTTTCTAAAGAGTTTTCTCAACATTATAGTTTCAACCACATATTCAACAATCTCCCATGTTCAACTGTTTCCCCCAGCCCTCTCCCCAATTTCTTGAGTCATCTGACCCATCCTTCCAACCCTAGCCACCCTCAAGCCTGCAAAGCCCCACTCAAAGGTATCCCTATGCCCCCGTCTTATACCTTGCCTGTACAAATACTTACCTCCAACTTATCATAGATTTCACCCATGTAGCCATCAGCTCACAACCTTCCTCTCCCCCCAACTTCCTTTAAGCCTATCATCCAGTCTCTAGCTCTCTGAGACAGATTGGTTTGCTTATTTACTATCATTGAGGTCATGTAGTATTTGTCCTTCAATGCCTAGCTTGCTTCTCTCAACATAAGATACTCAAGATTCATCCATATCATCCGATGTGTTTGTGCTGTATTCCTTCTTATAGGTGAATAGTATTCCATTGTATGTATATACCACAATTTATTTATCCATTCATCTGTTGATGGACATTTGGGTTGATTCCAATTTTTGGCAATAATGAATAATGCTGCTATGGACAGTGGTGTACATATATCAGTTTTTGACCTTGTTTTCAGTTCTTCAGGGTATATAGCCAGCAGTGGAATTTCTGGGTCATATGGCAAATCTATAGCTAGTTTTTTGAGAAAATGCCCAGCCCAACTGTCCTCCAGAATGACTGGGTCTTTCTGCATTCCCACCAGCAGTCATGGATGAGAGTTCCCATTCCTCCACATCCTCTCCAACACTTGTAGTCTTCTGTTTTTTTTGATAGCCACCAGTCTTATGGGGGTAAGATGGCATCTCATTGTGGTTTTGATTTGCATTTCCCTAATAGCTAGTAATTTTGAGCATTTTTTCATGTACTTTTTAGCCAATTGTATTTATTCTTTGGAGAGGTGTCTGTTCAAATCTCTTGCCCATTTTTAAAATGGGTTGTTTGTCTTTTTATTATCAAGATATAGGAGTTCTTTATATATGCAGGATATTAGTCTCCTTTCAGATGTATGTTTACCAAATATTTTCTCTCATTGGGTTGACTGTCTTTTTTATTTTTATTTTTATTTTTATTTTTTTATTTTTTTTTAATTGACTTTGTAATAATATTACATTAAAAATATATATGTGAGGTCCCATTCAACCCCACCCCCCCACCCCCCCTCTCCCCCCCCAACAACACTCGTTCCCATCATCATGACACATCCATTGGATTTGGTAAGTACATCTTTGGGCACCTCTGCACCTCATAGACAATGGTCCACATCATGGCCCATACTCTCCTCCATTCCATCCAGTGGGCCCTGTGAGGATTTACAATGTCCGGTGATTACCTCTGAAGCACCATCCAGGGCAGCTCCATGTCCCAAAGATGCCTCCACCTCTCATCTCTTCCTGCCTTTCCCCATTGGGTTGACTGTCTTTTCACTTTCTTTTTTTTTTTTTTGTGGTGGTTCTTTTTTTTTTATTCATTTTTTAAAAAATATTACATTCAAAAAATATGAAGTCCCATTCAACCCCACCGCCCCCACCCCCCACTCCCCCCACAGCAACACTCTCTCCCATCATCATGACACATCCATTGCATTTGGTAAGTACATCTCTGGGCATCGCTGCACCTCATGGTCAATGGTCCACATCATAGCCCACACTCTCCCACGTTCCATCCAGTGGGCCCTGGGGGGATCTACAGTGTCCCGTAATTGTCCATGAAGCACCACCCAGGCCAACTCCAAGTCCCGAAAACGCCTCCCCATCTCATCTCTTCCTCCCATTCCACCACCCCCCCCCCCCAGCAGCCACCATGGCCACCCTTCCCACACCAATGCCACATTTTCTCTGTGGACATTGCATTGGTTGTGTCCATTGCACTTCTATGTCAAGAGGGGGCTTATTCCAAGGAGGAAAGCAATCCTCCTGCTTTCAGTTGTAGGCACTATAGGCTCCATGGTGTGGTGGTTGACATTCATCAACTCCATGTTAGCTGAGTGGGGTAAGTCCAATAAATCAGAGTGTAGGAGTTGAAGTCTGTTGAGGTTCAGGGCCTGGCTATCATATTGTCAGTCCAGAGATTCAAATCCCCTAGATATATCTTAAACCCCAGCACCAACTACAATTCCAGTAAAGTAGCATGAAAGTCTTGTGAAAAGAGATCCCATTTGAGCCCAGTTCCATCACGCAGAAACATCAGCTCCAAAGAAAGGCCAACTGACATGGCAGTGAACCCCATCTGCCATGACCATAGAACCCGTGGGTCTCTTTAGCCCTCAAAAGAACCAATACCTGGGGTTGTATCTACTTTATCTGTCTCTGAGACTCTGCTCAGGTGTGCATAAGGGCAATCCTTCTGACAACCTCCAGACTCTTGTTTAGAGACTCATAGCCATATAAACTCATTTCTCCTTTCCATTTCCCCCTTACATTAGGTCAAACAGCATTTTAAAGTCCTGTTATTATATGTAGACAGGGATATTCTGCTGATCCGCGTTGAACCTCTAATTCAAGGTCATTTTCTAGTTGCATCATCAGCTGGTATTTGGTAGTGATCCCTCGGTGCCAGGGAAGCTCATCCCCGGGTGTCATGTCCCACGCTGGGGGGAATGCATTGCATCTACATGCTGAGTTTGGCTTCGAGACTGGCCGCATTTGAGTAACATGAAGGCTGTCAGGAGGAAACTCCTAGGCACAGTGCTGCTCTAGGCCTTGTTTTTATTTCAGGCATATAGGCTCACAAGCATAGTCATTAGTATCAGGGGCTCACTGTTGGACCCTCATTCCTTCCTGGTTCTTACCATTGCGCCTGGGGGACTGCCGCTGCTCCCCTAGGGACCACGACAGAGCACCCCTGGCCAGGAACCCAGTACCCCCCAGCTGTTGTTTTTAATTGTTGACACTATGAGTATATCCAGACATTACCATGTACCCTGGACATATGCCCTGTATAACTCCCTGTCAACCATATATTGCCTGTCAATAACATCCCATACCAGTATTCCTCTGCCGCCATTGTTGAAACCCTCTGTGATCCAAAACTTCCTGAAAAGCGAAGCCCAATATAATGTCAGGTTCCCTTACTAGTAAAATGGAATATAGCAATGAGTTTAAAGGTTAGATCTAGAATACGTATTGATTTGGAAAAATTTTACATCCTATCTTCTTTTCACTTTCTTGACAAACTCCTTTGAGGTGCAAAAGGCTTTAATTTTGAGGAAATCCCATTTATGTATTTGTTCTGTTGCTGCTCATGCTTTGAGTGTGATGTTCATGAAGCCTTTTCCTATTACAAGGTCCTATAGATACTTCCCTACATTGTTTTACAAGGTCTTTATGGTCTTGGCTCTTATATTTAGATCTTTGAGCCATCTTGAGTTGATTTTTGACTAAAGTGTGAGATGGTAATCCCCTTTCATTCTTTTGCATATGGATATCCAATTCTCCAGGCACCATTTGGTGAAGAAGCCATTCTCTCCCAGTTGAGTGGGCTTGGTGGCCTTGTAGAATATCAGATGACTATATATATGGAAACCTATATCAGAACTCTCAATTTGATTCCATTGGTTAGGGTGTCCGTCCTTTTGACAATACCATGCTGTTTTCACGACTGTAGCTTTATAGTATGTTTTGAGGTCTGGTAGTGTGATTCCTCCAATTTCTTTTTTTTTTTCAATATGTCTTTGGCTATTTGGGACCTCTTTCCTTTCTAAATAAATTTCATGGTGTATTTAGCTCATTAAAAATGCTGCATTGATTTTTATTGGGATTGCATTGAATCTGTAGATCAGTTTTGGCAGGATATACATCTTAATAATATTTAGTCTTCCTGTCTGTGAACAGGGAATATTCTTCCATTTATTTAGGTCTTCTCTGATTTCCTTGAACAGTGTTGTGTAGTTTTCTGTGTATAAGTCTTTTACATCATTAGTTAAATTTATTCCTAGGTATTTGATTTTTTAATTTACTATTGTAAATAGTATTTGTTTCTTGATTTCCTCCTCAGATTGCTCATTATTGGTGTACATTATTGGTGTACAGAAATTCTACTTCTTTTGCACATTGATCTTATAACCTGCAAGTTTACTGAACTCAATTATAAGTTCTAGAAGCTATATATAGGATCGTATCTTCCTCAAATAGTGAAATTTTGACTTCTTCCTTTCCAATTTGTACTCCTTTTATATCTGGTTCTTGCCTCAGTGCTCGAGCAAGTACTTCTATCACTATGTTAAATAGAAGGGGTGAGAGTGTGCATCCTTGTCTTTTTCCTGATCTTAGAGGGAAAAATTTTAGGATTTCACAATTGTAAATGATGTTATCTGTGGGTTTTTCATATATACCATTTATCGTGTTCAGAAAATTTCCTTCTATTCCTATCTTTTGTAATGTTTTTATCAAGAAAGGATGCTTTATTTTGTCAAATGTTTTTTCTACATCTATAGATAGGATCATGTGATTTTTCCCTTCAATCTGTTTTTATGGTGTATTACATTAATTGATTTTCTTATATTGAACCATCCTTGCATAACAGGAATGAAACCCACTTGGTCATCGTGTATAATTCATTTAATGTTTTGTTGAAATCAATTAGGAAGTATTTTGTTGAGGATTTTGCATCTAGGTTCATTAGAGAGATTTGTCTGTAATTTCCCTTTCTTGTGGTGTCTTTGTCTGACTTTGGTATTAGGGTAATGTTGGCATCATAGAATGAGTTAGGCAATGTTCCTTCTATTTTGATTTTTGGAAAATTTTAAGCAAGACTGGTTTAGGTTTTTTTCCCAGAATGTTTGGTAGAATTCACCTGTGAAGCCGTCTGGCCCAAGCTCTTCTATGCCAGTAGGTTTATAACGACTGATTCTATCTCTTTACTTGTGATTGGTTTGTTGAGATTGTCAATTTCTTCTTTCATCAATGTTGGCTGCTTATGTGTTTCTAGGAATTTGTCCATTTCCTCTAAATTGTACTTGTTGAAATATAGTTTTTCAAATATCCTATTATGATATTCTTTATTTCGGTTGGTGTAGCTGAGCGTGAGGGTTTCGTCCTCACTCAGGCCCAAGAGTCGGGGGGGCTTGCTCCTGCCAGGCAGCCGGCGGGGGGTGCTCCAAGATGGAGCACCGGTTCTCCAGGCGTGGGGGACGCGCGGTTGAGGAAAAACCACGGAGACCGCTTGAGCGCAAGAACAGGTCTGCTTTATTGCGGAAGTACACTTGGTTATATAGGCAGGGAAGGGGGTGGAGTATGAAGGGGAGAGCAGGGCGGAGGGGTGGCTGCGGATTGGCTAAAACCGGGGGGGCAGACCTCTGGTAATACGCCGTAAGCAGTTACTGGGGAAGAGGGCAGACTGTAGGTTGGTAATATGGGCGGGACTGGCGGGAAGGGTGGCGGGGGCTGGAAGGGGAGGAGGGGCGGAGAAAGGCGGCAACAGGTTGGGTCAGTGGTGATATCGCCTTTCTCTTTTTTCATTTTGTGTATATGCTTCGTCTCTCTTTTTTTCTTTGTCAGTCTAGCTAAGGGTTTGTCAATTGTATTGATCTTCTCAAAGACCAGCTCTTGGTTTTTTGGGTTTTTTTTTCAAGTGGTTTCTTATTTTCTATTTCATTTTGTTATGCTCTGATCTTTGTTCTTTCTTTCCTTCTTCTTCCTCTGGGGTTAGTTTGTTGTTGTTTTTTTTAATTAATTCCTCCAAGTATGCAGTTAGTTCTTCAATTTTAGCTCCTCTTTTTTGATGTATGAATTTATGGCTATAAATTTCTCTCTCAGTACAGCTTTTGCTGCATCCCGTAAGTTTTGATATGTTGTGTTATCATTTTCATTAGTTTCAAGGTTAGTTATTGATTTCTTTGAGATTTCCTACTTGACCCACTGTCTTTCTAAGTGTGTGTTGTTTACCATATCTTGTTGCCAAATCTGTGTCTCTGGCCCTTGCAGATTTCCAGCTTCATTCTATTGTGGTCAGATAAATTATTTTGTATGATTTCAGTCTTTCTGAATTCATTGAAACTTTCTTTTTGGCCTAGCATGTGGTCTATCTTGTAGAATGATCCATGCGTGCTTTAGAAGAATGTATATCCTGCTGTATTTGGGTGTAATGTTCTGTATATGTCTATTAGGTCCAGCTCCTCTAATATACTGTTCAAATTTTTTGTTTCTTCATTGATTCTTTTTTGAGATGTTATGTCCAAAGTTGATAGTGGTATATTAAATCCCCCACTATAACTGTAGAGGCATCTATTCCTTCACTTAGTTTTTCCAGTGTTTGCCTCATGTATTTGGAGGCACACTTGTTAAGACCAGAAAAGTTTATTATTTTTCTTTCTTTTTGAAAGGTTATTGCTTTCACTAATACATAGTGTCCCTCGTTGTCTCTCAGAGTAGTTTTGCATTTATTTTGTCTGATAGTAATACAGCTACTCCTGCCCATTTTTGGATATTGTTTGTCTGTAAAATTGTTTTCCAGTGTTCACTTTCAATCTCCTTGAATCCCTGGGTCTAAGATGTGTTTCTTGTAGACAGCATATAGATGGGTCATATTTCATTATCCAATCCAGTCTGAGTCTCTTGACAGGTGAATTTAATCCATTGACATTCAGTGTTTTTACTTTCAAGGAATTACTTATATTAGCCGTATTTTCTTTTGATTTGTGTTTGTCATATTTTGTTTGATTTATTTTTCTCTTTTTGTCTTTTTAGTTGTTCTTATACTCTCCTCTAACTCTGTCTTTCCTGTTTTTTTTTCTTTCTTCCTGCAGAACTTTCTTTAGTATTTCTTTTTTTTTTTTTTTTTTTTTTAATTTTTTTATTTTTTATTGACTTTGTAATAATATTACATTAAAAATATATATGTGAGGTCCCATTCAACCCCACCCCCCCACCCCCCCTCTCCCCCCCCCCCAACAACACTCGTTCCCATCATCATGACACATCCATTGGATTTGGTAAGTACATCTTTGGGCACCTCTGCACCTCATATACATTGGTTCACATCATGGCCCATACTCTCCTCTATTCCATCATGTAGGCCCTGTGAGGATTTACAATGTCCGGTGATTACCTCTGAAGCACCATCCAGGGCAGCTCCATGTCCCGAAGATGCCTCCACCTCTCATCTCTTCCTGCCTTTCCCCATACCCTTTGTCCATTATGTCCACTTTTCCCAATCCAATGCCACCTCTTCTATGTGGACACTGGATTGGTTGTGTCCATTGCACCTTTATGTCAAGAGGAGGCTCAGATTCCACCTGGATGCTGGATGCAATCCTCCCATTTTCAGTTGTAATCACTCTAGGCTCCATGGTGTGGTGGTTGTCCTTCTTCACCTCCATCTTAGCTGAGTGTGGTAAGTCCAATAAATCAGATTGTAGGTGCTGGAGTCTGTTGAGGCTCAGGATCTGGCTATCACATTGTCAGTCCAGAGATTCAAATCCCCTAAATATATCTTAAACCCCAACATTAACTGCACCTCCAGCACATTAGCATGAAAGTCTTATGAAGGGAGATCCCATCTGAGTCCAGATTCATCACACATAAACACCATTTCCAAAGAGGGGCCATCTGCCCTGGTAGTTAACCCCATCGGCCGTGACCATAACTCCCATGGGTCTCTTTAGCCCTCAAAGGAACCAATATCTGGGGGTTGTATCTGCTTTATCTGTCTCTCTAACTCTGCTCAGTTGTGCGTGAGGGCAAACCTTCTGCCAGCCTCCAGACTCTTTTTTAGAAACTCGTAGCCATATAAACTCATTTCTCCTTTCCATTTCCCCCTTACTTTAGGTCAAACAGCATTTTAAAGTCATGGTATTTTATGTAGACATGGATATTCTGCTGATCCGCATTGAACCTTCCGTATAAGGTCATTTTCCAGTTGCATCATCAGTTGGTAGTTGATAGTGGTCCCTCGTTGCCAGGGAGGCTCATCCCCGGGTGTCATGTCCCACGCTGGGGGGAAGGCATTGCATTTACATGCTGAGTTTGGCTTCGAGACTGGCCACATTTGAGTAACATGAAGGCTGACAGAAGGAAATTCCCAGGCACAAAGTTGCTCTAGGCCTTGTTATTATTTTGGGTTTATCAGCTCACAAGCATAGTCATTAGTATCAGGGGCTCACTGTTGAACCCTCACTCCCTCCCGGTCCCCACCACTGTACCTGGGAGACTGTCGCTGCTCCCCTAGGGACCACGACAGAGCACCACTGGCCGGGAACCCAGTACCCCCCCTACTGTGGTTTTTAATTGTTGCCACTATGAGTATATCCAAACATTACCATGCACCCTGGACATATGTTCTGTACAGCTCCCTGTCAGTCATATATCATCTGTCATTGGTATCCCATACCAGTATCCCTCCATTGCCATAGTTGAAACACTCTGTGATCCAGAACTCCCCGAAATTTGAAGCCCAATATAATGTCATGGTCCCTTACTAGGGAATGGCATATAGCGATGAGTTTAAAGGATAGATAAAGAACTTGGATAAAGTTAGATAAAGAACTTAGATAAAGAATGTTGACTTGAAAAAATTCCACATCCTATTTTTTTCTTTTTTTTTTTTTTTCCCCCCCCCCCCTAATTATTCAGCTTTTCTTCACAGGAGTCCTAGACCACAGCAATGTATATATATAATATACAGCACTCCCACACATCCACCAGAAAACCTTTTCCCTTCCACAGTGATACTCTTACGCCCTATTCATATCATATTTACTTAAAGTGATGTACAGAGTCTGAGACATTAGCTTTCTAACAAGGTGACATCTGTGTTTACATTATGGTGCATACTTTAGGATACACAGTTCTTTACATTTTTAGTTATCCTATGTTTTACATTATGGTTTACATTATCAGTCTGTCATCTCCTATATGTTATGGTGTAATATTACATGTTTTATATCCATCCTTGTGTACTCTCAAGAAACTCCTCTCTTACCCCCCATTTACTTTGGTTCCACACATTTAACGTCCATTTTCCCTTCCACCTTGGTGCCCTCAGTGATAGCCAACCTCCGTTTCCTGAGGAGCCACTTCCAGAGATAGATGGAATATTGTTCAGGGCCTAACTTGCTCAACTGCCCCAATGCCCTGGGAGCCACCCTTTCTCTCGAGGGATACAGTTCCCTCTATTGGATGGCATTAGTCCTCCCCAGGATGTGGGTCCACCCCCACTCTCACTACTTGGGTTTCTACCCCATGGTGTCACCCACTCTGGCAGAATGAGCATTTAGACATTCCCCAGGAGCCCGTCCTGCATCAGACCCTCCCCTCCGAGCATTCTAAACAGGTAACCCTCTTTATTATATTTTGATATGATTTTCTCGGCATTTTACTCTCCACCAACACCTGACCCTCTCCTGGTTCGTATGCTACCCCTCCCTCCCCCCACTTTTGGGCAACGTTACCCACCCGTCCCTCCCCAGCCATCCTCAAACCCGCAAAGCCCCAAGCAAAGGCAACCCCTTGCCCCCCTTTTATCTCTTCTTTGTGTTCATACTTACCACCATCTCGTCTTAAATTCCACCCCTGCAGACATCGGCTCATATCCTTCCTCCACCCTCCGATTTCCTGCAAGCCTATCGTTCAGTCTCTTGCTGTCTAGGGCAGCTTGTTTATTTCATATCATTGAGGTCATGTAGTATTTGTCCTTCAATGTCTGGGTTGCTTCACTCAACATAAGGTTCTCAAGATTCATCCATGTTATCACATGTGTTTGTAGTGTGTTTGTTCTTACAGCCGAGTAGTATTCCATTGTGTGTATATACCACATTTTATTGATCCACTCGTCTGTTGATGGGCATTTGGGTTGATTCCAACTTTTGGCAATAGTGAACAATGCTGCTATGAACATTGGTGTACATATATTGGTTTGTGTTCTTGTTTTCAGTTCTGCTGGGTATATTCCCAGCAGTGGTATTGCTGGGTCATATGGCAAATCTATGGCTAGTTTTTTGAGAAACCGCCATACTGTTCTCCAGAATGGTTGGATCCTTCTGCATTCCCACCAGCAGTGGATGAGTGTTCCCCTTCCTTCACATCCTCTCCAGCACTTGTATTCTTCTGTTTTTTTCATAGCTGCCAATCTTATGGGTGTAAGATGGTATCTCATTGTGGGTTTGATTTGCATTTCCCTGATAGCTAGAGATTTGGAACATTTTTTCATGTGCTTTCTTGCCATTTGTATTTCTTCTTCAGAGAAGTGTCTGTTTAAGTCTTTTTCCCATTTTTTAAATGGATTGTTTATCTTTTTATTTTCAAGATGTAGGAGTTCTTTATATATGCAAGTTATAAGTTTCTTATCAGATATCTGATTGCCAAATATTTTCTCCCACTGTGTGGGCTCCCTTTTTACTTTCTTGACAAACTCCTTTGAGGTGCAGAAGGCTTTAATTTTGAGGAAGTCCCATTTATCTATTAGTTCTTTTGCTGCTCGTGCTTTTGGTGAGATATTCATAAATCCATTACCTATTACAAGGTCCTGTAGATGTTTCCCTACACTGCTTTCTAAGGTTTTTATGGTCTTGGCTTTTATATTTAGGTCTTTGATCCATCTTGAGTTGATCTTTGTATAAGGTGTGAGATGGTAATCCTCTTTCATTCTTCTACATATGGCTATCCAGTTCTCCAGACACCATTTGTTGAATAGGCCACTCTCTCCCAGTTGAGAGGGTTTGGTGGCTTTATCGAATATTATGTGGTTGTATATGTGAGGTTCTATATCAGAGCTTTCAATTCGATTCCATTGGTCTATATGTCTCTCCTTATGCCAATACCATGCTGTTTTCACCACCGTAGCTTTATAGTATGTTTTGAAGTCAGGTAGTGTGATTCCTCCAATTTCGTTTTTCTTTTTCAGTATGTCTTTGGCTATTCGGGGTCTCTTTCCTTTCCAAATAAATTTCATAGTTAGTTTTTCTAGTTCCTTAAAGAAGGCTGCATTGATTTTTATTGGGATTGCATTGAATGTGTAGATCAATTTTGGTAGGATAGACATCTTAATAATGTTCAGTCTTCCTATCCATGAACAAGGAATAGTCTTCCATTTATTTAGGTCTTCTTTGATTTCCTTGAACAATCTTGTATAGTTCTCAGTGTATAAGTTCTTTACCTCTTTAGTTAAATTTATTCCTAAGTATTTGATTTTTTTATTTACTATTGTGAATGGTATTTGTTTCTTGATTTCCTCCTGATCTTGCTCATTATTGGTGTACAGAAATGCTACTGATTTTTGCGCATTGATCTTATAACCTGCGACTTTACTAAACTCATTTATGAGTTCTAGAATCTTCGTTGTAGATCTCTCAGGGTTTTCTATGTATAGGATCATGTCATCTGCAAATAATGAAATTTTGACTTCTTCCTTTCCAATTTGAATGCCTTTTATTTCTGGTTCTTGCCTCAGTGCTCGAGCAAGTACTTCTAAGACAATGTTAAATAGGAGCGGCGACAGTGGGCATCCTTGTCTTGTTCCTGAGTTTAGAGGGAAGGAGTCTAGGATTTCTCCATTGTAAACAATATTGGCTTTAGGTTTTTCATATATACTCTTTATCATGTTCAAAAAATTTCCTTGTATTCCAATCATTTGGAGTGTTTTTATCAAGAAAGGGTGCTGTATTTTGTCAAATGCTTTTTCTGCATCAATAGATATAATCATGTGATTTTTTTCCTTCAATCTGTTTATATGGTGTATTACGTTGATTGATTTTCTTATGTTGAACCATCCTTGCATACCTGGGATGAATCCCACTTGGTCGTGGTGTATAATTCGTTTAATGTGTTGTTGAATACGATTAGCAAGTATTTTGTTAAGTATTTTTGCGTCTAGGTTCATTAGAGAAATTGGTCTGTAATTTTCCTTTCTTGTGATGTCTTTGTTTGGCTTTGGTACTAGGGTAATGTTGGCATCATAGAAGGAGTTGGGTAATGTTCTTTCTGTTTCGATGGTTTGGAATAGTTTCAGCAGGATTGGTGTCAGTTCTTTCCGGAATGTTTTATAGAATTCACCTGTGAAGCCATCTGGCCCTGGGCTCTTCTTAGTTGGGAGATTTTTAATAACTGATTCTATCTCTCTGCTTGTGATTGGTTTGTTAAGATCATCAATTTCTTCTTTTGTCAATATGGGCTGTTTATGTGTTTCTAGGAATTTGTCCATTTCCTCTAGATTGTCATTTTTGTTGGAATATAGTTTTTCAAAATATCCTCTTATGATAGTCTTTATTTCTGTGGGGTCAGTGGTGATATCGCCTTTCTCATTTCTTATTTTGTGTATTTGCATCTTCTCTCTTTTTTTCTTTGTTAGTGTTGCTAAAGGTTTGTCAATTTTGTTAATCTTCTCAAAAAAACAGCTCTTGGTCTTGTTTATCTGTTCAAGTGCTTTCTTATTTTCTATTTCATTTAGTTCTGCTCTTATCTTTGTTATTTCCTTCCTTCTTCTTCCTGTTGGGTTACTTTGTTGTTGTTTTTCTAATTCCTTCAAATGTGCAGTTAGTTCTTCAATTTTTGCTCTTTCTTCTTTTTTGATATATGAATTTATGGCTATAAACTTCCCTCTCAGTACTGCTTTTGCTGCATCCCATAAATTTTGGTATGTTGTGTTATCATTATCATTTGTTTCAAGGTAGTCATTGATTTCTTTTGAGATTTCCTCTTTGACCCACTGTTTTTCTAAGAGTGTGTTGTTTAATTTCCAAATCGTGGTGTGAAATCTGGGCTTCTTTCCCTTGCAAATCTCCAGCTTGACTCCACTGTGGTCAGAGATAATGTTTTGTATGATTTCAATCTTTCTGAATTCGTTCAGCCTTTCTTTGTGGCCTAGCATATGATCTATCTTGGAGAATGATCCATGTGCGCTTGAGAAAAATGTATATCCTGCTGTGTTTGGGTGTAGCGATCTATATATGTCTATTAGATCGAGCTCCTCTAATATACTATTCAGATGTTTTGTGTCTTTGGTGATTCTCTTTTGAGATGTTCTGTCCAGAATTGATAGTGGTGTATTAAAATCCCCCACTATAATTGTAGATGTATCTATTCTTTCACTTAGTTTTTCCAGCGTTTGCCTGACGTATTTAGAGGCACCCTTGTTAGGGGCATAGATATTTATGATTGTTCGATCTTCTTGACAGATTTTCCCTTTGACTAAAATGTAGTATCCTTCTTTGTCTCTCACAATTGTTTCACATTTAAAGTCTATTTTGTCTGATATTAATATAGCTACTCCTGCCTTTTTTTGGTTATTGTTAGCTTGTATGATTGTTTTCCAGCCTTTCACTTTCAATCTCCATGCGTCTCTGGGTCTAAGATGTGTCTCTTGTAGACAGCATATGGATGGGTCATATTTCCTTATCCAGTGTCCCAGTCTGAATCTTTTGATAGGTGAGTTTAATCCATTGACATTCAGTGTTATTACTATCAAGGAATTATTTGTGTTAGCCATATTTTGATTGGATTTGTGTTTGTCATATTTTGTTTGTATATTTTTTTTTTGTCTTTTTTGTTGTTGTTGTTGGTCTTATACTCTCCTCCAACTTTGCCTTTCCTGTTTTTTCCTTTCTTCCTGCAGAACTCCCTTTAGAATTTCTTGAAGGGGAGGTTTCTTGTTGGTATACTCTTTCAGTTTCTGTTTGTCTGCGAATATTTTGAACTCTCCATCATGTTTGAATGCTAGTTTAGCTGGATAGAGTATTCTTGGTTGGAAATTTTTTTCCTTTAGTACCTTGACTATATCATACCACTGTCTTCTTGCCTCCATGGTTTCAGAAGAGAAATCAGCACTTAATCTAATTGAGCTTCCCTTGTATGTGATGGTTTTCTTTTCTCTTGCTGCTTTTAGGATCTTCTCTTTGTCTTGAGCATTGGATAATTTGACAAGTATATGTCTTGGGGTGGGCCTGTTGGGGTTTATGACTTGTGGAGTGCGCTGTGCTTCTTGGATATGTACATCTGTCTCTTTCAGTAGATTTGGGAAGTTTTCAGTCATTATTTCCTGCAACACTCTTTCTGACCCCTTTCCCTTCTCTTCACCTTCTGGAATGCCTATAATACGTATGTTTGAGCGTTTTGCATTGTCATTCAGGTCCCTAAATCCTAATTGGATTTTTTCTATCTTCTTATTGACCCCTTCTACTATCTGTTTGATTTCTGATGTACTGTCTTCCACATCACTAATTCTCTGCTCTGTCTCTTCTAGTCTGCTGATATTTGCTGCAAGTGTATTTTTGATTTCTTGAACTGTGGTGTTCATTCCCATCATATCTGTTATGTTTTTGCGTATGTCTGCAATTTCCCCTCCAAGTGATGTCTTCATGTTGTTAACCTCTTTCATTACTGCATCAAATTTGTCGGTGATAAATGTTCTGAGATCTTTCATTGCTTGTGCCAAGTTTTGCTCCCCTTCGTGATTATTGGTTTGTTGATTGGATTCAGCCATGTTTTCCTGATTATTGGTTTGGTTCGTAGATTTTTGTTGCTTTCTGGTCATCTCTTTATTTTGACGAATTTAATCAGTTCCTTAGCTTCTTTGTCTGCTCTTGGAGGTTAATTAGTTGTTATTTTTGCACAGGTGTTATATCTTCTCTTTGTCACTTTTTTCTTCTTATTCTAGTTACTTGTTGTTGGTTAAGTTCACTTTAGAGGAAAGTATTAGTGTTGGGGAAAGGCAATTGTGTAAGCAAGGGAAAAGTGTAAAGTTGTATTGGTGATGTATGTTAATAAAGCAGGAATATGAGATCTGGAAGGATGGAGGTTAGATTCATGTAGATTGTATAGAGTTATAGCTGTAGGTAGAGTACCTTTTATGAAGTTGATGACTGAATTTGGGAGGAATATGGTATGAACTACACAGCTATTGTTTTCATGAGAGAGGGAAAAAGAAAAGAAAGGTAATAGTTTCAAGAGTGGATAATAGACAGAAAACAGAACAAAGGTATTAGAAATTAAGAGTTAGACACTTTGTGGATCAAAGAACGGGAGGTGGGGGGTGGAATATAGGAGAGACAGTAGATGATAGTGGATATCAAGATGCAGGGGAAGGGGGATAGTGTAGGTAGCCTAAATCAGTTCACACAGAAATGAGGCAGTGGAGGATGGGAAAACCCAGCAAATGTGAGGTGTTCCCTGTAGCACCTATTGTATACCAAGAAGGGAATCCTCTGCAGGTAGCTGGGATCTCCGTGTATATTTCACAGACGAATCCTCTCTGTTACCTTCCCTCCAAATCGATGTCCAGCCACCTCCGGACCAGCAAAAAATCCCGAAACAATCCGGTCCCAAAGAGTCTCCAACGCCGCCCAGCCGATTCCCTGCAGAAGACTCTCTCTTTAGTATTTCTTGAAGGGCAGGTTTTTTATTGGCTTACTGTCTTAGTTTCTGTTTATCTGTGAATATTTTGAACTCTCCATCATTTTTTCTATTTAAAAGATTTATTTATTTCTCTCCCCTCCACCCCAGTTGTCCGTTCTCTGTGTTCTTTTGCTGTGTGTTCTTTTGTCCACTTATGTTGTTGTCAGCAGCATGGAAATCTGTGTTTCTTTTTGTTGCATCATCTTGCTGCATCAGCTCTCCGTGTGTGCAGCACCATTCTTGGGCAGGCTGCACTTTCTTTCGTGCTGGGCGGCTCTCCTTATGGGGCGCACTCCTTGCACGTGGGGCTCCCCTATGCAGGGGACATCGTTGCGTGGCATGGCACTCCATGCGCACATCAGCACTGTCTTCTTGCCCACATTGTTTCAGATGAGAAATCAGCACTTAATGTTATGGAGCCTACTTTGTATGTCATGGTTCTCTTTTCTCTTGCAGCTTTTAGTATTTTGTCTTTGTCTTGAGCATTGCATAATTTGACAAGTATATGTCTTGAGGTAGGCCTGTTGGGATTTATGCTGTTTGGGGTGCATTGTGCTTCCTGGACATGTACATCCATCTCCCTCAATTGGTTTGGGAAGTTTTCAGCCATTTTCCTCCAACACCCCTTCTGTCCTCTTTCCCTTCTCTTCTCCTCCTGGGATGCCTGTAATGTGTATGTTTGTGCATTTTGTGTTGTCACTCAGGTCCCTAAGTCCCTGCTGGATTTTTTCTGTCTTTTTATCGATCAATTCTACTATCTGTTTGATTTCAGATGTACTGTCTTCCACATCACTAATTCTTTCCTCTTCCTCTTCAAATCTGCTGTTATTTGCTGAGAGTGCATATTTGATTCTTGGATTGTGCTGTTCATCACCATCATATCCTTTATCTTTTTGAGTATGATTACAATTTCTTCATATGCTCTCCAAGTGTTTTCTTAATATCCTTAATCTCTTACTTCACTTCATTAAATTGGTCTATGATATATGTTTTGAGAGCTTTGATTAGTTGTTTGATGTTCCACTCCTCTTCCTGGTTTTTAGTTTGTTCACTGGATTGGCCATGCTTTCCTGATTATTGGTATAGTTTGTAGTTTTTTGTTGCTGTCTGGTCATCTTTTTATCTTGATGGGTTTATTCACTTAATTAGCTTCTTCATCTATTCTTGTAGTTTATTTAGGTGTTGTTTTTGTGTATGTGTTAAGTCTTCTCTTTGTCACTTTGTTCTTCTTATTCTATTTCCTTGTTGTTTTCTAAGTTCCCTTGAAGGAAAATATTAGGGCCTGGGAATGCAAGAGGTAATAAAAGAAAAAGTTTAATAGTAGTATTGATAGAAAATGTTAGCAGAAGAACCATGTGAGATCTAGGAGAATGGATATTAAACTCTTGTAAGCTGTGTAGAGTTTTAATAGTAAAAAAGTGGAGTACCTATAATGAGATAGTAAACTGAATATGGGGAGGAATATAGTATGAATTAAAAGGCCAGTATCATCAGGAGAGAGGGAAAGAGAAAAGAAAAGACAATAACATAAAGAGTAAATAAAAGATAGAAAACAGAATAGAGGTATTAGAAATTAAAAAGTCAGAAAAATTGGGGGCTAAATAAACAGAGTTGGAATGTAGGAGAAACAGTAGATGATGAAGAATAAAAAGATGTAAAGGAAAGGGGATAACATTGGTAGCCAAAATCAGTACACACAGAAAAGAGAAAATAGAGGATGAGGAAATACAGCAGGTAAATATTGCCTGCAGTACCAAATATAAAAAAAGAGAAAAGAAGAAAATAAAAAGGAAAAAAAGAAAAAAAAAAAACAAGAAAGAAAGGAAAAAGAAAAACGAAGAAAAATGGGCCATGGAGGGATATAGGGAAAGGAAAACAAGAAAACAAACTAACAAAAAATACCAGAGAAGGCCTCAAGCAAGGAATCCCCTTTGCAATTGAATAAACTGTTTAGGAGTCTGACCTTCCCCCTTTTTCCCTTCCTCACTTCCCTCTCTCCTAGGGCAGCAGGAAGGCTGTGTGGGGGATCCCATCAGAGTTTCAAATGGGGTCCTGGTGAACCAACTCACCATAGAAAATAATGACTTAGTTTCTTGAGAGAGAGCACCCACACCTTGCCAGGACAGCTAAATATGCTTTTGAAAGGCTGCAAAGCACGTCCTACTATCCCTCTCCCTTAGGTGTGCTACTGGAGGGCTAGTTAATTTTCTGACTCCACCTTCTCCCAGACCGAGTTTCCTAACCCAGGGTGTTTAGGTAAATCGGGCTCCTTCAGCAGATTTTCCTCTCCTCTCTTCCTAGGCTCTTCCCAAGCCAGCCAGTATGTTCCTCCAAGTTTAAAAAAAGTGGGGACCAGAAAATTGAATCTGCACCTCTTGGGCCCCTCTGGACCCCCCACCAAAACCCTCCCACTCCCGGAGTTAGTCCGATTCCAAAGAGCTAGGGGAATGCCAGACTTCAGGGAGTGCTGGGCTTAGGGAATGGAAGCCTGGGAGAATGGAGACTTGGAGTACGTAGGTCTGTGGAGTGTGGGTTTTGGGGGTTCAGGGAACACGGGCTTGGGGTTGGTGCATTTGGTGAACACAGGGCTTAGGAACACTGCTGTGCAACCTGTGGTTTTCAGGGAATGCTGCGGCCCTCAGCCCTAGCGGGAAGGGTTTTGCCTTCCCACAGCTTCCAACTTCAGTGTTAGAGACCCGCAGTTTTACCTTGAGCAAGCAGTACTTTTGTCGCAGTCTCTCCAGAACGATGTCCAGACACCTCCTGCTTTGTAGGTTTCTGAAACAGCCCACTCTGGCAGGATTCCATCCCCACTCAGCTGGTCCTTTGCAGGAAAGATGATGTGGATATACTCACTCCGATGCTATCTTGCGCCACCTCACAAGGATGTCATATTTATCCTTTTAGTGGAAGAACTAGCAATAGCGTATTTTTTCAAAATGGATAATTATGAATTTATACTTACATTTCAAAGTCAAATTTTAAAGTATAGGGCTTTTACTTAATTTATTTGATTTTGTAACTGTATCTCTTCTCTTCCACTCTGAAAGTCTTGGTTCCTTTTGACAGGAACATAATTACTTACTTGCATTACCCTACAATATATATATGGCAACTTCAACTTGATATTACCAATGCTCCTACTAAGACTACTGAATTCAATTTAAAACTTCTCTTATTTTTGTCCTTAGAATAAGTCCTACTAGAGAGGTAGTCAAAGTATTGTGTTTTAAAGTTGCTTGAAGTAATTTCTTTCTCTGTGGGGTTATGTTACCAAGTTAATATATAGTGGTCCTTTGGATTAGATAGGCTTCTTTCTGTTAGTGACCAAGAGGGGTGTGGGAGTCTATCTGCTTGGAGGCACAGCAAAGAAGATGGAGTAGTAGAGCGTGTGTCTCTTATGAAGGTGAATTTAGTTCTAGTTCAAGGAGAATAAATTGGGCCTTTGTCAGGGAGGAGGGTATTGTCTAGTGAGCTAAATCTGGGTGAGTACTGCTTTTCCACATTACCCTATCAGGGTAGGTAAAACATGGTGATTGGCCAGTTATAGAACCTGGCATTTTATACTGCTTCCTTTCTCTACTTTTGGTGTTTGGTTTGCATTAACCTTAGTTTTTTAAAGTCCCTTTATAAATTTTACCATCTAGGCCCAGAACAATTTATTTGTTTATTTATTTATTTATGATTTATCTTCCCCCTCTACTTCCAGGAGGATTTGCAGAAACTTACAAGTTTAAATATAATGTAAAATAAGACAGAACAGAATTGAGACCATGTCAAGAAGTAGAAGGAGTCGATATTACTAGATACCTTGGATGAGTGGAACACTATAGTTGTTGAACACTGATATTGACTCTGAAGGTTTGGGCATTCAAGGTTAAGGGTTACAGTGATATACATTATCTGAGAACTAGCAAGCAAATGTATTCCTCTTGAAAGATCAACTTTTTCCTGACATGAAACTTAAATAGGGTTTTGTCTCAGGAACTTTATATAAGCACATTAGAACTATATTTAATAAGTCTAATATAGTTATCTATTTCTTTAGTTTTAATTTTTACAAATAACACAGAAATACTAGTCAAGTCAACTCTGTGTATATGAGCTAAATTTTGGGTTTGTGTTTTTTATTGTTCCTGTTTGAAAACTTAATTTAACTCAAATATGCTGCTAGTTGAAAGGTAAATTGATACAACCACATTAGAAAGTTCTTTGGCAGTATCTACTAAAGCGAAACAAATGCCTACCCTATAACCTAGCATTTCATTGTACATGTTCACCAAAAGACATTTACAAGAATGTCCATTGGATCATTATTTAGGAGTGGTAAAAAATGGAAACGACCATCAACAGTGAATATATAAATAAATTGTGGTGCATAATCAAGAGTGCTGTACAGTGATGAAAATGAACAAATTACTGTCACATATATGAAAGTGAAAGAATCTTAAAAAACATCATACTGATTGACATAAGTCAGACCCCAAAGAATACATACTGTCTGACTCAATGTCCATAAAGATCAAAAACAGATAAAATGAAACTGTGGTATTAGAAATTAGGATAGTGGTTAACTTTCAGGAGGAAGGAAAGGAAAATTAATTGGGGCATGAGGGAGGCTTTTGGGAACTGGTAATATTCTATTTGGGGTCCTGGATAGTGATGAGTGTGCTCACATTATGCTAATTCATTGAGCTGTATACATATGAACCATGTATTTTTCTGAATGTATATTATGCCTCAGCAAAAAGTTTAAATATTGACACATACACATGAAAAGATTTCAAACTATACAGAAGTGTACAGTGAGAAAGAAGTCATCCTCCTACTCTAAAGTCCCAGTTCCCCTCATCAGTCTATTACTATTACCAGTTTGTTTTCTTCCAGAAATGTCCTGCAATAAAAGCAAAGTATGTGTATGTATTTCTATGTATATCTGTATTCCTTTACACAAATGGAGACACTCTATATACATTGTTCTGCCAGGTGCTTTATGTAACAGAATGTTTTGGACAGGCCTTGTCTCCTTGAGGCTCTTGTAGCTTCTCTCTACTTGTGCAGCTGTAGGAGAACCTGGAGTCCTCTCTGACAAGGCATGGTCAAAATGGCAGAGCTTCCTTTCTCTGTATATTTTCTTTCTCTCTGTATGTTCTCAGTTTATATAAGACCAAGCAAGAGGGCAGAGACCCAACCTGGGCCATGCCTCACTGATGTTGTCCAATCAAAAGCTCTAAAAAGATCCAGTCAAGTGATTTAATCAAGGAGACCTAATCTAATCAAAGGCCCTATCTATACTATGTTTACAGACATAGGTATGGGTTACTTAAGAACATAATTTTCTGGGGTCCACAAAAGACTCAAGCCAGGACACAGGCACATGAGGATTAAGACTTACTGAGGGAATATCCAGCCACAGCTTCCATCAACAATGATTAACTCATGGCTGGTCTTGTTTTACCTATAACCATGTCCATGTTCTTTCTTTCTGTAATATCTTGAAGCAAATTGCAGATATCATATCATCTGTAAATAGTTAAGCATTTATTTCTAAAGGATAAGGATTCTTTTAAAAAATATATTCACAATATAATCATCACACCTAGAAATGAACAAAAATTCATTAAAGTCAACAGATATCCAGCCCGATGTTCAAGTTTTCAATGTTCTTACAACTGACATAAATTTCTGTTTGTTCAAATGAAAGTCTAAATAAGGTATAGATATTGTGATTGGTTGATATGGCTTTTAAATCTCTACCTGGCTGGCACTGCTTGCACTTCAGGGTCTTCACTGTTAATTACTGCTAATGGGTAATAGGCAGTTGAGAGTAAGGATACCAAATGTGGGATGGTCACCAAGATTCTATAAGCCTTACACAGTTTTCTTCCATTTATTTCTTGTCCTATTTCTTCTTCTGGCTGTATCTGGAAGCCTCCTAACCCTGGACTTAAACTTCTAGACCCATGGTCTGACAAGAACAAATATATTTAGGGTCTGGTCAATGAGGCCAGCTATTAGAAGTGGGCCTGTCCCAGGAAATCTGGTATGCTTGGTTAACATAACATTGACTCCGTAATGACTCCTTCTCTGCTCTCTTGTCATTCACTCTGATGGCCTCCTAGAATATGAAATATTTAGCCTGAGAATGTACAAGCAATTTTGATCAATTCCAGACACATTGAAACAATACTTTCATGTCAGGTAATCAACAAGGGTAGAAATTATTCAAATACAAGCTGACTATAGTTGGTATTTTTCTTGTTTGTTTTACTTTGTGATAAAGGATTACAGATTAATGAGGAAAATGAGAAGGCAACATATTATTAAGGTTTTACCTTGTTCAAAAGGTTATATTCATCTTTAAAGTGGGTAATTACCATTATTACATAGAAAAAATTTTTGAAAGAAGAAAAGAACCCAGTTAGGAAATATTTTCTTTGGAACTAACATTTTACAATGTATTAAAACATACTCTTGCTTCTGCTTTCATGCTGCTCATTTATGCCTACTTTCTGTCTATATGAAACAGAGTTATCATACATTATACCCTCTTAACAGAATTATTCGTTTCATTCTGTTGTATTTTTTTTCTCACCATTTTAGATCGCAACAGTTCTGTATGTACATGTATATATTTTAGCATAAAAACCAACTGTGCATGTATATATGTTTTAGCATAAAAACCAACTATTTTGAAATTACATTTAATTCATTGTCTTTGAAACCTGAAAAGTGCCATGGTACTGAGTTTTCCTGTAGAAAGTAACATCTTGTCAAAAGGGCATAATGAAATGTTAGAGGACTGGCTGTTCATCTCTCCATTTATGAGCTTATTGTCTTTGACACTGTTTACACTACTTGATCATCCTCTACTTGGGCAGGCATAACACAAAGCCAAAGAGACATTACTGCTATTCTTTCTCCATTTTCGAAGATTGCCCCATCACCACCTACCTCTCCAGTACTATTGCTCAGCTGGGAACATGCAGATACCTTCTATTCACTGTACTACATGAGATGTATCTTAGTGTCTGTCTGTGAGCTAACAAAGACCACCTTTGCTAGCAGAGATCTACAGCAGGGGTCAGCAAACTCTGGCCCATGCGTCAAATCTGGTCCACTGCCTGTTTTGCAAATAAAGTTTAATTGGCACACGGCCATGTCCATTTGTTTACATATTGGTTTTGACTGCTTTCATGCTACCACAGCAGTGTTGATTAATTGCAACAGAGACTATCCTCAGAAAGTCTAAAATATTTACTATCTGGCCCTTTAAAGTAAATGCTTGCCAATCCCTGCTCTAGAAAACAGATGTTCAGCATAACATAAGGTACCAAAGCATCTGAGGGTGTGTTTTCATGTTTTAAGTTGAAGGTAAAAGACCACAAGGAAGATGTAACAAAAATTTCCTACCTGGGAGCAGGAAAAAAGGGCTCTGGTCTCTGCTTTGTCACTATTTACATGAACTTTGACAGATTCCTGGGTCCAGTTTGTCCCAAAAGTAAAATGAAAGAATTTAACTAGATTGATAATTCACAGATGTATATCTACAGCTGAGACTACAGTCTGCTCCACTTAAAAATTTTTTTAGATCATTTTAAATTTACAGGAAAAGTTGCAAAAATAACACAGACAGCTGTTGATACAACAAAACCATGTTGTATCAGAAACAAAACCAATAGAATATATGTACCCTATATATATATATCCCCCATCTCTCTGTATCTATAGCTATATATCATATATATGTATACTATACACAAACACATTCACACACACACAAAGGGATTTAATTTAAGGAACTGGCTCATGCAACTGAGGGGACTGGCAAGTCTGAGATTCATAGGACAGGTCAGGAGGCTGTAAATTCCAGTAAGAATGATTGATATTGGAATCTTAAGACTGAAATCCTTAAGGGAAGTTTGCAGGCTAGAAATTCGGAGGGAAGTTATACTGGAACCCTTAGTTGTTTGCTCTTAAGGCCTCCAACTAATTGCATGGTGCCCACACAAATTATCAAGAGTAATCATCTTTACTTAAAGGTAACTGATCATAAATGCTAATCCTATCAAGAAAATACTTCCACAGCAACATCTAAGCCAAGATTTGACCAGACAACTTGGACACCATAACCTGGCCAAGTTGACATATAAGTTAAATATCACAAATTTACATTTATCAAAAAATGTTGGTACAATGCTATTAATTGAACTACAGACTTTATTTGGATTTTACCACTGCTCCCACTAATGCCCTATGTCTGTTCCAGGATCCAACCAAGGATCCCACATTGCATTTAGTCATCATACTCCATAGTCTCCTCTAATCTGTGACAGTTCTTCAGTCTTTCCTTGTCTTTTATGACCTTGACACTTTGAAGAGCATCAGTAAACTATTTTGTAGAATGACCCTCAATTTGATTGTGTCTGATTTTTTTTCATGATTAGATTAAGGTTATGCATTATTGGAAGGGATACCACAGAGATGATGTGTCCTTTTCAGTATGTCGTATAAGAGGATGTTAAGCTGGATTACTTGGCTATTGTGGTATTTGCCGGGATTCTCCACTATAAATTCACCACTTCCCCCCAACCTTTGTAATTACTAAATATTTGGGGGGAAATATTTGGAGAATATGCAGCTATCCTGTTACTGCTTAAACTTTTGCCAACTTATTATAGCACCCATTGGTGAGTCCCAACTTGCAGCATTGATCGCTGTGGGTATCTAACGGTGATTTCCTATTTCCTTTGTTCCTTCTACATCTATTAATTAGAATTTTTCTATTAAGAACAGCTGTCTCTTCCCCTAAATTTATTTTATTCAGTTATTTATTTATGCCAATATGAATTCATGGGTATTAAATTAATTCTTTTGGTTATTATCTAATGGTCTTACTTTTCACTTCATTGATCAACTTTAGAAGTTAAGGGCTCTTAAATATTGGTTCCTGCTTCCTATCAATATGCCCCTGCTATTTGTTTAGGTTACTCAACTTTTATATAAAAGGGGGCTGTATCTCTGTGTTGCTATAGTATTTAAAGTTTTTTTTGTCTTTATTTTTTAAATGTTACATTAAAAAAATATGAGGTCCCCATACACCCCCCTCCCCCCTCACCCCACTCCTCTCCCCATAACAACAACCTCCTCCATCATCATGAGACGATCATTGCACTTGGTGAATACATCTCTGAGCACCACTGCACCTCATGGTCAATGGTCCACATCATAGCCCACACTCTCCCACAGTCCACCCAGTGGGCCATGGGAGGACATACAATGTCTGCTAACTGTCCCTGCAGCACCACCCAGGACAACTCCAACCCCCGAAAATGCCCCCACATCACATCTTTTCCTCCCACTCCCTACCCCCAGCACCCACCATGGCTACTTTCTCCACACCAAAGCCACATTTTCTTCAATTACTAATCACAATAATTCATGAATAGAATATCAGTAAGTCCACTCTACTCCATACTCTATTCCTCCCTCCTTTGGACCTTAGAATGGTTGTGTCCACTCCACATCTATATCAAGAGGTGACTTAGATTCCACATGGATGCTGGACGCAATTCTCCTGCTTTCAGTTGTCGGCACTCTTGGCTCCCTGGTGCGGTGGTTGACCTTCTTCACCTCCATGTTAGCTGACTGGGGTAAGTCCAATAAACCAGAGTGTAGGAGTTGCAAGTCTGTTGAGGCTCAGGGCCTGGCTATCACATGGTCAGTCCAGAGATTCAGGTCCCCTGGGTATACACTAAACCCCAGCACCAACTACAGATCCAGTAAAAGTAACAATAGAGGCTTGTGGACAAAGATCACATCTGAGTCCAGCTCCGTCACACAGAAACACAAACTCCAAAGTAGGGCCAACTGACATGGCACTGAACTCCATCTACCATGACCATAAAACCTGTGGGTCTTTGTAGCCCTCAGAAGAACCAATATCTGGGGTTATGTCTACTTTATCTGTCTCTGGGACTCTGCTGGGATGTGCATAAGGGCAACCCCTCTGATAACCTCCCGGCTCTTTTTGGAGACTTATAGCCATATAAACTCTTTTGTCCTTTCCATTTCCCCCTTGATTCAGGTCAAAAAGCATTTTTAACTCCTGGTATTATATGTAGACTGAGATATTCTGCTGGTCCGAGTTGAACCTTTTATTCAAGGTCATTTTCTAATTACATCATCAACTGGTACTTAGTAGTAATCCCTCGGCACCAGGGAGGCTCATCCCCAGGAGTCAGTCCCATGCTGGGGGGAAGGCAACACATTTACATGCTGAGTTTGGCTTCAAGATGGGCCACATTTGAGCAACATGGAGGCTCTCAGGAGGTAACTCTTAGGCACCCTGCAGCTCTAGGCCTTGTTCTTATTTCAGGTGCACAGGCTCACAAGCATAGTCATTAGTTTCAAGGGCTCATTGTTGGACCTTCCTTCTTTTTTGGTCTTTGCCGTTGCACTTGGGGGATTGTTGCTGTTCCTTTAGGGACTGTGATAGAGCTCCCCTGGCTAGGAACTCAGCACTCCCTCAGTTGTTGTTTTTAATTGTAACCACTATGAAAATATCCAAATATTTTTATGTGCCCTGGATATATTCCCTGGAGAACTCCCTGCCAACCATGTGTCCCCTGTCAATAACAT
Organism: Dasypus novemcinctus; assembly: GCF_030445035.2. Taxonomy (NCBI): domain Eukaryota; kingdom Metazoa; phylum Chordata; class Mammalia; order Cingulata; family Dasypodidae; genus Dasypus; species Dasypus novemcinctus. Next base: position 186,162,228 of record NC_080704.1, on the reverse strand, counting down.
CCCACACCAGTATTCCTCCCCTGCCATTGTTGAACTTCTCTGTGATCCAAAACTTCTTCAAAAATGAAGCCCAATATATTGCCAGGTTCTATTAATAGTAAAATGGAATATAGTGATGAATTTAAAGGTTAGATATAGAATACATATTAGTTTAGAAAAATTAAGGTAAAAATAAATTGGGGTATCAAAAAATTTAAAAATGCAAAGGTTTTGTTTTTGATGTTTTGCCTTCCATCACTGCATTAAGTGTTGCCCTTTATGCAAATTGGCAATACAACTTCTTCCATCTTTTCCTTAGTGTCTACATCCTTTATTTTTCTTTTTTTTTCCTAATTATTAAGCTTATCTTCACAAAAGTTTTAGATCACAGTAATTCATATATACAATATACAGTACTCCCACATATCCAACATAAAACCCTTTTCCCTTCCACAGCAATAATCTTTTTACATATTTATACTATGTTTACTGAAATTGATGTACAGATATTGAGACAATAGCTTTCAAACAAGGTAACATTTGGGTTTACATTGTGGTTATATTTTAGACTATACAATTTTCTAAATTTTTAGTTATCTTATGTTTTACATTATGGTTTACATTTTAGCCTATAGGCCCCTATATATTTTTGGTGTAATTTAACATGTCTTAAATTCATCCTTGCTTAATCTTGTTGAACACTTCTGTTGCCCACACAGTTACATTGATTCCATCTATTCAGTACCTCTTTCCCCCTCCCCTTAGGGCCCACAGTGACAGTCAATCTTCATTGCTTGAAGGGCCATGTTCAGAGATACTTGCAACAGTGTTGAGGACTTGACATGCTCAACTGCCCTAATGCATTGGGAGCCACCATTTCTCTTGAGAGATACAACTCCCTCTATTTGAGAACATCAGTCCTCCCCAGGATGTGGGTATACCTTCACTCTCATTATATGGGTCTCTATCCAATGATATAACCCATTATGGCAAAATGAGCACTCACACACTCCCTACGAGCCTGTCTTGCATCAGATTATCCCCTTTAAGCATTTTAAAAAGGTAACCTTCCTTATTATATTTTTGAAAAAGTTTTCTCAGCATTATACTCTCAACCAGATACCTGACAATCTCCTATGTTCGTATGTCCCCCCACTCTCCCCCCAATTTCTTGGGCAATATTACCCATCCTCCCATCCCTAGCCCCTCTCAAGCCTGCAAAGCCCCACTCAAAGGTAACCCTATGCCCCCATTTTATCACTTCCTTGTATAAATACTTACCTCCAGCTTATAGATTTCACCCATGTAGGTGTCAGCTTACATCCTTCCTCTACCCCCCAATTTCCTTTAAACCTATCATCCAGTCTCTAGCTCTTTGAAGCAGCTTGGTTTACTTATTTCATATCATTGAGATCATGTAGTATTTGTCCTTCAATGCCTGGGTTGCTTCACTCAACATAAGGTTCTCAAGATTCATCCATGTTATCACATGTGTTTGTAGTGTATTTGTTCTTAAAGCTGAGTAGTATTCCATTGTATGTATATACCACATTTAATTTATCCGTTCATCTGTTTATGGTCATTTGGGTTGATTCCACCTTTTGGCGATATTGAACAATGCTGCTATGAACATTGGTGTGCATATATCGGTTTGTGTCCTTGTTTTCAGTTCTACTGGGTACCTTGTAATAGGCAATGGCTTCATGAACATCACACCAAAAGTGTAAGCAGCAAAAGAACAAATAGGTAATGGGATTTACTCAAAATTAAAGCCTTCTGCACCTCAAAGGAGTTTGTCAAGAAAGTGAAAAGAGAGCCTACACAATGGGAGAAAATATTTGCTAACCATATATCTGATAGGAGACTTATAACCTACATATATAAAGAACTCCTATATCTTGAAAATAAAAAGACAAACAACCCATTTAAAAAATGGGAAAAAGACTTAAACAGATACTTCTCCAAAGAAGAAATACAAATGGCTAAAAAGCACATGGAAAAAATGCTCCAAATCTCTAGCTACTAGGGAAATGCAAATCAAAACTATAATGAGATACCATCTTACTCCCATAAGATTGGCAGCTATGAAAAAAACAGAAGACTACAAATTCTGGAGAATGTGGAGGAATGGGAACACTCATCTACTGCTGGTGGGTATGCAGAAGGATCCAGCCATTCTGGAGGACAGTTTGGTGGTTTCTCAAAAAACTAGCGATAGATTTGCCATATGACCCAGCAATTCCACTGCTGGGCATATACCCAGTATTTAAAGTTTTGATCTAAGATAGTGATTCTCAAACAGAGGTGGTTATGGCCCTATAGGATTTTTGGCAATGTCTGGAGACATTTTTGGTGGTCACAACTGTGGACATGCTGCTGGCATCTAGTAGGTAGAGACCAGAAATGCTGCTGAATATCCTACAATGCATAGGAAAGCCCCTTACAACAAAGAATTATCTACCGTAAAATTTCAGTAGCGCTGGTTTTGAGAAACCCTGGTCTAGAGCATTCTTTTCTTGATGACCAAATGTATGGAATCAAATGTGAATATTTGCAGGAACAAAAGAATGGCTTTCTTAAAATATATTTTTAAAATTACAAAACCTTTCAAGCTTCTAAAAAATTTGAAAATTAACATAATGGGGGCTTCCTCTTCCAGCCATGATAGAATAACAGGGACTGATTATCTCCTCATCTTAAATAACTAGAAAACCAAGTAGAACATATGAAATAATGGCTTTCTGACTTGAGGCAACAGGCGATACAAAATGGTGATTTCTGACAGAGGAAAAAGAAGTAAGGTGAGCCCTATGATTGCCACAACTTCCTGCTGGGAGACATTTTGTCGACTGCAGTTGAGGAAGGAGGAATCCCAAACAAGCTTGGAGTTCTTACTCAGTTGGAAAGATGGAGATTAGAGTTCAGGGAAGCTGAGACAACTAGAGGTTGCAGGGTACAGTATTAGAAAATAAAGGGCCATACAGAGAGAGAGTTTAAGAGTATTCAGAGAGGCCTCCTTGAGCTTTTGGTTGAATTCTGATCTGCACATACATAAGCGAAAGACTTGGGCCAGTAAGACATCCAGCAGAATGTAGTAGACTGAACAATTAGAGCTTACACAAGGGTAGGAATAATTTATGTTCCCACCAACCAGTATGGAAAGACCTATAATACATGGAACATGGATAGAGTCCTCTAAAGGGGTATTGTCTTAGTTGTAGGACTAAATTAGCCCTAGACTAAAGGTTCCCTGGATTTCTCTAACAAAGCTTAAAAGCAAGTAATTTGAGTGCATCCCAGAACAAAACCCAACAATATTTAAAGGAATACAGCAAAATCCAGCACCCAATAATATAAAAAATACAATGTTTGGCATCCAATCAAATATTATCAGCCATGTGAGGAAGCAGGAAAATGATTCATAACCAAGAGATAAATCAATAAAAAGAAATCGATTTATAAATGACAGAGGATGGAACTAGCAGACAAGAATGTTAAAATAGCTATTATAAATATATATTATCATGAAGATGGAGAAAAAAATGGGCATAATGAAGAGAAATGGAAGATATAAAAAGGACTCAATTCAAACTCCTAGAACAGAAAAATACAATATATGAAGTGAAAAATGTACTGAATGTGATTAGCAGAATAGAAACTGCAAAAGGTTAGTTAACTTGAAGACATAACAATAGAGACTATTCAAATTAAATGCAGAGAGAAAAGACTGAAAAAATGGGTACAACATCAATGACCAATTATGTATACGTGATTAATATAATTAGAGTGATAGAAAGGGAGAGGAGAGAAAAATATTTGAAGAAATAATAGCTGGAAATTTTTAAAAATTTTATGAAAACTAGGTACCTACTGATCCAAGAAGTGCAACAAACTCCAAGAGAATAAATGTAAAGAAAACGGCATCAAGGCACATTTTATTCAAATTGCAGAAAAACAATGATAAAGAGAAAATCTTAAAAGCAACTGGAGGAAAAGAGATATTGCATAAAGAGGAACAAAGAATTACATCAGACTTCTTGTTAGAAACCACACAAGGTAGAAGACAATGGAATGGGATCTTAAAAATACTGAGGGATAAACTGTCATCCTAGAAGTCTAAACCCATTGAAAATATCTTTCAAAAATGAAGGTGAAATAAAGGCATTTTCAAGCAAAAGTTGAAATAATTTAAGTCCACAAACATGCATTACAAGAAATGTTAAATGAAGTGAATAAAAAAAGCTGATAGAACTGAAAGGACAAATAGACAAATCCACAGTAATGGTTGGAGATTTCAGCACTCCTCTCTCAGTCATTGGTGTAACAAACAGAAAGAAAATCAGTAAGGATATAGAAGAATACGATATCAGTCAAATTGACCTAACTGACTTTTATAGAACATTTCATCCAACAAGAGCAGAATACACATTATTTTCAAATACACACAAAACATTCACCAAGAAAGACCATTTTCTGGGCCATAAAATAGTCTCCATAAATTTAAGAGATATTAAGTCATGTAAAGGACATTCTGTGACCACCAAGCAATCGAACAAGAGATCAATAATAAATCTATAACAATATGTTATTATTGAGCCACACATTTCTAAGTAACCCATGGCTCAAAGAACAAATATCAAGAGAAATTAGAATATTTTTGAACTAAATGACAATGGAAACACAACATTATAAAATTTGTGAAGTACAGCTAAAACAGTGCTTATAGAGAAATTTTTAGCAATCAATAAATTTAGCAAAGAAGAAAAGTCTAAAACCAATTAGCTAACATCCTATTTTAAGAAACGAGGAGATAAAGAACAATTTGAACCCAAAGTTAGAAGAAAGTAAAGGAATGAAAAGTAAAATAGAAGAAATAAATGGAATTTTCTATTTTGTAATAGAAAACTAATAGAAAAGAATCAATGAAATCAAAAGCTGATTTTAAAAAAATGTATCGATGTAATTGATAAATATGTACTGATCAGGAATAAAAGACAGAAGACACAAATTACCAATGTCAGGAATGAAAGTGGCACCATCTCTACAGATCCTACATTAAAAGCACAATAAGGGAATATTTTGAACTTTATGCCAATGTATTTGGCATTTTAGATCAAATGAACACATTCTTTGAAAAACACACACTACCAATGTTCACTCAAGAATACACTTACGCACGTCTCAGCAGGATCTCATTGACTGCCACAGTAAACAGTGCCTCAAACAATGGGACTACTGAAGGCTCTAGAGACATCCAGACACTATAGGCAGGGCAGATGGCTCAGGAATTTGGCACCCTGCCAGTGGGGCTTACTTTGAAATTTATCTCCCTATTGTGATAGAGTTGGATTCATTTGTGATTTCCTTACACATGGCTCTTCTGCACCTTCTATTTTTTTTGTTGTCTTTATTTTTTTTAATATTACATTAAAAAAATATGAGGACCCCATATACCCCCCACCCTCCTCACCCCACTCCTCCCCCCATAACAACAGTCTCCTCCATCATCATGAGACATTCATTGCATTTGGTGAATACATCTCTGAGCACTGCTGCACCTCATGGTCAATGGTCCACATCATAGCCCACACTGTCCCACATTCCACCAAGTTGCACCTTCTATTTTGAATCTATAGTTAGTACTATACTTGATAGGTGTATGTTCAAGAGATTTAAATCTGGTCTATCCTTGTGCCACTTGGGCCCTGAATCTCAGCAGAGTTGCAACACCTTCTCTCCAGTTCATTGGATTCACCCAGGACAACTAACAAGGAGATGATGATGGAAAATGCCCATCCCAAGGAATAGAGAGTCTGCTACTGCGAGCAAGATAGTTCCATTTATCTGCCCCATGGGACCTAAGCCATCTCTCAATTAAAGGCAGAGTGGGCATCATCATCCCCAAATCTTCAAGATTAGGGAATGAACAATGGACTAAAGTAGACTTACTATTATTCTACTATAGATTGATTGTGATTCTAGCAATGGAAGAACTTGTATTATTGATGTGGAGGCAGTGGCCACCGGAGGTTCTGAGGGGAGGGACAGGGAAAAATAGGTGTAATATGGGAGTATTTTTGGGACATTAGAATTGTCCTACATGATGCTGCAATGACAGATACAGGCCATTATATATTTTGTCATAACTTAGAAAATTATGAAGGACAGACTGTAAGCTATAAACCACAGTTAGTGGCATTGTTTCAATTTGTGTTCATTGACTGTAACAAATGTACCACACTAATGAAGGATGCTGTTAATGTGGGAAAGTGTGGGAGGGGGAGGGGGGCATATGGGAAGCCCCTATGTTTTTTTTGTAATATTTATGTAGTCTAAAGTATCTTTTTAAAAAATAAAGTAATAAAAAATAAGCAATAAGTTTAATATTGAAAAAAAGGATAAATACAAACCTGCATGGTCCTATAGCTATAAAGGGAATAGAAATTTTAGTTTAAAACCTTTCCACAAAGTGGAAATAAATAAATAAATAAATAAATCTTCAAAAAAAACAAAAAAAAACCCTCTCCACAAAGAAAAGTCTAAGCCCAGGTGGTTTCACCAGTTAACTATACTGAACAATTAAGAGATAAATAGCAATTCTACACAGATTCTTCCTGAAAATTAAAGAGGAGGTAATACTTCCCAAATTTATTCTATGAAGTCAGCATTACCCTGATATCAAAACCAAAGACCTTACAAGAAAACTATAGACCATTATCTCTTATGAACTCAGATACAGATCTAACCAAAATTTTAGAAAATTAAATCCAACAATATATTAAAAGTAGAATACATCATGATGAAGTGTGGTCCTGTGGGTGTAAATACATTCTAAGTAGGACCTTTTGATGAGGTTACTTCAGTCAAGTTGTGCCCCACCTCAATCAGGATGGGTCTTAATCCTATTTACTGGAGTCCTTATTAATGAAAGAGAGAGAGACAGAGAGACAGAGAGACAGAGAGAGAAAGCCAGCGAAGCAACAGCTGAAATTAACAAAATCCAGAAGAGAAGGGAGATACCAGCAGATGCTGCCATGTACCTTGCCATGTGGCAGAGGAGCCAAGGATCACCTGTAGCATCTTGAGAAAGAAGACATCACCTTGATGATGCCTTGGTTTGGACATTTTTTCTCAGCCTCAAAAGTGTGAGCTAATCATACCCATTGATTAAGCCAACCCTGTTCATGATATTTGTTGGTGCAGCCTAAGAAACTAAAACATGTAGCTTATCACTGAAGACCATGACTACATGATGCCTATATGTAGATATTTTTTAAAATTTAGATACATGACCAAATTGTTCAGTGTTTATCTAGAAGTGTCAGTGCAAACTTTTAGCCAAGGTTTCATAGTCCACCAGGCATTTGGCTTTTTGTCTGTCATGGGATGAAAGCATTCCAGCCCTATATTGCATCCTTCCCTACCTGGACACAAAGGTCTTAATATGTTGCTCTTTGATGGACCATTTAACTGGGGCAGACAACTCCCAATTCTAAACCACAATGCTCTCTCACACCCAATCACAGTCAAGGACCTATTTGTACAACTAGTTGAACCATTTCGACTCATTTTACTGGCCAATGCAAATACCTGATCATTTGGGTAAGAAAGAAATTAGTTAAATTAATGGTTACTGACTTAAGCAGTCAGTTCTATTAATATGGTCAAACTGGTTGGATCTGTGGGCCTAGCCTTAGAGACAAGCAACAGGGCATATTGGAAAGAGCCCCAACCTGGGAATCAAGAGAACTGGGTTGTATGCACAGCAAGCTCTACCACCAACTCACTGTACAACTTTGTACAAGCTATCCCCCTCTGGGGACCCCAGTCTTTGAGGGCATTGCCTACTCTATTGGGCACAAATTCAAGAAGACCTCTGAGTCATCCTTTACTGAGCAGTCCTATCTGGGATGCCATTTACATGCTACATCATATGTGCAAGGGTAGTGGGACCATGGACTCAGACACACCCTTTGCTCTGGATAGTATCTTGCTGGGAGTTAGCTTCTTGCCAGGTGCCTCATTTTCCTAGGGCTGCCATAACAAAGTACCACAAGCTGGATGGCTTAAAACAACAGAAATATATTGTTTTACAGTTCTCTGGAGGACAGTAGTCCAAAATCAAGGTGTTGGCAGGGCCATACTCCCTCCGAAGGCTCTAGGAGTGGATCCTTCCTTGCCTTTTCAAGATTCTGTGGTTTTCCAGCAATCCTTGGTGTTTGTTGCTTTGTAGTTGTAGCTGCCTCTGCCATCCCATAGCATTATCCTCAGTGTCTCTGTGTCTCCCTCCCCTTCTTGGGACAGCAGTCACATGGGATTGGAGCCCACCCTACAACAGTATTATGACCTCATCTTAGCTAAGAGCATCTGCAAAGATCCTCTTTCCAAGTAAGGTTACATTCACAGGATGGGGACTGAGACTTCAGCCTATCCTTTGGGGGGACACAATTCAACCCACTACACTAGGAGGTGGGGCTCATGCTGCACACTCATCCTGGGGCCCGTCAGAGATAGGCAAAGGGGACATGTGGAAGCAGAATTTTCCTTAGCCCTGAAAAGGCCTTTTCTTCTTGTTTATTAGGTCAAAAAAGATGCAAAGCCATTGATGATTAAGGCTGCTAGATGGAGCTGGTTCTCTTCAAATGCACTCTCCTCCCCTTCTGTCTGTGTAGACAGGGCTATTACTTTACCAAAGTTGAAGCTTCTCTTTGCCATCACGAACTGACTTCCACAAATGCTTTGGAAGTTTCAGATTTACATATTGGCTGCTTTTCAGAATGAAGTCTCCCCACTTTTCATTCTCTGTGTCTTTTGTTGAACACAGTGTTTTTCCACACCATTAAAACAGAAACATGGTACTTGTTCCTTCTTCTGCAAATTAATTTGGTCTACAAGCCTTTCCTGAGAGGCTCTTCTCTCTGGCAGGACCCTCCTTGTGGGCTCAGCTTGGCCGTGGCTCTCTGGAGAGAAGTGAGTGTGCTTTGCATTTGGGAGTGCCCAGTCTGGGAAGGAGAATGTCAAACATCCAGAGAGCAGGCCGGGCTAGAAACTCCTCCCTCTTCCTCAGGCTCCACTCACCATTCTGCCTCTGGGCTCATATCTCCCATGGGTGCTGGCGGAAGTCCCTTACCTTATCTTCCTGGCACCAGGCTGTACTCTACCCTGCCCCTACTGGCTTCAGAATGAAGTCCCAACACTTATACCTGATGTTCAGGGCCCTCTGCACCCCAGGGATCTCCCTCTTGTTCACCTTTCCAGATGATCTTGGCCTCTCTTTCCCAAACCATCTGTGCTGGTAAAAGGCAGAAAGTTAAACCATAGCCATATGCTTCAGTGAGGTTTCTTGTCTGCTTGGCTGCAGAGCCTTCAAGTTGAGAAGCACATGCCCCTCGCTTCCCCTGATCCAGCCCAGTTTCCCTTTGGGAAGAGAGATCCCATTAGGCTTCTTCTCATCTCTTCCCTTCCCTGCTCAGCCTGATGCATTCAAAGAACACAGGCTTAGGGGTCAGAGAGAACTTAACTCAAGCTCCAGCTGGGCTACTTCCTGGCTGTGCAATTATGAACAAATCGCATACCTCCATGAGCCTTACTTCCCACCACTGTGAAATAAGATGATAACTCTTGCCAGAAGTAATTATGGAAATAAAAGAAGGATATTTTGGGAAAGAGTTTGGAGTCTGGAGAGTCCTGATCTCAGTGACCTCGCTTGGGGATGGGGGCAGAGGGATGGGGCTGAGAGCCTAAGGCCCAGAGTGCTGTGGGGGTGGGGTGGGTGGTGTGGTTGGGGAACCAGCAGGTGTAGGTTTGTGGGGAGAAAGGAAGATGTTGAGGGCTGTCTCCCTCATCACATCCCTTCCACCTTGTGGCCTATCCCTGAGTAGCCAGATGGCCACTGGGGGGAGGCTGAAGGCTGAGTTGGCAATCATGCTTCCCTTTGATTTGCCTTCTAAATGGGGCCCTGTTAAGCATCTGCTGGTGTCATGTACTATCTGTCTCCTTTAATGGTAACATGTAAGTACTCTAGAGGGTAGTGGAGCTGGTTTTCGAGCCTAAGACTGTCTGATTCTAGAGTCTTCCTTATACATACTCGTTATACTGAAAAGGCTGTAATGAAAAGAGATTGTGATTGGGAATCAGAGACCTGGCTTTGATTCCTAGCTCACCAAATTGCTGGCTGTGTGACCACAGGGAGTTATCTAAGTGCTCTGAGCTCATTTCATTCTGTTAAATTGGGATAATCATACAAACAGGGTTACTGGGAGCATTAAATGAAGCCACAAATATGGAAGTGCTCTGTAAAGTGCTCCCCAATTAGACCACAAACTCTAGTCTTCCTTGGTACACAGACAACCTTCAGGTGCAACCTCACTTCCTTCGTTAAAGTCCCATCCTCTCAGAGCTTGAGTCAAGTTCTCCCTTCAGGGGTCTTTTTGGGTTATCAGCAACTCCCTCCACCCTGTGATCATTTGTTCTATTAGTTCCCTCTCTGTGTGTCTGTCTCTCTCTCTCCCCTCACCCCCAACACACACACACACACACACACCAGGAGAATAGGTTTTGGGACTTCTTTTTTTTTATTCCCCACCCTTCTCTGTGTCCATTTACTGCGTGTTGTTCTTTTTGTCCACTTCTGTTGTTGTCAGTGGCATGGGAATCTGCATTTCTTTTTTATTGCGTCATCTTGTTGTGTCAGCTCTCCGTGTGTGCGGCACCATTCCTGGGCAGGCTGCACTTCCTTTCACGCTGGGCGGCTCTCCTTACGGGCGCACTCCTTGCGCGTGGGGCTCCCCTATGCAGGGACATCCCTGTGTGGCAGGGACTCCTTGCGTGCATCAGCACTGCACATGGGCCAGCTGCGCACGGGTCAAGGAGGCCCAGGGTTTGAACCACGGGCCTCCCATGTGGTAGACGGATGCCCTATCCACTGGGCCAAGTCTGCTTCCCTTTGGGGCTTCTTTAGTATTGTTGTTTTTTGTTTTTTGTTTTTTTTGAGGTATCAGGGGCTGGGGATTGAACCCAGGACCTCGTATGCAGGAAGCCAGCACTCAACCACTGAGCTACATGGGCTCCTCTGAGTTGGTTTTTTCATTTGTTTGTTTGTTGTTTGTTTTTGTTTTGAGGAATCACGGGGGACCAAACCCGGGACCTCCCATGTGGGAAGCAAGCACTCAACTGCTTGAACCACATCTGCTCCCCAGTATTGTTCTTTTTAATCCATTGTATTCTGTGTGCCTCCTGCTTGCTACATCCTCTAGAAAAGTTTCTACCTGGAGTTGAATGTGGGTCCATCATCTGTGCTACTCATAAGAAGGTCTGACAGAATCTGGGCCCCAGGAGTGAAGTGCTGGTCATCAGGGTGGCCTTCTCTTGTGTCTAATGTAGACAGACCCTGGATCTGCTCGTGGCAGTGCCTTCTGGGGACATGGATGTCAGTGCCATCTGTATCTACATCATAATCCCTAGGAAGGGTGCTCCTCCTTGTTGTGTCACAAGTGGCAAGGAAGGAAGCTTATACTCCCCTAGGAGTGACAGGAGGTGACCTGGAGTACGGAGAGCTCTGTGACCCTCAGGTCCTGAACCCTGGTACCAGCTTGGCCCTGCCTTGCTCTTGGTTTTGCTCTCAGGGAAGTCAGCCTAGTCCCTCTCGGAGCTTCCCTCTCACTTGACCCCTCCTTGCATCCTGGCATATAATTTGAATTCTCTGGTTAGGGAGCAGGAAGGCGGTGGTCAGGGCAGTGATTGTTCCCCCAGCAAACTGACTGAGGGTGCCATGTGGGTCCTGTCTTGTGCCTGAGCAGAGACATCCCATATTGTCCTTGGAGACAAACACTGGGTGGGAGAAGTATCAGGCTTTTACACAGCCAAGCAGCCACAAGGCTCAAATCCTTTTCTTCAAAAGGATTTTCTACTTTTTGGCCCATCTGCCTCAGAGTAACCCAAAGCATGAGAAAGATGATATATGTGTTCTAGCCTGGAGTTTGGAATAAATAGGTCTTAAAAGTCTGTACCATGCCTAGATCCCCCTCCTCCCCCCGCCCCCACAGCAATAACTCGATCCCGAATGACCCTAACTGCTTCCCCCAGATACTTGGCTTAATGAAAGTAAATATTTCAGCAATGAACTCTCTCATTGTCGGCCCAATCCTTCTCTATACATGCTACATTCCAGTTTAGGAAGGAAGAAATGTTTATCACATTCTTGCATGGCCATTCTGTGCTAGATTGAGTGGGTGACAGGCAGGAAAACTGGAAAGGAAATGCCTATAATATTTAGTTAATGTGGTCATCCTATTTGATTTGGCTGCATCTCCCCAAATGCAAATACAAATGCCCCATTTTATTTGCCTGAGAGTCTTTCCTTCCACCAAGAAGAGCCAGTTCAAGTCCAAAGTGATCTTTTTTTTTTTTTTAAAGATTTGTTTCTCTCCCTGTACCCCCGTTGTCTGCTCTCTGTATCCATTCGCTATGTGTTCTTCTGTGTCCACTTGCATTCTTGTCATGTGGCACAGGGAAATTTTGTCACTTTTTTCTGTTGTGTCATCTTGCTGCATCAGCTCTCCATGTGTGTGTTGCCACTCCTGGGCAGGCTGCACTTTGTTCACGTGGGGCAGCTCTCCTTGCAGGGTGCACTCCTTGTGCGTGGGGCACCCCTACGTGGGGGACAACCCTGCATGGCATGGCACTCCTTGCGTGGGGCAGCACTGCACGTGGGCCAGCTCACCACATGGGTCAGGAGGCCCTGGGTATCGAACCCTGGACCCTCCATATGGTAGGTGGATGCTCTATCAGTTGAGCCACAACTGCTTCCCCAAAGTGATCTTGGAGCACAGTAAGGCATTAACTGGGACCTAGAGCAATTTGGAAAATACCACAATTCACTTTTGCATAAAATTGTTTCATTGGTGCCTCTTACAGAGCAGGTCATGGGGGTGGAAAGATCAATGGACTTAGAATAGAATTGCTCAACTCAAGTCTGATTTTCTCAAGACATACTGTTGCCTCGAGTACAGGGCTTGACATGGTGCTCCACAGAAGGGTTTTTCAACATTTGACCAGATGGTATTGGCCCTGTGACTCATAAAGCTGAGTGGGCCCTGAAATGCTGCAAGCAAAGCATCTAAAGTATTACTGAGGAACAAATGGGAAGGGCTAGGCACAGGGTGGGGGCCCACTGTGGGTACTCAATAAAAGTTCCTTATTGGCCTAGTGGAGCCATAGAAGATAGTATAGCATAGATGGCCTTTTCTTGGGCCCATTCCAGGGTGCCAATGCACTTCATAAAGAAGCCTCGCCTGTGAGACTATCCCCAGACAAGGGACCTGAGGACAGTAGTTTGGAGAGGCCCCAGTTGCTGGAAACAGCAGCTGTTGCAGAGAATGTGTTGACATGAGGTCAATTTGTAACTGTGCTCCTTAGTACTCTGGTGAAGACTGTCCACTTAGATCTCATTTGTGTGTGAGAAAAAGTGTGTCTCTTCCAGGAAGAGCTGCTTTTGACCAACGTGACCAAGCAGTTATTAGAGGTGATGATGAGGGTTTGGGGACAGTGTGTCCAGTGAAATCTGATATAGGGATGATCGCGGCAGAGCTTTCACTGAACACTTTGGGTTTGGGGCCCAGTTTCCAGACCCTTGGCAGTAACCTGGATGGGCTCAATTGTGGGCTTGGCTGTGTCCTTAGCAACTTGGACATGTAGAGACAAGGAGGAAGCTGGGGCCACAGATACAGGTCCCCTTAAAAACTGCTGAGAAGGCCCAGGCAGTATTGAAAATGGTGAGGAGGCTATGCTTGTGGCCTGTGCACGCATTGGTATGTGAGGGGGCACTCCTCTGGTGGGTGGGCATGGTGATAGGGGCACTTGGTGACCCTGGAGACACTGAAAATCAGGGGCTGTGCAGTTCTCAGCAAAAGCCTGTCAGCAGTAATCTGTAACCAATGTTCCACAACAATGCAAGGTGCTGCTGGTGAGGCGATGTACAAGAATTCTGCACATTATGCATGACTGTTTTGTAAGCTCACAACTTCTCTAATAAAAAAGCCTGTCAGCAGGTGGGGTATCTGTTGCTTTTGGAGGAGGGACTAATCTGAACACACTGAGCACCAGGTCCAGCAAAGAAACTGAGGCAGAAGCTGACCAAGTGGAATTGGCTGGTGTAGGGAAAGGCTGTGGCTGTTTATTTTCACTTTGACACCATAGTAAATCGTACTTGGCTATATTTTTCCTCACTCAGTCGACCAATATTTATTTCCTAGGCACCTGCCTCAGTCAGGCCCTCTGCTCTGTTCTGCTCTCCTCGCTGGGCTCCTGTTACTGAGGCCACTGCAGTGATAGAGTCCACACAGGGCAGTGGCCGTGTCACAGGAACAAAGATGATCCCTACCTCTTCTCTTTCCCCTCCACTAGGTACTGACTTCTCAAACCCAGAACTTATTGGGGGGAGGGGTGTACAAGTCATTTCAGGGCAAAGTGTAGGAAATTCTAGGCTCCACACCAGGACTGGTTTGATTTAATTCCCACAGCTGGGTCCGGGAAGTAAGCCCACTCAGAAAGGTAATTGATTATTAAAAAACGATCTGTCTTTATGGACTAGCTGTGACATGAGCCAGAAACTAGTAGGATGGGAAAGAGCCTTGGGGGTGGGGGGAAGGAGAAATAGCCACCTCCACTTGGGGCACAGGAGTTTTCCCCAGATTTGTAACACAGCCCCATGGAAAAATGAACCACCCAAGACCCTTCTCCCTCTGGACAAGGGGGAATTTTCCTGAGAGAAAAGATTGCCCTTCAAGTGATCCAGAGACTAAGGATTTTATTCCAAAATGGGTGGGATGGGATAGAGAATGCAAGTGTGGTTTGCTGGGGAAGTTCCACGAGCCCCACTGAGTCTGGAAATTCAGGCTAGGAAGCTCAGTACTGCCTCTCACCTAGAGAGGACAGGTATGGCCCAGGAAAAGTCCCCCATAGTAGTAATAAAAAGCTCTAGTAGGAATGGTTGCTTTTGCTTTTAAAAAAAGGTTACACAAGTATAGGAAGAAAATTATACTGCATCAGAGCTCATGGCTCAGAAAGGAGGAGGCAGCTCTCAGTGGGCTTTCTGGCCTCTTTCCATCCTAAAATGTCCTATTTTTCTACATAGAATAAGAAAATGCACTTGGCCCTCCCTTTTGCCTCCCTTCCTCCCTCTTTCTCTTTGTTCCAGTTTCATAAAGCCATCATGAGGAGCAGCCTTGGTTCAGCTTCAGGAATCACATGCAGACTTCAGTGACCCTCTGCTCTCTAGAATCTTTTGCCAGTAACCCATCCAGGCCCATTTACTTGGCTAGCAGGAATCAAGGCCACCCCTTTCCTGGGCCAGTGTTTTTTTTGTAGGACATATCCAAGGTACCCCTGCTGGATAACACTTCCAGTTGCTGAGCCTAGTAAAGACCCAGATTCACAAAATGCCTCCAAGGCCAACTCTATCAGTCAGGGTCCTCCAGAGAAATAGAACCAATAAGATGTGAGAGGGAGAGGGAAGGAGGGGGAGAAGGAGAGAGGGAGAGGGAGAGAGAGAAAGAGAATATGGATTAGAGAGATATTACATATATAAAAAGAGATTTATTTTAAGAAATTGACTCATGCATTTATGGGGTCTAGAAAGTCTGGAATCTGTAGGGCAGGCCAGCAGACTGGAAACTCAGACAAGAGTCAATGCTGCAGCCTTGAGCAGAATTTCTTCTTTTCCAGGAAACCTCAGTTTTCTTCTTAATACCTTCGACTGATTGGATGTGGCCCACCCACATTATTAAGGGTAATCTCCTTTACTTAAAGTCGACAGACTGTAGATGTTAATCACATTAAAAATACCTTCATGGCAGCCTCTAGGTTAGTATTTGAATGAATAAATGGCTACTGGGAAGCGGATATGGCTCAAGCAATTGTGCTCCCGTCTTCTATATGGGAGGCCTTGGGTTCAATTCTCGGGGCCTCCTGGTGAAGGCAAGCAGGCCCGTGACTTGGAGAGCTGGCAGCTAAGCCAAATTGACAGATAAAACTAACCATCACACCAAACCTCTCTCTTCTGCTTTTATCACTATGTCAGTTTTACAGATGGACAGAGGACCATGAAGACAAGGGTTACCCTTAGGTTGGTGGCCCTGGACTGCACTGGTATCTCTTAACACTGGTACACACTGTTGTTGACTCCCAAGCAAAGTGCCGGGCTCAGCCTGAGAATTAGGGCAAGTAGGCAATCAGAAAATTCTTTTGAACATGTGAGATTTGCCTCTAAAATAATGGGATTCCTTTGTGCTGCTCCTGAAGTGGTGGAAAGAGTGATACATTTGGAGACAAAAAGTCCGAGTTCAACTCTCTGCTTTGCCCAGAAGAGCTGTGAGACCTTGGGAAGGACAGTTATCCTCGCTGGCCCCCGTTGGCTTCCCTGGTTTTACACTATAGCCACAGGCTTGTTGAAGAGGAAGTGAGGTAAGGAGGTGGCAGTGTTGGGAAAAGGTGGAGGGCTTCAAGTGGGGTGCTTGGAGCTCCTAGCCTCTGTGGGACTTGTTTTGGGGGATCTGTTCCTGGGACAGCTCTTTATCATTTGAAGGTGAGCTCGATTCTCCAAAACAGCCAAAAGGCTTCCTGAGAGAATATGGCCAATAAGGTGGATGGTTAAACTGGAGATGCCTGGGTTGGGCTATGAAGGATAGTGTCCTCAAGGGCTATGTCCACAGCTCCACCAGATGTGGGTGGCAGAAACTGTGAGAAAACACATAAATCCTCTCTAGAGGGCTACTTTGAAGGGTCCTTGCAAGTGTAAATTGGGGTTCCTTTGCTTAGAAAAACAGTCTCACTATCATGAGGCCTCCACTGTGAAAGAGCTTCAGGTAAATGCCTGCTCAGATGCACCCTCTGAGCCTCAAATTTCCTGATGAAAGAGGCTGTTGGGGATTCCATGGTCTCTAGGGCTGCTTCCAGCTCTGACATATTGCTGTTATTATTCTGCTTTTGGAGAAATGAATGATATGATGTTGCCTTGGTAGCTCTCAAGACCAGGATACCTGGGAATTAAAGCAAACACAGAGCTTTATTAAGTGCCAGGTATTCCTCTTGTCAGGTAGGTACTATTATCCCTATTTTGCAGATGAGGAAACTGAGGCACAAGAGGTGAAAAAATTTGCTCAGGATCACAGAGCATCTAGGAATTGGCAGCTGGGATGCAAACCCAGGGAGGGTTTGCAAACCCATTCTTCCAGAATGCTTTTGTCCAATAGAAGGAATGAGAGCAAGAATGGCTCAGGCCAGAATCTCTCTGTCTGCATGCTGCTGGTTGACTCTGGAAAACCCAACAACTCTAAGTTGAGTGAGCCCCCAGGAGGAGTCCCCATGTGCCATTGTTCCTCAGAGGCATTTTAGGGTCAAGGCTGGGATGGGGGTGGAGTATTAATACCACAGGCTTAACCCTTTGGATGTGTGGGGGAGAGTGGAAAAGCATGATATTGGCCCTCTGAGCACATAACCCTCTCCACAGCAGCGGATCCATCTACCTGGGGAGATGCTCAAGAGGGGCCTTGGTGCCGAGCGGTTTCCAGGAAACCCCAAGAGTGGCCAGTCATAATGGCCTTCAAGAGGGCTCCTGCATTCCAGTCAATTTACCTCGCATGAGATACAGCTCGCTCTAGCTGTATCTCATCCTTTCTGGTGTGTTTTTTATTTTACTCAATGGAGGGAGTAGGAGAGGGAGTGAGGACAGGAGAAAAGGATATTTGTTTGCTGGATATTTTGACATTATTGTCATTTGGCATCTCTCTTGCATGGAGACATATTTGGAATAAGGGTTTTCAATTAATTTCTCAAGATATTAGGACAACGGAAAGTAGTTAGGCCACCTACCGAGGTTAGCCCTCCTTCCCAGGTGCCATGATTCCTACTCGAAGGCTCAGCTAATGGGAGCTGCTGTGGGTTGGGAACATGGAAAGGATGGCGGAGAGGCCAGGGATTTGAAGTCCAGGTGCAGGCTCAGTGCAGGCTGTCCGCCCTGGAAGTGCATACAGGGCTCCTGAGACTCAAAGCTCTTAGTTTATATTTGAGAAAACAGGCACAGAGGGAGGCAGAGCCTTGCCCTGGGTCGCACACTTTGCTTGCTGCCAACCTGGAACAAGAAAGCAGGAGCCATTCCGCCCATGGTGCCAGGCAAGCTCAGATCCCCTTCCTGTTCCTAACCATGAGAAGCCAGGGACTGAGCAGGCCTCCTGCGTCCCTCCAGCTGCACACCCCACTGTTCCTGGGCACGGTGCACACGTTCTAAGGTCAGCATCTCAGCGTTTCCTGAATGAACCAATGAGTGGATGAAAGGCTGAAATACCTACTAAGAGTGAATGAAAACTTTAGGACTCATTTTTATCATAAATTGTATTAGAATTACATTAGAATTTCAGATTTTAGCAAGAAGAGATGACAGACAAAGCCATGCACCTCCTCCTTGGTGAGGAGGCGGCAGTGGCCTCAGGGGCGGATTCCCTCAAGAAGGGTGAGCAGAGGAGAGGCCCGGTCCAGAGGGCCCCACTGGGGCAAGACCAGCAGCAAGGGTGGAGGAGGGAGGGGGCATGCCCAGAGCTTGTCACGGCCTCCAGGAAAGCAGTTTTCACAACCAGGGCTACCTTCTGAGACACAGTAATGGGGAGCAGCCCTGGAGCCAGACCACCAGGCTCCCCCTCGCAGCTCCACATTTCCTACCTGAGTGATCTTGGGCAATTACTTAATGTCTCTGAGCCCTTGTTCCTTGGAAGCCAGGGCTCCAACACTTCCTCACTTGACCCTGCCCTTTCTAGGCTGGACCTCCAGCTGCCATTCAGCCTGTCCTGAATCTCGCCAAGGCCTGAAGGAAGGTTTTCCTAACACATGACACTCCCCAGGCTGTCAGCTAGCAAGATGTGGCAGGGTCTGGAAACCGTATTTCCTCAAAGAAAGGAATGATCATACCTCCTAAAACTCCAATGCGATAGTGACTTCAACCATGTTCTTCCTTTCTTGCTGGTCTGCCTGGGGAGGGGATTATAAGCATATCTTAGGCCAAAAGACACTGGGCTAGGAGTCTGGAGAAAGGAGGGGGAGGAGCACAGCCTAGGGTGAGGGGAATAGGGACTTTGTGACTCCCAAACTTGCAGTAGATTATGAATGCACCTTCTAGAACAGAGGCTGATTTGTCTCGTGCTTGAGGCGGGGTTCTTGGAGGAGATAAATTAGGGCAGGTTGGGTTGAAGGTGTGGGGAGGAAGGCCAGGCCCCTTCCTCCCTGACAGTTTAGGGGGCAGGTAACAGTCTGAGCAGATCTTAGCATCCTCATCATGACTGACATCCCTACGTCCCCTCTAGCCTCAGATTCTTTATCTGCAAAGTAGTCTAAATGAAGGACGAGCTCAGAGAAGGCCCTTGCCTCCGGGTGACCCAGGAGAGGCCCTGCTTGGCTGGAAGTTACCTTGGGCAGCAGGAGATGGCACTGGTTGGTAACCTAAACATGTTCAAACGAGAGAATAGCTGGGCCAGGGCAGGCATCTGGCTTGTCCCACCAGGGTGCCAACCTTGGATTTTCTTTGTCTTCTTCCCTAGTCCCAGCCAAGTCCTTCTGCCCTTGGTACTTGCCTGTGTTCCCAGAAGGCAACACTTGCAGAGTCTAATCAATTTGTCAAGGTGCCACAGCCTGCTTAGGTAAAAATATTAAACTTTGCTTGTAATTCCCAGGAGCACTGAGGACTTGTTTTAGGTGATGTCCACAGTCATACTTCAGTCTTCATGGATTTTGTGTATTTTCTCTGATATTGCATGTATCAGGAAGCTGAGATGATTCAGTCCCTGGACTGACACTAATTTATTTCTTTATTTTATGTCCTGACAGAGAAGAGCACTGACTTACTCTGTCTTTACAAAGGTCAGGGAGTAGCCTATTAGTTTCCAGACCCTCTGCTCGGTGCAGGAATCCCTTCTCCAGATTTAGGTTTTTGTTTGACTACCTCTAAGGACAGGCAGCTCACTGCTTCCTAAGGCAGCCCATTCCAGCTTGACAGTGCCATTTGTTTGGAAAGTTTTCCTTACTCTGAGTAAATTTCCCAAAGTTCTGGCTCCATACTCCTTATGCTCTTTCCCATGACAGTTCTGAACCTTTAGAAATAAGACTTCATAGGTGGCTTCACTTTTCCTTTTTTTTTTTTTTTTTTTTACCTCAGACTCGATATCAGTTTCCTAATGCTGTTGTAACAAATTACCACAAATTTAGTGCCTTAAGGCAACACAAATATATTTTCTTGCAGTTCTGGAAGTTAGCAGTCTGAAATGGGTCTCACTGGGCTAAAATCAAGGTGTGGGCAGGGCTGTGTTCCTGCTGGAGGTTCCAAGGAAGACTGTGTTTCCTCACCTTTTCCAGCTTCTAGAGGACACTCGCATTCCTTGGCTCATGGCCCCTTCCTCCATCTTCAAAGCATGTTACTCCTGAACCCGGCCTGGTCAAGCAGCCCCCATCTGACCACAGCTTGCTGGTCCACCTTCTCCCCTCTCCACACCCATCCAGGAGCCCTGCCCTCTGGCCCTGCTCACTGAGCAGGAAGACTAGAAGCCTGCATCTGTGGAGTGCTTGCCGAGACCCAGACCCTGCCCTGGGTGCTTCACGTATATCCTCCTAACAACCCGATAAGGTAGGCACTACAGTGATCTCCATTTCACAAGTACGGTAACGTATTGGATCAGCTCTGTCCCCTGCCCACGCCTCATGGCAAGTAAGCAGCGAGCAAAGCAGAGCCCATGGGAACTTCTCCCCAGGAAAACGCTCATGCTTGCACACCTGTGGTAGATGATTAATGCAGTTCCAGGAGCTTTGAAGGCCTTCCAGGTCCCTGGTTAGGAAGCCCTCCCCAAGGAAGGAAAGTTAGCCTTACAGAGCCCCTCTGGGCCCCATTTGCATTGTCTCATTGAATGGTTCCTTCCGTCTGCCCCGCGGGAAGCAGACCTTTCTCAGCCTGCCCTCCTCCATAGCTGGGAAGTGGGAGAGGCAGATGGGCACTGGCAGCCCAGCCCTCCAGTCTCTAAAGTCCTGGCCTATCCCAGCCCTCGCCTCTGCAGATAAGAGAATGGCCACAGAAGGGCAGTAGTGACCCTCCAGTTCCTCAGAACCCTGGGAAGGAATCTGGGAAGTAACCCTGGTTGCTACCAGGATGCTGGGGACCCTGTGGGTAGAGTGGCTGGGGGATGGGCTGGCCGCAAGCCTGACAGAACTGAGGATCCAGGATGCTGGGAGGAAACAGACAGTGGCCAGAGTGGGATTTCCTGAGGTGCCTGCAACGGCAGGGAGGATGGCCTGAAACCAGGGAGGACCTCGCTGGGGAGCAGCTCTGTTCCTCTTTCAGGCCTACAGCCCAGTACCTGACTGCTGGAGGCGGGGGCTTCAGTCTTATCTGTTGGGGCCCTTTCGACTCAGGGGTTGCTGGAGGTCAGAGGACTGAACAGGGTGTAGACGTGAGGGTCTGGCTCTGCTTCCAGCTTGTCGTTTGTGGTTTGGGGCCATTCCTTCCTCTCACTGGCTGCAGGTTCTTACCTGTCCAATAGCTAGGTAATCCCCAAGGGATTCCTCAGTGTGGTAGCAGCAGTTCTAGGGTCTTTCATACAACTTGGCTCCCTATTTCTTTTGGCTGATTCTGAAATAAAAATTCTCTCATTCAAGTTAAAGATTTTGACCATCATTAATTTTCAAAGGTAAATGTGGGTCCTGAAAACAATTCCCAAGAGAAGTCTCTCTTTTCCAGCCCTTGCCTCTGAAAGCCCCTGGCCTATTAGCAACTTGAAGCAGGTTCTAGGCTTCTATGTAGCATGAACTCTGAACACACATACACATTACCTTACCTTCTTCCCCTGGCAGAGGCTTGAGACAGGTGTGCAAATCCCTTTCGTTAGAATCTTGAAAACCACTGTGTTGGATGATCTCTGAGGGCTTCTCCATCCCTTATATCCCATTGTCCCACAGTAGTGTGTGTGTGTATGTGTGTGTGAGAGACAGAGAGAGAGAGAGAGAGAGAGAGAGAGAGAGAGAGAGAGCATGCACGCATGAGAGAGGATTTGTTCCTGTATGTTTGTACCTTACACATGTGCTGGGATATGTGTGTGTGTGTCTTGATGCTATGTCACCTTCCCTGAGTCTCCTGATTAGGATTGCCAACCCCTTCCCCCCATGGTCACCATCACATTATCCTGGGTTTTGTCTTTGTAATGCTTATTATGAAATGATTATTCATAACATTTATTCTGAAATCCTTATGGATTTGTTGACCTGTTCCTTCTCCTCTCTCTCTCCACTAGAATGTCTATCTGGGTCTGTCTTGCCCATCACTTCATCCCTTTCTCCCTGCATGGTGGCTAGTTCATAGCAGGTGTTCAGTAAATTGTTGACTCAGTGTCTGCCTGGGTCAGGTGTGCATCAATGTGCTTGTGGTCAGGGTACTGCCCAAGACCTAGCAAACCTGGGCTTGGCCTTTGTCTGAATCTTGAACTGATCTCTAGTCCTGATTGCTGCCTGTTCCTTCAGAGAAAGGTTCTGTTGGCCCAGGAGAGCAGCAGGCAGAGGGAGCAATTGGGATGGCAAAAGGGGAAAGTCAAGGGCTTAAACTTTGCCCTCTCTCTCTACCTGCCTTTGCTTAGCTGAGAATCCACCATTGGACTTTTCTTCTGTGCTCCAAGTTAGCCACTCTCAAATCCTCTGATCAATTTTAGGGTCTTTGTGGCATCAGTTTGGGTGGCATTAGGGTGGGGTTTGTCATAAAGAAAAAAGCCTATTGCTCTGCTCCTGTGCTGGTTCCTTGGCCTCACACCCAGCATGTCTGGGCACCAGCTCCCGGGCCATTGTCCCAGTCAGGTGGCTTTTCTGGCTTCAGAACATCTTCCCCTGGGTTGCCTGGCCAGCCAGCACGAAACACACACACCACGGCTGAGATCTTGCTAACAAACGCAATGCAGGCTTGTGACCAGCCTCTCTTTTCCACTCAGCCTAGAGCAGCCTCCACAAAGGGCTGAGCAAACTAAAAGACTTGTCAGGGGCCTAGGGGAAAAATTCCACAAAAATATCCTTTCCATGCAACCCATTGGCAACCCTGGAAAGGGTAGGAGAACACTGTGCTTCCAGAGTTTACCTAAAGATGGGTCCAGTGAGTGAGTGGGTAGAATTCAAGCCCTTTTGGTCACAAACTGTGAGACCAAGATCATCTTGTTTGTCCTTCCCAGAATGTGTTAATGTAAGCTGTATAGAGTAGGAAAAGAAGTACTGGTTCTGCACTTGAGAGAGATACCATTACGGGTGTGCAAGTTCAAGTCCTAGCCCTGCCCTGGCCTGCTCAGTGACTCTGGGCAAATCTCTTGACCTTCCCGAGCCTCCATTTCCTCATTAGATGAGTGAGGATAAGACCTGCCTCTCAAGGCTGTTTTAGAACAAGAATTCCTGTGTATTAGATGCACCATACCTAGCATAGGCCAGAGGTAACGGGTTGGATCAGTTTGGTTATGACAGCAGGCTCTGCCTTTGGTGGACTCGCCCAACACTGGTCAGAGAACAGAGTTCCACACTTTGTAGTTTATCCACCAACTGGTAGGTGACAGAGCCTCTTTGATGTGGTCCTGAGGTTTGTGTCCATCGCATTGTTAGTGACACTTTTCCCTCTGTAGCCATGATACTGCCTTATTACCAGGGGTAGAATGAGTTGGTAACAGTTTTTTGTTGAGCTAATTTTCATTGTTATGAAACAGAGTGAGTTTCATCAGGTTTGATCATCACAACGACTTCTCCAAGTAGACAGCATTCTATCTCAGCAGCCATGGGGAGACAAATGAGAGGGTCTGCTCCGAAGGAAAAGGTCCTAGGGAGGGTGTCAGCATCCTGGGTTTGAGTACCAGTTCTGTCATTTGCTGCTCTTGTTACTGAGCATGACTTAGGTGTTAATAGCACTCTCTAGGCTAAAAGAACATTCATGTGGTACTTACCTTTAAGACAGTTCTGGAAGGCAGCAGGGACATGGGTGATTCTATTTGACATTGTTTTCCAGATGAGGAAACAGAGCTGTGGGGAGTTTAAGTGACTTATCCAAGATCCTACAGCTAACTGCACAGAAGCTGAGGGGTGGCATGGGAAACCCTTCTCTAGGTGGGATTGCCAGCTCAGGAGCCCTTGAGAGCTGTGCTGGGACTCTCATATCAGACTCAAAGCTGAGGGCTCTCTGCCAGTGGCACCTAGCAGCTGCAGTAATACCTCCTGAAGAAGTCTGCCCAGTACCTCACCACATCTACAATAGCATCTTTCCATCTGTTTATTGGTCATTTGCATATCCTCTTTTGTGCCTGTTAAGCCATTTTGCTACCTTTTATATTCGGTTGTTTATCTTTTGCTTATTGATCTCTAGGAGCCTTTATATATTCAGGGATACTAGTCCTTTGATTCTTTTGTGTTGCAAATGTCTTCTCCAAACTGTGGCTTGGCTTTTATTTTCCAAAATTTTATTATGAAAGATATCAAACATTTCTGAAAAAGGTTTGCAGAAAACCTGGAAGAATTTTATAGTAAACATATATGGACCTCCTACAGTCTATAATTAATATTTTATTATATCTGCTTTATCATTTACTTGTCATCCTTCTAGCTTCCATTGATCCGTCTTATTTTTTATGCATTTCAAAGTTGCAGCATCTGTACTATTCCCTCTAAATACTTCAGTATGAATACCATTAACCAGAGTTTAATCTTTTTTCTTTCTTCTGAGATGAAATTTGCATACAATGAAATAAGGAAATAATTTTCTCATAGGATGAGTTTTGAAAAATGTGTACACTCTGTGTGACCAGGCCTCCATCGAGATTTAGAACTTTATCATCTTCCTGGAATGTTCCTTCATGCTCCTTTCCAATCAATCCCTGTTCCTCCTTTCCCAGAGACAACCAGTGTTCTGATTTTTCCCACCATAGACTACATTTACCTGTGGTAGAACTTCCTATAAATAGGTTCATATAGTACACATTCATATTTATGTCTTCTTTCATTCAACATATTGTTTTGGAACTCATCTATATTGTGGCATGTATCTTTAATAAGTTTCTTTTTTTATTGCAGAGTTGTATTCCATAGAATTTCCATTTCATTTTTTATTATAATTTTTATTTCTCTGTGGACATTTTCCATCTTTTCATTAATTACCAGCATATTTCCCTTCAACATAGCTATCACAGCTGCTTTTAAAATCCTTGTCTGCTAATTCCAATGTCTGGATCATTGTGAAATGAGTTGCTCTTTGGTGCATTGTGGGAACACAGGCTCAGGCACAACAAAGACTTTCAGCAAGCTGACTTTTTTATTAGTTATACAGCACAAGGCTTTCAAAAGAGCAAGGGAAAAGATTCCACCATGGTTGGTCTCCCAGGGAGACCAACTGCTTGGGTTAGGGTCAGTGGATGGCAGCTCCACTTTGTGTCAGAAATGAGGGACCGGTTGTGACTGGTTTTCTAGAGAGGCTAACTGCTTGACAGCTCTGCACTCCTTTCTTCATGTTGGATATGAGGGACACTTGCACTGCTTGAGAACTGGGCTTTTGTATACTCCAGAGGGAGGGGGCTTTGCCAGTGAGCAACCTTTGTGATCTTTCAAGCAGCTGTGGCTGGTTAAGATTTAACATCTTCCCTGGCTCTTGCAAAATAGAAACATACTGAACACCTGCATGCAAACAAACAAGAAGGGAAAAAAGAGGGGGGCGGTGAGGGCTAGGAGATGGTCTTTGAGAATGTCTGTGACTTCCCCAGCTGTTACCCAAGCATTGCTTTCAGCTGAGTGCCTTTTCTGGTTTACAGCCTCTGGATTCTGTTCTACTCCTCTGAAGAGTATTTATTTTTTGTTTTGTTTTGTTTTGTTTTGTTTTGTGTTAGAAGACTCTTAGATTGACTGGGTTCAAACTGCAAGCTATTTCTCCTCTATTGTGGCTAGGAGCTCAAATAACAGTTCTTTTAGTCTTATCTGGGCTTCTTGATGTCTATCCCATACATACATGGTTCAGGGTCAGCAGAGATTTGGGCATAGTTTATGCATAGGATTCCAGGCTTTTACTTTCTCTTTCTCTCTCTCAACAAATCAGTTTTATTGATACATATTAATAAAGCATACAGTTCATCCAAATTGTACAATCAGTGGTATTTGGTATAATCACATAGTTGTGCATTCATCACTTCAATCCTTATTTAGAGCATTTTTATTATTTCAACAATAATAATAATAAAAAAAACAGACAAGAACATTCTACACCTCTTAATCTCTCTGTCTTTTCCCTATTGTACATAGTTGCTATTTCTGGTTATTCTTGCTCAATCATTTATTTATTTATTAAGAAGTTTTATTGAGATATATTCCATACCATACAATCTATCCAAAGTGTATAATCAATGGCTTTTAGTATAATCACAGTGTTGTGTATTCATCACCACAAAAAAATTTTAGAACAATTTCATTACTCCAAAAAGTAAAACTCCACACCCCTTTTTACTTACTTTTTCTTAGGCAATCATCCCAACAACCATCCTGTTATATACTGCAATGAACAAATGAGGAAACTGAGGTTCTGAGGGATTAAGGGAATTGTCTAATATAATTCAGCTAAGAAGTGGTAGATCTGGGCTTGATGTCCATGTGCCTGATTCTAATGTACATGGACTGTCAACTATTGCCATCTGTCTCTTGATGATTTAGCCATTGTCCCTCCTCTCAAGGACTTTACACTTTGGAGGGTGGGCAGGATATAAAATATATATGCAGGCAGTGAAGTTGAGTACTGCAGCTGCTGTGCTACAGGCATTCTGGGGGAATAGTCACTTTGAGCCAAGGGACCTAAAACAGGCTTCCTGCATGAGGAAACATTGTTGCTGAGCCTTGAAGGCATGAGAGGATTTAGACATAAAGAAGTGGTCTTCATGACAATGGATGCTGGGGGTGAGTATGCCTTGAGCCCAGATGTTCAGGAACCCCAAGGAGGAGGTACAGTGGCTAACTTACACCTTTGAATATGGTCTAGTGAGAGTGCACTCTGGGCTCCCTTCCAGAGAGTCCATAGTTCCTCAGGCCTTAGACCTACCTCTTTCTCTCCTGGGTCCAGGAACAATGAAATGTAAGGGGTGGGTTTTTAAAGCCTGGGCCCCTTCCCCACTTCCACCCCCATTCATGTATTCAGCAAATTCTTGCTGAGTACCAATGTGCCAGGCACTCTATAGGTCCCATGGGGACTTCTGAGGATTTAGCCTCCCTCTTCCCTCCAGTAGCAAATGCACCATCTACTGAAGAGATAAGACATGTACACATAACTAGACTCCAGGGAGGAAAGGACAAGGAAACCCTCTTCCTGCAAGGTTCTTCAGCCCCTCCTCAAAACCCATTGTGCTGTCAGAAGGCATTTAATCCTGCCAATTGGATATGAATTATCTGTCCTTCAAATCTACCCAGCCCCTTGGATTTTTCTTCTGGTAGCATTTCTTGCCTGGAGGAGATACTATTTGAGGGGAACCTTGAAGCAAGGGTAGAGTTTAGATTGTAAGCTGTTTGAATCAGAACAGAGTTCTGCATGTTTCTGGGTCTTGGTCCATTGTTTTCACTTTCTCTACTATTTCTCCCTGGTCTATTTCTTCCCTTTTTTGCACTTTAACTTTCACCTTGGTCTCTAGCCTGAACCTCTCCCCAGAACTACGGACTCATAAAGCCAAATGCTTGTTGGACATCTACACCTGAACATTTCATGGCCACCAGAATGGAAGTCTTCAACCTCCACCCCTACCCCACTGACCAGTCCCTTCTCCAGAGTACACCTCCAGCATCTACCTGGTTACCCAGGACAGATTTCTGGCCTCACCCTTCACTCCTCCTTCTCCCTCCAGCAGCTAAATAGTCACCAATTCTTGTCAGTTTACCTCCTTATTGTTTCTGGACTGGATCTTTTCACCAGCCACTACCCTAATTGGCATTACCTTGCTAGGTAAATTCATTACAGGGTTGTATTAGTCAGCCAAAGTGGTACTGATGCAAAGTACCAGAACTCTGTTGACTTTTATAAAGGGTATTTATTTGGGGTAGAAGCTTATAGTCACAAGGCTCTAAAGAGTCCAACTCAAGGTACCATAAGAGGTACTTTCTCACCCAAAGTCATTGGCCATGTGTTGAAGCAAGATGGCGGGCGATGTCTATGATGGTTCAGCCTCCTTCTTTCCTCTTAAGGCTCCGTGGTCCCAGCTTCCTCCCAATCTCAACTGTAAGCTAGCTTCAGTCTCATCTCTCTCCCCAGGGCTCATTTCTTTCCAGGCTCAGCTGCTCTGTTCTCTTCACAAGGTCGGCTGTAGGCTATCATGTTCATCTCTCTTCCCAGGGACTCTGCTGTGTCTAAGGAACTGTCTCTCTTCCTCTGTGTTTTTCTTCTCTGTGTATCTAATTCTGTGTGAGTCTGTTTTATCAACGCACCAAGGGGACTGGGACTCAACACTGAGTCACACTCTAATGAGGTGGTTGAATCAAAGCCCTAATCTTAAAATAATTTAATCAGATGTCTCAGCTGAGTGTAATACAATCAAAGGGTTGTCACCCCCAGAGGAACAGACCAGTTTACAAACACAGTAAAATATATTTTTAGAATTCATAAATAATATCAAATTGCCACACATACCATACAGGATTCCCACATATCATGCCACCATCAACACCTTACATTGTTGTGACACATTTGTTAGAAATGATGAAAGAACATCATCACAATATTACTGCTATCTATAGTCCATAGCTTATATTTGATGCATTTTTCCCACAAACCATCCTATTATTAACACCATGTACTAGTATTGTATATTTGTTATAGTTTATGAAAGAACATTCTCATGTTTGTACTGTTAACCACAGTCCATCACTCACCATGGTGTTCACTGTGTTATATGGTCTCCTGCCTTGTACAGTTCATCCAAAGTGTCCCCTCAGTGGCTCTCAGTTTCATCACAGAGTTGTGCTGTCATAATCTCAGTCCATTTCAGAACATTTTCATTACTCCACAAGGAAAAATTCCATATCCCCTTATACCCCTCCATTATTGGGCCTTAGCATTTATATAGTACCTTCTTTGCCATAGCTGTAAAAATACTACAATATTACTGTTGACTGTGGTCTATATGTTACATTAGTTGTGTTTTTCCCATGTATCTCAAAATTCTTTAATCATATCTCACCTGGTTTCCTCTAATTGTCCCCTCATCACCTCCATCTACATGGTCATGTACTCATCAGCTAGAGTGATGAGTACATCTAGATGCTAATGCCATCATATCACCCCAGCTGCTTAAAACTGTCAGTAGCTCCCCATTCTGGAAAACAGAGGTGTTAGACCCAACCCTTAGAGGGAGTTGCAGGCTGAATTAGTGTGACTTTGCCACAGAGACCCTGGGTAAATGTAGACAAATCCCTTTCTTTCTCTGGGCCTCAGTTTCCTACTGTAAAAAATAAGGAGGTTGGAATACTTCAGGGTTCCAAAGAATGTGTTTTCTGGACTGCTAGTCTCATGAAATGCTTTTTCCAAATGGGTCTGGTGTCCAGCATGATTGGGGAATGCTCATTCTTTAGCCCCACTTGGCAAGTCACAATGCCCATTAGCATGTCATGGATTCTGCCTGGGAAGTACCGCTATCAAGAGAGCTTTCTTGAAATCTTTCTAAACTCAGTTTTACTCAAACTTTCACCACCCCAGAGTGCTTTTGGAGCCAAGCATCTATTACAGTGTTGTGGAACCAACCTCTGTGGAGCATACTTTGAGGAATGTGGGAGCGAGTGATTATCCAGGGCTTGTGTTGCTGTGAAAGATGTTGATCCTGTTTCAGTTATTTGAGGAAAACAGATGACATCTAACCCAGGTCTGCATCCGCTCCAGTGATGGGTATCGAACAGTGGGTGCAATACAAAATGGTTAAATTGAATTGAATGCCTGGCTATTTGGAATGCAGACTGTAGATTACCAGCCATGGGCGGAGAGTGGATTAGTCCCAGAAAGAAAAAGTGAGTACAGGGCTTGATTGGGTGTATTAGTCAGCCAGAGGGGTGCTGGTGCAAAGTACCAGAAATCTGTTGGTTTTTATAAAGGGTATTTATTTGGGGTGAAAGCTTACAGTTACAAGACCCTAAAGAGTACAACTCAAGGTACCATAAGAAGTATTTTCTCACCAAAGTCTGTTGTCACATGTTGAAGCAAGATGGTTGCCAATCTCTGTGAGGGTTCAGCCTTGCTCTGTTGAAGCAGGATGGCGGGCCTGGTCTCTCCTTCCTTCTTCCTCTTAAGGCTCTGTGGGCCCACCTTCTTCTTATCTCAGTTGTAGGCTGGAGGGCTCATTTCTTTCTGGGCCTTCTCAGCTGCTCAGGCCTCTGTTCTCTTCAGCTGCAAACTACCAGGCAAATGGCTCATCTTTTCCCAGGGCTTTAGCTGTTTGAGCCTTGTCCTTTCTATCACATGGAAGGACTGAAATGATCAAGCTCTCTCCTCTTCTGCATCTGTGGAGCTGTCTCTCTTCCTGTGCCTTCTTGAGTGAGTGTTCATTTATATAGCCCACCAAGGGGGTGGGGACTTAACCTGAGTTACACCCTATTAATGTGATCAACTCAAGCCCTAATCTTAACATAATCAAAGACATCTCAGCTAAATCTAATACAATCAAAGGGGATCATGCCCAGAGGAACAAACCAGTTTACAAGCATAATCTCTCTTTTTGGAATTTATAAATAATCTCAAACTGCCACAATGGGAGAGCATGCCAGCCAAAGGAGTGATAGGCAATTCTGAGAGGGATGTGTGCCTGTGCTGCTAGCCCTGCTTGTTCAAGGCCATTTCCAATGGATAGTGCCTCTGGGCAAGTTTACCCAAGGTTGCTCAGGCAGCAGGAAGAGAAAGTGTCCCTTTATGTGCCTCTCAAAGGACTTAAGGCATTGTTGGTACTTGTACATGTCAATTCTAAGTAGTTCTGCTATTAACTCAGCCCTTTTCTATCTCTAGAGCAGGGGTACTTAACAAGAGGTCTGTGAACTTGAATTGAAATTCAAAAAAACATTTTTGTGGGGATGTGTTGGTGCGGGTGTGATATACTTATTAAATGATACACAGTATGGTGTGGACTTAGTAAGGGGTCCATGGTTTTCCCCTGACTGGCAAAGGGGTCCGTGGAACAGAAAAGGTTAAAAAGCCCTGCTCTTGACCATGTCCTGGGCAAGGGCGGGGGCCATGGCCTGCTGTAGCCCTCAGCTGGGTCTTGCATTAGCACTGATTGCTGGCAACACTGCTGGCCCAGGGCTGTGTTTTTTTAATCAAGGAGGCCAATTTAGCACTTGGGAAAGGCTGGTCAGCTGGACCACATTACTTTCCTCTCCTCATAGAAATAACGTAGGCAGACAGTGGAAGCTTCTGTGAATGGCTTTGCAGGCAGCCTCAAGTTGCCAGGCCCTCTCCTCTCCAGCCACTCAAGGCTGCTCACTGAGGTTCACCAGCCTCGCTGCCTGGCCTAGTGCTGTGAGGGAGACTGGATTCTCATGCCTGCTGCTGCCTTCCAGCACCTTCTCATTTGGTGGGGTGGGTGAATGGGGGTCAAGAGAAGCCTTTCCTGATTGTCCAGGCCGTAAGGCTGGGGTTTTATTTATTCTACCATAGTCCCTCTTAGGAAATATTTTACTTTCTGTCTTA
The DNA here is from genome assembly GCF_030445035.2 of Dasypus novemcinctus. Taxonomy (NCBI): domain Eukaryota; kingdom Metazoa; phylum Chordata; class Mammalia; order Cingulata; family Dasypodidae; genus Dasypus; species Dasypus novemcinctus. Next base: position 186,130,529 of record NC_080704.1, on the reverse strand, counting down.
TTTTAGTAAAACTTATGCAACAAATATATGCTACTGCTAGTAGCTGATATTTGTCAAACATTTACTTCACTGTAGGGCTGGTGCTGTGCTATATGCTCCTTAAATCCTTACAATAACCCAAGGGAAGTTGGTACTAATATTATCTCAATTTTGTATATGGTTAAACCAAGGGAAAAATATATATATATATAAAAATTAATTTTCCTAAGGCCAGACAGCAAGGAGATGGTGAGACTGGGATCCTAATCCAAGTTGGCCTGGTTCCAATGCACCTGATCTTGACCATGACACCACATCACATCCCTGTTTGTTAGTGGCTTCCTCAACCATCTCTCCCACAGGTTGTGGGCTCTGTGAGGGCAGGGACTGGGTCCAGTTCATGGCAGGATCTGGCACAGAATGGGTGCTGAGAGGAACCTGGTATGCAGAACACGTGGGGGAAAGTGCAGAGAACATCTGCTCCTCACTTCCCAGCCTGGCATCCCCCAAAGACAATTACTGTGTCCTCGCAGCTGTTGGAGCTCAGAGGCTGTTCCACGTGGGCTCGGTCTGTTTCCCAAAACAGGTTTGCATTGTTTTGAAACCATGGTGCAGGGCACCCAGAGAGCAAATAGAAGTTGATCCCCACACAACAGGCAGTAACTAAGACACTGTGAGCAGGACAGCTTTGGGGGGCTGAAAGGGCAGGCTGGCTAGTGCTGAGAGTGTGCACATTTCAGAAAGGGGCCCACCCTGCAGGAGGCAGCCCAGCCGAATGAAGCAAGAGCCCTGGAGCTGTTCCTGCCCTTTGGCCCAATAATCCCCTTCCTGGCATTTTATTCCTTAGGAAGCAGTTTGACAGACTTGAAAAGGTACCTGAATGAAGATGTTCATTATGAGACTGAATGTAGTAATTTTTTAAAAGTTTTTTTTTCTGTAGTAATCTAACGCTAGGAACAAATGAGTTGCCCAACAATAAGGGGACAGGAAGAAAACAGGTGCTGGCACCATTTGATGCATGAACAGGACCATGGCATGCTATCAAAAGGAAGCCCAGGTCCTTCCATGGTACAGCTGCCTTTTCATGAGGTTTTTGAAATGGATAAGGCGGCAGCATCTGGTCCATTGTTGCCATTCCTAGGTTGTCAGCCAGCCCTCATCTTAAGTCTTTAATTTGCAAATGGTTCCTGCCTATCTGTGAGCATGCACATATCTGGAACCTTTTTCTCAGATGAAGAAAAGGAAGTGGGCAATCTTTTCCAGACAGGAGCAGGATGCTTGTCCCAAGTTCCAAGCTTGAATGTCCATTGGCCTTGTCAAGCTACTCTAGGCATAGAGCTCCCCCAACCCCACTACCAAACAGGATCCCATCAGGCCCAGAAGCAGCAGGATATATGGCAGAGCCATTTGTGGAGGCAGCAGTGGTGACTCTCACATCGCGCACCCACCTTTGGTGCTGATGGTTTTTTTTTGGTCTGGAAAATGTCATACCTCCCCTGCTCCAGGCCTGAGACAGTGGATCATTACACCTTGGGACTTTGTGCAGTGACGTTAGCAGAGGTTCACAGCATTTGGCCTTTGCATCTCCCCATCTCCCCCTCTCCCCACTCCTGCTATCCCCTTCATGATTGGCACCCTTGAAGATATTCAGCTTGGAATAGCATGCATGAAGCCCCTCACATGGCCATGCTAATTTACTGACTGCTCCCCCAAGGTTGGTTACACACAGAGACAGTTAAAGTCAGGGATGGGCAGATGTGGGGGCAGATTGATAGCCTGCCTTAAGGTAGTTGAGGCCTTCGATGTTCCCTCTTCAAAGCTTTACTCCAGGAAGAGACTTTTGAGATCACTTCAAGAATATGGAGCACAAAATACCATGATGTGCTGGCCCTTCTTTAAGGGTGCTGTGTTTGTGTGCAGAAGAATGTATATTTATGTGTGTGTGTAGTTGTTTTTGAATTCTGTTTCTCATTGCCCCTCAGAGCCAGGCCCAAGGTCAGGTAGCTAGTAGTGACATTGCCAGTACCTAAACCCAGGTCCCTTGCCTTCAAGTCCAGTGCACTTTGCTAAATGTCACCTGGGAAATGTGCTCTAATGTGGTTTTGTACCCTGACTTGGGCATGCCATTATGGCATACACTGGTACCATCAGTGTATCTATCCCCAAGCATCAACTGGGTGTGCTGTATGCCACCCTGTACTGGATATGGGTTGAGGGCAGCAGTTAGGAAGATGCACTGAACCCGGTATGCACCTACCCTCACCAAATTCAAGGGTTGCCTTGAGAATACTTTGCAGACCCAGTGCATCCAGGCCTTGCTGCTCACTCTGTGTGGCTCTCTACTCCCCTACCAAATTCTCCTATTGTCAGCCTCAGCTTACAATTTTTGCTCTTTGTTTTATTTTAATGGTTTTAGTTGTGAAATATAACACACAGACAAAAAGGCACATAGCCAAGACTATAGATTAACAAATTATTATAAAGCAAACACTCATGTAACCACCACCCAGATCAAGAAATATAACAGTGCTGGCACCCTAGACACCACCCACATGTGCTTTCCCAACACTATTTCCCCATTCCCCACTAAAGGAAACCACTAACCTGATTTTTCCAGAAATCACTGACTTGCTTATCTTTATAATTTTGCCATTTAATATGAATCTCTAAACACTATACTTTAGCTTTGCCTATTTTTTGAACTTAATATAAATAAAAATCATGCAATATGTATTCTTTTGTGTATGGCTTCCTTCCACTGTTTGCAAGATTGATCCTCATTGTTGATATTGAGCATTTCCATTACTTCAGAAGCTTCCTCATGCCCTTTTGCAGTCAAACCCCTCCCTCTCTGGCCCCAGGCAAGCTCTGATGTGCTTTCTATCACTATAGATAACTTTTGCCTTTTGTAAAATTTTAAATAAATCAAGTAATACAGTATGTACTTTTCTGTCCCTGGCTTCTTTTGGTCATTATAGTTTTTTTTTAGTTCATTCATATTTTGTGTATGAGTAGTTTGTTCCTTTCCAGTTTGTGTAATATTTCATATTGTAAATATACTACAACTTGTTATCCATTCAACCATTGATGGGCCTTTGAGTTGTTCTCAGTTTTTGGTTGTTACAAATAAAGCTACTATGAACATTGGTGTACAAAGCTTTGAATGGACATACGTTTCCATTTTTCTTGGTTAATATTTGATAATGGAATTGTTTGGTTCGTTGGTTAGTATATGTTACATTTTATAAGAAACTTCCAAAGGATTTTCCATACTGATTGTACCATTTTGCATTCCCACAATGCAAAGTTTGAGAGAGACAGTTGCTCTACACACTTGCTAAAATGTTATTTTTTGTCCAGCTTTAAGATTTTTGCCATTATTATGGGTATGAGATACTACCTTTTTTTGTTTTAATTTGTATTTCCCTAATAACATACATTTTCATGTGCTTATTGGTCATTCATATATCTTCATTTGTTCAAATTGTTTGCACATTTTTAGTTGGGTTGTTTGCCTTCTGTTAATAAATTGGAGGTATAATTTATATATTCTGAATATAAGCCTTTTATCAGATATATGTTTTGCAAATTTATTTCATTTTCTTAATGGTATCTTTCAAAGACCGAAAGATTTTAATTTTGATGAAATCCAATGCATTTTTTTTCTATATGATTTATGCTTGTTGCATCCTATCAAAGATATCCTTGCCTACCTCAAATTTGTAATTATATTTTCTTATGTTATCTTTTGAAATTTTTATAGTTTTTGCTTTTAGGATTAGATTTTGTTACTTAAATTTTGTATATGATGTGAGATAAGGGTTGAGGTTCGTTTTTTTCCTTATGAATAGTCATTTGAATTGCACCATTAAAAAAAAAGTTTGTGCTACCCCCATTGAATTAACTTGACACCCTTATTGAAAATTATTTGGCCAAATGTGATTGAGGTTATTTCTGGACTTCTTATTTTTTTCCATTGATCTATTTATATATCTTTTTACTGATACCACACTTTCCTAATTATTTTGTTTTATAGTGAAACTTTAAGTCAGCCAATATAACTCCTATAACTTGGCTCTTCTGTTTTAAAATTTTATTTATATAATTGATTTTTAGGGGTATACTTCTGTGAATTTTAAGACAAAGATAGATTGGTGTAACTACCACCAAAATCAGGATAAATTCAATCTAAGGGCAGCCTAGAAAGACAGAAAACTTTTAGACAGTAACTGCTCTACTCTAGCCAAACAGCACCAAAAAGCTGAAGCACCTCCCCCACTCAAGCCAGCAAAGGCTGAGTGGGGAGCCTAGACTTCTACATTTGCCAGTCTATAATGAGGCACCCCAACCCTCATACCAGGGTAGTGTCAGAGAAAGCAGAGTGGGGAGCCAGGTATTTCATTCCCTATATCCAATAACAAGGCACTCCCTTCCTCCAAGGTGTCGCTGGAAACCACTTGGCCTGGACTTCCATACCTACAGGGCAGTGAAAGTGTGCCCTGCTTGCTACCCACTGGGATGGTGTCAGAGGAGACCTAGTAGGGGGTGAAGACTTTTACTACTCTCATGCGGAGACTTAACAAGGCACTCATACCCTTTCCAGCCAATAAATTGTTAATGGCAGTCCAGTGGGGAGTTGGAGCCCCCCCTCACACAACTGTAACAAGGAACCCCCTACCCTGAGTGTCAAAGGGGGCTAAGGAGGGAAACTGGATGTCTACTTGCACCTGACAGTAAATAGGCAACATTCTCCCTCTTCTGCTGGAGTGGTGCCAGAATAAGCCAGCTAAAACAGAAGATGTGAATAAGATCCAGTCTCATATCATAATACTGAAAATATCTAGGTTTCAATAAAAAGTTAAAGGAACAGCAACAATCCCCCAAGTGCAATGGCTAAGACCAATAAAAAAGGATGGTCCAACAATGAGCCCTTGATACTAATGACTATGCTTGTGAGCCTGTGTGCCTGAAATAAGAACTAGGCCGGGAGCTGCAGGATGCCTAAGAATTACCTCCTGAGAGCCTCCATGTTGCTCAAATATGGCCAGACTCGAAGCCAAACTCAGCATGTAAATGCATTACCTTCCCCCCAGTGTGGGACATGACTCCCGGGGATGAGCCTCCCTGGTGCTGAGGGATTACTACCAAGTACCAGCTGATGATGTAACTAGAAAATGACCTTGAATAAAAGGGTCAACTCAGACCAGCAGAATATCTCAGCCTACATGTAATATCAGGTGTCAAAAATGCTTTTTGACCTTGAATAAAAGGGGGAAATGTAAAGGACAAATGAGTTTATATGGCTATGAGTCTCCAAAAAAGAGTCGGGAGGTCATCAGAGGGGTTCCTCTTATGCACGCCTCAGCAGGGTCCCAGAGACAGCCAGGGTAGATACAAGCCAAGGTATTGGTTCTTCTGAGGGTTCAATGGTCATGGCAGATGGAGTACAGTGCCATGTCAGTTGGCCATACTTTTGAGTTTATGTTCCTGAGTGTGATGGAGTTGGACTCAGATGTGATTTTTGTTCACTAGCCTCTCCTGTTACTTTTACCAGAACTGTGGTTGGCGCTGGGGTTTGGTGTATGCTCAGGGGACCTGAATCTCTGGACTGTCTATGTGATAGCCAGACCCTGAGCCTCAACAGACCTGCAACTCCTACCCTCTTGTTTAATGAATTTACTCCAGCCAGCTAACAGGGAGGTGAAGAAGGTCAACCACCACACCAGGGAGCCAAGAGTGCCTACAACTGCAAGCAGGAGAATTGCATCCATCATCCACGTGGAATCTAAGTCCCCTCTCGATATAGAGGTGGAGTGGACATAAACATCCCAGGGTCCACAGGATGGAGGAATAGAGTATGGATTAGAGTGGACTTACTGATATTCTATTCATGAACTATTGTGATTAATAATGAAAGAAAATGTAGAATAATGTGGAGAAAGTGGCAATGGTAGCTGCTGAGGGTAGGGAGAAGGAAGAAGAGATATGATGTGGGGGCATTTTCAGGATTTGGAGTTGTCCTGGGTGCTGCTGCAGGAACAGATGCTGGACATTGTGTGTCCTGCCATGGCCCAATGGGTGGGCTGGGGGAAAGTGTAGACTACAATGTAGACCACTGTTCACATGATACAGCAGTGCTCCAAAATGTATTGACCAGGTGCAATGAATGTGCCATGATGATGGACGAGGTTGTTGATGTGGGAGGAGTGGGGTGAGAGGGGTGGGGGTTTTATGGGGACCTCATATTTTTTTAATGTAACATTTAAAAGAAAATAAAGGAAATAAAAGTTGCTCAGGGAGTGGATGTGGCTCAAGCTCTTGAGTGCCTGCCTCCCAAATGGGAGGTCCTGGCTTTTGTTCCAGGTGCCTCCTGAAAAAAAACAACAACTAATTGGACAGACCCACAGGAGAATGGAGAAGACAGAAGAATCAGTGAGCCTTAATATGTAACAATAGTAATTACCCAGTGTGAATAACAGAGAGAAAATAAGACAGAAACAAAAATGAACAGAATCTCAGAGACTTGTGGAATTATAATAGAAGATCTAACATTAATATGAGTGTTGGAAGGAGAGGAGAGGGAGGGTAGGCATAAAAATACTCAAAGAAATAATGGCTGAAAAACCCCAAATTTGACAAAAGACATAAACCTACAGATTCAAGAAGCTGAATGAACCCCAACAGGATTAACTAAAGAAAATCCATGCCAAGACACAAAGTAATTAAACTTTTGGAAATGAAAGACAAGAAAACATCCTGGAAGCAGCAAGAAATAAATGACACATTAACTGTATGGGAGAAACAATTTGAAGGATAGGGGATTTCTCATGAGAAGCCATGGAGGCCATAGGAAAGTTGCACATTTTTTAGCTACTAAAAGGAGAGAACTGTCAACCCAGAATCTCATATCCAGTGAAACTATCCTTTAGGAATAAAGGCAAAATCAAGATCTTCTCTGATGAAGGAAAATTAAGAGAATTTATTAATAGTAGAACTACCCTAAAAGAATGGCTAAAAGAAATTCTGTAAGCAGAAAGAAAACAATAAAAGAAGGAACCTTGCAACATCCAGAAGGAAGGAGGGAAAATTCTCTAATACTGATTGAAGTGATGAATGCACAGTTCTGTGATTATACCAAATGGCATTGATTGTACACTTTAGATGGATTGTATGGTTTATGAATATGTTTCAATAAAATTGATTTTTTAAAAAAGGAGAAACACAGTAACAAAAATTATGAGTATATACAATAGGCTTTCCTTCTCTTGAGTTTTCTAAATTAAGTTTGATGGTTTTAGCAAAAATTACAGTGTGGTGGGATGTGGTTCTAAATGTACGTAGAGGAAATATTTAAGACAATTATAAACAGGGGAGGATAAGGGTCATAAACAGAGGTAAGGCTTGTATACTTGATTTGAACTGATAAAATACTGACCCCTGACACCAGTGCACTATGATAAGATACGTATATATAATATAATACCTACAGCACCACCAAAATCACTATAAAAAGAAATTCTTTCAAAAACATCAAAGGTAAATAAAGATGAAATTCTAAAAAAATGTTCAAGTAACCTATAGTAAGGCAGAAAAAGGAAAACAGAAAAAAAATAGAAAACAAAATAAAATGGCAGACTTAGGCCCTAATACATCAATAATTACATTTAATGTGAATATTTAAATACACCAATTAAAAGATGGAGATTGGCAGAGTAAATTTAAAAAGATGTTCAAAGTACAATCACTCAGAATGAAAATACTTAGGTGTACATCTAACAAAACATGTATAGGACCTGTATACTGAAAACTACAAAATACTGATGAAAGAAATAAAAAACAGCCCTGAACAGATCAAAATGACAGAATGAGAAACTTTAAGGTCCTGTCCCCCTACAGAAACTTTGAACAACCAGCAAGAAGTGTCAGAAACATCCTTCTCAAAGCTCCAGGAAACAGTTAAAGGTTTGTAGTAATAGGCTGAGCACCAAATCAGGAAAAAGGTAACTTAAAAATATTAGGATCTAATATTTTTTCATCCTCTCACTGGCTTCATGTGGAGCTGGCATGAACTCCCGGTCCAGGTCCTGGTCCCAATTCCAGAGGGAGCAGAGTAGTCCTTGGGCATATACTGGGAATATGTACGTTTGGCTCAGTCTCTCTGGTGGTGGCCTGAGGGACTGAACCAGGACACTTTTCACAGGATTGCCATGCCAGATCTTGTCCTGCATGTAAAAGTAAGCTCACAGAGCTCTCCTACAGAACACTGTGGGAAAGTAGTCAACTCATGGCTTCCTGGGGGAAGGGATTTCTGGCTGTAGGATATACAGTGCAGTTCCTGGAATCATGAGGAGACTTTCATAGGGAAGAGGGGACATTTGTGTCCATGTAAATTTCTAGGGACACATGCACAAACCTAAGACAAGACACATGTACAGAGAGGATCAGGACGGCCCCTACACTTTGGCCTTAAGCTATCCCCTAAACTCATTGTATAGATAAGCTCTGAAGAAAAGCAATTGCAAAGGTCAGTCTTCAAAGACTAAGGTGTTTTCTTTTTTTCCTTTTTTTTTTCCCTGATAGTTTCTGGCATTCAAGGAAAACTCTGTCATAGCATTGATTGGGTAAAAGCTTAAGGAACAGATTCAAAGTCTAAATTTCAGCAGCAGCACATTAACATATAAAAAAGTCCGGGTTTCAGCAAAAGGTTACAAAACATACAGAATAACAGGAAGAAATGGCACAGGCAAAGGAGAAGGTTAAAGTCTTAGAAATCATCAGTGAGGAGGACCAGACTTCAGGCATATCAGATAAAGACTTTTTAAAAATGGTCCTACAGATGCAGGACATTATATGTCCTGCCATAACCCACTAAATGGACTGGGAGAGAGTGTAAACTACAACATAAACTATAATCCATGCTGTGTAGCCGTGTTCCAAAATGTACTCATCAAATGCAATAAATGTATCATGCTAATGAAAGATATTGATGTGGGAGGAGTGGGGGGTGTGGGGAATGGGGTATATGGGAACATCTTATATTTTTTAATGTAACATTTTGTGTGATACATGTATCTTTTTAAAAAAGATAAAGAAAAAATGCAAGGTGTTGGTGATGGGGAGATGAGTGGGGGCCTTGCATGATGATATGCATGTTTTGTAAATTCACAAATTTTACTATACCTTTATTGTTTATATAAGCTAATGTATGAATGATATATTTCAATAAAATTTTATTATAAAAATGAAAAAAATGGTCCTAAATATACACAAAGGGCTAAAGGAAAGTATGCATGAAGAACTAAAGTATATGAGGAAAACAACAGATGATCACAATGAGAATATCAATAGAGAGAAGAAAATTATGAAAGAGGAACCAAAAGAGCTGAAGACTACAGTAAGAGAAATTAAAAGTTCCCTAGAGGGGCCCAAAACAGATTTGAGCTGGCAGAAGAATCAGGGAACTTGAAAACAATTGGTACCATCTAGTCTGATGAGCAGAAAGAGGAAAGAATAAAGAAAAGTAAACAGACCTTTAGGAATCTGTAGGACACCATCAAGTGTACCAATATATGCATTGTGGAAATACCTGAAGAAGAAAGGAAGACAGGCAAAGAGAATATTCAAAGAAATAATGACCAGAAATTTCCAAAATTTAATGAAAAGCATAATTAACATCCAAGACACTCAACAAACTTCAGACAGGATAAACCCAGAGAGATCCATACCACAACATTTAATCAGATGTTGAATATTAAAGATAAAGACAGAATTCTGAAAGCCTCAAGAGAGAAGCAATGTGTCACATAACAGGAAGCCTCAATAAGATAAAGTGCTGGTTTCTCATTGCAAATCATGGGGCCAAGAAGGCAGTGGGATGACATATTTAAAGTGCTGAAAGCAAAAAATTGCCAACCCAAGAATTCTATATACAGTAAAACAATCTTTCAGAAATGATGGCATGATTAAGATAATCCCAGATAAACAAAAGCTGAGGGAGTTTGTTACCCCTAGACCATCCATACAAGAGATGCAAAAGAGAGCTCTTCAGGTTGAAAGGAAAGGACAATAGACAATAGATTGAAGCGGCCTTAAGAAATAAAGTCAGGGGATTGTGGGAAGATGGTGATGGACTGACAGACAGAGAGGAATGCTCTCATAAAAACAATGGAGAAAGGCTAAAACCTGTCTGAGGGACCTGCTTTGGGGGTCAAAAGACCAGGACAGTGCTGCACAAATCCCAGGAGGGTGAGGGACAGAGAAACAAGTCAAAATGACAAACATGAGTTACCAAGTCTCATGGTGGCCAGGAAGGGCTTCCCTCCCCACCCCAAGATATTAAGATGGGGTAAAACCCCTGGCTCACTGCAGCTGACTGAGAGGGGAACAGACATCTTCCTTTCAGCTGTTTGACGGGAAAAGGGAGGGGAGGTCAGGGTGCTTTTCTTCAGTAAATTCAACCAGCAGAGTCTGCTTTGAATCTCCTGTCTTTAGACTCAAGGCAGAAACACAGGAAAGCCAAGACTGAACACCTCCTTGGAAAGGTGTTCTGACACGCTTCATCTGCTGGCCAGTCTGGAAATTGCATGGGCAAAAACTGCTCTTCTGTGTCTAACGTGTCTAACCTCTGGAAGAATATCTGCACCCTACCAGTGAGTCCCAGTCCTGATTGTGAAAACTTAAGCCGGGCAATTTTAAAGACTGAGAAAAAGTTAAACCAAAAATTGAAGAAGAGCTGTGGGGGAAAAAAAAAACTATAGGCAAGAGAAAGTAGTTGCTATCAGAGCAAATACACCAACATATTCAGATGCCTAGACATCAGCATAAAATTACAAGCCATACTAGGAAACAGGAAGAGATGACCCAGGCAAAAGAATAAACCAAATATCCTGAAGAGATATAGGATTTAAGACAATCAGTGAGAATCACACAACTCTCCTAAATTGCTTCAAAGAATTTAAAGAAAATATGACTAAAGAAATAAAGGATATTAAGAAAACACTGGGAGAGCAGAAAGAACTATTTGAAAGCCTGCAAAGAAAAGCAACAGACCTTATGGGAATGTAAGACATGACAAATGAGATTAAAAATGCATTAGAGGCACATAAGAGCTCATTTGAATTGCTTGAAGACAGAATTAGTGATTTTGAAGACAGAACATCTGAACTGGCAAAGACAGGAGAACAGAAAGAGAAGAAAATGGAAAAAATGGAACAAAGTCTCAGGGAATTGAATGGCAATGTGAAATGCACAAACATCCACATTATTGGTGTCCCAGAAGAAGAGAATGGAAAAGGGGCATAAAGAATACTTGAGGAAATAATGACTGAAAACATCCCAGACCTTACATAAATATTAATATCCAAAAGGACAACATACCCCAAGCAGAATAAATCCAAATAGACCTACCCTGAGACACATACTATTCAGAATGATGAATATCAGAGGTAAAAAGAGGATACTGAAAGCAGCAAGAAAAAAGCAATGCATCACATACAAGGAAAACTAGATAAGATTAAGTGCAGACCTCTCATCAGGAACCATGGAGGAGAGAAGAAAGTGGTATGATGTATTTAAGGTATTGAAAGAAAAACTGCCAGCCATTAATTCTGTATCCAGCAAAGCTGTCCTGCAAAAAATGAGGGTGAGTTCAAAGTCTTCACAGACAAACAAAAACTGATAGACTATATTACCAAAATACCAGATTTATTAATACAAGAGTTACTAAAGTGGGTACTGTTGACTGAAAGGATAAAATAAGAGTGAGAGATTTGGAGAAGAGTTTAGAAATGAAGATTATTAGGAAGGGTAAACTAAGGGATAAGAGGACAGACAATAGAATGATATGCTAACAGACAGCTGAAGGACAAAATGGATGACGTAAGTAATGTATTTACAGTAATAACATTGAATGTTAATGGATTGAACTCCCCAATCAAAAGACATAGACTGATAGAATGGATTTTTTAAAAAGAGCCTTCTATATGTTGTCTACAAGAGACCCACATCAGATGTAAGGACACAACCAGATTAAAAATGAAGTCTTGGGGGACAACCAGCAAGATCGTGGCAGAGTAAGGAGCACCTAGAGTCAGCTCCTGCTACAAGGCAGTTAGTCATTACCCAGAGCTCTCTGGAACTAGCTGAAGCATCTGTTTGGGGGCTCCAGGAGGCCAGAAGAGCATCCTGCCACATCTGTGAATGAAAGGAAGGAGGAAACTGCCCATCTGCAGAGAAGACTCATAAATAGAGCACTCCACACCCCAGAGGCCAGTGCCCATCCTCCGCTGGAGGCACAAGCCACCTTGGGAGCTTTTCTGTGGCTGGAATTGGAAGCGCCACTTCCCAAAAAACAGGAGAGGAAGAGACGGCTGGGCACCAATTCCAGCTACCGAGGAGTAAATTCAGCAGGCTAAAGTATAATCCTAAGAAGAGCTAAACTTTGAGCCTGCCCAAGTCAGAAAGAGGCTGAGAGCCACCACCTTAACTCCATGCCTGGCACAAGGGGAAGCAGGGTGGACTGAAAATTACAGTGCTGGTGGGGACTGGCTACTTTCCATCCAGATCAGATTGTAGCTCTAGCCTAAGCCCCAGCTCACCTCTGGGAGGGAGGAAGCGGGGGGATGTGCACCAGCCTCTCTGGGAAATTACTAGCTAAGATGTGGAGGCTGGTGATTGTCCTACTTTGGCCTTGCGAGCTGCCCCAGAAGCTATTCTGTAGCTGGAATTGGAAGCTCCATTTCCCAAAAATGGGAGCAAGAGACAGTTGGCCACTGATTTTTGGCTACTGATTAGTAGACTTGGCTGGCTAAGGAATAACCCTAGGGACAGCTAGGGTGTGAATCTGTCCAAGTCGGAAAGAGGCTGGTGGCTGCCATTCTGGCTCTGCCCCCAACATGAGAAGAAACCAGGATAAAAAATCACAGTGATGGTAGGAACCAGTTTCTTTCACCCAGATTGGCCTGCAGCCCTAGCCTAGGCTCAGCCCCAACACTGGCAGGGAAGAGGCTGGCGGGCCTTGCACCAGCCTATCCAAGTGACTGCTGTATATTTGACTGGCACAGACTGAATAATTGAAAGTCTACTGGGGCAACTGCAGTCATCTTGAACCTGCACTGCACAGACTGCTGCCCACACCTGCAGCTCCATCCTTGTCCCAGGCAGGGGAGAAAGGGGCAGGAAGCCTCATCAGTCTCTCTGGGCAACTACAGTCTAGGCCTGCACAACTTGGATTGTTCCACACAGATGGGACTCTGTCCTACCCCTGGAAAAGATGAAAGTTGGGAGAAGCTTCATTGGTACCTGGGGCAATGAGGGCAGCTTGAGCCTCCACAGCTTATAGCACCAACTACATCCTTGGCTCTATTGCACAACCAGCAAGGGAGAAAGGACAGGAAGCCCTAAACTAAAGAGAAAAACAGAACCCAGAATAAATACTCTAGTAAGCCACATGCCAAAGACAAAGAGAGAATTCTGAGAACAGCAAGAGAAAGCAATGCATAACATATAAGGGATACCCAATAAGATTAAGTGCTGATTTCTCACCAGAAACCATGGAGGCAAGAAAACAGTGGTATGATATATTTAAAATACTACAAAAGAAAAACTTCCAGCCAAGAATCTTATATCCAGAAAGATTACCTTTCAAAAGTAAGGATGAGTTTAGAATATGCACAGATAAACAGAAACTGAGAGAATTTCTAAACAAGAGACCAGATTTTCAGGAGATGCTAAAGGGTGTGCTAGAGCCTGAAAGGAAAAGACAGGAGAGAAAGGCCTGGAAGAGAGTCTAAAAATGAAGATTATATCCATAAAAGTAACCAAAAGTGTCAAAAGAGTGGGGAAAATAAAATATGACAAATAAAACTCAATTAGGAATAAGCTCAACCAATGATGTAAAACTCTTGTATTCAGAAAACTGAAACTCAGTGTTAAAAGAAATTTAAAAAGTCCCAAATAACTGGAAGACTATTCCATGCTCATGGATTGGAAGACTAAATGTCGTAAAGATACCAGTTATACTCAAATTGATATACAGATTCAATGCAATCCAGAAAAATTCCAGCAGCATTTTTTAAAAAATTGGAAACATGATTATCAAATTTATTTGAAAGAGTAAGGGGTCCTGAATAGCCAGAAACATCTTAAAAAGAAAAAGCAAACTCTCATCTCCAGACTTTAAATTATATTACCTAGCTATAGTGGTAAAAACAGTATGATACTGGCATAAAGCCAGACACATAGACCAATGGAACCAAATTCATGATTCAGAAACAGACCCTCACGTGTATGATCAAGTGATTTTTGACTAGCCTGTCAAACCCACACAGCTTGAGCAAAACAGTCCATTCAACAAGTGGAGCTGAAAGAACTGGATATCTAGAGCCAAAAGAAGGAAGGAGGACCTCTATCTCAAACCTTATCCAAAAATTAACTCAAAATGGATCAAAAACCTAAATATAAAAGCAAGAACCATAAAGCTTCTAGAGGAAATTTTAGGAAAATATCTTCAAGAACGGGTGTTAGGTGGTGGATTCTTAAAGGAGATAAGAGGACTGGGATGGAGTAATGTTTAATGTATGTAGAAGTTTTAATTAGCTTTAATGTAAAAGTGTGGAAATGTATAGAGTGGATGGTAACACATAGTGAGTAACAGCTAGTTTATAAATGGGGATGTGGCTGAAAATGGTAGTCTAGGGATGGAAATGCCAGTTGACAGAATGCTAGAGAATAATCTAGGAACTAGATAGCACAGTAAACCAAGAGGTGGATGAGAATTGTGGTTGATGGTACCGATGCAAGTGTCCTTTGTGAGCTAGAGCAAATGTACATCACTACTGAAGGGTATTGGGAATGTGGAGAAGCATGGGAAAAATACAACTGGAGAGACCTATGGACTGTGATTAGCAGTAATAATGTAATATGCCTGCATCTATGCCAGAGATATATAGTGTTGATAATGGGGCTGTATGGAGAGTGTATGCCAAATATACACTATGGACGTGGTAACAATCAGATGATATTATTTTATCTGTAACAGATGTTCCACCCCAGTGTGGTGTGTTGATAGATGGATGTTGTTTGGGAATTCTGTACATGTGCATAATTGTTTTATAAGTTTACAACTTCTGTCATAAAAAATATATTTAAAAAATAATATTAGGGTGGGTTGGGGGGAAATGCACCAAATGTAAGATAAGGACTATAATTAGTAGTAAGATTTTGACAATATTCTTTCATAATCTGTAACAAATGTCTCATGACAATGCAAGGTGTTGGTGGAGGATTGATGTATGGGACCTCTGTATGATGTTATTCATGTTTGCTTTGTAAGGTCACAGGTTTTACTATACACTTAATTGTTTATGTATGTTCATTTATAAATGATATAAAGATAATAATAGTAATAGGGTAGGTTGGGGAAAATACTTTAGTTAGTAGTAATATTTTGACAATGCTCTTTAATTATTAGTTTAAAATGTTTAAGAACAATGCAAGGTATTGGTGGTAGATTGAGTTATGAGAGTCCTGTATGATGCTATGTATGTTTGTTTTGTAAGTTCACAACTATTACTATACACTTATTGTTTATGTGTGTTTATATTTGAGTGATATACTTCAATAAACATTTTTAAAAATTTTTACAAAGAAAGTTTGGTAAAACGGATTCCATATTTCTTCTCAGAGTAATGACATTGTTCTAAAGTTTTTGTAATGATGAATGTACAACTTGTGATTATACTAAAAGCCAATGATTTTGCAGTTTGGATATGGAAATATATTTTGGTAAAACAGCTTATAAACAAATAAGTAATTATTAAAAATCACCAGAAACAGGAGCTATGTACAGCAGGGGAAACAAAGATATTGAGAGGTAAGGAATTTTGTTGTTTATTTCTTTGTCTGTTATTTCTTCTTCTTATTGTAAGAATGAAAATGCTCTAATAATGATTGAAGTGACAAGTGCACAACTATGTGATAATACCAAATACCATTAAATATACAATTTGGATTTTTTAAAAAAGGTATTCCATGCAAATGGTAACCAAAAATAGAACATATGTTTCGTCACAAGACAAGTTTCAATAAATTTTAAAAGATTTTAATTATACAAAACACTTTCTCTGATCATAACGGAATGAAGCTGAAATCAATAATGGATGGAAGAACAGTAAATTCATAAATATATAGAGATTAAACAACACTCTCACAGTAGGTGTATTAGTCAGCCACAGAGGTGCAAAATACCAGAAATTGGTTAACTTTTAGAAAGGGTATTTATTTGGGGTAGGAGCCTACAGATACCAGACCATAAGGCATAAGTTACATCCCTCACCATAGTCTGTTTTCACATGTTGGAGCAAGATGGCTGCAGACAGCTCAGACAGCTGCAAGGGTTCAGGCTTCTTGTGTTCCTCCCTTCCAGGGTCTTGCTCTTCTCTGGGTTCAAGGTTCCTTCCTTCCCAGGGCTTGCTTCTTCCTGGGCTCAGGATTCCTCTCTTCCTGGGGCTGGCTTCTTTTTCCTCTGTGAGCTTTCTTCCCAGGGCTCCAGGTTAAGACTTCAGCATCAATTCCAACATCAAAACTCCAATATCAAAAACCAAAGCTCCAACTCTGCCCTTTGCCATGCCTTTTATTTGTGGGTCCCCACCCACCAAGGGGTGGGGACTCAATGCCCTAATGCTGTGGCCCAATCAAAGCCCTAATCATAACTCAACCATGCCCAGTAATAGACCAGATTACAAACATAATCCAGTATCTATTTTTGGAATTTATAACTATATCAAACTGCTACAGTGGATCAAAGACGAAATTGAAAGAGAATCCAGCAAATATCTTGAGATAAACGAAAATGAGAACACAACATATCAAAACTTATGGAACACTTCAAAGGCAGCGATGAGAGGGAAATTTATAGTCCTCAATTCTTGCATTTAAAAAAAAAAAGAGCTAAAATTGAATATCTAACTGCATACCTGGAGGAACTAGAAAAAGAACAGCAAACTAATCCTAAACCAATCTGAAGGAAAGAAATAGTAAAGATCAGAGCAGAAATAAATGAAATCAAGAATGAAAAAATAGAATCAACAAAACCAAAAGTTGGTTCTTTGCCATTATCAACAAAATTGACAAACCCTTAACTAGACTGACAAAGGAAAAAAAGAGAGAAGATGCAAGTAAATAAAATGAGAAATGAGAGGGGGCACATTACCACTGACTCTGCAGAAATAAGAGAGATCATAAGAGGATACTATGAACAACTGTGTGCCAAAAAACTAGAAAATGTACGTGAGATGGACAAATTCCTAGAAACACACAAACCACCTACACTGACCCTAGAAGAAATAGAAGACCTCAACAAACCAATCGCAAGTGAAGACATTGAAACAGTCATTGTATTTCTTTAAGCCTTTCTCATGCATACTTGTTAATTAAAATAATCCATCTGGATCAATAATGATTTAGCATGACTACTGTTGAAAAAGTTTTTGAGTTTTTCTGCCTCATAAAATTATGAGTTGGCATATTGTTATCTGCAGTAATTCATTCCAATAAGATGTGAAGAATTCTCAAATGTAATTTGATTATCAGTAAAGAATTATGGCCCGAATAGAAATTAATTAACTAAACCAAAAATTTATTTCAGTCTTAGAGATTATTATGTTCAATAGTTAGAACTGTAACATAAAAAATCAGAATTATAATTAATTTCTATTATATTAGAATTATTATTTACATTTATAAATGTTTTGCTATACTATTTCTTATCATTGATTATATTAAATCTAACCTGACCTTACACTCTATTTTAAAATTTGTAATTTCTTGCAATCTTATTTTTCTATTTTATTTTACAATTTTACGATAAAGATATTCCTAACAGCTAAAATAAATAAAAATAAAAAGGAATAACATATATAAAAAAAGAAAACCTCTCATAGATGAAAAGCCTAGGACTAGAGGGCTTCACAGTTGAATTTTAACAATCATTCAAAGACAGTCTAATACCAATCTTGCTCAAGCCCTTCCAAAATATTGAATAGGAATGAATGAACACTATCATACTCATTCTATGAAGCCAACATCACCCTAATTCCAAACCAAATAAAGATACTACAAAAAAGGAAATTACAGACCAATAACTTTAATGAATATAGATGCAAAAATTCTCAACAAAGTACTTGCAAACCAAATCCAAAAGCACATTAAAAGAATCATACACCACAATCAAGTGGGTTTTATGCCAGGTATGCAAGGGTGGTTCAATACAAGAAAATCAATTAGTGTAATAAACCACATTAATAAATTGAAGAAGGAAAATCACATGATCCTCTCAATTGATGCAGAAAAGGCATTTGACAAATACAACACCCTTTCTTGACTAAAAATACACTTCAAAAGACAGGAATAGAAGGAAGCTTTCCCAATATGGTAAAGTGCATATATGAAAAACCAAAGCTAGCATAGTAATCAATGGGGAAAGACTGAAAGCTTTGTTGCTGAGATCAGAACAAGGCAAGGATGCCCACTGTCACCATTGTTATTCAGTATTGTGCTAGAGGCTCTAGCTAGAGCAATTAGGCTAGATAAAGAAATAAAAGGCACCCAAATAGGAAAGGAAGAAGTAAAACTTAACTATTTGCTGATGATATCATGCCTATAATGTCCTGTAAAATCCACAACAAAGCTACTAAAACGAATAGACAAGTTCAGCAAAGTGGCAGGATAATACGCAAAAATCAATAGTGATTCTGGACACTACTGATGTGCAATCTGAGGAGGAAATCAGAAAAGAATTCTATTTACAATAGCAACTAAAACAACCAAGTATTTAGGAATAAACTTAAGCAGGGATATAAAGGATCTGTATTCAGAAAACTACAAAACATTGCTAAAAGAAACTGAAGAAGACTTAACTAAATGGAAGGACATTCTGTGTACATGGATTAGAAGACTAAGGGAAGCGGACTTGGCCCAGTGGTTAGGGCGTCCGTCTACCACATGGGAGGTCCGCGGTTCAAACCCTGGGCCTCCTTGACCTGTGTGGAGCTGGACCACACGCAGTGCTGATGCGCGCAAGGAGTGCCCTGCCACGCAGGGGTGTCCCTGTGTAGGGGAGCCCCACACGCAAGGAGTGCGCACTGTAAGGAGAGCCACCCAGCATGAAAGAAAATGCAGCCTGCCCAGGAATGGTGCCACACACACAGAGAGCTGACATAACAAGATGAGGCAACAAAAAGAAACCATAGATTCCCGGTGCTACTGCTAAGGATAGAAGCGGTCACAGAAGAACACACAGTGAATGGACACAGAGAGCATACAACTGGGGGAGGGGAGAGAAATTAAAAAAAAAAAGAAGACTAAATGTCATTAAGATGTCAATTCTACCCAAACTGATTTACAGATTCAATGCAATTCTGATAAAAATCCCAACAACCTTTTTTGCAGAAGTGGAAAAACCAATTATCAAATTTATTTGGAAAGGTAAGGGTCCCCGAATAGCCAAAAAGAGCTTTAAAAAGAATGAAGTTGGAGGACTCTAACTTCCAGACCTTAAAACATATTACCTAGCTACAGTGGTAAAAAACAGCATAATACTGGCATAAAGACAGACACATTGACCAATGGAACCAAATCAAGAACTCAGAAATAGACCCACATATCTACAGTCAAGTGATTTTTGACAGGGCAGTCAAGCCCTCCCAGGTGGGCCAGAAGAGACTATTCAACAAATGGTGCTGGGAGAATTGGATATGCATATCCAAAAAAAAAAAAAAAAAAGAAAGAAGACTCCTATCTCACACCTTGTACAAAATTAACTCAAAATGGATCAAGAACCTAAATATAAAAGTAACAACCATAAAAATCCTAGAAGAAAATGTAGGAAAACATCTTCAAGAACTTATGAGAGGCAGTAGTTTTTTAACCTTACACCCAAAGCACAAGAAACAAAATAAAAAATAGATAAATAGGACCTCCTCAAAATTAAGTACTTCCATACCTCAAAGGGCTTTGTAAAAAGGATGAAAAGGCAGCCAACTCAATAGAAGAAAATATTTGGCAATCACATATCTGATAAGGGTTTAATATCTATGATCTACAAAGAGACCATACAACTCAACAATAAAAACTCAAACTACCCAATTAAAAAATGGGCAAAAGACTTGAAAAGATGGGACGGCGGACTTGGCCCAGTGGTTAGGGCATCCATCTACCACATGGGAGGTCTGCAGTTCAAACCCCGGGCCTCCTTGACCTGTATGGAGCTGGCCTATGCACAGTGCTGATGCGCCAAGGAGTGCCCTGCCACGCAGGGGTGTCCCCCGTGTAGGGGAGCCCCACGCACAAGGAGTGCGCCCTGTAAGGAGAGCGATCCAGCATGAAAAAGTGCAGCCTGCCCAGGAATGGTGCCACACACACGGAGAGCTGACACAACAAAATGATGCAACGAAAAGAAACACAGATTCCCATGCCACTGACAACAACAGAAGCAGACAAAGAAGAAGATGCAGCAAATAGACACAGAGAACAGACAACCAGGGCGGCGGGGAAGGGGAGAGAAAATGAATAAATAAATAAATATTTTAAAAAAAGACTTGAAAAGACAATTGTCTAAAGAAGAAATGCAAGTGGTGAAGAAACACATGAAAAAATATTTAACATCACTAGTGATTAGGGAAATTCAAATCAAAACTGCAATGAGATATCATTTCACAACTATTAAGACTGGCCACTATGAAAAAGTCAGAAAACCGTAAATGTTGGAGAGGATGTGGAGAAATAGGAACACTTAATCACTGTTGGTGGGAATGTAGAAAGGTACAGCCACTGTGGAGGACTGTTTGGCAGTTCCTAAGGAAGTTGAATATAGACTTACCATGGAACCCTGCAATACCACTACTGGGTATATACCCAGAAGAACTGAGAGCAGAGACACGAACAGTCATCTGCACATCGATGTTCATAGTGGCATTATTCATGATTGCCAAAAGTTGGAAATAGCCCAGGTGTCCATCAACTGATGTATGGATAAACAAACTGTGGTGCATACACATGATGGAATATTAGGCAGCAGTAAGAAGAAATGAAGTCCTGAAGCATATGACAACAGGATGAACCTAGAGGACATTATGTTGGGTAAAGGAAGCCACCTCTCCATCTCTCTATGCTTCCCCTGTTGTACATAGCTGCTATTCTTTTTCCTTCTCTCTAGTACATTTATATTTGTATTTTGTAAAACCAGTCTTCTACATGCAATATCACCCATATTCGTATATTTTGTGAGGTTTACCTATCTTTCACAGTACCATGTTACAGTTTTTGGCTTTCCTTCTATTAATATCCATGAGCTTGGACTTTCCCTTTCAACCACTGTCATACACATACAGTAGCACTGATAGTTACAAACACCAAGAGTACAGGTTGGCAAGGGACAGGGGTAATGGGGTGTTTAAGCATAATGGTATAGGGTTTTTGTTTGGTGACATGAGAAAGTTTTAGTAATGGAAGATGATAAGGATGCCACAATATTGTAAATATGATTAATCCCATTGGATAGTATGCTTAAGGGCGCTTAAGCTGGGAAAGTTTGTTGTATGTATGTTCCCACAATTTTTGTTTTTTTCTAAAAAAAGAGCAACTAAAGAGACAATGGCAATTGAATGCCATATGTGATCCAGGACAGGATCTAACAAAGGAGGGGGAACGTCTCCAAAGGACATTATTGGGACATATTAAAAAATTGGAATATAGACTATAAGTTTTATATCAATATTAAATTTCTTGAACTTGATAACTGCACTTAAGGTCATTACATAAGTAAATGTCCGTGTTCTTAGGATATGTACTTGGTAGTATTAAGTGTTCAAGGAGCATGATGTATATAGCCTACACTCAGATGTTCAGAAAATAGATAGATAGATAGATAGATAGATAGATAGATAGATAGATAGATAGATAGATAGATGACTGGTTGAGTGGACTGATGGGTAGATTGAATAATATGACAAATGTGGAAAAATGTTAAAAATGGTCAATCTAGGTACCTGGAGGAGGGTGGTAAGGGCATGTTGGGGTTCTCTGTATAGGTTTGTGTTATTTTTCTAACTATTGTTCAAGTTTGAAAGTATTTCAAAATAAAAAGTTTTTTAAAATGAAATTAAAAATGGCAAATAAATGGAGAAGGGATACCTTGTTAATGGATTGGAAGACTCAACATTGTAAAAAGGTGAATTCTTCCCAAAATAATATACTAGGTTCAATACAATCCTATCAAAATTTCAGCAAGCCTTTTTGTCTATGTAGAAAAGATTATTCTAAAAATTATATGAAAAAGACAAGCAGTGGAATAGCTAAAACAATTTTGTAAAAGAAAAATAAATGGAAGGAATCAGTTTACATGATTTTGAATTTACTAGATAGATGTGATAACCAAGACTATGTGGAATTAGGTGAGGCATAGGCACACAGAACAATGAAACAGGATGGACAACCCAGAAATAGACTCAGACACATCTGTCCAACTGGTTTTTGAAAAAGCAGTTCAATGGAGGATAGCTTTTTCAACAAATATTGCTAGAGTAATTGGACACCCATAGGCAAAAAAAAAACCTTTGTCTTACGTTTCGTATCTTACACAAAAGTTAGTCCAGTCAGTCACGGACTTAACTGTAAAACATAAAACTATAAATTTTTTAGGAAAAAAACAGGAAAATCTTCAGGTCGTAGGTCTAGGCAAAGAAGTTTTTGACCTGACACTCAACACACCTTACATAAAAGGTGAAAGTGATGAATTAGATTTCATCAAAATTAAAAACTTTTGCTCTGCACATAACTTTTAAGAGGATGAAGAGAAAAATTGCATAATGAGAGAAAATATTTATAAACCATATAGCCAAAGAAGAATTTAGGTACTTCTAAAGCTAGTATGTAGATTATGTAAAGAACTCTCAAAACTCAACAGGAAAAAACAACCAAAGAATCCAATTAGAAAATAGGCAAAATCATGAAGAAATATTTCACCAAACAGTATATACAGATAGCAAATAAACATGAATATCATTAGCCACAAAGGAAATGAAAATTAAAGCCACTACAAGATATCACTTACACATCTATAGAATGACTAAATTAAAAAGTAGTGACAACGTCAAGTGCTGGTGAATATGTGGAGAAACTGGCTTACTCATCAATTGCTGCTGTGAATATACATTGATACAGCCATTCTGGAAATTAGTTTGGCAGTTTCGTGAAGAAAAACAAAACAAAACAAAAATGAAACATGCAACTACCATACAACCCAAAACAGATGGGCTTCATAAGTGGGACAGACTATCAGTACTCAACCCAAAAATATCACTGCCATCACAAACCTCTGTTACTGTAGTACCCTGTAAAAACTCCCTCTCTGCATTGCAGTTGTCCTTTCTCATCGTTAATATAGTTAACCCAGCTGCAACTCCAGAGGTAGAACAGGATGCTGGATCTGTAACGTGGATGCTGATACTAGATATTTCTGCAAAATTTAAATGTCTGGGGGATGAATGCACAGGTTGTGTAGGGAGGTCAGAAACATCTAATTCATTAGCCTGGATAGGGATAGAGCATGAAGCTGAAGGATGTGGCTGGTAGATGACACTTGGTGAGGTAGTCCAGTCATAGCAAAAGCCTCATCATAAGATAAGCCTTTAGCCATCACAGTTTTTTGTTGTTGAAATTTCATGAAAACTGGAAACTTTTCGTGTGCCTTAGACTCCAGTTAATATCACTCCTTGAGTCCATTAAGTTCACTTTTCCCCAGGTAGTTGGGGTGAATTGTCATTGCTGGAAGGGCAGAGAAATTACATCTGTGCACCTCCTCTCAACTACCTGAAACAAAAGTCAGGCTGAACTGAGCTGCCTCCCAAGTGTGACTCCCAGCACTTGCTCAGGTTTCACTGAAACCTCCCAAGGGTGCCCTCTATACCTTGGTTTTGCACCTGGCATGCTGTTTACTCAGACTCAGGAATGAAAGTGCCCCTGGTCCATTGCTACTGTTTCATTCCATACCAGCTTCAACACCAAGTCCCATGCAGTAATGTGCTTCTGACTTGTTTGGGAACTGTTTTTACACCTCCAATCCCATGGCCACAACTCAGCCACAGTCATCCAGCTGACAGGTAACCAGGCTTCAGGATCATTGCCTCAGGCCCTTGGGACCACTTAGTTAATGAACAATGAGCCCAAGCCCAGGTAGGGGACAGGGAAGGAGGTTGCATGGGCACTTCTCTTTGTTTTTTATTTCAGCAGTTTTACTGTGATGTGCATCCATGTGATTTTCTCTGAATTCATCCTTGTTGAGATTTGTAGGCCTTCTTGATGCTGTGGTTTGATGTCCTTTGTCAGTTTTGTAAAGTTCTTAGCCACTATCTCTTCAAATATTTCTTCTCCCATTTCCTTTCTTCATTTCATCTTTCTGGGATGCCAGTTACACACTCTGTCCTCTATGTCTCTTACTCTCTGTTCTCTTTTCTCTTCACTTATTTCTCTATGCATAATCATTCTATTTTCTTCTGAACTATTTTCCAGTTCACTAATTCTTTCTTCAGCTTTATATGATATGTTGTTATACTCATCTTTTGAATTCTGTATTTTTATTGTATTTTTCCACATTAAATTTTCCATTTGATTCAATTTTTATAATTTCTATTCCTCTTGGTCACAGAGACTCTGGACTTATCTTTCTGATTCTGTGTCCTCTCAGATTTTGGCTCCCTAATCATTATTATCTTGTTAGGTCTTTGATGTTTTAGGAAGATTTTTAAAAAATATTTTGAGTATAACTTTTATTTCTCTTAAGCAGGAGGGCTAATTCTCTATTATCAAGAGTTGAACTTTTCAACTTCTGTTTTCTCATTGTGGTCAGGCAGCCAGGGATACACCTAGTCTCTAGTACAGCCCTTATCACCTTCTATTTTTATCATCCATTTATCACTAGATTGCCATCTCTTTGAGTACAGGGACAGGGTCCAGTTTATCACTACATCCTCAGCACTTGGCACAGTGCCTAGTTCACAATAGATAGGAAATACTGTTTGAATGAATGGAGTACTTAGGTTGTGCTTCTAAGAAGAGAAGAGATTTGTTTTGAACTTCAAAGATTGCCTGGATTGGGGAGGGAATGGGGGGTATATTCCAGGTCCTCAACAAAGATTTATGGTGTTCTGTCAATCAGGGTTGTTAGTTGTAAGCAACAGAAACTAGCTCTGGATGATTTAGGCAGAAAATAAATGTATAAAAAACCTTTGGGTTGCTTACAGAATTGCTGGGAGGACAGAGAATGAGGCTTTGTGTTCATATAGTCACATCCACAGACAAAATCATGTTATTGAGTTAGTCTGGTGAAAACACCTCTGTTGTATCACTGAGCAGTAGACCCTATAGCTTATCCTCCAATATCACCATTGCCGGCCTCTGATACCGCTGGTAGAGTTGCTCCAGGAAATGGGATGCTGTGGCAGAGTCTCTGCTGGCTCTGCTTCTCTTCATCATTTTCTCCAATCCAAAATTTCATTTCCTGAACTTTGGTCATGTACTGAGCCCTAGCTTCAAAGGAAGCTAGGAAGATAAGTATTTAGTACTTTAAGCTTCCTGGCAAGGAAGTTAAGATGCTGGGCAGCCAAAAACTGACAGATGCCCACTACAAGCTGTAATCAGTACTATGTGGAGTCAGTGCAACTGGTCTGTCTAGGCCTATTTGACCTGGTTAGGAGCTGCCACCCACACTCATACCCTACCAGGCCATGCACTAAAGATTCCTCCTCTTGCAGTGTGGAGATCATGGGACGAGGCTGACTTCTTTAAGGCTTCCTCTTCTCTTGCCTCCCCCCACCATATCTCCTACCACATCTGAAGGCATGTTCACTTCTTGGTACCAGAACAGGAAATAAACTTGCCTCAAACTTCACACCGAGCTCCTTGCCCAAAACATGAATCCCAGCCACATCCTTGCTCTTGTGCCTTTGAGCCCATGCATTGAACTTCCTAGGACTTCTCTCTGGTATTGAAGACTGAATCCAGGAACTTCTTTTATTTATAGATTGAGTCCCAGCCCTACAAGGGGGGAAGTTGTCTTTTGTCCGGTTTTGGAGGGCTGCAGAGCAGGATAGAAAATCTGAGTCCTCTGCCCGCTCCATGGTAAATGATTACAGCCAATTCTGGGGCTTTGGTGTTTACTGTGATGTTTATGCCATTATTTGATTTCTTGGCATTCAACATCCTCATTAATATACATTTGTTCCTCCCTGTAGAAATAAAGGAACGTGTTCTCTGTGTCTGTGCTTACGTTTCTTTAGTTAGTCTGGCACCTGCCTTCTTCCCCAGCATGTTTAGCATCCACACTGTTCCCTTGCAAATCTCCAGAGCTTGCAATTCTTAGAGGGAATGACTTCTTTCTCTCTAGGAAGATTTTTCTCTTTCCCCTAAACTATTCTAAGGGTTAAGCTCTTGTATCACAGGCAGGTGAGCTACACCACCTACTCCCACAGGTGGGACCACTAAACACCCCAAAATCACCAGCTCTGTAGGCCCCTCTCAGCAGAGGGAGGCCCAGGCCAGAGACTTTTGCTTCCAGTGGACCCTCTTAGGTCAAGCCTGGACAAGTTTCAAGGATGACTCACCTGGAAGGGTTCCTGTCACCTATTCCGGGCAAGAGGATGATTTATGCCAGCCAGGCTCCAGGCCAGTTCTGGGCAAGAGGGAGTGTGTCACTGGAGGTTTCCTGGGTGCCTGTTAATCACTAGGCCCAAAATGAGATGGACCTTGGCTTTCAGGAGTTAGGAGGAGAGAAGGAAACTCTTGCTAAATAGCCCTAAGAGAGCTCGGCCCTGAGCCAGGGAACTTCCTGGATGGACTCTTGGTCTATCAGCTTAGAGATGGGCATTTGGGGCCATTCTTCATAAGCATCCACTGGGAGACTGGGAACTGGAGTTGAGCCAGTGTGTGTGTGTGTGTGGGGGGGGGCGGCAAATGGAGTGATTGTGACAAGCCAGTCTACAGTTTTGACCAGACCTGTGATTGCATCTTGCTTCATCACTTATTTGCCTTCTGACTTTGACCAAGTGGTCTCCCTTACCTCAGCCTCCATTGCCTCATCTGGGAAGTGGAAAGGTTTAATGAGACAGTGTTCTCCAAACACCCAGGGCAGTTCCTGACTCATAGGAGGTGCTCAATAACCAGCACCCATTGCTATCAAAATAATAGTGAACTTGGAGACTGGAATTTGAACCCTGAGTGCCTCAGTGATGATGGAAAACTCACTCCCCCTCTCTGCCTGAGCAGCAAAACAGGGATAACAGCACATACCCTACCTCCCTCCTTTAAAACCAATCTCATTGAGTTGCAAATAGGATAAAGGGCATGAAAGAACTTTGATTCCCATCAAATGCTGCCCAAATGGGGGGAAGAATTGCCCCAGGATTCATTTAGGAAGACAATTGGAGTGAGTTGAAAGAAAGATGCAGCCATAGTTGCCAAGGTGGTCAAGACAGTCACAACGGGGGTAGGCAGAGTGCCATCATGCTAGCTGGGGGGACACTTAAACCATTAGCCCTGCCCTCTCCCACCTGGTGCATATTCGCCTCCACACCCACACCTGACTTGGGTGTGCACAGCACAGGGGGAAGGCCACTGGGTTGGCAGAGAGGAGGCTGCACTCCGTCCCTCACCTCTTAGTCATGAAGTCTCCGACAAAGCTTTCCCTCCTCAGCCTTGTTGCTCCATCTGCAAACTGGGGATGGTACTGCCAACAGCTCTGTTGTGATGAGTTTGGTGGGGGTGGGGGTGGGGTTGGAAAATATTGTGAATGTGAGCATGCTTTTGAATCTATAAGGTACTATACAACAATAAATTTTTGTTTTTGTGTGCCTGCATCCGCATAAAATATAAATGGGAGTTGATGTAAACCCAGGCTAATGCTTTGCACGCACACATCCCCTGCTGTGCCCTGCTTCTCTGTGAACATGCCTCCTCTGGGTTGCAAGCCTGGCAAAGGGTATTATTGTTAGTTCTTCTAGGAAGGGTGGTGGTGGGTCTGTTTGTGAAGTACTGTCTTTAAATGATACCCTTGTTGCTGCATTCCAAGCCATTGAGGCCTCTCCACTCTCCCAATTCTCCACAGTTGGGCTGGGATTCCAGGGGTATTTCCTTATCCTCAGTGTCCTTGTGCTTTCAAAGGCAAATGAAACTGGGGTCACATCCAGGGGCCAGGGGCTTAGGGCAGAGGCATGCAGAGGGCCCTGCCCACCTGCCCACCTGGCCGGGACAGAGGTCCTGCTACTCTTTGGAACTGACTCCATTCTGTTCCCTGCTGACTCTGATAGACCCCTCTCTGTGCTGCTCTGGCCCCACCATCTCCCTGAAGGAGTACTTTCCAGTTCCTTGTCCTCTGCAACCCTGCTGGACCTGGCCTGTCACATGCCTGCCCCCATAGTGCTCCTGCCTGGGTCAGCATGGGCCTCCCTAGCCTCTGTCTGTTTGGCCTGGCCGTGGGGCAGCCTTGGCCTTGATACAGTTCCGCCCCCATCCCTGGTCACTTCTTGATCCAGGGACTCTCCTATTGGCTGCTCAGAATCTGGCCCCATCGTCCCTAAGCTGTGGCTGCCAGGAGGCTCAGAGCCAAGTATATTCTGGTCCCAGTGATCTCACCCCTGAGTCTTGGTGAAATGATCTCTCTCCTTCCTCTGAGGGTTTCTGACTTCTCTCTTAAAGGCTTAGCTCCTTGTAAGCCACCTCAAATCTTTAGAGAAGTAAGTAGAGGTATAGTAATGCTGTTATTCTTACTGTGACTTGGGTTTAAAAAAAGAGGGGTTCCTTATTTATAAGGGAGGTAGGTGGGAATAGGAGGGGTCCTCACAGCATGTGGTCAGTCAGGCAAAAGGGGCTCCTGGTCTAGACTCAAAGGACCTGGGATTGGTTCCCATCTCTGCTACTGACTAGCTACATAAAATCTTGCAAATCCCTGATTACCTGATCTTGCCCATGGCCCATCCCACAGTGCATCGGAATGTTCAAGCCACTGCAAACCGTTTTG
This sequence comes from Dasypus novemcinctus, assembly GCF_030445035.2. NCBI lineage: Eukaryota > Metazoa > Chordata > Mammalia > Cingulata > Dasypodidae > Dasypus > Dasypus novemcinctus. Next base: position 186,101,485 of record NC_080704.1, on the reverse strand, counting down.
TACATGATAAGGAATGCTAAACATTAACAGGGTGCTATCTGTAGTTTCATTTTGTCTGGAGCTTAGCTTCCCTATCCCAAAAGTGTAGAGGTTGGACTCAAGGTCTCTTAGACCTCCCCTCTATGACAGGCTCTCACAGATATAAAATGTACTACTTATTATACTTCTTAAATGACCATAGTTATTAGTAGGATAAAGTGATGCCCATGTTAGAAGTTGGCACGCTGTTTGTATTTTTGGCTGTAAGATTTGGTCACAGGACAAAATCACAAAATGGCTTGGCACCAGCCAGAACATTCTAGATGTGCACAAGTCCCATTCCCCAGCTACCTATCAAAAGTCTTGGCTCTCCCAGTCCCTGGAAGCACAGAATAAGAGCTTATACCATATTGGCATTGATACCAAGCCTCCAGAGGCCACCAGCTCCTGTACACTTGCTTCCGAGACCCCACACCCAGACAAGAGTGTGCAGGTGAGCCTGCACTCTGTATGCCTGCCCAGCCTCTCAGATGCAGCACAAGCCACAGGCTTAGGGACTCAGTCTGTTGTCACGAGGCACAGGGCAGCCCAGCAGCTTCCCATCCTGGAAGGTGGAACCCAGGAGCTGGAGGTTTTGGTGCCAAGCCATAGCACGAAGACTCAGATGGCCACTGGGGCAGGAGGGAAGGTACAGTGTGGTTTGGGACCCAATTCTTGAACTTGCCTCTTGCTGTCCTGTTTGCCTGTCACTGCCTCCTTCCTCACCGCCCCCCGCCCCCACCGTCTCTCTACAGTACCAGGGCCCAGTCTGCAGGGGTCTCTAATTCTGCTGCTACATGACTCTGTGCTTCCAAGGAATGGGGCCCCACAGGTATCTCCTCCCAAAGTGCGTTTCCTGAAGAGTCACTCCAGGAGACAGGGCAGCAGAGGAGTCCTCTGTTTGCCCCCAGGGTAGCAGCGCAACTCTAGGGCAGGAGCCTGTGGTCTCTTTTGGCATTTGGTGTTTGCAGAGACTTTGCTCCGCCACACATTTCAAAAGAGAACTCCTGCAGGAGAAGTGAGAGCCCCAGGGCAGCTTCCTTCCTGCAGGTCTCTGAAGGTGCATGAGCTGGGCAGGTCAGCGGCTCACTGGGGTCTTTTTTCCTCAGTGCTCCCTCAGGCTGTGCCAGCACTCTCCTCAGCTGATCATGCAGCTCTGAGGCCACTTGGCTCCTCTTCCCTGAGAGCTTTGCAGGGCCATGAATTCCCAGGGCTTCTCCCCAAGTGGCCTGGCAGAATGAGCCTTTCACACCACTTCCTGCATTTCCCCTGTCCATATTGTTCCTGGGCAGTTCGACCATGTTCTCCCTTGCTCCAGTTGCTCCAGGGCTCTGCACAGCCTGGAGGCTGTGCTCCAAAGGCCCTCTGTGCTCTGTGCTCAGCATCTCTGATGATGGACTCCACTCGCCACCTTAGACTCCGTAGTGACACCCTCAACTTCTCTCCCCATGCCTTGTCCCAAACTACCCTTCTCTTCCCAGGCCCATGGCTTCCAGGGGCAGCCTACCCTTGTTTTTGAATTAATAAGAAACTCTACTTTGTATTAGGGCCCAAGTGTATCCTGGTATGTGTTAGGTGCTTTTCACATAACTTCTCCTTTAGCCAATTCCCGTGACTGCCCTAAAACATTGGTACATTGTTAACATTTCTGTTTGACAGTTAAGGAAACTGAGGCACAAAAAGGTTAACTGGCATGCCTATTTCTGCTCCTTAGGGCCCCCCTCCATTCCTCACTCTGTGACTCTCCACATCTGTCCCTCCTGCCATCACCCTTTCTGTGGCCCACAGAGGCATCCTGGCCTCTCTCTCTTTCTTTCTCTCATTTCCCCAGCACCCAGCCTGGCTTTGCAAAGGTTGGGCACTTTGATGGGGGTCGGGGGCCATCGCCTCTGGCCTGGGCTACTATGGGGCTGAAATGGGGAGGCCCTGCCTTAGCTGGCCAGCTGCCCTTCTGCAGTGGGAGCAAAGGCATCTGCTTTCACCCCAAGGGTGAGACAAATAAATATATTTAAACAAACAAATAGATAAATCCTGCTAGATAAGGGCTTCATAGAAGTTGCTGTAATTTAAAATACTAGAGAACTTCTGTATGCTCCTATTGTCTGAGATCTCCATTCAGCCTTGTCCAAGGGACTCCTCCGCAGGACCCAGGGCTGGGTTACGAGGGGGCTTACAGCCTCTCACCCTCTTTTCTTCCCACCCCACAACTCCACACACACTGCTCCTCTCCTTGGTAATGAGTGAGGCTCCTTGGCCACACTGGGAGAGGCCATATGGATTGTAGCTGAAGGTCACTGAAGACTAAATCTGAGAGGCCTTGCCTGTGACTCCAGAACTGGGCTCCAAGGGCCAGTTAGCAGGAGTGTGCCACGTTCAGTGGGCTCCCCAGGGCCCAGGAAGAGGTGCTGGACAGGGCTAGGCTGGGCCTTTAGGGTTGGACCAAATCCTTGGTAAGAAAGAGCAACCCGGCAAAGGTTCCAGAAAAGAGTGGGACAGGTGATGTGAGTTGGGGGTGGGCAAATGCAGAGGGGTTTGTTCTACACTAGTTTCTTTTCAACTAGGCACACGGAGCTCTTCACACTTAAATTCATTAAATTTAAATACAATTAAGAATAGAGTTCCTCCTGGCCCTGCACAGGCTCCTCCTTTCTCTCTCTGTCTGGATGGCAGCAGGCCCCGCCACCCGCCCCGCCCCACCCACGGTCAGAGTGTCCAGTTCTCTTGTCAGTCTCCTTTTGCTCTGCAGCTTATTGTCAGCTTTCACTTCATCTGGGAAGTGGAAAGCTTTTCTAGAGGAATATTTACTCCAAGTAAATGAGCCGCATTTTAGGCTTCTCTTTGATAGCTCCTCTGACAGTTCCTCTGACAAATGAATTGTTGGATCTAGTGAACTGCCCATGACGCTGAAAATCAAATTGAAATATGATGACTACTCTAGAGCAGGGGTTCTGAACAAAAGGTCAGTGAGCTTGAACTCAAATTCCAAAAAACATTATTCTTGTGGAGATTTGTTGGTGCGGGTGTGATATACTTATTAAATAATACACAGGTAGTGTGGGCTTAATAAGGGGTCCGTGGTTTTCACCTGACTGGCAAAGGGGTCTAGGGAAGAAAAAAGCTTAAGAACCCCTGCTCTAGAGACTGTTGTAGAATTTGAGAGAGGTTCAGTTATTTGCGTATAGAGAGGCCAGGACTCAGGAATGATTTTGAGAAGGAAAAATGGTTTACTGAGGGCTGGCCTGACTTGGGAGCTTTCCATTTCAATCCCAGACCCCAGACCCGAATAAGACTTTGAAGTTCCTTTTATTCAGAGAGGAAAGGTTAAATGGTCCTTTTGTTTCAGTTCTCAATAGGCTTGAATTAGCATATGTATCTTCCACATCTTCAGTAAGCTTTTAGCATGGACTTCATGCATTCTAGATAAGCTTTTAGCATATTTTGTTTGCATTTCCTCTGAATACTTAAAGTTTACAGACCTTGCATTCTTAAACTGTTTCCTGGGACTGGAGTACTTGCCATGGTCACCTAGGGCAGGACTGCAGGCTTTAATCATCCCACACCCACAAGTCACAGATAGTTTAGGTTACCTCTGAAAAGACAAAGAGCCTCCCACCCATAGCCCACAACAAGACTATGAAAGGTCCTCCTCCCTACCCCCTCCCCACCCCCTTCCCAAAGGAAGAGAGAATCCAGTGCTGTAGCCCGAGACTATGAACCCTAATCCCTTACCAGTATTTCGGAATCTGAGAGGAAATAAAAATTAGACTTGACAACTGAGACCTAACAATTAAGAGCTGGTCTTTTTGATACACAGACAAGCAGTGAAAAGTATCAGCGTCCACAGGAACCAGGAAAGAGAGGGAATGCAACAGAGAAGCAATGGCTGAGTGGAAAGCCAGTGACTCACGAGGCATGCGTTTCAGCCAAGTGGACCACTTGGGCACTCAAACGCCTGCCCGTCTGCCTGCTCAGGGGCTGCTGGGAGAGCTCCAAGGCAGAGCGGATGCTGGACTGTCCAGTGGCCTCATTTCCTGCAGCTTCCCATTCTTCAAATGAAGGGAAGTGGGGCAGGAGCTGGGGTGGGGGAGCATGGGAGAAGGCAGGGGAGGAACCAAGTGGATAAGCGGGCGAAACAGGCTACTGGGAATCCACTTTTTCAACAAGCCTGAATATAACGAAATGGCAAAAGAAGAAAATTCCTTCTTGCAATTTCAGCTGGGGACAAAGAAGGTGTATCAGACCTGGCTTTGAGTGAACAAGAGCGTTATCTCTGCTCCTGTTTTTTTCCCACCCAAAACAAGAACACACACAGCCCCCACTCCTGCTCCAAACCCATTCTCTCTGTACTATTTCTTTTTTTGTTTGTTTTTGTTTTGTTTTGTTTGCTTGTTAAACTTTTTGTACTATTTCTTGTAACTACATGGGGATCTACTATGATCTCAAAATAAAAATCTTACTTAAAAAGAGAGAGAGAAATGAAGAGAAGCAGTTTCCCCACTCCAGTGTGGCCCCACTTGGTGGTTACATTTCACCAGTGTGGAGGACTCGTGCCACAGGAATTTTCTCCTGAAGCTTGTCCCCCTGCTTCATCTGAGGTGGCAGCCCAAGGGGGCAGGAAATGAGCAGGGCAGCCAGCCACTTTGGAAAGTGGGGAGAGTGTGCCTTGGCCACCAGAAAACTGCTACATGGGGGGCTGGAACTTCACCTTGGTGAAAAGCCCCCTCATGGCAACTGCGTGCTGCAGGCAGCCCCAGGGCAGTGAGCTCACTTCCTATTTTCCCCAAGAAGATTGTTTAGTCTGGTGCCTCCCTTTCACCTTGGGGGATGGCTGCCTGGTATTGATTTATCAGGGAAAATGTGCTCATCCTGGCAGTCTATTGGAAGTGGCAGAGTAGGTGTGATTGAACCCTTCTGTGAGGGATGAAAATAGAGCCATCTCACGTCACCTTTCACACCAAGTTTCTTTTGAAGGCAAGACCCCACTGTGGGACTATTGATTTTACACAGGAGCTGCCTTCCTTCTTAGCCGGCCTCTTCTCTGCAGCAGTGCAGAGTGGCTGAAGATGCATTATGGGAAGGTTCCTGGAAGCTAGCTGGCTCCTCAAGGGGCACATCTTCCCTTCTGACCTGAGAGTAGACAGATGGGGAAGTAAAGGCAACCTTATTACCCTCAGAGGCCCAGGCCTGTGGTGGACCAGTAGAGCTGGGTGCTCTGTCCTTGCCAGTAGCAGGCACAGCCCCACACCACTGGGAGCCTGCAACCTCAGGGACCAGGGCAGGTGGCAAGAGGCAGTCTGGGATTGAGTTGCTGAGACATTTGGAGAAGCAGGTTGGAGTTTCCACCAAGGACCCTTTCCTCCACGTGGCCAAAATAGCTAACAGGAGAAATTTTACTACCCCCCCCCCCCATAAAAAAGCAACATATTCCACAGAGGCAGCACAATGCCATCCTATCCCTGTGGGGGACTCCACACATCTGGGCTATTTTGGTAATCTACAATAAAAAGCACCTACCTTAGTCATACCATGCATAAAAATCTAACTCATTTCACTCAAGTCCTAGCCTATTCATGCAACAAATGAAAGGGGGTTCATGGTGAGAACTACTGAATTTGGCCTCTTCCGTGGTTGGGCCCAACACTGACACCCCCCTCCCCGAATCTGGGCCAGGAACTTGGGCACCCAGGCATTGGCCCTGTCCTTAAGGATCTCATCGGCTTTGGGGAGGCAACTCCTTAAAATACTCATCTCAGCCTACCTTGCTGAGTGCCAGGGTGGGCAGGCAGTCTTTCTGCCCAAGGAGGAGTGGGCTTTTTGCAAGATGCAGGTGCCACATGTGTCTGGGTTTGGGAAGGGAGAGTGAACAAACAGCAAGGTCAGTGTGCCTAAAGCAAAGGCTTGCTGGGAAGACATGGCAGGGCCAACTTGGGCAGACCCTATGTCCTAGTTTCCAGAAGCTGCTGTAACAGTACATCACAAACAACAGAAACGTATTCTTTTGCAGTTCTCAAGGTTACAAGTCTGAAATCAGGGTAATGATGAGAGCTAACCCCAGTCCAGGCCTGGTACACAGCCTCTCTGATGGGGCATAAAACCAGACCACCCTAGCATTGCTCTCCCGTGGCCACTGTCCCCACATCAGTGATAAAATTTCTTCCATTGCTAGAGTCACAATAATTCTACAGTAGAATACCGGTAAGTCCATTCCATTCCATATTTTTTTCCTCCATCCTGAAGACCTTTGGGAAGGCGATTCCCACTCCACCTCTCAATTGAGAGGGGGCTTCAATCCCACATGACTGGTGGATGGGATGCTCATGCCCACAACTGTAGACTCTCTCTGTTCCTTGGTGTGGTGACTGTCCATCCTCACCTCCCTGTCAACTGATTTGGGTAAGACCAATGAACTGGAGAGTAGGTGCTGCAACACTGCTGAGGTTCAGGGCCCAGCAGGCACATGGAGAGCCCAGAGATTCAAGTCCCCTGAGCACACACCAACCCCAGCGCAAACCACAGGTTCAATAAAAGGGATAGAAGAGGCATGTGTAGAGAAGTCACATCTGAGTCCAACTCCATTACATTCAGAAGTACAAATTCCAAAGTAGGGCCCACTGACAAGGCACTGAACTCCAGAACCATCTGCCATAACCGTAGGACCTAGGTATCTCCATAGCCATCAGGAGTGATCATTGGTTTAAAAGGGGGAAAACGGGGAGGATGTTGGGTATATGGGAGTCCCCTATATTTTGTATGTGACTTTACTGTGACCTAAAACTTCTTTGAAGACATAATGAAAAAAAAAAAGAGGAAGAAATGGAAGAGATTGCTTTGCCACTGTACATATAGGACAATACCTACTACAGAGATGAAAGGGAAAACATCAAAAAACATTTCTTATAATAGTTTTCATTTTTCTAATACCCCAATTTTTAAAACTCTGAGTTTTTCTAAATTATTATGTATTTTATTTCTAAGGCTTAAACCTATCATTACTATTTCATTTTCCCTATTAATTGAATTTGACAATATATTAGGCTTCATTTTTGAAGGAGTTTTGGATCACAGAAGGGTTCAACTATTTCAGGGGAGGAGCATTGGTATGGGGTGTCATTGATGGGGGATTCGTGGGAAGGAGTTCTCCAGGGCATACATATAGGGTATATAGATATGTTCAGATGTTCATTGGGTATTGACATAGCGGTAGAGATTCACATGACAACTGAGGGAGTGCTGAGTTCCCATCATGGGGAGCTCTGTTGTATTCCTCAGTGGAACAGCAACAATTCCCCAAGTGCAAAGGCAATGACCAGTGAATATGGATGGTCCAGTGATGGGCCCTTGATACTGATGACTATGCTTATGAACCTGTTTTGCTTGAAATTTCAACTTGGCCTAGTGTTGCAGAGCCTCCATGTTGCTCAAATGTGGCCACTCTCTAAGCCAAACTCAGCATATAAATGCATTACCTTCCCCTCAGTGTGGGGCATGACTTCTGGGTATGAGCCTCCCTGACACTGAGGGATTACTACCAAGCACCAGCTGATGTTGCAACTAGAAAAAGACCTTGAACAAAAGGGGGAAATGGTAAAGACAAATGAGTTTATATGGCTAAAAGACTTCAAAATGAGTCAGGAGGTCATCAGAGGGGTTGTGCTTATGCACTTTTCAGTAGGATCTCATAGACAGCCAAAGTAAATTAAACCCCAGGTAGTGGGATTTTTTAAAAGAGTAGTCATTCTAGTAGGTTTGAAATGGTATCTCATTGTGGTTTTGATTTCCATTTCCCTAAGAACTAATTATGTTGAGCATGTTTTCATGTGCTTTTTTATGCATTTATATATCTTCTTGGGGGAATGTCTATTCAAGTATTTTTCCCATTTTTAATTGGGTTGTTTGAACAACAATCCCCCAAGTGCAACGGCAAAGAGCAAAAAAGAATGAAGGTCCAATAATGAGCCCCTGATACTAATGACTATGCTTGTGAGTCTGTGCACCTGAAATAAGAACAAGGCCTAGAGCAGCAGTGTGCCTAAGAGTTACCTCCTGAGAGCCTCCATGTTGTTCAAATGTGGCCAGTCTCGAAGCCAAACTCGGCATGTAAATTCGTTACCTTCCCCCCAGCGTGGGACATGACTCCTGGGGATGAGCCTCCCTGGTGCCACGGGACCACTACCAAGTACGACCTGATGATGTAACTAGACAATGACCTTGAATAAAAGGCTCAACTCGGACCAGCAGAATATCTCTGTCTACATATAATAACGAAGTTAAAAATGCTTTTTGACCTAAATCATGGGGGAAATGGAAAGGACAAATGAGTTTATATGGCTATGAGTCTCTAAAAAAGAGCCAGGAGGTTATTGGAGGGGTTGCCCTTATGCACACCTGAGCAGAGTCCCAGAGACAGATAAAGTAGATACAACCACAGGTATTGGTTCTTCTGAGGGCTACAGAGACCCACAGTTTTATGGTCATGGCAGATGGAGTTCAGTGCCATGTCAGTTGGCCCTTCTTTGGAGTTGGTGTTTCTGTGTGATGGAGCTGGACTCAGATGTGATCTCTTTTCATAAGCCTTTCCTGTTACTTTACCAGAATTGTAGTTGGTGCTGGGATTTAATATATACCCAGGGGATCTGAATCTCTGGACTGACCATATGATAGCCAGGCCCTGAGCCTCAACAGACTTCAGCTCCTACACTCTGGTTTATTGGACTTACCCCACTCAGCTAACATGGAGTTGAAGAAGGTCGACCACCACACCATGGAGCCAAGAGTGCCTACAACTGAAAGCAGGAGAATTGCATCCAGCATCCATGTGGAATCTAAGCCCCCTCTTGACAAAGATGTGAAATGGACACAACCAATCCAAGGTCCACAGGATGGAGGAATAGAATATGGATTAGAGTGGACTTACTGATATTCTATTCATGAACTATTGTGATTAGTAATCGAAGAAAATGTGGCATTGGTGTGGAGAAAGTGGCCATGGTGGCTGCTGGGTGTGGGGAATGGGAGGAAGAGATGAGATGTGGAGGCATTTTCGGAACTTGGAGTTGTCCTGGGTGGTGATGCAGGGACAATTACCAGACATTGTAGGTCCTCCCAATGCCCACTGGATGGAACGTGGGAGAGTGTGGGCTATGATGTGGACCATTGACCATGAGGTGCAGTGATGCTCAGAGATGTATTCACCAAGTGCAATGAATGTCTCATGATGATGGAGGAGAATGTTGCTATGGGGGGAGTAGTGGGATGAGGGGGGTGAGGGGGTATATGGGGACCTCATATTTTTTGAATGTAATATTTAAAAAATGAATAAAGACCAAAAAAAATTGGGTTGTTTGTATTTTTATTGTTGAGTTGTAGAATTTCTTTTTATATTCTGAATATGAAACCCTTATCAGATATGTGGTTTCCAAACACTTTCTCCAATTGACTAGGTTGTCTTTCACTTTCTTAACTTTAAGGAGGTCCTATTTATTTTTTTTCATTCCTTGAGCTTTGGTGTAAAGTCTAAGAAACCATTGCCTAATACAAGGTCCTAAAGATGTTTCCCTACATTTTCTTCTAGGAGGTTTATAGTCTTGGATCTTATATTTAAGTCTTTAATCCATTTTGAGTTAATTTTTTTGTATAGTATGAGATAGTGATCCTTTTTTATTCTTTTGCATATGTGTATCCTGTTCTCTCAGAACCATTTGTTCTTTCCCAAGGGAGTGTATTTGGCAGTCTTGTCAAAAATCAATTGACCATAAATGTGAGGGTCTATTCCTGAATTCTTAATTCCATTCCATTAGTGCCATTACCATGATGTTTTGACCACTCTAGCTTTGTAATAAGCTTTACGGTCAGGAAGTGTGAGTCCTCCAACTTTTTTCTTCTTTGTCAAGATGTTTTTGAATATTTTGGGCCCCTTTTTCTTCCAAATATATTTGACAATTCTCTTTTCCATTTCTTCAAAGTATGCTGTTGTAATTTTGATTGGGATTTTCTGGAATCTGTAAATCATTTTGGGTATAATTGACATCTTAAAGATATTTAGTTTTCCAATCCATGAACATGGAATGACCTTCCATTTATTTAGATTTTCTTTGAACTCTTTTAGCAAATTTTGATAGTTTTCTGTGCACAAGTCCTTTGCCTCCTTGGTTAAATTTATTCTTAGATATTTGATTCTTTCAGGTGCTATTGTAAATGAAATTTTTTCTTGATTTCTTCCTCAAATTGTTCATTCCTGTGTATATAAACTCTACTGATTTTTGCATGTTGATCTTATACCCTGCCACTTTGCTGAATTCATTTTTTAGCTCTAGTAGCTTTGTTGTAGATTTTTCAGGACTTTCTATATATAGAATCATGACATCTGCAAATACTATAAGTTTGACTCCTTCCTTTCAAATTTGGATGCCTTTGATTTCTTTTTCTGGCCTTACTACTATGGCTAGAACTTTCAGTACAATGTGGAATAGCAGTGGTGACAGTCGGCATCCTTGTCTTTTTCCAGATGGTAGAGGGAAAGCTTTCAGTCTTTCTCCACAAGTATGATTTTATATGTGCATTTTTCATATATGCCCTTTTTCATGTTGAGGAAGTTTCCTTCTGTTTCTATTTTTCTTTTTTTGTGTGTGAAAACATTTTTTTTATTGACTTTGTAATAATATTACATTAAAAAAATATATATATGAGGTCCCATTGAACCCTACCACCCCCACCCCACCTCTCCCCCCCCCCCCCAGCAACACTCCCTCCCATCATCATGACACATCCATTGCATTTGGCAAGTACATCTCTGGGCACCCCCGCACCCCATGGTCAACGGTCCACACCATGGCCCACACTCTCCCCCATTCCATCCAGTGGGCCCTGTGAGGATTTACAATGTCCGGTGATTGCCCCTGAAGCACCATCCAGGGCATTTCTACATGTTTTTATCAAGAAGGGATGCTGGATTTTGTCAAATGCCCTCTCTGTGTCAATTCAGATGATCAAGTGTTTGTTCCCTTCCTTTTGTTAATGTGGTACATTAAATTAATTGATTTTCTTATGTTGAATCACCCTTTCATATCTGGGAAAAAATCCACTTGATTATGGTGTATAATTCTTTAATGTGCTGTTGGATTCAATTTGCCAGTATTTTGTTGAAGATTTTTCATCTGTATTCGTAAGAGAAATTGGTCTGTAATTTTCTTTTCTGGTAGTATCTTTATCTGGCTTTGGTATTAAGATGATGTTTGCCTTTTAATATGAGTTAGTTGGTGTTCCTGCCTCTTCAAATGTTTGGAATATTTTGGGCAAGATTGGATTTAATTCTTCTTGGAATGATTAGTAGAATTCACATGTGAATCCTGGGCTTTCCTTTGTTGGGAGGTTTTGGATGACTGATTCAATCTCTTTACTAGTAATTTGTCTGCTGAGGTCTTCTATTCTTTTGGAGTCAGTGTAGGTTCTTCTTGTTTGTCTAGGAATGTGTCCATTTCATCTAGGTTGTCTAATTTGTCGGTATGCAGTTGTTCATAATATCCTCTTATGATCTGTGGAATCAGTAGTAATGTCCTCTCTCTGATTTCTGATTTTATTTATTTGCACCTTTTCTATTTTCTTTGTTAATTAGCTAAGGGTCAGTCAATTTTGTTGATCTTTTCAAAAAGCCAACTTTCAGTTTTGTTAATTCTCTCTACTGTTTTTTGTTCTCAATTTAATTTATTTCTGCTCTAATCTTTGTTATTTCTTTCCTTCTGCTTGCTTTGGGATTTGTTTTGTTTTGTTTTGTTTTTTTTCTCATTTCCCTAAGTGTGCAGTTAGGTCTTTGATTTTGGTTCTTCTTTTTTTTCTTTTTTTAAAATATATGCATTTAGGGTATAAATTTCACTCTCAGCACTGCCTTCCTTGCATTCCGTAAGTTTTGATATGTTGTATTCTCACTTTGATTGATCTCAAGATACTTACTGAGTTCCCTTGCAATTTCTTCTTTGACCCCCCGATTGTTTAAGTGTGTATTATTTAACTTCTATATATTTGTGGATTTTCTAGTTGTCTGCCTGTTATTGATTTCCAGCTTCATTCCATTATGGCCAGAGAAGATGCTTTGTATAATTTCAATACTTTAAAATTTATTGAGACTTGTTTTGTGACCCAACAAGTAGTGTATCCTGGAGAATGATCCATGTGCACTTGAGTAGAATGTATATCCTGCTGCTTTGGGGTACAATGTCCTGTGTATGTCTGTTAAATCTAGTTCATTTATCATACTATTCAAGTTCTCTTTTCCCTTATTGAGCTTCTTTCTAGATGTTCTATATATTGATCAGAGTGGTGTGTTGAAGTGTCCAACTATTATTGGAGAGGTGTGTATTTGTCCCGTCAGTTTACCAGGTTTGCTTCATGTATTTTGGGGCACCCTAGTTAGGTGCATAAGTGTTTGTGATTGTTATTTCTTATTGATGGATTGCCCCTTTTATTACTATATAGTGTTTGTCTCTTGCAACAGCTTTTTATTAAAGTCTACTCATTCCTATATTAATATAGCAACCCCATATCTTTTGGGATTAATTTACATGGAATATCTTCAGCCAACCTTTCACTTTCAATCTATTTGCATCTTTGTATCTAAGATGAGTCTCTTGGAAACTACATATCATTAGATTATGCTGTTTTACTGTGAAGGTGTACTTACTTCAGCCGTTTTGTCCCTTGGTTTTTACATGTCATATCTTGTTTTCTGTCTCTCTTTTCCTTAATCCCAACCTCCTTTTCTGTTTAGTTGATCTTTTGTGATGTATCTGGCTGATCCCTTCTCATTGCTGTTTCTGTTTATTTTTAAAATACTTCCTTTGTGGTTACCCTGAGGTTTATATTACACAACTACATCTTAACCTACTAATTTGAAAAGATACCAGCTTAGCCTAAGTAGCATACATGTTCTCTGCTCCCTCTTTATGTTGTTTTTGTCCCACTTTCCCACTTCATATTTTCTTGTTTCATTATCAAGAAATATGCCTTTTTCTTGTTCAGTTGTATTCTGTCATCTATAGGAATTAAAGGGTAGAGCTTTATATTAAGGATACATTACTATTGGATTTTGCATTTACCCTTTTAGTTACCCTTACTGAAGATCTTCTTTTCTTCACACTACTCCAAGCCACTGTCTCCAGTCTTTTCCTTTCAACCTTCAGCATCCCTTTAGTAAATCTTGTAGGGCAGGTCTCTTGTTGACACACTCTCTCAGTTTCTGTTTATCTTTTTTTTAAGGAGGTATTGGGGATTGAACCCAGGACCTCCTACATGGGAAGCAGACGCTCAACAACTGAGCTACATCTACTCCCCAATTAGAGCTGGATTTATCATTTGTTTTGTTTTCAGGAGGTACTGGGCATCGAACCTGGGACCTCATACATGGGAAGCAGGTGCTCAACCACTTGAGCTACATCCATTCCCCAAGTTTCTGTTTATCTTTGAATGTTTCAAACTCTCCTTCATTTTTGAAGGATAGTTTTGCTGGATGAAGAAGTCTTGGCTGGCAGTTTTTCTCTTTCTGTACCTTAAATATATCATATCACTGCCTTTTTACCTCTATGGTTTCTGGTGAGAAATCAGCACTTATTCTTATTGAGGATCCCTTGTACATGGTGAATTGCTGTTCTTGCTTGCTACTTTCAGGATTCTGACTTTACCTTTGGCATTTGACATTCTGATTAGTATGCATCTAAGAGTGGGTCTATTAGGATTTATTCTGTTTGGAGTACATTGAGCTGCTTCAACATATTTATTTATGTCTTTCATAAGAGTTGGAAATTTGGGGGCATAATTTCCTCAAATATTCTTTCTGCCCTTTTTACCTTCTCTTCTCTTTCTGGAACACCCATGACATATATGTTTGTGCACGTCATGCTGTCACTTGAATCCCTGAGACACTCCTCAATTTTTTCTGTTCTTTTTTTGTTGTTGTTTCTGTATCTGTTCTGACTTTCAGAAATATATGATTTTGACTGTCCTTTCTTCTAGTTCACTGATCTTTTCTTCTGCCTGTTCAAATCTACTGTTGTATGCCTGTAGTGTATTATTTTTAATCTCTGTTATTTCATCACCCTAATCTCTGTTGTTTCTTTTTATACTTTCAAATTCTTCTTTATTCCCATACATTGTCTTCTTAATATCCTTTAGCTCTTTATCCATATTTTCCTTCCTCTCCTTGAATTGGATTTAGGTGATTTGTTTGAACTTCTTTAATTAGTTGTTCCAAATTCTGTGTCTCCTCTGAAGTTTTAATTTGTTCCTCATGAATCTCCACTCAATGCTGATCCAGTCAGCCCCACTTTGCCTAGCTGTGCACCATGTCAATCCAGGGGAGTTCTGGAAAAGCTGCATTCACCACTGGTACAACTTGTGCCTGCATCTCCATGCTCTGCCCCATTCCCAGTGGGCCAGCTGTCAGCTCTCTGACATTGGCATTGCCTGCATGAGCTACAGTTCTTGGTGGTGGTACTGCTTGTATGCCCTGGGTGGGTGCTCTTCTCAGTTGGTACTGTTTGCTTTTCTGGGCAGATCTGGGTGCTACATGGATGTGGCCTCCATCTGCCTGTCAGGCTGCACTTTCTGCAGATGCAGGCTACATCTCCTCACAGGGTCTTGTACTGTCTGAATACAAATTTCTTTCTCTTGAGGAATCTCCTCCTACATAGACACCATCTACATCTCCTGAGAAGCAGGGCTCTGCATATGGGCAGTCTGCATCTCCTGGCATGGCCTCATTTCTTGTAGAAGCAGCTCTCTTTACACAAGGTACTGTTTGTGTAGACACCAATTTCTTGAAGAGGAGGGCTACTTGTGGATCCAGGCTCCCTCTGACTACCTGTCTGGCCTGATGCCCCTTGTCCCTCAGGAGGCCCTACACCTACCAATAGGGCTCTACCCTGTGGACCTGATACCTTTCTGTGACATATGCTCAGGCAGCTGTGGCTGTGTACTGAGCCCAGCCCTGGGGTCCAAGTCCCTGCTTGGGGCCTCCAGCCCTTGGCAGCCTCTGCTGGGGCCAATGCATCCTGCATGCATCTCTGCTCTGCCTGGCTAGGCCAGGGACTCTGGTATCTGCAGACACACAAGCACTGACCAAGAGTGAGAGAGAGTTTCAGGGGAGAGTGGGCAGCTAAGAGTAGCCAGAGGAACCAAGAGAGTTGGGAGGCTAGGAAGACACAGAAAAGAGGAGTGGGAACCAGAGGAAGAGGGCGCATGAAGAAGAGAGCTGGGAGGAGAGTGTTGAGAGGGTGGAACCAGGAAGCCAGCCTGGTAGCCAAGGGGAGCCAGTCCCACCTGGGCTGAAGTGGTTATATTTATATAGGAAGGGGTGGGGGAAATCCCCTGTGACTCCCTGATTGACTCCAGTCCCGGGCAGAGTAAAGCCTGGAAAGTTCCTTGCTAGTAACTCTATTCCCAGCCTGCCTACTTCCTGAGTGGTTTTAAGGTAGCCCTGGAGAGTTTCTTCCAGGAGCAGATCCAAGTAATCAGTGGGCAGGCAGGCAGGCTAGCCAGGCTTGTGGGGCTATCAGGCTTTTTGACTGGAAGGGACCTAATTGGAAGTGCAGCCCAGAGCCCAGGTCCCACTCAACCACACATTTCCTGAGTTACCTAGGATCCCTTAATGCTTTAATTTTCTAGGATTGTTGAGGTTCTTTCACCCACTGCTTGCTTACTTTTAGGACTCTGATGGCATGAATGATAGACCTTTAGTTTTGATCCCACAGCACCCTGTGGCTCTGATCACTTTTTAAAATTGTAGTAAAATTCAGAGAACATAAAATTCACAATTTTAACCATTTTAAAGTGTGTGATTCAATGGCATTCTGTACATTTACAATGTTTTGAAACCATCACGACTATTTAATTCCAGAACATTTTCATCACCAAAAAGAATCCCTATACCCATTAGGCAGGAATTCCCCACTCGCCCCTCCCAGTCCCTGGCAACCACTAATCTGATTTCTGTCTCTATGAATGTACCTATTCTCAACATTTCATATAAAGGGAATAAAGGGAATCATACCATATATGTCCTTATATACCTTGCTTATTTCACTCAGCATAATGCTTTCGAGGTTCATCCACATAGTAGCATATATCAGAACTTCATTCCTTTTCATGACTGAATGTATGGACTCCATTGTATGACTAGACCACATTTTTTCTTCTTTTTTCTTTTTTTTTAAAGATTTATTTTTATTTATTTCTCTCCCCTCCCCCCCTCCAGTTGTCTGTTCTTTGTGTCCATTTTGCTGCGTGTTCTTCTTTGCCTGCTTCTGTTGTTGTCAGTGGCACGGGAATCTGTGTCTCTTTTTTTTTTTTTTTTACCTGACAAAGATTTTATTGAATAAAAATTGTCAAATGAATAAAATATTTTTCAAAAAATACATGAGATCCTGAATAACTGCATTTAATTGAGATAATGACCGTAGATTAAAAAAAAACATATTACTATAAGTTAGAGAATTAAATTTGATCAGTAAGTGAAATCTTTCTGTAATTATTTCAGAAAGTCATTGGAACTAATGACAATGCTTTCAGTGGAATAAAAACAACTATATGGAAAGTGAGAAGATTTTAACTGCACGGAAAAGTGTTAAATCAAGGAATAGGAAATATTAATTAAATGACAATACTTTTATGAAAATGTCTCAATTTTGAAATAATTTTGATTAAATTTTTCTATTCATATGATATAATATGAAATAGCAGGATCAAAACATGAATTGGATCAAAATGACAGGAACAAAACTATGGAAACAAGATTATCTTGTAGCAACAGACTTGTTATCCTTTGCCTTGAAATTTAGAAGACTTCATCCTTCTCTGAAAATTAAACAGAGAGACAGTACATTAAATTTGGGCCCAGGATCTAGTTGTGAAGACTTGTAAATCACTGTTTCAGGAAAATTCAGCACTTTATATCAATTTCCTTTCCCTTTAACAATCTTTGCAATTCTCAAGTGATTTTTTTTTATTGACTTTGTAATAATATTACATTAAAAATATATATGTGAGGTCCCATTCAACCCTACCCCCCCACCCCCCCCTCTCCCCCCCCCCAACAACACTCGTTCCCATCATCATGACACATCCATTGGATTTGGTAAGTCTGTGTCTCTTTTTGTTGCTTCATCTTGCTACGTCAATTCTGTGTGTGTGTGATGCCATTCCTGGGCAGGCTGAACTTTCTTTCACGCTGGGCAGCTCTCCTTACTGGCACACTTCTTGTGTGTGGGGCTCCCCTACGCAGGGACACCCTGCGTGGCAGGGCACTCCTTGTGCGCATCAGCACTGCACATGGGCCAGCTCCACATGGGTCAAGGAGGCCCAGGGTTTGAACCGAGGACCTCCCATGTGGTAGACGGATGCCCTAACCACTAAGCCAAGTCCGCTTCCCTAGACCACATTTTGTTTACCCATTCATCTGGTGATGGACATTTGGGTGGTTCCCACCTTTTGACTATCATAAATAGTATTGCTATTAACATTGGTGTACAAGTATTTGTTTGAGTTCCTGTTTTCAATTCTTTAATGTTGATACCTAGAAGTAGAATTGCTGGGTGTTGAAGATTTTATAAATAGGACCTTTGAAGATGTTGCTATTATTAGTTAATATATGGACTCATTTGTGAATGAATTCTTGTTGTTTAAGCCAACTGGTGTGTGGTATTTGTCTTAGCACCCTGGCAAACCAAAACACTATATTATATGGTCATTATGTTTATAACTTTTAGAGAAGCTCCAAACTGTCTTCCACGGTGGCTGCACCATTTTACATCCCCATCATCAGTGTATAGAAAATAGAAAATGGAACCATTTTCTCGACATCATTGTCAGCATTTGTTATTTTCCATTTGTTGTTGTTTTTTTACATAAACAATTTTTTTCTTTATTTTCTTTTAAATGTTACATTAAAAATATATAAGACCCCATATAACCCCCACCACTCCCACGCCACCCCTCCCACATCAACAAACTCTTCCATCATTGTGGCACATCCACTGCACCCGGCGAATACACCACTGCAGCACATGGACAGTAGTCCTCATTGTAGTCCATTTGTTTTTAGAATAGCCATCCTAAGGGATGTGAAGTATTAGAAGAATCTCATTGTGGTTTTGATTTACTCTTCCCTGATATCTAATGATGTTGAATATCTTGTCTATGCTAATTGTCCATATGTATATCTTCTTTAGGGAAATGTTTATTCAAAATCTTTGCCCATTTAAAATTGTGTTTCTTGTCTTTTTATTGTTGAGTCATAATTGTTTTTTATATATTTTGTTTACAAGTCCCTTACAGGATATATGATTCTCAAATATTTTCTCCCAGTCGGTAGCTTGTCTTTTCATTCTCTTAATGGTGCCTCCTTTTAAAAAGCAGACATTTTAAATTTTGATGAAGTCTGACCTATCAATTTTTTATTTTAGGGATTGTGCTTTTGATATCTAAGAATCTTTATCTAAGGCAAGATTGCAAAGGTTTATCCAGTGTTCTCTTCTAGAAGGTTTATAGCTTTACATCTAGGTTTACGGTACATCTTTAGTTAATTTTTGTATATCTCGTGTGGTATGGATTGGAATTCATATTTTGCACATGGATATGCAATTGTTCTAGCATCATTTTTTAAAAGACTGTTATTTCTCCACTGAATTGCCTTTATGTCTTTGTTGAAAATCAGTTTTCTATATATTATGTGTGGGTCTATTTCTAGGCTCTATTCTATTCCATTAGTCTATTGTCTATGCTAATATCCACACTGTCTAAATTACTAGAGCTTTATAATAAATCTTGAAATCAGATAGTTTAAGTTGTTTGAATTATGCTAGGTCCTTTGCATTTCCAGATAAATTTTAGAATCCATTTGTCAATTTCTACACTGAAGGCTTCTGGGATTTTTTAAAATATTGTGTTGAATCTATAGTTCAGTTTGGGGAATATTGACTCTTATGACCCATGAATGTGGTATGTCTCTCCATTTAAGGTCATTTTAATTTCTCTGAGCAGTGTTTTGTTACTTTCACATAGAGATCTCTCACATCTTTTCTCAGATTTAGCCCTAAATACTTTATATCTTTGGTACCATTTTAAGTGGTAATTTTATTTCAGTTTTTGATTGTTATGGGTAGTATATGGAAAAACAGTTTGTTTATGTTGAAACCCCTTGCACCTCTGGAATAAATTTCACTTGGTCATGATGTATTACCTTTTTTATGTATTGTTCAAGTTGATGTGCTAAAATTGTGTTTAGAATTTTTCCATTTACATTTATGAGGGATTTTGGTCTGTAGTTCTCTTTTCTTATAATGTTTTTGTCTGGTTTTAATATCAAGATAATGCTGGCCTCATAAAATGAGTTGGGAGTTATTCCCTCCTCTTCAATTTTCTGGGAGAGTTTGCATAAAGTTAGTTTTATTTCTTCCTTAAATGTTTAATAGAATTCACCAATGAAGCCATTTGATCCTAGATTTTTCTTTGTGGGAAGCTTTTAAAAAAAATTCAGTTTACTTAATAAATATAGAGCTATTCAGGTTATCTAGTTCTTCAGGCATGAGCTTTGGTAGTCTGTGCCTTTCAAGGAATGTGTCCATTTTATCTAAATCACCAAATGTATTGGCATGATATTCTCTTATCCTTTTAATATCTGTAAATATTAAATATCTGTTATTTAATAATAGATATTAAATATCTGTTCATAATATTCTCTTATGTTTTATTATTTAGTATCTGTAGAATCTGTAGTGATGTCACCTCTTTCATTTCTGATGTTGGTAATTTGTGTTTTCTCTGTTTTTTTCCCTGATTAGTATGGCTAAAGGTTTACAAGTTTTATTGATCTTCTCAAAGAACAAGTTTTTGGTTTCAATGTGTTCTTGTTTTTCTGTTTTATCTCTTGTTGATTTCTGCTCTGATCTTTAATATTTCCTTTCTTCTACTTTCTTTGGGTTTAATTTGTTTTCTTTTTCTAGTTTCTTTTTTTTTTACATATTCATACTATATTTACTGAAACTGATGTACAGATATTGAGACAATAGCTTTCAAACAAGGTAACATTTGTGTTTACATTGTGGTTTATATTTTAGACTATACAATTTTCTAAATTTTTTGTTATGTTTTACATTATGATTTACATTTTACCCTATCAGCCCCTATATATTTTTGGTGTAATTTAACATGTCTTATATCCATCCTTGTGTAAACTTGTGGAACACTTCTATTGCCCACATAGTTACATTGGTTCCATCTATTCAATACCTCTTTCTCCCTCCCCTTAGGGCCCACAGTGACAGTCAATCTTCATTGCTTGAAGGGCAATGTTCAGAGATAGTTGCAACAATGTTGAGGGCTTGACATGCTCAATTGCCCTAATGCCCTGGGAGGTACCATTTCTCTTGAGAGATACAGTTCCCTCTATTTGATGGCATCAGTCCTCCCCAGGATGTGGGTATACCTTCACTCTCATTATATGGGTCTCTATCCAATGATACAATCCACTCTGGCAAAATGAGCATTCACATATTCCCTAGGAGCCTGTCCTGTGTCAGATTATCGCCTTTAAGCATCTTAAACAGGTAATTTTCCTTATTATATTTTTGAAAAGGTTTTCTCAGCATTATACACTCAACCAAATACCTGACAATCTCCTATGTTCATATGTTGCCCCACCCTCCCCCCAATTTCTTGGGCAATATTACCCAACCTCCCATCCCTAGCCCCCCTCAAGCCCGCAAAGCCCCACCCAAAGGTAACCCTATGTCCCCATTTTATCCCTTCCTTGTACAAATATTTACCTCCAGCTTATCATAGATTTCACCCATGTAGGTGTCAGCTTACATCCTTCCTCTACCCCCCGATTTCCTGTAAGCCTATCATCCAGTCTCTAGCTCTCTGAGGCAGCTTGGTTTACTTATTTCATGTCATTGAGGTCATGTAGTACTTGTCCTTTAATGCCTGGGTTGTTTCACTCAACATAAGGTTCTCGAGATTCATCCATGTTATCACGTATGTTTGTAGTGTATTTGTTCTTAAAGCTGAGTAGTATTCCATTGTATGTATATACCACATTTTATTGATCCACTCATCTCTTGATGGGCATTTGGGTTGATTCCAACTTTTGGCAATAGTGAATAATGCTGCTATAAACATTGGTGTGCATATATCAGTTTGTGTCCTTATTTTCACTTCTACTGGGTATATACCCAGCAGTGGAATTGCTGGGTCATATGGCAAATCTATGGTTAATTTTTTGAGAAACGGCCAAACTGTCCTCCAGAATGGTTGGATCCTTCTGCATTCCCACCAGCAGTGGATGAGTGTTCCCATTTCTTCACATCCTCTCCAGCATTTGTATTCTTCTGTTTTTTTCATAGCTGCCAATCTTATGGGAGTAAGATGGTATCTCATTGTAGTTTTGATTTGCATTTCCCTGATAGCTAGAGATTTGGAGCATTTTTTCATGTGCTTTTTAGCCATTCGTATTTCTTCTTTGGAGAAGTGTCTGTTTAAATCTTTTTTCCATTTTTTAAATGGGTTGTTCATCTTTTTATTTTCAAGATATAGGAGTTCTTTATATATGCAAATTATAAGTCTCCTATCCGATATATGGTTACCAAATATTTTCTCCCATTGTGTAGGCTCTCTTTTCACTTTCTTGACAAACCCCTTTGAGGTACAGAAGGCTTTAATTATGAGGAGGTCCCATTTATCTATTTGCTCTTTTGCTGCTCATGCTTTTGGTGTGAATTTCATGAAGCCATTTCCTATTACAAGATCTTTGTATATGCTTCCCTACTGCTTTCCAAAGTCTTTATGGTCTTGGCTCTTATATTTAGGTCTTTGATCCATTTTTAGTTGATTTCTGTATAAAGTGTGAGATGGTAATCCTCTTTCATTCTTTTACATATGGATATCCAGTTCTCCTGGCACCATTTGTTGAATAGGCCATTCTCTCCCAGTTGAGAGGGTTTGGTGGCTTTATCGAATATTATATAGCTATATATATGAGGATCTATGTCAGAACTCTCAATTCAGTTCCATTGGTCTGTGTGTCTGTCTTTGTGCCAATACCATGCTGTTTTCACTATTGTAGCTTTGTAGTATGTTTTGAAGTCAGGTAGTGTGATTCCTCCAATTTCATTTTTCTTTTTCAATATGTCTTTGGCTATTTGGGGCCTCTTTCCTTGGCAAATAAATTTCATAGGTAGTTTTTCTAGTTCCTTAAAGAATGTTTTATTGATTTTTATTGGAATTGCATTAAATGTGTAGATCAGTTTTGTTAGGATAGACATCTTAATAATATTTAGGCTTCCAATCTATGAACAGGGAATATTCTTCCATTTATTTAAGTCTTCTTTGATTTCCTTGAACAGTCTTGTGTAGTTCTCTGTGTATAAGTTTTTTACATCTTTAGTTAAATTTATTCCTAGGTATTTGATTTTTTTATTTACTATTGTAAATGGTATTTGTTTCTTGATTTCCTCCTGAGCTTGCTCATTATTGGTGTACAGAAATGCTGCTGATTTTTGCACATTGATCTTATAACCTGCGACTTAACTCATTTATGAGTTCTAGAACTTTGTTGTAGACCTCTCAGGGTTTTCTATGTATAGGATCGTGTCATCTGCAAATAATGAAGTTTTGACTTCTTCCTTTCCAATTTGAATGCCTTTTATATCTGGTTCTTGCCTCAGTGCTCAAGCAAGTACTTCTAAGACAATGTTAAATAGAAGGGGAGAGAGCGGGCATCCTTGTCTTGTTCCTGATCTTAAAGGGAAGGATTTTAGGATTTCACCATTGTAAATGATGTTGGCTGTGGGTTTTTCATATATACTCTTTATCATGTTCAAGGAATTTCCTTGTATTCCAATCTTTTGCAGTGTTTTTATCAAGAAATGGTGCTGTATTTTGTCAAATGCTTTTTCTGCATCTATAGATATAATTATGTGATTTTTTTCCTTCAATCTGTTTATATGGTGTATTTCATTGATTGATTTTCTTATGTTGAACCATCCTTGCATACTTGGAATGAATCCCACTTGGTCATGGGTATAATTCGTTTAATGTGTTGTTGAATACGGTTAGCAAGTATTTTGTTGAGGATATTTGTGTCTAGGTTCATTAGAGAAATTGGTCTGTAATTTTCCTTTCTTGTGGTGTCTTTGGCTTTGGTACTAGGGTAATGTTGGCATCATAGAATGAGTTAGGTAATGTTCCTTCTATTTCGATTTTTTGGAAGAGTTTCAGCAGGATTGGTGTTAGTTCTTTCTGGAATGTTTTGTAGAATTCACCTGTGAAGCTGTCTGGCCCTGGGCTCTTCTTAGTTGGGAGGTTTTTAATGACTGATTCTATCTCTTTAGATGTGATTGGTTTGTTGAGATCTTCTAGTTTCTTAAAGTTGAAGCTGAGGTTATTGATTTGAGATCTTTCTTCTGTAGTAACACAAGGATTTAGTGCTGTATATTTTCCCCTAGTACTAGTTTATCAGCATCCACCAAATTTTGATATGTAGTGTTTCATATTCATTCAAATCAATGTATATTCTAAGTTCCCTTGTTGGGTGCTATAGATATGTTCTTGAGGGGCAGGTAAATTACTTGGAAATAGTTTGAAACTTTTCAGGTTTTGCTTTTATGATTTGTTAGGCAGTACTGGAGCAGTTATCAAGCTAGAACTGATTATTTTCCAATACTAAGGCAAGACTGGATTGTGGACCCTACCCAATGCCCTTTGAATCAGAGACTTTCCAGAAAGGTTGGTGGGAGTAAGCACTATCTCCAGTGTTGTGTGAGTGTTGGGCACTGTTACGTCTAATCCTTTCAAGTGGTTCTTTTCCTGGCATTGGGTAGTTTCGTCATATGCTTGTACTGATCAGCACTCCACTGAATACTCAAAAGGAGACCTCTGCAAATATCTGGAGAGCTCTCTCTGTGTAACTCTCTCCTCTCCAGTACTCTGTTCTGTGAAATTCAGTCTCCTTGGTCTCCCTGTCTCCTCAACTCCGGGAAACACCAGCCTCTGACTGGGTTTCCCCTCCTTATGCAGCAGACTGCAAATTCTCTCCAGGCAGTAAGCTGAGGTGGTCATAGCTCTCACCTCATTTGTTCCCTCTCTCAGGGATCACAGTCTTTCATTAACTGATGTCCAAAATCATGCAAAACATTGTTTCTTACGTTTCGTATATTTTTCTGTCCATTGGTTGTTTCAGGTAGGAGGGTAAATTCATCTTGATTTTTAGTTTTTATCTTTAGTGGTACTTGAAAGCTAAAACAAACAAAAAATATTTGTTTTGAACATATCTATTCAATTTTGATTTTAAAAAATTGTAAAATACCCCAAATAAGTCCAGATGGGTTAAGAAAAACAATCCTAGGAGTATTCAGGAAGAGGAAAGGGAGGGCCCTAAGCCTAGGAAGCCCTAAGTCTTTTTCATCAGGACAAAGAGGTTTGTACACATTCTTGGTGGTCCCCAAGCTGAGAGCACCCTTGGTGACTTGCTTTGGTGGAAGGATCATTTTGCTCCCTGCCATATGGTGTGCTGACTCCCTTATTTAAAAATGTGTATACATGCAAACAAACAGCCTCATAGGTCAGCTCCCTGTACATATATGGTTGTCAGATAAAATATAGGATGCCCAATTAAATTTTAATTTCAGGACAGGGGTAAGATGGTGACAGTGTCAGGAGCTCTAAGAGTTAGCTCATCCTATGGTGCAGTTAGTAATCACCCAGAGCTATCCAAAGCACCTGTTTGGGGGTCCCAGGAGACCAGAAGAGCATCCTGCAACATCCTTGAAAGAAGGGAAGGAGGAGACTACCCATCTGCAGAGAAGATTCAGGAGTAGAGCACTCCACACCATGGAAGCTGTTGCCCATACTCCACTAGCAGTACAAGCTGCCTCAGGAGCTATTCCATGGCTGGAGTTGGAAGCTCCATATCCCAAAAATAGGGAAGGAAGAGATGGTCAGGCAATGACTTAAGCTACTGTTTAGTAAATTCAGTGGGCTAAAGTCCAATCCTAAGAAGAACCGAAGTTTGAACCTGTCTATGTCAGAAAGAGACCAGTAACTGTCATATTAACTCTGCCTCCAGCATGAGGGGAAGCAGGGATGATTGAAAATCACAGTGAAGGTAAGTACCAGATTCTTTCCACCAAATTCAGATTGCAGCCCTAGCCTAGGCCCCAGCCCCACCTCTGGTAGGGAGGAAGCTGGGGGGAACTGTACCAGCCTCTCTGGGAAACTGAAGGCACTTTTGGTCAGCACAGACTAGATTTTAGATACCTGGGGCTCTATCCCTGCCCCTAGCAGAGAAGGAAGAGGGCTGTTGCTTCATTAGTCTATCTGGGCAAATGTAATCAGTTTTGCCCTGTATGACTTAGTTTACCACCTATACCTGTGGCTCCATCCCTACCCCCAGGCAAGGGAGGAAGGGGCATGGAGCTTCATCAGTCTTTCTGGACAACTACAGACAGTTTTGGCCTGCATGACTTGTATTTCTGCACATGACTGTGGCTCCAACCTCGCCGCTGGCAGATGAAAAAGGTGGGAGAAGCTTCATCCGTTCCTGTGGCAATGCAGGCAGCTTCAGTTTCCACAGCTTATAGCACCAACTACATTCTCAACTTCTACTCTGCAACTGGCAAGAAAGAAAGGACATGAAACAGATGAAAAAGAGCTGTAAAAACTGACTGGCTACACACAACCCATTATAAAGTTTCAAAATAAGTTGAATCAAGTATCAAAGGGGCTGTAGCACAAAGGCAATCAAATAAAAAATCCTACACTAAAGAGAGAAAAGGGTACAAAAATAATTACATCAAGTAAATCAGATGCCAAAGCACAAACAAAAAATTACAAGCTGCACCAAGGAACAGAAAGATATGGCCCTGTCAAAGGACCAAAAGAAACCTCCCGATGACATAAAGGAGGAGCTGAAACAACTAATCACAGATATTTAAACAAATCCCCTTAATAAATACAATGAGATGGCTAGAGAGATTATGGATATGAAGAATTTGAATTTCAGATAAATAACAATTTTTTTTTAGAATAAGTGTGTCCCAAACATTGTGTGGCAATTACTTACACTTTTAAAAAATCATTCATTGTTTATCTGAAACTCAAATTGAAATGGGATGCTTTGTTTTTATTTGCTAAACCAGACAAACCTACGCACATACCAGTGTGACCTCTAGCTAAATCTCAGGCCTCTGGGATTGGTTAGAAAAAGCTGTATGTCCTTAGACAGGCCACTTTCCCTCTAGCCCTAGTTGGTGATGATTCATGCACAATGTCTAGCTCAGTACCTGTCTCCCAGTAGTCACCCCACAAATGGGATCAAGTAGTGAAGTCAGATGCAGACACTGCTTCGCCTATTACATGATCATGCACACAGCCCTGATCCCCCCTAAGCCTTCGAATAGCCTCCATAGGGTGTTCAACAAGGATGTTATATCCGCTTTACAGGAGGGGAAAATGAAGCTCAGAAAGGCAGCTGCAGTGGGGCTGGACGTGTTACAGCCCTGTGAGTGACCTGGCTCTGCTCTAGGTCCCAAAAGCATCCAATCCATGAGTCTAGAACTTTAGTAACATTCTCAGGATTGGAACCTGGGCTCCTAGCATACTGATCTCTCCTTTGCTTGTAGGAAGCTCAGACTGGCCTACTTAAGGGGTTATAGATGTGCTTGTCACTGTTTCTGGTTCTTTGATCCCCAACTGATAAGGCCCACATAGTGTGGAAAGAGCTCAAGGAATCAGCTGCTGACTCATTCAGGGATCCTTCTATGATTGTCACTCCCTTTCTATGTTTTAGTTTCTTTAACTTTAAAATGGGGAGAAGATGGAAAATAGTCAGGAAAGGACTTCGAGTCAGTGACATGGCCCTGATGTCAGAGCCTTTAAGTTAGTCCTTCTGTTGCAGTAGCTGCTTATCCATCTGTTTGTTTGCTCAGACCCTGACTGGAGTGGGTGTAGGGGTGCAGTGGAGTTGAGGCAAGGGGGAAGGGAAGAGAAAGTATTGGTGGAGAACACAGAGTTGTGGTCATCTCTTCCCGAGACTCTATAGACGTGAGCTTGGGGGCTTCTTGTTCCCTGACCCCACTGGAGCGGATGAGCTGCCAGTTTAGTCTTGTAGCCTGCAGCCTCAGGCAGCACAGAGTTTGGAGAAAGGGGATCAGAAGAAAGGGTGAGGAAGGCCTGGCCACATCTGCCCACTATCCTAAAGCCCCCAGCAGTATTACTGAGTCATCCTGAATCCCATGAAACTGAGGACTGCTAGCACTGATTAGTAGTCTCTCAGCAGGACACAGAAGACATAGTTGCCTCTTGTGTTACTGTGAATGAAAAGAGAAAATAAAATACAGGAAAAATAGAAGCATTTTCTGACGCTAGGTAAATAGATGAACAAAAGTCTGGCATCTAAGAATGCTAATGTTGGCTACCATTGAGTATTTACAACACACTAGATGCTTTTTACCACTTTTCCTTATTGATACTCAAAAAGTATCCCTGCAAGGTAGACACTATTATCATACTCATTAATGGGGATAGAATTGTGGACCCCAGTTTGGACATGTTC
Organism: Dasypus novemcinctus; assembly: GCF_030445035.2. Taxonomy (NCBI): domain Eukaryota; kingdom Metazoa; phylum Chordata; class Mammalia; order Cingulata; family Dasypodidae; genus Dasypus; species Dasypus novemcinctus. The sequence goes on along the minus strand of NC_080704.1, from coordinate 186,073,875 downwards.
TTGGTCTTGGTCCGCATTCTGGTGGGTGTGGACCTATGGTAAACAAGGTCTCTTCAAGATGTTATTTCAGTTAGGGTGTGGCCCCACTGAATCAAGGTAGACCTTAATCTGGATTACTGGGTTCCTTTATAAGAAGAGTGAAAGTCAGAGAAAGAAACCACAGTCAGGTGGGCAGCCAGAAGGCAGAAGTCAATAGAACCTAGAAGAGAAAGTTTAAGTCAGGAGAGGCCATCATTTCTTTGATTACCATGTGACAGAAAAGCCAAAAACCACGGATTGTCAGCAGCCAGCCCAGAACTCGTCAGTCTTCTGGGAGAAAGCCTTAAAATTCCCATTGTTTAAGCCAACCCACTGTATGATACTCAGCTAGGAGTGGCAGGGCTGGGCCCGCGCTGCTTCCCTCAGGGCTGCTTCCCTCAGGGCTGCCCTGTCTTCTTCCACATCTGTTCTGGAAACAGCTGACCACTTTTGTTATAAAGCTCTGTGTTAATGTTCTACCTTCTGCATTGCTTCTTTTGAAAATGCCTTTATTGTTTTTGTAGAAAAAATATGCACACTTAAAAATTGCAAATAGTACTGCAAGTACAAAGAAAATAAAATTCACCCCCAAATCTCATTTCTCAAAGATAACTATTGTTAACATTTGGTGAACATCTTCCAGACTGCTGTGTGGGCATCATAAATATACTGTTGTAATAAGTGCCTTATCCCAACTCTACATCTTGAATATCTACCTATGTCAATCCATGTGGATTCCTTGAGATGGGCTTGCTGGGGAAGAGTGTGAACATTGTACGTGTTGATACAACCCTGAAAAAGTCACTTACTTACACTCCCACCAAAAGTGCAAGTCCTTCACTAGTTTAGTGAATTTTTAAGATCTTTGACAGTTTGATAGGTGAAAAAATAGCTCTTTTCTTGGCACTGCTTAGATTGTTAGTGAGGTTAACATCTTTGCAGGTAGTTGCTGACTGTCTGTACTCCTTCTCTCGGAGAGCGTTCTATTCATGGTCTTTGTCTGTATTTCTATCAAGATGTTTGCTCTTTTCCTTACGGATTTGTAAAAGCTCATTGTAGAGTGGCTTTTAACCCTTTGTCATATCTGTTGCAAATATTTTTCTCACATTGACATCTTTTATGGCTTTTTGTCCACAGAGAAGGTTTTCATTTGCATGCAATCAAATCAACAAGCTTTTCCTCTATGGCTTCAAAGTTTTATTCTGTGTTTGGAGAACTTTTCCTAAACCCAACTTCCATATTTTCTTCTTGTGCTTTTAGGTTTTCATATTTAACATTTCAATCTTTGATGCATGTGACTCTGTGGTTACTAAATAGGTGACTGCCATAGGACACCAAATCTCAGCCAGTGGTTGTTTCTGACAGGTTATGTGCAGTGTGGAATGTGAAACCACAGCAGTGAATGTTCCACTCTTGCTTCCATTGAAACCATTGGACTCTCTTGCCCTTTGAATGAATCTTTTATTCATTTATGATTTTGTCACATTGTGCATAAGTTATTTTGAAAATATTGGTGTCCTGGTTTGTGTTGTGCTTCCAAATGATGACAACTTTTCTTATGCACTAACCAAAAGTCACATTTGTTAATATCACCAATGATCCAATGGAAAAAGTTTCTCTAAGTATTGGGAAGTTTTTGAGCTCACTGTGATAGATACAAGTTTTTCAAATTTCTCATTTTTGCTTGAAAGCTCAACTCTATCACTGGCAAAAAAGTACTGTCAGTTGCTTTCCTTAAAGTGATGGGCTCACTTCATTCACTTATGAGAAAATGTCTACTCAATTCCCAGGTCTAAATGACATTAGTTTGTTAATCATTCTTTCAAGTAAATTTGAGGTTCTATGAAAAATCAGCCAGTTTAGTTCACAGTTCAAAACAATTGCATTAGTACTTTGCCGCAACTCAATGACTTTTTACTGTGAGTGCTCAGGCCGGTAGGACAAATGACACAGAAAAAGACAAAGGCATTTTGGGATTACTGTACAAATAACTTTGACCTTGTGGGCACCCTAAAAGGGTCTCAGGGACCCCCAGGGATCCACAGAGCACACACTCACACTGAGAACTGCTGCATGAGGCTGTACGAACATCTGCTCGTGCCACCTCCCTCAATCAGGACCTTGGATGTCTCCCTATCACCGACAGTGTTGAGCCTGGCCTCAAACTGTGCTGTCCGCCCAGGACCAAGGACTCCAGCCAAATGGGCCTCTCCTCACTTGCTGATTATGTCCTTCCACACCCTTGCTTGTGCTCTCCCCTCCACTGACAATGCCCTCATCACCAACTCTGGCCACTGAAATGCAACTTATCCTTGGAGGCACAGGTCAACTCCTGCCTCTTCCAGGAAGCCTTTCCAGGTTTTTAAGTGAAATGGTGTCCTGTTTTCATGTGAGCTTCCTGTGCTCATTCTTGGAGCATGTTCTCTAATGTTTAGCAGACTGAATGTCCTATTAGAGGGAGGTGCTTCCTCATCTGCAGGCCCCCCAAGAGCAGGCACCAAGCCTTTCCTCTCCATTTCCCTCCTGTGCAGCCTGGGTCATCACCAGGGCAGGTAGCATGTTTGCTGAATTGCACTGGATGGCAGGGATTCAGCTCCAGTGCCCAGAATGTAAAACTTGAAAATGCCATGTGGCTGCAGCTGTGTACACTGAAGGCTCATGGAACATATTCTCACTGTTTTGAGTCCCCCAGGAAATTCCCTGTTGCTACTGTTTGTGCATGCTTATTAAAAATGATCCTATAGGGATCCTATAGGTGGCTATGCTAGACTACTCCAACCCCACAAACATTAACTCCTGGAGAGGGAGAAATCTGCTGTCACTAGGCTTTACTGAAAGTGCTACGTTTCTTGACACCATCTTTATATAAGGCAGTTCATACCCATGCAGGAGGGTTGGGTGCTGTGCCTGGGAACCCACAACCAAGAAGTGGCACCGTAAGCCGGACCCAAGCGGTCCTGATTTCTAAGAATTGCTCTCAATGTAGCGGTTGCCAGCTCCCAAGTCTGTATACCAGACCTTTGCCTGCCTGTGGGACTCTAACTTCTCTCTCCTTGATGCTCATGTTGACTGGCAGGGGCATGGAGTGGGATGCCCCTCTAAGGGACCTATTCAGGTTAGGGAGTGACCCAGTTAGAAAAGAGGACCTGGGCAGTTGGTGCCACAAGGGAGTGGTCAGATAATGAATCAGTGCCTTCTGCTGTACCAACGCATCAACAAAGGCAAAGTCTTTGGAACAGAGAAGGTGAGTGCATTGCTCGCTTCTTTAGTTCAGTGTAGCCATGCTCTCTGGGGCCCAATTGTCTGAATTATACTTTTGATTCTGCCACTTACCTCTGTGACTTTGGGCAACTGACTTAATCTCCTGGGCCTCAGATGTCTGTCATCTTTTCAGCAATAACAGAAGATACATGCACATGCTGTTGGGAGGATTCAATGAGATATTTAATGTCAGGTATTTGGTCCAGTGTCTGCTGTGCTCTGGTCAGATGCCATCTCGACATTCCGGCTGGTTCTGGGTCCTGCTCTGAAGGACCCTGACCATCTGGAGTGTATCTGAAGTGGGGAAGGCTAGGGGTCAGGGGCCGGAGAGGATACCTCCTGTGGTGGCTGGCAGGCTCTTTGAGGCACAGAAGTGACTGAGATGCAATAGAGGGAAGAAGACTTTTCAGTCTTAGCACACTTGTATCAGTTGCAGCAGGAGGGAAGGAGCTCAAGGCTGAGGCTACTTTTCGTAGAGGCAGAGATCGAAGTGCTGCACCTGCAAGTCAAGGAACGGCAGATGTGATTAATTGAAAGATGTCAAGATGAGGCCATCTTGGGTGGATCTGGTTAGACCCTAAATCCAATGACTGGAGTCCTTATAAGAGACAGAAGAGGAGAAGGCCATGTGAAGATGGAGGCAGGGATTGGAGAGATGCAGTCACCAACCAATGAAGTGCAAAGGCCAGCAAGGAGTCTCCCCTAGAACTTTCAGAGGGAGCACAGTCCTGCTGGCCCCTTGATTTCAGACCTCCAGCCTCCAGAAAGGTGAGACAGTTCGCTTGTCTGTTCTAAGCCACCAGGTTTGTGGTAACGAATACAGTGGGCACTGCTTCTCCCCAGCCCTGAGCACCTGGCCCATCGAGGAGTCCAGACCCTGCCAGGTGGTACCCAAGGATCTCCGAGTCGCTCCCAGTGGCCTTGCTGGGTCCTCTGTCAGGCCTGCCCAGGGTCCAGGAGCTCCTAACTTTGTACTGAACCACTTTGGAAGATGAGGTTGGCATATAGGGCCTGTGAATCGACAGTAATTAGATTAATAGAAACAAACCTGCCTAGTGACAGAGCAGGCCCCAAAATGCATATCAGTGGGGAGCTTTAGGCTCCACCTGCCTGAGCTGCTGCATTCTTGCCTGCATACTTCAGGGCCTTGGGGTAATGTTTATTCAATGTAAAGAAATGCATCAGGGTTGTCAGTGGTAACATCCCTTCATCTCAGCTGTCCCTGGCCCAGGGATAGCTGGGAGATGGTGGACTGAGTCAGTAGAGTGGAGCCATCCAGGGCCCCCAGGGACAGAAAGTGATCTGGTCTGGCTTTAGGCCCCAGGCGGGGATGCTCAACCTCAGGTCTCCTGCCAGGTCAGGGCTGGGGTAGGGGTAGTTGAGGAGGGTGGTGTTGGGCCCTTGAGGTGACACTTCTCTTCCCTGGGCCTTGGCTCCTTCATCTTCAAAACTCCCAGGGTAGTTGTGAGGATCGGAGTTCAATAAAGCTCACTGGGCAAGCACTCTTTAAACCAGAACACTTTAGACAGGGTTCATTGCTCTTGGCCTCTGAGGAAGAGACACCAAGGAGGAGGAGGTGGAGGAGGAGGAGGAGGAGGAGGAGGAAGCAGAAGAATGGTGAGCCGCCTCCTGGGCCTTTGTCTGAGCAGAGCTACTCTGTCCTGAGAGGGGAAGTTTGAGCTGGCCAGGGAGGTTTAATTTAGATATAGAGTCCCTAGTCCCAGGACACCTCCCTGGAAGCCCCCAGAGGCAGTAGCAGGTACCAGCAAGCACAAGATGAGGCAGGGGCCACAGCAGCTTTCAATGTCGGCTGGCAGCATCCTGTGCACACACCTCCCATTTTGCAGTCCAAGGTATGGTGGCAGCAGGCCCCACTGGTGTCCTCTGCCTAAGACCAGCTGCCCAGTCATATGGCAGGAAGTACCCAGCAGGGGGACCAGGCCCTGCCTGCGAGAGCAACGCTCACTGATATCCTGTGTGTACCCTGTAGGAGGGAAGAAAGTTTGGTTCTGGAAATGCTAGCCCTGATCTACATTGGCCCATCACACCTGGTGGATGAACTTCCACTTCTGGTCCTAACCATACTGGGAACCACTGGCTTTTGGAGTTTTCCCCTGGGCAGTCAGGGAAGGGAAAACCACAGAAGCTGTCTTTGGGCTTCAGAGGAGTTCTTACCACCTCTTACTGTACACTTTCAAAATTCTGATTACATTATTCCCAGCTTTAGTTTCTCTTTACCCCTAAGCCTGCAGAGGCCGCTGCAGAGGGCAGAAGGTGTGTGTGTGTGTGTGTGTGTGCGCGCGCACGCGCGCGCACGTGCGCACTTCTTCTTTGTGTTAAAAGAATAGCATCCAGCATGGTATCACCAGCAGTGAAGCCCAGGTCAAAATCATATTTTGACTAAGTTTTACTCATCTCTTTGGTATTATCTAGACACATTCTGGGAGAAGGAGGCAAGCACAGCTTTCTGATCTTTCAGGACAGATGCCTTTGCCTTTCTCACACTACTCAGAGCTTACATATGCCAGTCAAAGTGGAGCTGCCAAACCACTGATCCTCAGGCATCTGGGCCCCTTGCCTTTGGTTGGGCCCATGAGTGGAGTAGGACTGCTACAACAGGGCCACCTTTCCCAGGCCCCCCTAAAGAGCAAGGCCTGGGTGTGGGGGCTCAGGGTGGGCTCTGGCTACTACTTTGCCCTTGAAGACAAGGCCACATTTTTCTGCCTTATACGTGATTGCTCTTGTCTCAAAATTCTAAACGTCTCTATCACATAGCGAGGCCCTGGGGCTCAAAATGAGCTCTGAAAGGGGCCTTTGTCTGCTGGTTTTTTACTTTTATGAGTCAAATGCAGTAATGAGCTCCCCTCCTCCAGCCCAAATGTTAGGGCAGGGAGTAGAGGGTTCCACCCACAAGAGCAGATGTGCCAGCAGGCAGAGACTTTGGGATGTTAGGGACCAAGGTCAAAGTTAAGGCAGGGGGTGAGGGGCGGGAGGCCGAAGCAGCTCTCTACAGCCATCTGTACTCCAGGAAACCAAAGCAAGGTTGACCTGCTATATAAGGTTGCCTTTGACATAGAGCAGTCTGCTGCTGGAAAGCATTTACAAATGACCGCTCTTGTCTGGTTCTACTATTGGGAGACAAGGACTGAGACCCAAGGAGAGGAAGGGCCTCATCTGGCTCACCAGAGACTGGAGACCTTTCTAGACTCCATTTATATGGCCTGCACCCTCTGTGTAGGGAGCAGGCTCGTGTCCATGTGGGTTGTTGCAGTTGAGTTTCCCAAGAATGCTAGAATTTTTCACGCATGGCAAATGCTGCCTCATGCTAGCCCAGCCATCACACTCTGCTCACTTGACCATGGTCCCCAGTGCACAGCCCAGAAGGACAACTGTTAGCTCTGGGCCCAGAAGGTCATAAGCCAGGGCAAGGAAAAGAGGGGAGAGTGGCAGTGTGGGAGGATACAGTCTGGGGACTGGGAGATGTGGCAAGACAAAGGGTACCTGTGTCCAGGAAACCTGATGTGACCTAAATGGCACTTACAGATGTTCTTGGTGGGGAGCCATAGGGGCTCCCGAGGCCTGACTCTTCCTTTTGGCAAAGGAGGCCATGGAGAGTTGGTAGGTGTTCATGCTTAATTTGGAGGACAAATTTGGGGGACATTCTGGATGCCTGAAGGTAAGAGTTTGAAGCCTGGTGGCTCTGGAACAGAGACATAGAAGAACAAACATTGCTCTTGGGTGGTGGCCTGCCTGTGAGGGCAGGCGAGGTGTCCTCAGTCAGGATCTGGGCAGCCTGAGGTCCCCTGGCAGGTGTTCCCCGAAAGCCCTCAGCCATTCTGGCTTCTGCCAAAAGACACACCCCCTCCCCATGAGATGAGCTAGATGGGGGCAATATCCCTTGTCTTTCCTCTGTGGGGATACCCTTCCTCACAACTCCCACCCACCCCCAGCCCATAGTGCCACCCTCTTGGGATTCCATCCTCCAACCCGAACTTCCATCAAGAGGAGGAGTGTGTCTAGAAGGCTAACAAGGCTGGCCAAGGCCAGGCAGGCCCAGGTTACTCAGCAGGGGGCTTCCAGGCTGGTACAAATATTCCCTGCTGTCAGCTGTGTCACGCCCACCCAGGGTTCCCTTTTGGCTCTCCCCTCATCTTCTGTTCTGAGGTATGAAGCTCTCTGTCATCACCTGGGCTTTTGTCTGCCCTCTTGGCATCAGTCTAAATAGCTGCCTCCCTCCATCCCTTGCTCCCACAGCTGGCTCTGCCTATGTCGCCCATGTCCTGGGGACATGCATCCTCTCCAACCCTTCCTTGAGTCCTTTGCTCTAAGACTGGCCCATCGTTGGAGAATTCCCTTCTCCAGGGGCATGGCAGGAGCTTGAAACCTGGACATTTTTATATTTTGATTTATTATCACTGGAATTTAGACTCCAAGGCACCTGTTCCTTAAGTTTGTGTCCAGTACCTCTTTGACAGAGCTTTCCTTGAATGCCAGGAGTTAACCAAAAAAAAAAAAAAAAAAAGGAAGGAAAAAAGAAAACACTTTTCCCACTCTTTACACATTGACCTGTGCAAGTGCTATCCTTTAGAGCTTATCCATACAATGAGTCTAGAGAATAGCCCCAAGCCAAAGCAGAGGGGCCTCCCCAATCCTTTCTGCACACGCATCTTTTCTTGGGCATGTACATGTTGTCCTAGGAATTTCCCATTTATATGGATACAAATGACCCCTCTTCCCTAGGAAACAGTTTCTTTATGATCAGGGCACTGTCCTCTATGTTCCGTAGCCAATAATCCCTTGCCCTAGGCAGCCACGACTTGACTGCTTCTCCACTGCATTTTGGTGAGCTGCCTTCTATACACAGGGAAAATTCTGGGATAGCAAGCTCATGACAAGTATCCTGGTTCAAGCCCTCAGGTCACCACCAGAGATATTGGGCCAGACATATATGCTCCTGTTACGTGCATGAGGGTTGCTCTGCTCTCTCTGAAACCAGAACCAGGGGCCTGCACTGGTAGCACTGAGCAAATGAGGGGATGAGGAGCAGGCCAGCCAGGGTTACCACTTTTAAGAAACTTTTTTCTTGGTTCAGCATTTGCCCTCTTACTATAGTCCTTTAACTGTTTTCTTTTTTAAGATTTATTTGTTTCTCTCCCCTTCTCCCCCCACCCCCAAAGTTGTCTGTTCTCTGTGTGCATTTGCTGCGTGTTCTTTTTTGTTCGCTTCTGTTGTTGTCAGCAGCATGGGAATCTGTGTCTCTTTTTCTTGCGTCATCTTGTTGTGTCAGCTCTCCGTGTGTGCGGCGCCATTCGTAGGCAGGCTGCACTTTCTTTTGCCCTGGGTGGCTCTCCTTACGGGGCGCACTCCTTGCGCATGGGGCTCCCCTACGCGGGGGATACCCCTGCGTGGCAGGGCACTCCTTGCTCGCATCAGCACTGTGTATGGGCCAGCTCCACACGGATCAAGGAGGCCTGGGGTTTGAACCGCGGACCTCCCATGTGGTAGACGGACGCCCTAACCACTGGGCCAAGTCCACCCCCCTTTAACTGTTTTCTGAGCTTTGAATGGTTCTTTCTGCCAGTTCTAAATCTTGATATTAGGTAGTATGAGTCCTCTGACTTTGTTCTTCTTCAGTAGTATGTTGGCTATTCTGGGTCTTTTGTCTTTCCATATAAACTTTTAAATCAGTTTGTCAATATCCCCAAAAACCTTGCTGGGATTTCAAATGGGATTGTGTTGAATCTATAAGACAATTTGGAAACAATTGCCATCTTAATAATTATCTTCCTTGAAATTTCTCTCCATTTATTTAGATCATCTTTGGTTTTTTTCTTTTTCTTTTTTTTAATTTTTATTTTATTTTTTAATTATCTTTTTTTAAAGTTGATAGATCACACAAAACATTATATTAAAAAACTTCATTTTGGGGGGTTGGAGTTGTCCTGGGTGGTGCTGCAGGGACAGTTACTGGACTTGTATGTCCTCCCATGGCCCACTGGGTGGAACGTGGGAGAGTGTGGGCTATGGTGTGGACCATTGACCATGAGGTGCAGCGGTGCTCAGAGATGTATTCACCAAATGCAATGAATGTCTCATGATGATGGAGGAGAATGTTGTTATGGGGGGAGGAGTGGGGTGAGGGGAGTGGGGGGAATATGGGGACCTCATATTTTTAATATAACATTAAAAACACAAATAAAGAAAAAAAAAAGAAGAGCAAACTAAACCCCCCCAAAAAAAAACTTAAGAGGTTCCCATATACCCCACTCCCCACCCCCACACCCATCATTTTTTTATTGTATTTTTTTAAAGATTTATTTTTTATTTATTTTCTCTCCCCTTCCCCACCCCTGCCCAGTTGTCTGCTCTTTCTGTCCATTCGCTATGTATTCTTCTGTGTCCACTTGTATTCTTGTCAACATCACTGGGAATCTGTGTCTCTTTTTGTTGTATCATCTTGCTGCATCAGCTCTCTGTGTGTGCAGTGCCACTCCTGGGCAGGCTGCATTTTTTTCACATGGGATGGCTCTCCTTAGGGGATGCACTCCTTGCATGTGGGGCTCCCCTATGCAGGGGACATCCCTGTGTGGCACAGCACTCCTTGTGTGCATCAGCACTGCACGTGGACCAGCTCATCACACAGGTCAGGAGGCCCTGGGTTTGAACCCTGGACCTCCCATGTGGTAAGCAGATGCTCTATCCTTTGAGCCAAATCTGCTTCCCTAATTGTATTTTTTTTTAAGATACATAGATCACAAAAAAATGTTACATTAAAAAATATGAGGTTCCCCTATACCCCCCAGCCCCCCCACAACCCACTCCTCCCACAACAACTTCTTTCATCATTGTGGCACATTCACTGCATTTGGTAAATACATTTTGGAACACTGCTGCACCATATGGATAATAGTTTACATTGTAGTCCATACTCTCCCCCAGTCCATTCAGTGGGTTATGGCAGGATATATAATGTCCAGCATCTGTCCCTGCAATATCATTTGAGGACAACTCCAAGTTCCAAAAATGCCCCCACATCACATCTCTTCTTCCCTCTCCCTGCCCTCAGCAGCTACCATGGCCACTTTCTCCACATCAATACTGCAATTTCTTCTATTACTAGTCACAATAGTTCCATAGTAGAATATCAGTAAGTCCACTCTAATTCATATTTTATTCCTCCATCCTGTGGACCCTGGGTTGGTGATGTCCACTCCACCTCTGTATCGAGAGGGGGCTTAGATCCCACATGGATGATGGATGCAATTCTCCTGCTTGTGGTTGTAGGCACTCTCAGTTCCCTGGCTTGGTGTATACTCAGGAGACTGGAATCTCTGGACTGTCCATGTGCCAGCTGGGCCCTGAGCCTCAGCAGAGTTGCAACTCCTACTCCCTGGTTCATTGGACTTACCCAGGTCAGCTAACATAGAGGTGAAGATGGTCAACCACCATACCAGGGAACCGAGAATGCCTACAACTGCAAGCAGGAGAATTGCATCCATCATCCATGTAGATCTTCTTTAATTTCTTTCTTTAGAGTTTTCTAGTTTTTTTCATACAGATCTTGCACATATTTTGTTAGATTTGTACCTGTTTCATTTTTTGGGGTGTTACTGTAAATGGCATGTTAAGAAACTTATTTTTTTAATTTATTATATATTTTTTAACAAGATCACACAAAATGTTACATCAAAAAATATAAGAGGTTCCCATGTACCCCACTTCCCACATCCCCCAATCCTCCCACATCAACAACTTCTTTCATTAGTGTGGTATAGCCATTGCATTTGATGAATACAGTTTGGAACTCTGCTACACAGCATGGATTATAGTTTACATTGTAGTTTGCACTCTCTCTGAGTCCATTCAGTGGGTTATGGCAAGATATATAATGTCCTGCATCTGTCCCTACAATATCATTGAGGACAGCGCCAAGTCCCAAAAGTGCCCCCATATCACACCTCCTTTTCCCTCTCCCTGCCTTCAGCAACTCCCATGACCACTGTCTCCACATCAATGATACAATTTCTTCTGTCACTAGAGTCACAATAATTCTATAGTAGAATACCAGTAAGTCCACTCTAATCCATATTTATTCCTCCATCCTGAGGATCCTGAGATGGCAATGCCCACTCCACCTCTAAATTGAGAGGGAGCTTGGGTCCCACATGGCTGATGGATGGGATTCTTCTGCTTGCAGTTGTAGACTCTCTCAGTTCCTTGGTGTGGTGGTTGACCATCCTCCCCTCCTTGTTAGCTGACCTGGGTAAGTCCAATAAACCAGAGAGTAGGTTTTGCAACTCTGCTGGGGCTCAGGGCCCAGCTGGCACATGAACAGTCCAGATATTCAAGTCTCCTGGGCATACACCAGCCCCAGCACCAACCACAGTTCAGGAAAAGTGACAGAAGAGGCATGTGTAGAGGAGTCACATCTGAGTCCAACTCCATCACCCTCAGGAGCACAAATTCCAAAGCAGACCCACTGGCAAGGCAGTGAACTCTAGAGCTATCTGCCATGACTGTAGGACCTGGGTGTCTCCATAGAATCCAGGAGTACTACTACCTGGCATTGTATCTATTTTGGCTGTCCAGGAACTCCTGCTGAAAAGTGAGTATGCACAAGCCATCTAATGACCTCCAGACTCATTTTGAAGTCTCTTGGCCATATAAACTCATTTGTCTTTACCATTTCCCTCTTATTCAAGATCTTTTTCTAGTTGCATCACCAGCCAGTGCTTGGTTGTAATCTCTTGGTGCCAGGGAGACTCATCCTTGGGAGTCATGTCCCATGCTGGGAAAAGATAATGCATTTCCATGCTGAGTTTGGCTTAGAGAGTGGCCACATTTGAGCAACATGGAAGCTCTCAGGATGTAACTCTTAGGCACCCTGCAGCTCTAGGCCAGGTTGAAATTTCAAGCACACAGTCTCATAAGCATAGTCATCAGTATCAAAGGCCCATCATTGGACCATCCTTCTTCACTGGTCTTTGCCTTTGCACTTGGGGGATTGTTGCTGTATAATTGGGGAATGTGACAGAGCTCCCCAGGATGGGAACTCAGCACTCCCTCAATTGTCGTGTGAAACTCTACCCACTATGTCAATACCCAACAAACATCTGAACATATCTATATACCCTATATGCAATAGACTTATTTTTAATGACAAAGTCAGAAAGCAGTCAGTCTTAGTGCTGACTCAGATATGGGAAAAGGTTGCTCCTTTCTGCCCCAGTCACTCTCTAAGCCAATCCCAGCACAAGTATGCATCTTGGGAACTTTGGACAAGTAAGCCCCAACCCCTCTCAGGGCCAACTTCTCCATTAGGCACAGTAGGCACAGTGCCTAGGGGCCATGACACTTTCAAGGGCCCATGAAAATATTTAATTTTTTTAAAAATTAGAAAACAACTTTTAGCTTGAAAAACATGTTTTATTATATATTAAATCATTCACCTTTATACTAACATGGTCATAAAATATAATGTTTAATATATTTTTATGGAGGAAGGAGTCCACAAGGGTATATTGGATTGAACAGTGTCCCCAAGAATTCATGTGCACCCAGAACCTGCGAATTGTGGCCTTACTTGGAAATAGGATCTCTGTGAATGCAATCAAGTTAAGATGAGGTCGTACTGGAGCATGCCCGGCTCTAACCTAGTGACTGGTGTCCTTATAAAAAGATGGAAATTTGGACACAGACATAAGGAAAAGTCCAGGTGCTAAAGGAGACTGTCACCCAGACATGAATTTTCTGCTGCCCCTAATTGCCTTTTAGGGCCTTTCCTGTCAAAGAGACCTCAATTGGTGGAGACCCCATTTCTGAATGGAAAGTTCCCTTAACCTGCCCATAAGTCTCACCTGACATCTCCCCCAGCTACTTCCTGGCCACTGAGAAGAGGACTTGCAGAGTGAATGCTTTTGGGGTTTACAGTAGTTTGAGTAGTATTTCCTCAGAATCTCAACATGTGACCTTATTTGGAAATAGGGTCTTTGCAGATGTAATTGGTGTCCTAAATCCAATATGACTTGTGTCCTTATAAGAAGAGGGCAGGACACACGGAGACACAGACACACACAGAGGGGAGAAGGCCATGTGAAGATGGCGGCAGAGACTGGAGTGATGTGTCAACAAACCAAGGAGCAAGAATTACCAGCCAACACTGGAAGCTAGAAAAGAGTCATGGAACAGATTCCCCCTCAGAGGCTCTAGAAATAACTAACCCTCCTGGAACCTTGACTTTGGACTTCTGACCTCAAAAACTATGAGAGAATAAATTTATGTTGTTTTAAGCTACCCAGTTTCTGCAACTTGTTACAGCAGCCCTAGGAAGCTAAGACAGAGTCAGAATGGTATAGCTAAGTGTTAATCTCTAATTCTAATCAGAACCATGATTGGCCAACCTTCCATAAGGCAGTGTGTTTGTTGAGAGATTATAACTGGTGCCCTAGAAATGCCCACAAGAGTTATTACCTATGTACTTTGGCTGGGGCCATACTCCCCTGGCTTACTTGGGCCAGCTGAATTCTTGGTAATTGCCCTCCTGCCTCCCAGACCAGGGAGGTCTAAGTTGGTCCTCAGTGAGGACCTTGAACCCCAGAGCCCAGCGTCTGACCCTATAAGAACTCCTTGGCCCAGCTCGTGGTCATTAGCTGCTAGTACCTGCCCTGTGTGTCCTCTCCCCTTCTTATGGCACTACTCCAGTCTTAACTTGGTTACATCTGCAAAAACCCTATTTCCAAATCAGCTCCCATCCATAGGACCAAGGGTCAGGGGAGAATGCCACAGGGAGAGAAACGAATGTACCTACAAGCTAAGGGATGCCAGGGATTAGTGGCCAACTCCAGAAGCTGGAAGAGGCAAGGAAAGATCCTCCCCCACGGTCTTCAGATGGAGCCCGGCCCTGCCCGCACCTTGATTTTGGACTTCTGGCCCCCAGAAGTGGAGGCAATACATTTCTGTTGTTTTAAGCCACCCAGTTTGTGGCAAGCAAGACAAGTATCTTCAGCTTCAGTAGTTTAATACAAACTCTTTTCCAATGTCCCTGTAACCCTTTTACACTCCCACCAGCTGGGTCTGAGCTGAGAGTCTCAGTTGCTCCACATCCTCGCCAGCACTTGGCATCGCAGGTGTTGACTTTTTAATTTCAGCCACTCTGGTGGATGCATAGCGGAGCTCATTGTGGTTTTCATTTGCATTTCCCTGATGACTGGGAAATCTAGCACCATTTCACGTGTTTATTGTCCATTTGGATTTTGTGGTTTGTAAAGAAACTCTTAAGTACTTTGCCAATTTTTCTGTTGGGTTATCTGTCTTTTTCTTAATAGGTTGTAGGACTTTTAAATCTATATTCTGGATATAAACCTTTTGTCAGTTTTATGACTTGTAGATACCTTTCCCAGTCTGTGGTTTAGGTTTTCACTCTCTTTATGATACAATTAGAAAAATAAATTTTCTTCATTTTGGTGTAGCCCCATTTGTCCGTCTTTGCCTTTGTACTTAGTGTTTTTCATGTCATGTTTAAGAAATCTCTCCCTATCCTGAGGTCATGAAGATATTTTCCTGTATGATCTGAAAGCTTTATAATTTCACCCTTCACATTTAAGTCCTTAATCTACCTGGAGTTGATTTTTGTGTGTGATACGAAGTAGGAGGCCAATTTCGTTTTTATCTTCATGGATAACCAGTTGTCCTTTGCCATAAATCAAATCTTTATATACGCATGGGTCTTTCTCTGGACTCACTTTTCTATGCCATCGGTCTATTGTTCATCCTTATACTAAAACCAAAACGGACAGATGTCTCTCCACAGCTATTGACCCAGGCTGTGCTCCTTAGAGACTGGAAGGCTAAAATTTGGGTGTTGCCAGATTAGTAAAGATCTTGATCAGTTGGAAAAGCCTGGACTTGACCTAAGGAGCAAGGGGGTGCCCTAGCCTGTCAGGGAACAGGACAGAGAGATTATGAATGAGCATTTTAGGCAGATAAATCGGGGAGACAAGTGACAGCATGGGACTGAGAGAAGAATGCGGAGATTATTGTAGTGGCCTGAGGCTAAGATCACTGGGGCCTGGATGGAGAAGCTGGCAGTGAAAACAGAAAGGAGAGGATGCAGCCAAGACACTCTTAGAAGAGAAAGGAGAAATGACGGTGTTTTGTTATGAGTCAGAATAAGAGGGAGGTAGTTGGATGCCACGTTTTCCAGCTTAGTTTGATGAAAAAGGACCATAAAGTAGCTGGGGAGTATGTTTTCCACTGCTCAATCCTGAGAATTCAGTTCCTATTCCATAGAATCGGAGTAGTCCTGCCTGAACACACATCTTCTTTGCCAGGCTTTGGGCAAAGGTCACCCAGACTCAAGCAACAGCAGCAACTACAATAGAGACCAAAACTAAAGGAAAACCAACTGAAAAAAAAAACAAAAACAAAAACAAATACCTAGCCCCATGCTAATTCATGGAGCCCTGTGAATTTAAGCATCTCTAAAAGGTACAGTGAATACTCATAAAGAGTTGTAAATGTTCTTTTTCCTGTTGGCCTAGTGTGTTTAATGCATGTAGCAACCTTCCTCTCAGTCTCCGACCCCTGCTGATATCCACCAAAGAATTCAGGTCTAATATTATTACTGAAAAGCCAAAAGCATATTTACAGAGACTGGATGTGGATAAAGAACAGATGAAGCAAATCCCTTGAGAAAATACAGTCCCCTAGTAGATAATGTGAAAAGACTAAAATAGTGTTTGCAACTCAATTATACCTCCAACTGGATGTTTAAAAAGAGGTCATTCACATTTTGGGTCATAAAATCATTCCCTTAATTCCTTAAACATCAAATAAAATTATAATATAAGATTCACTTGGTTACAATTATATGAAGATCTTCAGCAATTAATTAAAAGGGATTTAGCAACATAAATAGCTAATTTTAGACATATTTAATAAAGAATGAGTTATGGGAAAAGTTTGCTTTTCTTCTTTCTTTCTTTCTTTGTTTTCTTTCTCCTTCCCTCCCTTCCTTCTTTCTCTCTCTTTTTTTTTTTTTTTGCTATAGAAAAAGAAGCCTGTCATTTTTAGTACTACCAATGTTTATGGAAGAAATCCAAGTTACTATGAGGGCTTGTCTTGGGCATGAGGGTCTGGGTCAATAAGGCTACACCCCCAGAGACACTTCCTGAAAGACAGCCAGGGTTCATGGTCAAATGAGATGAAAACAAAGCACCTACCATGAAGTTGATATCTGGAGTTTCTATAGCTACCTTTCAACCATCCTATTGCCAAATGTAGAAGCCCTGTTTCAGCAAAGCCAAAACTCAAAATGGTCTGAGCCTAGAATCTCATATCTTTCATTCATTCATTCACTTATCCATTTACTCACTCATATATCCACTCATTTACTTATCCATTCATTCACTCACCTTGCAAACATTTATTGAGAATTTGCTGTCTCTATTCTTGGTGCTGTGGGGGCATCATGGACATAAGAAGAGCTGGGGAGGGGAAGCAGATTTGGGATCCACCTACCACATGGGAGGTCCAAGGTTCAAACCCAGGGCCTCCTGACCTGTGTGATGAGCTGGCCCAAGCACAGTGCTGATGCGCACAAGGAGTGCCCTGCCATACAGGGGTGTCCCCCACATAGGGGAGCCCCACGTGCAAGGAGTGTGCCCCATAAGGAGAACTGCCCCACGTGAAAAAAGTGCAGCCTACCCAGGAGTGGCACCATACACACGGAGAGCTGACACAGCAAGATGATGCAACAAGATGGAGTTCAGTACCATGTCAGTTGGCCCTAATTTGGAGTTTGTGTTTGTGTGTGATAGAGATGAACTCAGATGTGATCTTTGTTCACAAGCCTCTCCTGTTACTTTTACCGGAACTGTAGTTGGTGCTGGGGTTTAATATATACCCAGGGAACCTGAATCTCTGGACTGACCATGTGATAGCCAGGCCCTGAGCCTCAACAGGCTTGCAACTCCTACACTCTGGTTTATTGGACTTACCCCACTCAGCTAACATGGAGGTGAAGAAAGTCAACCACCACACCAGGGAGCCAAGAGTGCCTACAACTGAAAGCAGGAGGATTGCATCCAGCATCCATGTGGAATCTAAGCCCCCTCTTGATATGATGTGGAATGGACACAACCATTCCAAGGTCCGCAGGATGGAGGAATAGAGTATGGATTAGAATGGATTTACTGATATTCTATTCATGAACTATTGTGATTAGTAATTGAAGAAAATGTGGCATTGGTGTGGAGAGTGTGGCCATGGTGGCTGCTGGGGGTAGGGAGTGGGAGGAAGAGATGTGATGTGGGGGCGTTTTTGGGACTTGGTGTTGTCCTGGGTCGTGCTGCGGGGACAGTTACCAGACATTGTATGTCCTCCAGTGGCCCACTGGGTGGACTGTGGGAGAGTGTGGGCTATGGTGTGGACCACTGACCATGAGGTGCAGGGGTGCTCAGAGATGGATTCATCAAGTGCAATGAATGTCTCATGATGATGGAGGAAGTTGTTGTTTTTGGGGGGAGGAGTGGGGGGAGGGGGGTGAGGAGTATATGGGGACCTCATTTTTTTTAATGTAACATTAAAAAAATAAAGACAAAAAAAAGACAAGTAAAAATTTTTTTTAATTAAAAAAAAAAAGATGATGCAACAAAAAGCAACACAGATTCTAGGTGCCCCTGACAATAATACAAGCAGACACAAAAGAACATACAGCGAGTGGACACAGAAAGCAGAAAACTGGGGGGAGGGAAGGGGAGAGACATAAAAAAAAGAAGAAGAAGAGCTGGGGAGTGCAGGGGGAGAAGTTCATTCCCACTGAAAGCTTCTACATCATTTAGCTACAATGTCAGTCCCATCAGAGCAGGGCTTTTTATCTGTCTTGGTCACTGCTGCATCCCCCATGCCTAGGACAGGACCTGGCAGATGGTGGGTGTCTGCTGAATAAACGAGTGACTCGGGGGAGGGGGAGGGAGAAAGTTGACTCACAGGGGAGAGAATCCTGGAGCTGGGCCTTGCCAAGAGACAGGTATTTCTGGACAGCTGGAATTGAATGGAGTCTTGGTTTGAAGGAACAGCTGTAACAATGGCAGGGAACAGAGTTGTCTGGCATGGAAGAATCTAGGGCACCAGGCAGGAATGCTATAAGATCAGGTTGGGACCAGATCACCATATGCTTGCAAACATTCTGCTTCTGAGCCCCTCCCCCCAAATGGGAGACTCCAGAAGAACTCTGATTCCATTTACCAAGTACCTGCTGAGCACCTACTCTGGTGGCGGAAAGACTGATGTGCTGGAAAAAATGAGGAGCCAAAGGTGTAGCAGGAAGTGCCCTGGTGGGAACAGAGATAGGAAGTGGGCCCACCCGTGATGGGGATGGGCCAGCTGATCCCAAAGGGCCACTCTGCTGCCTTGACATTTTGGGACTCTAATTATAGAAGTGAAAACTTCATTCCACATAGCTGGGGAAATCCTTGGGTTCATTTCACCTCCCAGGGCTCATAGTTCAGCTGGCAGTGAGGCAGTTAAAAAGGAATGGAATGGAAATCTGGAGAGCCTGCATCAGCCTAGTTGTCTTTCAGCAGACAGTTTGCTTCTAGATGTCAGCAGCTCTTTTAGGAATGCGGAACAGCAGACTTTTTTGCAGGCAAGGGTTGGGGTTTGGTTCCTGATATTTTCTTTTTTGCATTGTGAAGAGGGTGGGTCATATAGGCCAAGAGGAAATTAAAGACCCGGTTCCTTACCAACTTCCTTTCCATTAAACACCGAAGCTAGTTGCACAGCCCAGAGGGAAGCAAATGAGAAAACCTCCATTCCAGAAGGTTCCTTTGTGCTGCCCTTTCTGGGGTTGGCGACACAGGAGCTACAGCTATACAAAGGAAGCAGCTCAGGGTAAAGGGTGATGATCAAACAACTGGTTACTAGAAAACTGCCAGAACTAGTCATGAAAAACAAAACAAACACATTCCTAAAACAAGTAGTCATTGATCATTTCTATGGTTTGACCGAATGCCACTGCTTGTTTGAAAAGTGTGAGCATAGTACAGTCCCAAGCAGATGACAACCCAAGGAGGCCCAGGCAAAGCCGCTCATTGTAGTTGAGGTTGATAAAGTCCAAAGTCTCCCATCAGTGAAGAGGGACTGGATGTGAGAGGGGTGAGGAAGAGGTGGGAGGCAGAGGCCCAGGAGTGGTTGAGTCAGGGCAGGAGGCGTCCAGATGGGGAGCCAGGACAGAAGGTGAAGGGTCCAGCTGGGGAGCGTGTTGACTGTGGAGCCCATGGGCCATCCTGGGTTCAAGATGGAGATTGTGGAATTCCTTATGGGTGGAGGAAGTCTGAAAGTTCAGGTTTTACTCCAGTTGGTGGGAGGAGCTTCAGGAATATCCAGGTGGACACGTCCAGCAGTCTGGAGCTGAGGGGCGCATTGGGTCTGGCGGGCCAGCGCTGGGAGCCCAAGGGGGTGCCGCGCCCTCCTGTCCAGAGCCCTCCCCACCTCTTTGGCCCTGAGGCCATCAGGACCACAGCCACACAGGGGCTTCTTGGCTCATTTCTGGTTCTACCCAACTCCTCTGTGGCTTCTGGGCCCCTCTGCTACCTTGCTGGGCTTCTCTGGGGATGCGCACTCCCTAACCACTTGCCCGGCCCACCTCTTCATCCTCTGGCTTATCCTTCCTTTGAAAGTCTCAGCAAGGCCTGCCCCCTGGCCTGGCCTGCCGTCCCCTCCACTGCGGCTCCCTCCCAGTCTGCCCTCTCCGGACGGCTGGACGATGGGCTCTGCGGTTGGGGAAGAGGCTGGCCTGCACACTGGGTCTCCACAGGGTGCTTGCTCCGTGCTTGGGACACAGGGCAGGCCCTGTGCAGTGGGTGGGGTGGGGCTCTGCAACCAGAGGGGGCCGTTTGTTCCCTCCAAAGCTGGGGATGCTGGAGCCAAACCTGGTGGCCGCCGCCCAGCAACCCATCTTGCCTGCTCTCCTTTGCAGAATGGCCCAGAAGTGGGCCCAACTGGGAAAGCCACCAGCCTGCAAATGGCAGGGCCTCCCAGCTGGTGAGGAGAAGCCAACTCGGGGCAGGAGGAGGAAGAGACAGCTAGAGCTGGCCCCCAAGGCCTGGAAAGGAGGGAGGAGAAAAAGGAGGGAAGGAAAGTGGGGAAGGAGGGAGGGAAGGTCGAGGCAGGTCCAGGGCTTGCCCCCTTCTGCCCCAGCCCTCCCTCCCATTGCGGTCCCAGGCGGGCAATTCCAGTCTGGCCCCACCTCCTAGAACCCAGGGAAGCCAATTGCCCCCACAGGGAGCCCCTCGTGGGTTTCTGGGGTAAGGGCTTGTTCCTGGGCAGGCAGCCTGCGTCCTGTCTCTTGTTCATTTATTTTTAGCCCCACTTCACCAGCCTTTGCAGACTGAGCACGTGCCCAGGGAAAGCGGTGGGCACATTAGCGAGGGGCTCTGAGGACAGCGGATGGACTGTTGGTTTAGCTTCAGCTAGTCATTACCACAGGGAGAAACTGCTATTTATGTTTTAACCCTCCAGTGACAGCCATGAATCTCTGAAAGAAAAAAAAAAGAGTTGGTGTATTTTCAGCTTGAGGGTAAGAAATAATCGGAAGTCACAGACAGCTCAGTGTTCTCAGCTGTAAACTGGGGCTGCAAAGGGCAGGAAAGGCCTGGGGGACACGTGGTGGGCCAGTGGCAAAGGGGCTTCCCCCGTGGGAACATGGCGGGGCAGGCTGGACCCAGAGCCAAGGCTCCTTACTCGTGTGCGGATTGCTGGGATTTTGAGTGGGTTTGTGTTGAATCTATGCCAGTTTGGGAACAATTACCATCTTAATAATTATCTTCCATGAATGTGAAATTTCTCTCCATTTATTTAGATCTTCTTTATTTTTTTGTTTTCTTTGGTTTTTATTTTTTTAATTTTTATTTTATTTTTTAATTATCCTTTTTTGAAGTTGATAGATCACACAAAACGTTACATTAAAAAACTTAAGAGGTTCCCATATACCCCACTCCCCACCCCCACCCCCATCATTTAATTGTATTTTTTTAAAGATACATAGATCACAAAAAACATGTTACATTAAAAAATATAAGAAGACCCCCCCCATACCCCCACCCCCCACACACCCCACTCCTCCCACATCAAAACCTCCTTCATTGTGGCACATTCGAGGGCTGGGGGCGGGGCAGGGGAGCCTCTCTTTGAGGGAGGACCCTTCCCGCTGGAATCAGCCCTGATCCTGCCACTGCCTCCCCAGAGGGGCTGACAGGTGGGAGTGAGGCCAGCAGGGGTGAGGCTGGGGGTGGCGTCGCCTGGAATAAACCAGGGAAGGGCTCAACAGCCCTGGCGTTTCCGAGCCAAGTCTTTTGAAGCACACTGCAAGCTGTTTGCATCTCATGCCCTTGTATTTAGTCTGCTGTGAAGGCGATGTTTGGGGATGCTTATCAATAAGTATTTTTAATGATTTGCCACCGGCCGCCTGTGGTTTTAGGAGACGGGCTCCTGTCTCTGCAGCTCACTGATGGGAGACAGTTTAAGGACATGTGTAGACATAACTGAGTTCTTCCCGGGGCTGCCTTGAGTACCACTAGCTAGCAGGAATCTCAGAATTTCACCCAAATCTGGTGCCCCCCACCCACTTCCCTTTGTTTGCCTTTGATAGCTCTGATTTATGCATGAAATCAATTTACTGTTCATTTCTTAATTATTTTTTTTTTGTAATGGCTTTGCGGCAGAAAATCAAAGCCTGCTGAGTTTTATATTACACTCTGAAACTTATTTTCTTGGGTTTTTTTTTTTTAACACAAAACATCTAATTAATCCGTGTAATCTGGATACTCTCTATTAAACTCTTCATGCTCATAAAACAAACTGAATGGAAGTGTAGCTAATTTGTATCAGAGAAAATGCAGGATGGGAAAAGGCAGCTTTTTATTTTGTCTCACTGGATACATCAGCAAGTATATAAATGGTCAGGACAGGACAAGAGAATGAATGAAGTAATTCCAATCAGGGGGATGTCTAAGGAGCTTTAATGCCCCTTAGAAAATGTTAACAAATATAATTCCAAGGAAAAACTTCAGTTAACACAGGGGCAAGGGGGGGTGGTGTTCATTTTTCTTCCTTCTGCCTTAATTTCAGAAAGTATTCGAGAAAGTATTTGCCTGAGCACAGCTGGGTGAGGGCCCAGCGGCCAGGCAGTGCCCGTCACAGCTGTAACAGGACCAGCTCCCGCCTTCTCAAACCTCGCCTTTGTGTTGGCAAATCTTTCTGCAGCTCTAATCCCGTCACCTCCTGCCAGCCACGCTGCGAGGCTGCTTTCTTCTTAGCATCCCCATCTTTACAGAGAAGACTGGCGAGCGAGGACGGGACTTGTCTGCAGCACAAAGCTGGTAGGTGAAGAAGCCAGGTGGTGATCTCAGAGCTACCTGCCCCCAGGTCCTTCCTTGGCTTTGCCCCCCAGACCTCAGCCTTGAGCTAAAAAACCTTTGAGGCGCCTCTGAAGTAAATGAGGGCATGGGTGGCAAAGGAAGGCTGGGAAGCGCCAGAGCACCCCAGCACAGCCTCGAGTCGAGGTGTACCTCTCTGCACAGCAGACACTTTGCTACCTTCCACCGCCCTCCTCTCCTTCCTGCACCCAGGCCTGTCAGTCCCCACGCCCGCCCCCACTTGGAGGGGAAATGTCCTGAAACAAAGAAGCTATTTAGGTGCAAGGATCCCTAATGAATAAAGAAAGGCAATCCACTTGCCAGATTATTTAAGGCAACTTTTCCGTTGAAGCCATTTCTCTTTAGCTGACACGTTGGTTAGGGGCCTGTAAAGGACCCCAGGGGCTCTCAAAAGCCTGCCTTCAGATCCCCTCCTGAAGCAGGGCCTGCAAGGAAGAATTGGCAAGCAATTTACAAAATATTACGATGGGCAGAGTGCAAAGATGCGTCCGAATGGAATGGGGAAAGCACCTGGGAACACGCTTTTTGACTAGACTCTTACCCAGCAGCCAGATTAGAAGCCTGCCTTGTCACCAGGGGACTGAAAAAGAGGAAGTGGCCAGATGGGATGGAGGCCCCTGCCAGCAACTCACCCCTGCCACCTGCTCAGACAGTATCTCAGGGGCACCAGGGAGCCATTGAAAGTTTGTGAGCAAGAGCGTGATCCAAGCTGGTTTTTGGGAAAGTACTTCTGGTGGCTGAAAGGAGGGAGTCATTGGTATAGTTATTATACATGTTCTATTGTAAATTATATATTATAAATTAATAGTATATTTTTTTCTCCCACATGGGGCTTTTTTCTTTTCTTTCTCTCTTTTTTTTTTCCTTTTTTTTTAATGCCAGAAAAGTTCTGTGGTCAGGAGAGAGAAAATACCAACTCAGAGGAAATGCTCATTGCATCATCTGACATAGTAGAAGGCAGGTGGCATGTGGAGGGCCCACTACATGCCAGCCCCAGAGCAGGAGGGCCTGGATCAAACACCACAGCCGTAGTGGCAAGCTCTGGAAATGGCCCTGGAAACCATGCATGCTTCCCAGGCTGTCCCTGCCCCCTACCCGCCACCACTGCTGGGCACTCCCTGCAGCCACCTTGCCTTTCCTCCAGAATACCCTGCCCTCTTCTGCTCAGATCTAGAATACTCGACCCCTTTGCCCACGTTCTTTCCACCTTCCCAGGTTCAGCTCACACCGCACCATTTCCAAGAAGCTTTCCCTGTCTCCCAGAGTTGAGAAGGACTTCCGCCCTCTGTTGTCCCTTTGTGAGAGTCCATATCAGGGTCGTGGTGGCTTGTGGCCTCTCAACCAACCAGCAGTCTCTTTATGCCCCTAGGTGGTGCACTCTGGAGAAGCTGGAATGGGTTTGAACTTGCCCTGGGGTCCCTGGCACCTAGCACATGGTAAGTGTTACAGTGGGTTTTTGTTGATCGGATTGGAAGGTGATTTGCATGTCTTATTGCTTCTACCACTGCTGACTTGGCAAGAAATTAACCAATTCCAAGAGGGGGAAAGAGAGTAGAGCTGAGAGAGAGGTCCAGAGTCACTGCCTGGAAGTGGGGGAGATCCTAACTCCCACCCCGGCCTCCGGCACTGTCCCCTTTTCAGTAGCTGTGGGTGTATTTTACTGTTGCAAACTATGATCATTAGCTGCTCCAAATGGACAGAACCAAGTCTAATATCCCAGAGCCAATCCTGAACAGCACCTGAAGCCACACCAAAATCAGCTCTCCACCACCCAAATACTGTGCCCATTGGCACATGGTAACATGGGAGAAAGCCCTGGCATTCCAACCCAGCTATCAACCTCCAAATGCCCGCCAAGTGGCCACCCTCTCTGTGAACAGAGTCCCAGGCAACAGCCTCTCCTCACCACAGCCCACAGAGTACTAGTTCCCAACTGATCACGTCCTAACCAAGAGCAAATTGCGTCATGCAGCTTGGACATCCTGGTGATATTCCTTTGTCCAATGTGAGTCCTGAAATTCCCCACAGCAGGCTGGGAGGAGAGGGAAAGGAGTGGCCATCTAACAGCATGGTAGACGTTCCAGAAGCATTAGCTGCCGGCTTCTCCTTTCCTTCTCCCTCCTGCTCCTTGCTTCTCTGTCCTTTTCCTCCCCCTCTTCCTTCTCCTTTCCTTGGCGTTGTTTCCTGTGGCTGCTGTGGCAAATTACCACAATCTTGGCAGCTTAAAACCACAGGTACTTATTCTCTCATGGTTCAAGAGGCCAGAAATTCAAAAGTGGTATCATTGGGTCAAAATCAAGGCATTGGCAGGGCCACACTCTCTTGGAAGATTCTGGAGGAGAGGCCCTCCTTGCCTCTTCCAGCTTCTGGTGACTGTCAGCATGCCTTGGCTGTGGCTGCATTGCTCCAATCCCTGCTTCTGTCTTGATGCAGCCACTTCTCCCCATGGGTCTCTGTCTTGGGATTTAGAGCCTGCCTGGGTAATCCAGGATGATTGTATCTTGAGATCCTTCATTTGATCACATCTACAAAGACCCTTTTTCAAGCAAGGTCACTGTCACCATTTCCAGCAGACATATATTTTGGGGGCCACCATTCCACCACTCGAGCATGAGTTTTAGGATTTCCCATCAGCCCCAGACTCACAGGCCAAGCATCTGCATTTTCCCCAAGCTGGGCCCCTGCAGGATGCCCACGGAGCATTTTGCAGCCTGTGCAGTCTTGGGGCCAGGACTGATCTTCCCCTCCTTGAGCAGGAAAAGCAAGGACTTAGGAGAAAGCAAGAGCTCCCCGAGGGGGCAGGGAGCCTGTGCACAGCTCAGCCCCCTCGCCCATTTCCAAGGATGCGGTGATGGAACAGAACCAGAGAAAGACCATGCCTTTCACCAAAGGGGGTGAAGGCAGTACCCAGCGACCAATTTCGGCTATTAGCTGCAAGAAGAGGGCCCTTTATTTGAGGCATGCACACCCAAGTGACCCAGTAACCGTGCGATTGGTATTCCTCTCCAGCCTCACAGGACGCGGCTCTCGGAGGTGGCTCCAGGTGGCACTTTGTACCACCTGCACTTGCAGCCTCCAGATTAACTGGTCTGTGGTCAACCCCAGGGGGCAGGGAGGGAGCAGCAGCTGTGCTCTGAGGTCCAGCTTTGCAGGAACAGAAAGAAAAACATACTCACTGGTGAAAAAAGGGCAAAAGGGAGGCGGACTGGGGGTGGCGATTTTTGTTACAAGAAGACCCTGGGCCTCACAAAAGGAGTTCCCAGGAGACCGCCCTGGGTGGCTCTAGGGACCCAGCGGTGCCACTAACCAGGTTTTGAATTTGATTGGGAGCAGAATCTTTCCTCTAAATTGTGAAATTTAGAGAAAAGTCAATGCCCAACATGCAAAATCTGAGCTTCACAAAAATGAACTGGCCCCAAGTTTGGGATTTATAATAGGAGCTTGAGAAAATGGTGCCCAACAGAGATAGAGTTTTGAAAATGAAACTAATTTTTTGGACTTGTCCAGGCTTTCAGTCTCACATAAACTCGTGGGCCTGTGGCTGGGAGCCCCTGATTCTTTGTCCACCCATGGCTCGGAATTGAGAAGCAGTCTTTAGACACCTTAAGGATTCAAAGTGGTTTTTCACAGTTCTGAAGTCAGGGCCTTTAACTGCAAGTTGTTCCTGGGGCTAGGGATTTTGAGGGAGTTAAAATCAGCCAGAAAAGAAAGGCAACAGAGGAGGAGAGAGCCGAGAGAGGAAGGCTCGGGAGGGGAGACAGTGGAGGGCAGAGAAGAAGGGGAGAGGGAATGAGAACATTTCCTGGTGATTTTAATTTTCACATCACAAAACACTGCACGTCTGTCAACTGTGACCACGTGGAGGTACCTGAGGGAGGGAGGAATACAGATGTCCCTCTGTTCCAGCCCAGTCTGACCTGCTCGCAGCTGTTCAGGCACAAAGGAAAAGTTGCCGGTTTCCACTCCCACCAGGATGGAGAGGGCCACCCCATGACACCCTCCTGGAACACTCCGGCTTGGTTTCAGGTCAGGCAGGGGCACAGGCCTCCTGGGTCTGCTTTCGGCGCCTAGGATTCGGTGAAAGCTCGAGTGACAGAATCCTAGAGCTGAAAAGCACCTCAAGAAGCCATCGGTCCAACCCTGTTTCCAAGGACCGTCCACTTCCATCAGCAGAATCCTCAGGCAATCAACGATGGACTGACCACAGGACTGAGACCAGCCCACGGCCTCCATGCTCCTAGTCCCTTCCTTGAAGCCGTCGGATAAGCCACATGACGAGCCTCAAGCAAGGGACTTAGAGCTGCTGGCTTCCAGCAGCTTCCTGCTCCTGACCTGGTATCTTTGGGGACCATTATTCAACCGACCACACCAGCTTTGGGACTTTGGGTAACTAGGTCACCTTACCTCTCTGAGCCTCAACTTCTTCATTCATGCAAAAGGTATGAGGCTCCCTGCCCTGCTGACCTCTTGGGCTTCTTGTGAGGTTCCAGTGAAATGGTGGATATTCAGGTATTTTCTAAATAGTTGAGTGCAGAGGCTGGTTCTCGTTGCCCTTCCTATGAAGCTGAGGTCTTCGCAGCGCTATCACCCACAGCCTGGTACCATCTTCTTCACAGGAACCCTGCTTCCTGGGCCTTTTCCAGGTATGGCTTGATAAACATTTTCCAAGTTGAACTTGTCCCTGAGCCATCTGGCCCCTTCCACACTATCCCAATGAGGGGGACTGGAGAGTGGGAGGACCTCAGGACAAGTGGCATCCACACTGGCTTTCAATCCAAAGGTACCAGGGAGTGAGTGCCCAAATTTCCCTTCCCATGTTGCTGGGTTGTGATTCTCTGAGCAGTGGTTAAAGCGCTCAGTGCTTGTCACCTCCATGCTGCCTCTGGGGCATTCCTTCACTTGCCCGCCTGCCAGATACCCTGCCCCAGCCAGCAGCCACATGTAGCAAGGCACAAGTGCCATCCTAGCCCTCTGCCAATTGCTGTCCTTTGTCACTTTGGTGGACCAGGCCCTGAATGTCAGCCTCGGCTGACAGCCTGTCTAGAGACAGGTCACAGGTTGTCCAGAAGCTGATGGGAGGTGGACAGTGAAGGCTCCCAATGGAGAGGCTGGCAAAATCCCCTGAGCGCATGGCCACAGCTCCTTCCAGGACTTGGCAGAGGCTACGGAGATGACCGGCCAGCTTTCAAAGCTTCCTCTACCCGAACCCAAGGAACTCACATATGCTGCCACTTGGGCGGCTAGAGCTAAGACTGTGAGAGTGGAAAGGGACTTTGAGACCAATAGAGATGTGATGTGGGGGCATTTTCAGGACTTGGAGTTGTCCTAAATGATATTTCAGGGACAGATGCAGGACATTATAGATCCTGCCATAACCCACTGAATGGACTGGAGGAGAGTGTAAACTATAGTGTAAACTATAATCCATGTGGTGCAGCAGGGCTCCAAAATCCATTCACCAAATGCAATGAATGTGTCACAATGATGAAAGAGGTTGTTGATGTGGGAGGGGTAGGGGGGTGGGGGGACATATGGGAACCTCATATTTTTAATGTAATATTTTGTGTGCTCTATGTATCTTTTTAAAAAAAGACAATTAAAATTTTAAAAAATGCATTAAAATTTAAAAAAAAAAAGAGCTTGAGAATCACTATCTTAGAAAACGCGTCCCCCTCCCTTTGGGACACTGTATGGGGCTGGAAATTGCCCAAGGTCATCCAGGTGTCCTCAACCCCCAAGTCGAGGACAGCCTCTTTAGAGATTTCCAGGGTAGTTTTGTCAAAAACCTCTGCGACTTGGCCTTAAGGCAAAGGCCAAATTTAATCAGCAGTGCCATACTTACAACAACTACCAAATACTTTCACTGCAATGGTTCTGGGCCTGTGACCCACAAGGGAAGGGAGAGAAAACTGCTCCAAGACCATGCGATGAGTCAGGTTGCTGGATCTCCAGCCCAACATGCTGCCTTCCTTTCCAGTGCCCCGCTGCAGGCCCTGGGGACCACTGCTGTTGCGTTGCAGGCTCTTGCCAGCAGAAAAACCCTCCATGGGCCAACAGAAAGTATTAAAATTGGTCAGGGGTCACCATGAAACCATGCCAACTCTTTAAGTGGCTGAATCCAGTCCTCTGTGCACAAGAGCTTTCAGTTGTATCTTATCTCACTGCTCTGACTCGCTCCCTCCTCCCGGGGGTGGAAGTTCACTCATGACCTGCATCGCACAGGGTGGCCATTCTATCACACCAGATAGTCCCCCCAGTGCCTTCGTTCTTTCACTAGGTTCCATGCTACCATCATGTAACTGCACAGATTATTAAAAAAAAGTATTGTCTCCGTGCTCTGTGGGACCTTCACAACCCCATTTGATTTTAATAGCACTGGTACCATTGCATTTGTCCAGACATCAGACTGTTTGAGCTGCAGAGTTGACTTGCACTTTCTTTATGAATTGTTACTGCAAGATGAGAGGGGAGGGACTGTGACTTTGGGTATCTCTAATGGTTCATGTTATTAATTAAACCCCAGCCACTTATTCATTAGACAATGTGTCTTTTTTAAAGGGTTGACATTCAGGCACTCTTCTTGGTGCTCTTCCAGCCCATTTCCAAATTGAGAAGGGAGCTGTTGAATCTTGCTTTGCAATAGACTTCTGTGGCATCTTGGCCTGGAGTTTCCAATTTCCCAATCTTGGCAGCTGGTCAGGCAGAGCTCAGCATTGCAGGGAGGAGAGATGTGGTGAGGCTGACCATCTGAAGGGAGAAAGGAGAGCAGACTTTGGAGAAGGAGGGCCCAATAATGCTACTCCCCCTGACAGGTATCATTAACTTTTAATACAGAATCATTACTTTTGTGTATTTGTCACAATTGCCTTCTACAACTGGCTTCCTTGGTGCTGTGCTAATTATCTATATGTGTTCTGAGGCACAGTTCTGAATGCCAATCATTTGTTTCCAATTCACATAATCATGGAGCGCTGTTGATAGTATGGAAACACTTTAGAATCAATGCATTAGCATTTGCCTCCAGATCATTTTATGCTGTGACTTGGCCAATGCATTCCTATCATAAATAAACTTAACCTTTTACATTCTTGGAGCAGGCAGGGAAACTGCTACTTCTCTGCAGGGGAAATTCATCTCCCATAGTGACATCCCAACTCAGGTTCTCTCCTGTGCCCAGAGGTTTCTTTTCCTTACATTAAAAACCAAAAAACTAAATAGATACAATTTACCAAAACTGACAGAAGAAGAAACAGAAAATCTGGGTAGTCCAATAACATTAATTTAAAAATTTATGATGAAGAAATCCCCAGACAGAGATGGCTTCAATTGTGAATTCTAAACATTTCAGGAAGAAATAACACCAATATTATATCACTTCTTACAGAGAATAGAAAAGGATGTAATGCCTTCTAATCCTTTTTATGAGGACAGCATAACTTTGATTCCAAAACCTGAGAAGAATATTATACGAAATGGACAGTATAGGTCAATCTCTCCCAAGGACAAAGTTTCACAAATCTTTAACAAAATATTAGCCAATCAAATCCAGCAACACACACACTTCTGCACTCATATTCCATTCATAAATATATATGACCATTCATATATATTCCATTGCCCCATTTGTGTGTGTGTTTGGGCGGGGGGAAGAGAGAGAGAGACTGCTTGCTCTTCACATTCTGTTTGGGATTACCACTGTAATATACAGCCTGACTTTCAGCACCCTGGTGATAGTTGGAATCACCTCCCCAATAAACTACCTGCACTTTAATTTTTGACCTAATTGTTTCTGGTGGAACACAGTCTAATTCAACAACCAATTGAGGTTTATTCCATGAATGCAAGTGTGTCTTAATAGTACAGAAAAAATATCATGCAATCATTTAAATAAGTGTAGGAAAAGTACCAATTCATGATAAAGCAAACAAAAAAAATACAATAA
This sequence comes from Dasypus novemcinctus, assembly GCF_030445035.2. Lineage (NCBI taxonomy): Eukaryota > Metazoa > Chordata > Mammalia > Cingulata > Dasypodidae > Dasypus > Dasypus novemcinctus. The sequence goes on along the minus strand of NC_080704.1, from coordinate 186,043,218 downwards.
AACTCTTAGCAAACTAGGAGTAGAAGGGAACTACGTAAAAGGGGCAGTGACAAAAAAAACTACAACAACCATCATAATCAATGGTGAAGTATTAAAATCTTTCATCAGAGAATGGGAATGAGAAAAAGTTGCCAGTTTTCACCATTTTCACCACTTCTGGTCCTTATTATACCAGAGATCAAAGCTTGTTAAATAAAATAAGAAAAGGGAAAGCAGATGTGGCTCAAGCAATTGGGCTCCTGTCTACCATATAGGAGGTCCAGGGTTCGATGCCCAGGGCCTCCTAGTGACAGCAAGCTGACTTGTGTGGCGAGCTGGCCCAGACAGAGTGCCATCCCACACAGGAGAATGCGGAGAGCTGATGCAGCAAGATGATGCAACAAAAAGAGACACAGAAGAGAGACAATAAAGAGACTTAGCAGACAAGGGAGCTGGGGTGGGGCAAAAGAATGATTGCCTCTCTCCCACTCCGGAAGGTTCCAAGATCAGTTCCCAGAGCCGCCTAATGAGAACACAAGCAGACACAGAAGAACACACAGCGAATGGACACAGCAGACAATGCAGGGAGGGGGGAGAAATACATTTTTAAATAGCTTAGTAAAAAACAAGTAAAGCAGGAGAAAAGACATAAAGATTGGAAAAATACATTTATTCACATTTGCAACCTGCAAATCAGAAATAAGAAATCTAATATAATATATAGGCAAACTATTAGAATGAATAAGCAAATTTAACAAGGTTGCAAGATACAAGGTCAATATATACAAAAGGATTGTAATTTTATATATCAGCCACAAACAAATGGCAAATATATATTTTAAAGAGACCATTTACAATACCATCAAAAAATGCCAAATATTCAGAAATAAATCTAGTGAAAGATATACAAGACCTCTACATGGAAAATAAGAACACATTATCAAGATAAATCAAAAAAGACCTGAATAAAAGAAGGGATTGTCTGTGTTCATGGATTGGACAAAGTATAGTAAAGATACCAATTCTCTCCAAGTTAATCCATAGATTCAATACAATCCCAATGAAAATCCAAGCAGGTTTATTTTTTAATTATTATTATTTTTTCTTTATTTTTTTAATATTACATTAAAAAAATATGAGGTCCCCATATATTCCCCACCCCCCCACCCCACTCCTCCCCCCATAGCAACAGTCTCCTCCATCATCATAAGACATTCATTGCATTTGGTGAATACATCTCTGAGCACTGCTGCACCTCATGGTCAATGGTCCACATCCTAGCCCACACTCTCCCACATTCCACCCAGCAGACCATGGGAGGACATACAATGTTCAGAAACTGTCCCTGCAGCACCACCCAGGACAACCCCAAGTCCCGAAAATGCCCCCACATCACATCTCTTCCTCCCACTCCCTACCCCCAGCAGCCACCATGGCCACTTTCTCCACACCAATGCCACACTTTCTTCGATTACTAATCACAATAGTTCATGAATAGAGTATCAGTAAGTCCACTCCAATCCACACTCCATTCCTCCATCCTGTGGACCCTGGAATGGCCGTGTGGAATCTAGGCCCCCTCTTGATATAGATGTGGCGTGGACAGGTTTATTTTTTTTTAAGTGCTTCCTACTACCGCATATCGAGGACTATTTAATGCTATTAGACAGCATGGTATTAGTGCAAGAATAGTCAAATATCAATTTGAAAATTGAGTAGAAGAAAGAGTCCAGAAACAGACCCATACATATATGGTCTCCTGATTTATGAAAAGGTTGTCTTTTTAATTAATTGTTCTAGGTTGATTGACTATATATGAATAAAAATGTATTGGGACTCTTATCTCACATCAGACACCCAAACCAATTCTAGATGGAATGTAAAAGGTAAAACAGGAAATCTTTTAGAGAACACCTGCATGACCTTGGAATAGGCAAAGATAGCTGAAATGGGATACAACATGCACTAGCCATATAAGAAGGAGAGACTCAATACGACTACATTAAAATTAAGAACTTTTAGTTATTAAAAAAAAAACATTATTAGTGGAAAAAGTCCTTCTCAGAAAAGGGGAGAAGATATTTGCAATATATATCCATCCTATTCGGAAAATATGAAGAATTCCTACAAATCAATAAGAAAATGGCAGACATCCCAATAGAAAATTTGGCAAACAACCTAAACAGACACTTCACAAAAGAGTTTATCCAAATGGACAAAAAATCCTCAACCTCAGGAGGCACCAGGGAAATGCAAACGCAATACCACTATTGCCGTGGACTCTACTGGACTTCCCAGATTTCTCTTCCCTCCTTTATGACTCATTTCCCCAGCTGCTGGGAGTGTCACAGCTGACAGCTCCGAGCTGAGTTCCCTGTCCTGGTGATTGCCCTCAGTAGAAGAGACCTGCCGCCTCGCCTGAGGTCACCTCTCCTCCCCAGGAGAAGCTTGCAACCAATGGCTGGTTGATTGATAGAGGATGCCAAGGCTCAGCTCCCTGCTCCCATTCGGGTTAATTCTGTAGGGTCATCCCAGCTCCAGAGCTCTCCGTAGGATTGGCTGAGGTCTTTGGTGTATCTGCATCACTGCTCAACTTCTCCCTCTGCCTAATCCTGCTTCATGAACTCCCTCGCAGGTATTGTTCCTGGGAGAACTTCCCAATAAACTTCCTGCACACCAATCTTTGTCTTAGAGTCTGTTTCCCAAGGAAACCAACCTGAGACAACCGCACACCCACCGGAATTTCTAAAATGAAAACAAGGCAGATGATAACATGTTAGTGAGGGTGTGGACCAACCAGAACCCTCATCCACTGCTCGTGGGAGTGTAAATTGGTACAACCCCTTTGGAAAACAGTATGGCCAGTATCTACTACAGCTCGACATACATACATATGCCACCCTACAATTCTACTACTAAGTATATACCCAACAGAAATACATATGTACATTCACCAATGGGCATGCACAAAAGTGTTCGCAGCAGCATTGTTCATATTAAGTCCAAACTGCAAAAACCCAAATGTCCATCAAGGGTAGTATGGACAATAAATCATGGCATATTCACAAACAATCTCATAATGTTGAGTAAGAGAAACAGGACCCAAAACATACATTCTGTGTGATTCAATCAAACAATTTAAAAAACAAAGGACCCCGGTACCTGTACACATACAGGTGCATGTGCATGTATGCATGCACCTAGAAACTGGCAAAGGCACAGTCTCAGTTGCTAGCATTCCATGTCATGTCTTCTCTCCTTCCTTCTTCCCTCCGATCAACCTTCATTCATACAGCCAGCATGAGTTTTTAAATGCACCGTTTTTTCCAGGCAAGCCAGCTCCAACATTTGGGAATGCTCAGCCTCCTTTCTCTATCATCCAGGCCCCAGGGCTCACCTGCCTTGACCCATTGATGGGCCACGTGGGGTCTGGCATAGTTTTATCATCACTGAGTTGGTAGAAGCTTAGGAGGGGGCAATTCTCCTTGATGAGTCAGTCGAGACACAAGCAGGGCACTTGGTGTTGATGAAAATCAAAAGCCTTCCCTGCCGATTGGAAAGGTCTTTGACAAATGATCACAGTAATGAAATTCACACTCCTTAATCACAAGGGCTATAACTTAATTAAAAGCACATCGCAGATTGATTTGGGTTGGCGAGCTCTCCTGGTTCCTGGGCTTTATTAAATTTGGTGTTTCTTTGCTCAGCCTTATCTGACACCTTTCAGTTCAGAAGTGGCCGAGGAGATGAGTGTCACTGCGCTGGTGCTGAAGGGAGGTGAGGCCAGGGGCCCACTGCAGGGGGTTCAAGCCCCACAGCCCCTCCCTGCCCTTGCCCACCGCGCCGTCCAGGCAGCATATGAGAAAGAGCCCTCAGGATTCTGAGTGTGAGTCGGGCTCTCCTTGATCCAGCTGACTTGACTCAGGTCCTTCTGGAGAGACCTGGTATTCAGGAGGCCAGACCGGGACCATGTGCATGCACCTGGTGCAGTACCAGGCACGTGGTCAGAGCCAACAGATCCAGGTCATGTGAAAGCACAACCACAGTGGCTCCTGTAGTCTCCTTTAATGCTCACAGCCAGCTTGTGATGGAAACCAAGGAAGAGGAAAGAGGGGTGGGGCTGACTCTCCCAGGGCTGTGGGAGCAAGGGCAGGGCAGACAAAGTCCAAGGCCATCCCCACACCCAGGAATGGACTCCCCTCCTGTCTACACTGGTGCAGATACACCTGGACACCGACACACGCCACACACCCATCTGCACTCCCAAGCAGCACACCTACCCAAACATGCATGCACACCTGTGCAGGTACATGCAGATACAGACACACATCCACACAGCTAGCAACATTCCAAACACATGGCTACATACACCCACACCAACATACACAGAGACATACACATCCATGCTTGTACAGCCAGTCAGAGACACACATGCACACACCATGCCTATCCACGGCACATCCACACATACATAGGTGCGTGTGCAGGTACACTCAGATGTGGACACACAAGCACACATATACACGGTTGCATCCCACACCCATCCCCCCCACACACAGACACATCTGTGCAGGCACAGACCTACACACACAGGAACGGGCACATACACTCAGGTGCACTCATACATCCACACACACAGCCACACTCTACCCACACCTAGACACACACACATACATGTGCATGGCCAAATACATATGCGTCCACATACCCACACCCAGCCATACACATGCCCACACATGCACATGCAGACACACAAGAGGATACCCACATATTCACACCTGAGACCAGAACCCACCACATCTCCAGGGGAGTCCACCAGGGCACCACAGAGCCACCAAAGGTCAGGGCACCCCCAGAGGCTCATCCCCCATCGCTTCCAATGACACTCCAAGTCACCCTAACCCAAGAGAGCTCTATTTGCTGGTGGATCATGATTCCTCCTGCCAAACAACCATACCCCCCCCCACACACACACACGGCAGACCCAATGGAGCATTTCCGTCAGCGTGCACACAGTGGAAAGGCTGATGAGATGTTTCCAGATGGAGAGAGCAATGCGCCTATTTGCACATGGTGCAGCAGGGCCTCAAGTTTGTCAGCAATGTGGTATATAATTGTGCCAAATGCAACCACTGGGGCAAAAAAAGTAAACATTCAAAATGGCTGACTCCCTCCAGGGGCCTTTAAAGTGTCGTTGAAAAAAGGGAACCGCCGCTGAGGCATAAAGACTTTGGAGGCAGGAATTTAAAGGGGCGCCAGCTCTCTTTAAGAGGTTCCAGTTTACACAGTAAGGTCGAGGCAGAGGGGAGCAGGTATTCACGTTCTTGGCAGATGGAGGAGGTGGAAGGGGCCCTGCCCCTAGGCCTGGGAGCCCGCGGCCCAGGGTGGGCCTGGGCGCTGACTGTCACTCTTGTGAACATTTGCTTCTTTGGGCTTTGTGTTTACTTTTCCAACATCACAATTTCTATTGCCAACAATAAAACGCTCATATCTGCCCAGCGCTCGATGCTCATTTCTGACAAAGGTGGGGCACGGGGCAGCCCAGCTCCCACTCATGCCCCCCTTTGTGGACAGGAAGCAAACGGGGACTGTCACCAGAGCTCCCTTCTCCTCTTAGCCCCCTCGGTGCTCCTACCCATGAGTACTTCAAGGCTTGTTAATCAGCGCTAAAGCCCTCCTGCCTCCCTCGGAGAGAAAAAGTGGTGACTCTACCCACCTAGGCCCTGCTTCACACCCAGGCAGGAGCTGAGCCTCCCTCTGCTGTTCCAGGGACCCAGCAGCCCTGGGAGCCGAGTGGAGGGGGCAGGGAGGGGGCAGGGAGCGCTGGGAGCGGTGGGCTGGGCGGGACCAGAGGGCAGTACAACCTGGGTGGCCTCAGACAACGGAAATTACTCTCTCAGGACCTGGCTTTGAATGGCATTTCACTAATGGCCAGCGCTGCTGAGCGCCTTTTGGTGCTTTCTGGCCATTTGTATATTTTCCTGGGAGAAATGGCTGTTCAAGTCTTTTACCCCTTTTTAAATTGGGTTGTAGATGTTTTTATATACTGTGGATATCAGAATTTTAATCAGCTATATGTCTGGCAAATATTTTTTCCCAGTCTATGTCCTGCCTACTAATTTTGTTAACTGTGTTTTGATGAGCATCCAAAATTAAATTGTGATGGTCTAATTTATATTTTTCTTCTGTGCCCTGTTTAAGAAACCTTTGCCTATCCCTAATTTGTGAACATATCATCTGTGTTTCCTTCTAGAATCTTTATACTTTTAGCTTCTATGTTTAGGTCTGTGATCTCCCTCAAATTAATTTTTGTATGTGGTGTAAGGTAAGGGTCCAGTGTCATTTTTTTCAAATGGATATTCAGTTGTTCCAGGAACATTTGTTAAAAAGACCTTCCTATTGCCATGGATTGTCTCGTTCCTTTTCCTTGCCTTGTGCCCTGCCTAGAACCTCTAGTAGAAAGTTAAGTAGCAGTGGAGACAGTGGGACTCCCTTGCCTTGTTTTTGATCTTGGAGTAAGGAATTCACTATTTCACCACTGGGTATGATGTAAATGTTAGGATTTTTGTAGATGCCCTCCCTTTATCAAGTTAAGAAATTTATTCCTAATTTGCTGGGAGTTTTTTATTTATTTATTTTTTATCACAAATGGAAATGAATTTAGCAAATGCTTTCCCTTCATCTATTTAAAGAATCATGATTTTCTCCTTTACTCTCTTAATATTAACAAATTATATTTGGTTTTCTAATGTAAACTAACCTTGCATCTGTGGAACAAACCTCATTTAGTCATGAAATATATGTTTTAGATTTTGCTGGATTCACTTTGCTAACATTTTATTAAGATTTTCATGCATATCTTTGTGACTGATATTTGGCTGTTCTTTTCTTTCCCTCCCTCCCCTTCCTCTCTTCCCCTCTCTCTTCCTCCGTCTTTCTTTCTCTCAATGCCTTTCTTAGGTGTGGGTATCAAGACTATGCTGACCTCAGAAAACAATTTGGGAACTGTTTCTCCTCCTCCTTTAGCTTCTGAAGTAGCTCGTGTGAGGTGGGTCTGATTTCTTCTTTAAGTGTTTGGTGGAATTCACCAGTGAAACCATCTGGCCCTGCTGGGGGCTGAGTCCTCCCCAACGCCTGCTTCCACTACCTTTTCCTTAGCCTTTATCATCTTCTAACAGTCTGTGATTTACTTACTTAGCACGATTATTGGTCACTGTTGATCCCCTAATCCCTCAAACTCTACCAGAACAGAGGTTTCATCTGTTTTGCCCACTGCTTTATCCCAAGTACTTACAATACTGCCTGGGGCAACATGTATCTGTTGGATGAATGATGAGGAAGAGACAGGCTATATAAGCAGGTACTTGACAAAAGTCCCAACAGAAAGGCCATCTCATGGCAGAGCTGTCTTTTGCATATTTAGAACAAGATGAAGCAGGAAGAACTCTGGCCTGGAAAGCATGGGGAGCCCCTGGAAGCAACCAGAGAAGAGCCCCACTCCCTGTACCACTCCCCTTCCAGGGAGCAGAGCTTTCCAGGCTGTGCTGTCAGACACTGCCTGCCTGCCGTCCCAGCCCACAAGCTTGTCTCGCTTTGAGGGCTGGGGCCCTCTCTAAGGCCTCTGATATTTCCAGGTCCGGTTCCAAACCAAAGTGGCCTCACCAACTCACCAGGACTGTCACCAGGCCCTGCCCTCAGGAGGGCCCCGTGCCGGAGGTGTAGGCCCTGCTATGGCTGTCTTGAAATTCCTTACAATGGCATCTTTGAGCCTGTGCTTTATAAGTGAAGTCTGATGGGACAAGGGGGCAGTACAGCCTCCCAGAGAGCCAAAGACTGCGACGTGGCCCCCGTGCCTTCTCCGGGCTGAACAGTGTCAGTTGCTTCTGCCCCACCTCTGTAGCTGTCCCAGGGCTGCGTTTCCCCAGCAGGAATGTTCAGGAAGAAGCTGCTCGGAGTGGACATTTCCCTGGCCTGGGCCCAAGTTACCAGGTGAGGAAAGCTCTCAACTCCGGTCATGGAGACACGTGTAACCAAATGGCATGTGCATTTAGCAATTAGACCCTTTCTGTTATGAGGGAGAAAACAAATAAGCTTCTGGCATGCGCCTGACCGCAAGGCTTAGCAACCACACGCACGGGCAGTGGGGAACCCAGCAGGCCTTCTGCCAGCACAGTAGCCTGCAGAGGGTACACATCTGGAGGAAGAGATGAGGTATCCCAGGCCTGGGACAGGTGGAGAAGGATTAAGGTGGCCAAGGCTGACACAGGAGGCCACCTGATACTTTATGAGGGATGTGATGTTAGGCTTAGCAGCACCTCCAGTACCAACTATAACTAATACCACTGAATTGTACACTTACTGGTTAAAATGGGAAATTTTGTGTTTTACAGATTTGTTACTACAATACAGATTTTTAAAAAAGAAATGAAAACTGAAAAAATTGTATAGATATTTATCTAAGCATTTAAAAACAAAAAAGTCATGTACGGTGACATAAATATCATTTGTTTAATGAAAAATAACTATAGTCTTCAAAACAAAAAGAATTGTGGGGAAGTGGATTTGGCCCAACGGATAGGGCGTCCGCCTACCACATGGGAGGTCAAAGTTTCAAACCCAGGGCCTGACTTGTGTGAGGAGCTGGCCCACACGCAGTGCTGATGCATGCAAGGAGTGCGCCCCATAAGGAGAGCCACCCAGCACGAAAAAAGTGCAACCTGCCCAGGAATGGCACCACACACACAGAGAGCTGACACAGCAAGATGACACAACAAAAAGAAACACAGATTCCCGTGCCGCTGACACAAGTGGACACAGAAGAACACACAGTGAGTGAATGGACACAGAGAACAGACAACCGGGGGGAGGGCAGACAAGGGGAGAGAAAGAAATAAATCTTTTAAAAAAATTGTGACGAGTGTCACTATTTTCTATTTTTGCCATTCTTTTTAATGTCTGACTTAATAGCAGCTAGTTTCTCTTACCAGCTTCTGTATTCAGTCGGTTGTGGTATCATGTGTCATGTAGCCTTTGGAAAACTCCACTGTATCCTTTGGAGAGAAGGAGAATAGAAAAGGCAATTATCATTTTAGTATTATTATGAAAAGTGTTTTAATCTTCCAGATCCCCTGAATGATTCTCAGGGCCCCCAGCAGTCCTCAATTTGTACCCTTTACCATCTTCACAGATAGCAGGGCTTAAAATACTTTAATTCTACTTCCCCTCTTCCAACTTATTTGCTATTGTGCTTGCGTATTTTCATTCTGTATATACTTTAAAGGCCTCCTCAAGCCATCATTCTTATTGTTGTATACATCCTGTTCAGTTAGGTTTACCCATAAATTTACCCTTTACCTGGCTTTTCTAGTTGATTTCATTGACGGGAATGACCCAAATTACTTAGACCACCATTACCCAGAAATAGAAACCAGAAAGGCCTCCCGCACGCTGCCCCTTCCATCTGCAGCATTGTTCTCTCATTGACTGCTCATCAAAACCAACTCCTTCAGAGTCTTTTCATGCCTTCCACATTCAGGGAAGTTTATTGAGTGCCAACTCTGCCCCAGAGGCTGTTCAAGAGAACTTTCTGCCCTGTCCCATACAGCCACATAGGGCCAGGGAGCTTGTGAAATGTGACTAGTACTAGGGAAGTGAATTTTCCCTTTTTTTGATTTTCTGTATTGATTTTTTTCTTCTTTATTTTCTTTTAAATGTCACATTAAAAAAACATGAGGTCCCCATATACCCTCCACCCCACCCACAATACCCCTCCCACATCAACAAACTCTTCCATCATTGTGGCACATCCACTGCACCCGGCAAATACATTCTGGAGCACTGCTGCAGCACATGGACAGTGGTCCACATTGTAGCCCACACTCTCCCCCAGTCCACCCAGTGGGCCACGACAGGACACACAATGTCCAGCATCCATCCCTGCAGCACCACCTAGGACAACTCCAAATCCTGAAAATGCCCCCACACCATATCTCTTCTTCCCTCTCCTGAACATTAGCAGCCACCGTGGCCACCCTCTCCACATCACTACTACAATTTCTCTACATCACTACTACAATTTCTTCCCTTACTAATCACAATAGTTCCCCAGCAGAACACCAGTAAGTCCCTCTAATCCATACTCTATTCCTCCATCTTGTGGACCTGGGATGGCTATGTCCAGTCCCCCTCTACATGAAGAGGGGCTTAGATTCCACACGGATGATGGATGCAATTCTCCTGCTTGCAGCTGTAGGCACTCTTGGCTCCCTGGTGTGGTGGTTGACCCTCTTCACCTCCCTGTCAGCTGGCCAGGGTAAGTCCAAGAAACCAGAGTGTAGAAGTTGCAAGTCTGCTGAGGCCCAGGGCCTGGCTGTCACATGGACATTTCAAAGACTCAGGTCTCCTGAGTATACACCAACCCAAATGCCAACCACAGGTCCGGTAAAATTCACAGAAGAGGCATGTGTAGAAAGGTTATGTCTGAGTCCAACTCCATCACATTCAGTTACACAAACTCCAAAGTAGGGCCACCTGACATGGCCCTGAACTCCAGAGCCATCCGCCTTGATCATAGAACCTGTGGGTCGCTGCAGCCCTCAGGAGAACCAGTACCTGGGTTTCCACCTACCTTGGCTGTCTCTGGTACCCTGCTGAGGTATGCATAAGCATCACCCCCTGATGACCTCCTGACTCTTTTTTGAAGACTCATAGCCATATAAACTCATTTGTCTTTTCCATTTCCCCCTTTTATCAAAGGTCAAAATGCAGTTTTTAATTCCTGATATTACATGTAGGCTGAGATATTCAGCTGGTCTGAGTTGACCTCTTTGTTCATGGTCTTTTTGTAGTTACATCATCAGCTGGTGCTCGGTAGTAATCCCTCAGTGCCAGGGAGGCTCATCTCTGGGAGTCATGTCCCACGCTGGGGGGAAGGCAATGCATCTACATGCTGAGTTTGGCTTAGAGAGTGGCCACATTTGAGCAACATGGAGGCTCTCAGGAGGTAACTCTTAGGTACACCACAGCTATAGGCTATATTTCAGGCACACAGGCTCATAATTGCAGCCATCAGTATCAAGGGCTCATCGTTGGACCATCCATCTTTATTGGTCTTTGCCATTGCACTTAGGGAATTGTTACTGTTCCATTGGGGAATGTGGTAGAGCTCCCCTGGTCAGGAATTCAGCACTCTCTCATCTGTTGTTTCCAACTGAAACTGTTGTAGAGAAATCGGGTGTGCGCGGTATCGAAGGCCAGGACACGAGAGGCCAGGACACGAGAGTACCGAGAAGGAAGTAGGAAGTTGGTTTATTTCGACCGGCTGGGCTTGGTGGCGGACTCTCATCCTAATAAAAACCAAGCCCCGAATAGAATTTTGGGTTCCCTTTTATACAGAAAAGATATAAGGGTAGGGAGTTAAATGGTGCCTTTGTGAAAGAAAATGACTTTCCTTGTTAGTTAAGTGTTTTGAGTACCAGATAAGTTTTTTATAGTGCCCCCATATTTTAGGTGAGCTTGAATTAACATATCCCTCACATCTCCGGTGAGCTTGAATTAGCATATTGCTCACATCTCAGGTGAGCTTTAGCATATCGCTCACATCTCAGGTGAGCTTGAATTAGCATATCCTTCACATCTCCAGTGAGCTTGAATTAGCATATCTTTCACATCTTGTCTGGAGGCAACCCTAAACACATTTGTCTTACATCCTTTTTGAACATTTAGAGACTATAGGGCCTATATTTCTTATTTGGCCATCTTGGGGACTAGGTACTCTTGGAAACAATTTTGAATTTATGCACAGGCTATATCAAAACCACTATGAAAATATCCAAACCTTTCTATGTACCCTGTATACATGCCCTGGAGAACTCCCTCCCAACTGTGTGCCCCCCACTAATGACACCCCACACAAGTGTTCCTCCCCCACCATAGTTGAACCTCTCTGTAGTCCAAAATTTCTTCAAAAAGGAAACCCAATATATTGCCAGGTTCCATTAATAGAAAAATGGAATATTGTGATGGGTTTAAAGGTGAGATAAAGAATACATAGAAATTTAGAAAAATTACATAAAGGAAAAATAAATTGGGGTATCAAAGAAATGAAAAAATGAAAAAGCTTTGTTTTTGACATTTTGCCTTTCATCACTGCTACAGGTGTTGCCCTGTGTGTACAGTGGCAAGGCAATTTCTTCCATTTCTTCCTCAGTGTCTACCTCCTTTCTTTTTTTTTCCTGACTATTAAGTTTCACTTGACATAAGTTTTAGGTCACAGTAATTCACATATACAATATATGGTACTCCCACATATACAACATCGAGCCCTTTGTCCCTTCCCCAATAGTGATCTTTTTGCATGTTCATATTATATTTGATGCAGCTAATGTACAGATATTGAAACGATAGCTTTCAAACGTGGTTCTATTTGGATTTACATTATGGTTTATATTTTAGACTATACAATTTTCTAAATTTTTAGTTATCTTAAGTTTTACTAATGTGAATGGTATTTGATTCCTGATTTTCTCCTCAGATTGCTCATTATTAGTGTATAGAATTGCTACTGATTTTTGTGCATTTATCTTGTAACCTGTGACTCTACTGAACTCATTTATAAGTTTTAGGAGCTTTGTTGTGGACTTCTCAGGGTTTTCTATATACAGGATCATATCATCTGCAAATAGTGAAATTTTGACTTCTTCCTTTCCAGTTTGGATGCCTTTTATGTCTGGTTCTTGCCTCAGTGCTTGAGCAAGTACTTCTAAGACTATGTTAAATAGGAGGGGTGATAGTGGGCATCCTTGTCTTGTTCCTGATCTTAGAGGGAAAGATTTTAGGATTTCACAATTGTAAATGATGTTGGCTGTGGGTTTTTCATATATACTGTTTATAATGTTCAGAAAATTTCCTTCTATTCCTATCTTTTGCAATGTTTTTATCAAGAAAGGTTGCTGTATTTTGTCAAATGCTTTTACTGCATCTATAGATATGATCATGTGATTTGAATTTTCAACTCGATTTAATTTTAGTTAATTTATTTATTTTTCAGATTCAGTGGGGTTAATGGGAAACTTTTTTTTGTAGTTTCTTTTTTTATTAATTTTTTAATTCATTTTGTAAAAATATTACATTAAAAAAATATGAGGTCCCATTCAACCCCACCACCCCCACCCCACCACTCCCCCCCCCGCTCCAGCAACACTCTCTCCCATCATCATGACACATCCATTGCATTTGGTAAGTATATCTCTGGGCATCGCTGCACCTCATGGTCAATGGTCCACATCATAGCCCATACTCTCCCACGTTCCATCCAGTGGGCCCTGGGAGGATCTACAATGCCCGGTAATTGTCCCTGAAGCACCACCCAGGACAACTACAAGTCCCGAAAGCGCCTCCACATCTCATCTCTTCTCCCCATTCCCCGCATCCATCAGCCGCCATGGCCACTTTTCCCACACCAATTTAGTCAATTTAAGTAGCACTTGTGACTAGCAGCTACCGGAGTGGACAGCTCAGTTTCAGATACTAGGGAGAGAGAATTAACCAAACTTGCAGAAATCCCTGTTCTCCCGGGATTTATATTTTAGTGCAGGTTGAACTGGATGCAGTCAATAGGTGCAGACTCCCAGAGAATTGCTAGGGAGTGTTCAAATGAGCCACCAAGGGTATTGGGTAGAGCACTGGAAAGAACATTAATGAAAGTTACACTCCAGCCTCTGGCCACTTCTGTCTCTGTGGCTTTGGGCAAGTTGTGGAACTTCTCTGAGCCATCTGGGAAGTGGGGTTAATGATCAATACCTTGCAGATGGGTCGTCCAAGGGGCTCGGATGTGTGTTCCCTTTTCCTTCCATCACATCCTTTCTGTCATTGTGGCCTCTTCTCTGACCTTTCTCTGATCCCCCAAGGCAACAAAGGGGCTTATTTCTGCTCTGAACTCTTACCTGAGTGTGTGAAGGGCCTGGGCATCTGCCCCTTGACACGGTCTCTTAATCCAGTGTGGAGCTGATGCGGAGATTACCCTCGGTATGGCTGTACCTCATCCAATTAGTCAGAGGGCTTAAAAGCAAAGTCCAGATTTTGGACTTGCCAACCACCACAATTATATGAGCCAGTTCTTCAAAATAAATCTAAATCTAAACATAAATATCAATGTAAATATAGAAATATCTGCATAACCTGCTGCTTCTGTTTCTCTGGACACCCCTGACTGATATGGCCTGGGCAGACTTGTAAACAGAATCTAGCACCCAAGAACTTATCCAAATCTAATTTGTCACCCCTGCAGAAGCAGAAGTCAGGGACAGAGCTGGGACAGGAGCCCAGTTTGTGAGCAAGTCTCATGGTGTAGGAGCTTTGGCGTGAGGTGTCCCATCCTGTCCCAGCTGCTTTCTCAAGACAAAAATCAAGTTCTCTTCTCGTCAAGTGTTGGGGCAATCTGACTTTTCAGCCACTCATTTTATTTGTATGGTAAAGACAAATTTTTGTTGTGAGTGTTTTAAGACCTGGTGTGGAGTTAGAATTGGTGAAGATACAGGCTGACATTTGATTTATAGGCAAGGAGCAGGGTGCTCTTGATGAAAAACTAACCAAATTGACTGGGGGCTGAGGCTGAGGTCCTGGGCTGAATGCTGGGGGAGGGGACCCCAGAGGGCTCCTTTAGTCCTTATACTGAGTATAAGTTCTTTAGTCTTATACTGAGTATAAGACCCTTTTGGACAAGTGGCTGGTACTCCCACCACCCTGTGTCTCATTGTGAAAGGTCCATGGTGCAGCCAAGTAGGGATTTCTCCAAGCAGATCAAAGCTCTCACTTGCAGCCCTTGACTTTTATCAGACAAGGGGCAACAAATACCTACTACAAAGTGGGCAATGCCAGTTTATGGATGTGGTCTTGATTCAGGAGACCTGACTCTCGCGCTTCCTTGTTTGGGGCTGCTCTGCACACCTGGTTTGCACACCTCACCTCTGACGTCCCTGCAGTGTGGGTGCTGAGGCCTATGACAGGATGAGATGCCAAGTACTTCTCACTTTCTTTTCACCTCTTAAAGGTAGATGAGGCTCAATTTTTGCATATTTGCTTCTCCCCAGGTGATTTCACAGATTAATCATCTTTATTTTTTTAAAGATTTATTTTATTTATTTCTCTCCCCACCCCCACCCCCACCCCCACCCCAGTTGTCTGTTTTCTGTGTCCATTTGCTGCGTGTTCTTCTTTTTGTCCACTTCTGTTGTTGTCAGCGGCATGGGAATCTGTGTTTCTTTTTGTTGCGTCATCTTGTTGTGTCAGCTCTCCGTGTGTGCAGCACCATTCCTGGGCAGGCTGCACTTTCTTTTGTGCTGGGTGGCTCTCCTTATGGGGTGCACTCCTTGCGTGTGGGGCTCCCCTACTCGGGGGCACCCCTGCGTGGCAGGGCACTCCTTGTGCGCATCAGCACTGTGCATGGGCCAGTTCCACACGGGTCAAGGAGGCCCAGGGTTTGAACTGGGGGCCTCCCGTGTGGTAGATGGATGCCCTAACCACTGGGCCAAGTCCGCTTCCCAGATTAATCATCTTTATCTGCCTTGGATCCATCATGGCCTCAGGGATCTGCTCTCTACCCCTGTCTGGGCAGGCAGGTGGAGTTGGGTAGTGACTCGCGAAACTTCCTATAACATTTAACACCCAAGCTAGATCCCAATTCTTCTTTTGGGGTACCCAGGAGTGGCCAAGGGAAATTAAAAGGCTCAAGAGTGCTTTTTGCTGTGGTATGCCCAGGATGGAACTTCTAGGTCAGGGGGCATTGGGAAGAGGGAGAAAATGGCTGCTGTGGAAACAGTCAAAGGCAAAGCAGACAGAAGGGAAAGGCTGATTTGTCTTAAATGCCACAAGAGGAAACATGGGCACTGGGATTTTCTTTTGCTTTTACTTTCTATCTTAAAATGCAGAAGGCACTGTAGTAAGTGTGGGAAATGAGCAACCATAGTCTTGAGCTAGCATGCTTTATTCTGTCTAAGGAATCCAAGCTTCCCTTTGTATATTTGTGCCCAAGGTCCCCCAAGATCTCTCATGTCAGTGAAAAGTGCTAGAGCAACCCATGTTTCTGCACATTTAATGGTGTGTTCTGCTGGGGACACAGGTTTGGGGAGTGGGGGATCACATGAATCATCTAACTGGGGACCACTGGTGTGAATAGCTCAAAGTACTAGTTATATAGCAGTATGGTCCCTGCTGTCTTCTAGGTGTCATTTGGTTTTGGGGGTGGGAACCTAGATTCCCCCACTATCCCCTGCAGCCAGACCCACCACAACTGTACCAGGCTAGACCCCCACTATCTCTTGCCTTTTCCACTCCTCTAGCCTAACCCTGTATCCAGACCGGCCCTCAGAGAGCAAGAATCCTTGAAGCCATACCTGGCGCTGTTACTTCCTGGCCTAGAACCCTTCTGTGGCTTCCCGTTGTCTGGGGGAGAAAGGCCATGCCCCCTGGGCCCCACTGAGCATCCCGTTACCATGCACCTCACGGGCCATTCCCCAGGCAGCCATCCACAGAGGGGGGCTGGACATTCCCTGTCAGCTCTTCAAGAATCACCCTTCTGTGCATGATTGATCAGAAGCATGTGACAGTCTCCATCCCCTTCCACCCAAAAGAGAATTCATTTGGGTCATATCTGGGTTGTGCAGTCCCTGCTTGGTCCCCATTAACCTCCTCAGAGCTGGCTTTCCTGAAAAGCAGTGGAGACAGAAAAAAGAGCCTGGAGCAGAAGTCAGAAATCCTGTCTCCCAGACCCCACCTGGGGTAGGAGGGAAGGGGGCAGTTGGTCAGCTAATTCCCTTCTCTGCCTCTGTTTCCTTACTTGTGAAATTGGAATACCTGTCCTTACCTACAATGGTTGCTGCCTTCGTCTCTTCCTGGGCTGAGGTTCAGGTGCTTTCTCGTTCACTTTACACCACCCTTTTGTTAGTCTGGCTTCTTCCCCTCCCTCTCCTGGCTTTCTGGTGCCCTCAGCAGGGACTTGCCTAGAAGATGCTGGACTGAGCTGGGGAGACAGGCTGAACCTGCTGGGCAGAGCCTTCCAAAGCTAGGCTCGAGGTCAGCCGCCTCTGGGTCCCTGGGCTTCAGACCACCCCATCCTTGTCTTGAATCCGGCCTCCTCTGCTGCCCACAGAGTATCCTCCAGACTTGCTCAGCCCAAAACAGGCGTGCCCCATCACCCTCTACTACCTCCTTAGATCCAGTGGTGCTGATCCAGTTCAGGTAGAAACTTGCAGCCCTTAGATCCCAGAGAAGCCCTCACTGGTAGAATAGGTAATAATCCTCACACACAGACTTGCACAGACATGCACACACGTGCTCATACACATTCTCACATGTGTGCACACTCACACTCAGGCACGGCACACACCTGCATACAGACTCACACAGGCACTCACACACAGAGACACAAGCTTCTGTGCCCTCCCAGCCTCATCTCTGCTCCCTGTGGACTGGCAGCTGACCCCATCAGCCTGCCTCCCAATCTGCCCTCCAATCTGCAGGTGAGCCCCATTGGATGGCTCCCTCCATCTCTGTGCAGGCCCAATCTCAAAGAGCCTGACTCTGAGTTTGATTTCTCTCTGCTGCCTTTGATAATTTATACTGTTGTACTTCGACCTGAGCAGCAGGAGGGGTGGCTTAGATGGTCTGATATCATCCCACAGCCACACTTCTTCCTTGGCCCTATCATTTCATCATTTGGTGCCATCTGGAAGCATGGGCTCCTCGTGCAATTGGCAGGAAATGGCAGAGGCTTCTACCCTCACTGTTGCCTACCAAGGGAAGCCAAGAAGAGAAACAGTTCAGCAATTCCTAAACCATTGTTTCACTCTTGGAAATATAGTCAACATGCCCATTGGATCCCCCAACTCTTGGTCTTTTCCTTTTTGTCGCTTGAAAAAACATTTAGGCTTCCAAGCCAAACATTTTGCCTACAGTCATTTTTGTGAAGCATGCACAGGATTAGGTTTTGGGATTCTGTTTTGATTAGTTTGTTCTAGCTATTCTTTCCAACCTCATAGCAACATCCTCCACTTCCCTGGGGATGGGGGGAAATGTTGCTGACAGCCTGGGCATCAGGAAGAATACTGAGCAGCAGAATCAGGTGGAAGTGTGTTGTAACCAGTTCCAGTTGTTGTTATTGCTAATACTAGCTCACTTGAGATAAAGCATGCTTGAGGTTTGGCCTTTTGGGGACCATCAGGAGAAGTCTCCTGTATCCTCACGCCTTTGGTTGGGAAGGCAACTCATCCTTGGCTTGTTGTCTTATTTGGAACCCTGGCCTGACTCAGATCAACACCCTGACTTGAGATCACTTTCGGAGGGTACAGTGAGAAGTTGGGTTCTGCTCCAGCGCGTGCCTGACTGGCTCCCCCATGCCCTTCTAAGCTCCCCACAGCGTTTTTCAGGGGCTTCTTGGAGACCCGTCATCTTAGTTTCCTGGGACTTCTGGCTCAAAGGACCACCAACTGGGTGGCTGACAACAACCAAGATTTATTGTCTCCCAGTTCTGGGGGCTGGAAGTCCAAAATCAAGGTGTCAGCAGGACTGTGCTGCCTCTGAGACCTGGAGGGGAGAGTCCCTCCTGGCCTTTTGTAATTGCTGGGGGTTCTGACCATCCTTGGCATTTGTCTGTCTCAGTCCTCACTTGGCCTTCTCCCCTGTGTCTGTGTATCCCTGTGTCCAGATTTCCCTCTCCTTATAAGGACACCATATTGGATTAGGACCCACCCTAATCCAGTTTGGCCTCATCTTAATTAATTGCATCCTCAATGACCTTATTTACAAACAAGATCACATTCACAGGACCAGAAGGTAGGACTTCTGGGGAGCACAGTTCAACCCATAACACTCACTAAGACCACCAAGCCCTGGGCCCATTCCAGTGTCCATCTGAGAAGGCCATTGTGTCTCTGGCTTTGACCCCTGCCATGAGCGTTTGGTAACCACCACTTGAAAGCCAGGATCAAGTGTTAGGCCCATTCCTGGCCTGGATTGGCCTCAGTCCAGTTGCCCAGCTGTCTCTGTAGGTACACATCTCTTATTTCTCTCATTTTTTAAACTTTTTATTCCAGTACCATATATATAACCTGAAATTTCCCCTTTTAACCTCATTCAAATATATAATTCAGTGGTGTTAATTACATTCACCATGTTGTGCCGCTGTCACCCCTATCCATTACCAAAATTATTCCCTCACCCCAGACACTGTACATTTTAAGCCTATTGAACAAAGTAACAAATGGTTTCAGAGGCATTTTAAAGGCAAATCGAGGAGAATTAAGTTGTATAGTATTATAGATTTGAGTTGCTTTTTAACATTTATTCCAGAAAATTCCCCTGGATGTTTAATACCCAATGTCTGGCTGTCACAGCAAGTTGTCTCTCAGAGCCTGGGCATCCTTAGCCTTGACAGAGTCTTGCCCGGTTCAGATTTGAGAGGTACACTCTCTCCTCAGGGTGTCCATGCTGTCAGCTTGAGTGGCCACTTCAGAAAAAGGAAGGACCAAGTGACATCCCTCCAGGCCCAAAAGGCAGCTTGGAGATGGCTCTAAAAAAGCATAGCTGATGCCTCACATGGTGGGGGATGAGGAACTGTCTCTTCTTAGGCACCAGCAAGAGACTCCAAGAAAGGAGGATAAAGGGCAGGACCTCAGCCCATGGACAAGTGCAGAAGAGGGCCTGGGACCAAGAGAAAGATGGGGGCTATTGAGTCAAACACGGAAATTGTGGAAGATCAAAATTGAGAACTCTGCTGTAGTTCATCACACTGAGCTTCCCCAGATGAGAAGACAGAATTTCATCCCTTAGTATTTGAAATGCGTCCTGCCGTGGCCCACTGGGTGGACTGGGGGAGAGTGTGGACTACAGTGTGGACCACTCTCCATGTGGTACAGCAGTGCTCCAGAATGTATTTGCCAGGTGCAGTGGATGTGCCGCAGTGATGGAAAAGGTTGTTGATATGGGAGGAGTGGGGTGGGTGGGGTGGGGGGTATATAGGGACCTCATATTTTTTGAATGTAACATTAAAAGAAAATAAAGAAGAAGAAAAAGAAGAAAAAAAAAGAAATGATTTGCACACATTTGAAGGAAACCTCTGCACTGCTTGTTGACTTTTCTGTACTCTTTATCCCAGGCGGGTGGACTTGATTGGCGTGAGCAGTAGTCATGTTGAATGAGATGTTCAGGGCAGTATCTACCTGCTGGAATCCAGCTGAGCAAGGCCTGCATTGGTGGTGCTTCATCCTCTATGAGGCACACCTGCCTGCCAAATTTCCTGGGGGGAGGAGAAGTAACCATCCACATCTTCCTGATGATAAAAGGAAACCAGAAACGCAAGGTCTCTGAGATGGCCCCGGCATGGCTAATTCTGCTTCCTTGGAGGAAATCGCTTCTTTCGGTGCCTTTGACTCTTTCAGAGTTCAGTTTACAGTGTTTCTAGATAATTATGCCATATTGTCGGACCCAAACCACAGAGGCAGCAACGCTGAAATGTGGGGTGTTTTTGTTTACTACCAACAAATTTGAAGATAAATTGAAAATGTTTCTCCCAAACCTGTTTGCACAGTAGTTGTGATGATTTGTTTCCCTTAACCATTAACAGTGCTGAGATCATCTCCTTTGCAAGAATTTGATCTCTCTAACAGCTTAGCTCTCCCGTTTATGCTTCTCTTATTTTCATTTCTTTTCACACTGTGAATGACTCATTTGGAAGCTCTCTTTGTTCTCTCGAGGGTGGACTGAGTTTGCTCTGTCCCCTTCACTTCTGACCCTTTTGGCCATTCGGCGTGGCATAGGATGACCCCCAAAACCATACCAGCAAGTATAGTCTTTTGGTTGCAAAGGGATGGCTCAGGATGGAGGTGTGCCTTTGGCAAAGCACATGTGACTAAATGATGTGGTGGAAAAAAAACAAACTCTGGCTAATGTGGACTCTGGCTGCCCACTGTTATCATTAGCCAGGGAGAGCAGGCCAAGAGCAAGCATGGGCAAAGAAGCAACCATGGCTGATGCTGGACAGGTAGTTCCCTGGTGCTCCAGGAGCTTTGCAGATTGCAGCTCCATGGCTGAGATAAATGTGCTCCTTCTTCCAATATCTATTACCAACTGCTAATTGACCGTGACACTCAAGCAGACTCTGGACTTCTAACACAGCCCAGGATATCTTCTTGTTATTATCAGTGTAGGACAGCGGTTTCTCAACAACAACCAGTCACAGCCTGGCTATTCCTGTAACAGGCAAACAAGTTGCCCTGAGAAGAGTTACACACACTTAACAGTCAGTTCTCTTAGTCAAAATCTAATTTCGAATGTTTCTGGAGGGAAGATTTCAAAATAGGAGATACATGAGGTGGTTCGTGCCCATGTGAGAAATAGAATTGCTGCTTTGAATGTCGCAGACTGGGTGGGTGTGTTGTTTGTTGACGGCGGCTGTCAGCGGAGGGTTGCTTTGTTTGGTTTTGCATCTATTTTCTGTAGCAGATTGGGAAGAGGGTGCTTTAGACTAAAAATATTTTCAAGAGCAGATTCATGTCCTGCTTCCACCTGGTTGCCGTGGCAGCAGCTGGTGTTCTTGAGTGGAAATTCAGGTGGTGGGGGGACCAAGAGCTGTAAGGGAGCGCTTGTGAAAAAATCACGGTTTTTTTTTTTTTTAAATGGATGAATTAAGAGTTTAATTTATCTATTAGTAAGATTTCCAGACAATGAAAGCTTCTCCAAAGCAGTGTGTAATACCAATTGCTAACCCTAGATTCCAGTGGGGTACCTCCAATCATTGCCACATTAATTTACTTCAGAAAATAAAGATAAATTAGCTTAACAGGCTGTTGAATTCTGATAGAGGAAACTGTAACTGCCAAAACCACCTTTTTCCTGCTGGGGCCACTGTGGCCCCTGGGTCTTCTTTCAACTCCTGGAGGGTTTGTCCATGCCAAGAGGGATCTGCAGGTAGTTAGAACTGGGCTTTGGGTTTGAGAATCATCTGGAACATTGACTGGAAAAGCAAGAAAGAAGGATCAAAATCCATTGCTAGAACCCTCTCCTACCCTGGGTGTTTGGCTTCAGCTATTGCACATTGTCTCCAGAGTGACTTTCTAGCTAGAAGTTGGCATCTCCTATGCCAACAGCTCTGCTTCATGTAGAGCAGTTTCTACACTGACCAGGATGACAAGACCCTGTACTGCTTGCCTCTTGCAACCAAGGGCTAGAAAACAAAGTCATTGTCCAAAATCCAACGGCAACAGTTACAATGAGGGCCTTGAATACTTGGGGTCAATTTAGAGGGGGTTTTGCAATCATTTTATTTTTTGTTTAAAGTCTTGCAGGATCTCAAAGAATGGTGGGGTTGAGTTGGCAGGGACTTAGCGATTGTTCATTTTTCATAATTGTGACTCTACCATCATGGATGGGGACAGGCGTGAGGTACCTACTCATGCTCTGGCTCATGCTGTGGCTTGAGATAAGCCACTGGCTCCCCTTGACTGTTTCCCTGAGGATACAGCAAGGTTAGATGAGAGGCGGAATTCTCAAAGGTGGTGAGGAGTGCTGCAGATGGGTTTTCGGGTGGCCCTGAGACACAGCATAAGAGTCAGCCGGTCACATGATGAAGAAGTCAGTCCCAGGCCAACTACTTTTCAGTCCTCTGAGTACAGCAAGGACTGAGTCTCAGGCTGCTGCTAGTTGTCTATAACACTCTTCTACCTGTGCTCATCTCCTTTGTATCAAAGAGAAAGTAGGCCTCAGGCTCAGAACTAACTGTTGACACC
This sequence comes from Dasypus novemcinctus, assembly GCF_030445035.2. Classification (NCBI taxonomy): domain Eukaryota; kingdom Metazoa; phylum Chordata; class Mammalia; order Cingulata; family Dasypodidae; genus Dasypus; species Dasypus novemcinctus. The sequence goes on along the minus strand of NC_080704.1, from coordinate 186,020,461 downwards.
AGATTCTCACTAGGATTTAAGATCATGGATTACTTTCATTGTGTTCCTTTTTACAGCAAGTAACACTGGTGCTCCATTTACACAGTGATGGGAAGTTTCCTTTGAAAATAAAATTTAAGTAAAATCGTGAGATGACCTCAAGAAAATCTGTGGGGAAATAGCACAGATGTAGACAAAGATGGTAGCATGGGAAGCCTGAACTTTGGAAAGATCTGGATCAGATGATCCCAGAAGACCCTCCCAGCTCTCATATTTCTGAACCATATGAACCAAAGAGCAGTTAGGAGAATATACTTGCAAATCATGTATCTGATAAGTGTCCAGTATCAGAATATATAAAGAACTCCTACAACTCAACAAGAAAAAACAAACAACCAAATTAAAAATGGGCAAAGAAGTTCTATAAAGTTCTATAAAGAAGATATACTAATGACCAACAAGTACATGAAAAGATACTCAATGTGATTAGTCATTAGAGAAATGCAAATGAAAACCACAATGATATACCATGTCACACCCACTAGAATGGCTATGATTGAAAAAAGAAAACAAAGCAAAATGGAAAAAAAGTGTTGGCAAAGATGTAGAGAAATTGGACTACTCATACACTGCTGGTGGGAGAATTTAATGGTCGTTCCTCCAAAAGTTAAATATAGAATTATCATTTGACCCAGCAATTCCACTCCTAGGGATATACCCAAAAGAAGTGAAAACAGGGACCCAAACAGATATGTGTGCACCAATGTTCATAGTAGCATTATTCACAATTGACAAAAGGTGGAAATGACCAAAGTGCTCATCAATGGATGAATGGATAAACAAAATGTGGTGTATCCATACAATGGAATATTACTCGGCCTTAAAAAGGAATGAGGTTCTGATACATACTACAACATAGATGAGCCATGGAAACATTATACTGAGGGATAGAAGCCAGACACAGAAGGCCACTTATTGTGGGATTCCATTTATATGAACCGTCCAGAAGAGGCAAATCTGTAGGGACAAAAGGATATTAGTGGTTGCCAGGGGCTGGGGGAGGGGAGAATGGGAGTGACTGCTAATGGGTATGGGCTTTCTTTTTGGGGGTGACGAAATGTCTAGCATTAATTGGGGTGGTAGTTGCACAGCCTTGTGAACATATTAAAAAACATTGAAATGTAAACTTTAAGTGGCTTAACTGTGTGGTATGGGAACTACAAATCAATTTTAGAAACTACAATAGACAAAATTGTTTTTTTTTTTTTTAAGTGCTCAGTTAGGGCTCCTCGAATAAATGCAGGTTCCGTGTTAGCCTTGGTGAGACCCAGGGATTGCACCCTGTGGCCTCTGTTCTTTTCTGGCTTCTAAGCCTTGGTCTTCTTGATCTCCTTGATAAACTGAGTGAGGGGCAGTAATGACATACAGAGCTAAGCCTGACTTCTCCATTCTCAAGGAGGCACAGTGCTGAGGGAAACTGGTCTGTGAAGAATTCTGGCCCCTCTATCGAGGCCGCCTAACCTTTTGGGTAAGATTATGTGTTCTGGAGCTAAACAGTCTGGAGTTGGCCGGTCTTGTTGCTTAGCTTTATTTCTAATATGTGATAAGGAGCCCACTTGTGCAGCTGTCATCTGAGTGTGCACCATTTCACCCAACCTGTGAAGCATTGACACTTCTGCACTATCTTGGAAGAGAGCTCTTGGGCCATGCTCAAAGTGCTTTCAGAAAAAGTCATCCCTAGCTGAAGTGAGTGTGATGTGGGTTGACCTAAATATGATTTGATTTGTGAGTTCCTCTTTGCTTGCCAGCAGGTCCAAGTGGGACATTTTATATAAGGAGCCCAGTGCTGGGGGAAGAGAGAGGCAAGCATGAGCAAGGGAAGGAATGGGAGCAGGGTGCCAGCTACTGCAGGAGCTCATCTCCACTCCCCTTCCAAAGCTTGGCCCTGGTTGAGGAGGAAGGAAAGCAGAGGAGCCCTTGAGAGAGAAGGACACGGTGCTAAGAGGTAAGGGGCACTTCCTGTGTCTCTCCCCAACCAGGTAGCAGTGACTAAGTCGAGCCTCCGACTGGGAGTCTTACTGTGATCCTCCTGGTTCTGGAAGTTGTTCTACCAAGGCCCACCCTGGCTAGCTTTGAGGACAGTGACCTGTCTGGCAATCAGAGAGTTCTGTGGTGGGGACAGGAAGGCTTCCACCTGCATCCGTCTTTGCACAAGTCTTTTGTGCTTAGCCAGTGGCTGGACTGGAGCCATGGATAAAAGGATGAGAGTGATGGTTCTCAGTGGCAGTGCATCCATTACAAAATAGGGAATGGACTTTGAAAGTAAGCCATTTGCCAAATCCCAAATATTCTGATTGTATCTGCCTTTGTTGGAAGGAAACCTCCTCTGAACCCATTGCCCAGGATCATAAATGTATGTGTATTTGTGGAGTCGAAAAACTTTCCTCCCTTCTTTGAATCTTGTCCCTCTTCAGTACAATGCCCCACCCCCCACATTTGCATCCCCAGTTGATGGGTCTTCAGGAGCATTTGCTGACACTCCCCAAGCTAAATGAGTATTACCTAACGGGGGCTGGCATGCATCTTATAACCCCTTTCCCATATTCAAGATAGATAAGGAAGTGGTGACTCCAAGGTCCCAGGGTCACAGCCCATGTTTTTGTGAAGCGCCATCATTCCACCTTGGAGTATTTCCGTTCAAGGTCTGGAAATAGCATGAGCATTTTGCCTGATGGATTCAAGCCCACACAAGAGCTGCTAATTTTTTGATGAAACCATCAATGCTGAGAACTCCCTTAACTCTGAGAACCCCACATGGAGTTCTTCAAGTTAATCATGCTTGAAAAAGAGGGTTCAAGATACAAAGTTGACAGATCTAAGTTGGGCTGCGCCTCTGGGTAAAAAAGCAAAATGCTTCTCTTCATCAGAGAAAATGTTTGGCTGACATGCCTGTCAACTTTTCCCTTGCCTAGTGGTCCAGCTGGTTCATTCTCCTCCAGGGAAGACTAGAAGGGGGAGATCCACCAAGGGCCAGAGAGCAGGGAACCAGGTCTCAAGGCCTGGGTCTCCAAGGATGTGCTCCAGAAGGAAGAAGACCATTTAAATTCAGTGCCATCTCTGAGGCTCTACTGTGGGCTGGGCATCATATTGAGTACTGTGAGAGCTGAGGATGCCGTGATGGATCGGGTGAAGATTGGGAAGTAGACTGGAAGATGAGTGAGTGAGGCAAGTACCCCAAACATGTAACAGGCAAGAGACTCTGGGGAGGGACCCAGACAGCCCAAAGGTGGGGGATAGGACCCCTGGATATTGGATTCAGGCTTACCCTTAAAGGCCAGCCACCTTTATCCTTCTAGCCCCCACCCATGTCTCACCACTTCCCTCCTCACCTCCTGCCCAGGACCGTTTGTTCCATTAAACTTTTTATTTTGAAATAATTATGTATGTATTTGCATACATAATACATTTTGCACATTCACCATATCCCTCTATCCACCTATCCGTCTATCTACCCATCTGTGCATCATCTGTCTGCCGGCCTATTTATCTACCTATTTTTAAATATTTGAGAGTAGGTTGTACACATCATAGTTAATATGTGAACACTTAACACTTCATGTACATTTTCTAAGAACATAGATATTCACTTAGGTAGCTACCTTAAATAGAGTTATCAAGTTCAAGGACTTTAATGTTGATATCAAGTTTACAGTCTATATTCCATTTTGTTCATATGCAGGATCATTTTTATGGACACCCTTGGAGCAGAGGTGAGATGTGTGACAGCAAACCTACCAAGTGGGCTTTCTCCGCTGGCCGTCATCTGGGGAGGCTGATGGGATGAGGGAAGAGGAGGAAGGGAATTGATTGCAATTTCAGTTGCCCCACAGAGTCTTTTTAAGAAATGCAGGACTATCAGGAATTGCTGCGGAGAGAGCTACTGGTTGAATGGGGAGGCAAGGAAGGGGGCGCATTAGTAACACAGTCAATGAAATGGGTAACTGAGTCCAGCCTTGCCTTTTGTTTTGATCCTGCATGGGAAAACTGTGGCGTCCCTAAACAAACAACTCCCAGGGACTTCCTCTATGACCAGGACTGGTCTCGAATGGTGGCCTCTGTCCTGCTCAGGTCGACTGCATTCCCAATTAACACTTTTCCAAGCGAAATTTAGGGTGCTATCCCCACTTCTTGCCAACGAGGTTTCTCTCTTCCCTGCTGTCTTGCTACAAAGCTTGATGCCGTCTGAGCACGTTCATATGGTGCTTGAGTGCGTTATCTGACCTTGATTGGTGTTTGCGGAGCCCGTTAAATAGATTACCCGGGGGTTACCTTGGCAACTGTCTTTGCTGATTTAGCAGTGCAGTTCATTCTTGGACACAGGACTCTCAGCAACTCTGCGATCCTACTGCTGCGTGTTAATCATCAACACTGACTTGGACACGGATTCTGCCCGGCAGCAACCGGGAGCAGGCTGGGGAAGGGCCAGGCAGGGTCTGCCTCGCAGCCTTATTAGCTCCAGCCGAGGTGGGGCCATGGTGGTAGGTAGTGGCTTGGAGCCTGAGGTCTGCTGAAAGCTCACCTGGCTCTGTCCGCTGGGCTGCAAGTGGCTTCCCAAGGAGTGGCTGCCCATGGCCTCTTCCTCTCCCAGCTGGCAGGGCTGGAACCCATGCAGATCTGTACCCCACTGCCCCATGGGGGGCTACCTGGAAGCAGACACTGAGGCTCCATAGTGAGGAAGCTCTGGTCCTGCTCTGCCCCTCACTCGCAGAGCCTCAGTTTCCTTTGCCATGCATAACGTGGGTCAGCAGCATTGGGGAGCACGTGTAAAGCACCTGGCGCCCAAGAGGCACCTGACCAACGGGAAGCTCAGTATCGGGCTCTGTGGCCAGCACAAAGTGGTGCCTAGGCCTTGTGTGTTGAAATAATTGGAATAACTTCATTGGGAAGCCAAAGCTTGCCCTGTGAGGTGGGCTCTGCCAGTAATTATTACATCGATTTTGTGGGTGAAGATGAGGCTCTGCATGGCTGATTAGTCAGGTCGCACAGCTGGTAAAAGGCAGAGGCAAAACTGGGACCTCAAGTCCGTCTCATGGCTGAGCAGGTGGCAGGGAGGCAGCCCCTCCCTGAGCTGGAGGTTTGAGGATTAGCCCACCGGGCTCGCAGCCTAAGTCAACAAACATTGAATGGTAAGAGACAGTCTCATCAAACAGCCAAAGACTTGCTAATGAACCCACATTGCCATAAACATGTTCCGTTTGCAAAGCATGGTCATGTCCATCTTTCCCTCGACAACCCAGGGAGGGAATGAGGCATGGCCCCATCTCCCCATTTGGTTGACAAGGAAGCTTAGGCCCGGGTTCCGGCTTGCCCATGCACCTCCTGTACATGCACTTTACGTTTAGGAGAGGACAAGTGGGCAGACAAATGGCCTCCGAGTTGTGGAACTGCTGGAGAGGCTTTAGGGAGCCTCCCATAAGCCCTTGCTTTGTTTCCTGGTTTACCAACTTAGGTCAGGGATGCTAGGGGCACAGGAAGGTAGATGGCTTGCAGTTTAGGGAAGGGCTTGCACTGTTTTTACAAACCACACCTCCCTGCTGCTCTCCTCGTCCATGTGGTGTGGGGGCAGAGCATGGGCTTTAGAGCCAAGCAGAACTGAATTCAAGTCCTGACTTACCTATGAACTCACTTTCTCACTTCTGCTCTGAGAATCAGTTTCTTGGGGATAACAGCTACCTTGCTGGATTTTTATAAAGAAGGGAAATGATGTATGCAAATCCCTTTATCATATAGGAAATGGAATACATTTCTTTAGCAAAAGTAGCATTAGAGGGGAGCAGATGTGGCACAAGAGGTTGAGTGCCTGCTTCCCACATGGGAGGTCCCAGGTTCAATCCCTGGTGCCTCCTAAAAAACAAACAAAAAACAAAACAAATAACAAACAAACAAATGTAAAAACCAACTCAGGGGGGCTGATGTGGCTCAATGGTTGAGCACCAGCTGAAATTTAGGTACACAGTCCAGGTACCTAAAAAAAAGTAACATTAGATCTGTTTTAAGAGCTCACAAACTGCTCCAAAGAGGATAGAATGGAGATGAGGGTTCTAGTAGTAATCCAGACAAAAAAATGATGATGGCTTGGACTAGAGGGTAGCAGTGGAGAAAGAAAAATGTAGCTGGATTCTGGATGTTTCAGATGTAGAATGGAAAGGACCAGAAGAAGGAATGAGAGGAGTCAAGAATAAATAATCCATCTTTCTGGTTTGGTCCACTGTGTGGTTGGTGATGTAGCAGTATCACACGCTGAGCTGGGGAATGCTGGGAAAGAGGGTGGACTAAGGGAGGGAAAGGGAGGTGCTTCAGTTTTGGGACAAGTCAGTTGGAAGAATCTGCAGAGCATCCAGGGGATTTGTCTAGGGAACAATTGGATATACAGATGCTGAAGCTTAGACCTGGAGGTAAAGATGTGAAGGGCCAATTAAGAGTAAAGAAATGGCAATTGAAACCTTGGGACTAGGTGAAATTACTCAGGGAGAATAAGAGCCACAGGGAGCCCCAAAGAGTTTTAAGCTGGGGAATAATATGGCCCACTGGATGGAACGTGGGAGAGTGTGGGCTATGATGTGGACCATTGACCACGAGGTGCAGCGGTGCTCAGAGTTGTATTCACCAAATGCAATGAATGTCTCATGATGATGGAGGAGATTGTTGCTATGGGGGAGAGGAGTGGGGTGAGGGGGGGTGGGGAATATATGGGGACCTCATATTTTCTGAATGTAATAAAAAATTTAAAAAAAAACATGATTACATGTGCAATTTAGAAAGGTTATGCCATGAAATGGGAAGGATGGAGTGAGACCACAGGCAAGGGGACCAGCAGTTTATTGGAGGCCAGAGGTGGTGGTGGCTGCACCAGTGGAAAGGAAGACACAGATCCCAGGAGTATTAGTCAGGGTTCTCTAGGGAAACAGAACTGACAGGAGATGCCTGTAAATAGTATGAGGTTTTATAAAATTGTCTTGCATGACTATGGGGATGCACAAGTCCAAATTCAGTAGGGCAGGCTGCAAGCCAGAGGCTCAGATGCAGGTCCTCAATGAGTTCCCCAGGAGACACTGGCTGCTGGAGGTAGAGATGGAAATTCTCTCCCTGAATGCTGAAAACGATTCTCCTTTTAAGGCCTTTAACTGATTGGATGAGACATCACTCATTGCTGAAGGCAATCTCCTCGGTTGATTGTAAATGTAATTAGCCATGTATGCAATCAACTCACTGATGATTAAAGCCCATGAAATGCCCTTGTATTACAATTAGCCCAGCACTTGCTTGACCAGACATCTGGGCACCATTACCTGGCCAAGTGGAAGCATTAGCCTAGCCATCACACCTGTGTTGGGAGGTGGAATGGCTAGGACTTGTTGCCTGGTTGGATGTGAGAAATGAGAGGGAGAAGTTGAGGATGACTCCCAGGTTTCCAATTTGGGTGACAGGGTCGCTGAGGTCCCATTTACTGAGATGATGTGCACTGGAGGAGGATCAGGTCTCAGGGGACATTGCAAAGTGTGAGATGCCTGGAGGACATCCTGGAGGAGCTGTACCATAGCCAACAACCAGTGTGCAGGAAGGGAGGGAGATGGTAGAGTAGAAGGCAGTCTGCCAGCACCAGTGCTAGTCCTCACCTGGCCACCAAGCAAGAGGCCTGCCCCATGGCAGATGTAGGGTAGCATTTAGCCCATGGACCATGGGCCCCTCCAGTGACCCAGAAGACTTTGTCCTCCCAAAACCCCAGTTCTCCTGACAAAGAGGTAGCAATTTGTTAGCATACACTGGGCAAAAGCGTAGTGAATTGGTGGGTCAGGTACCAAAAGTGGGGTTGTGAGGTGCCCAGAGCTCTGCTTTAGGTGATGCAGGGAAAGGCCAAGGAAGCTGAGCACTTGGGTCCTGCCCTGCCTCCAGAAGCCTCCAATATGATCCGAAACACCTGTGCCAAACTTCCGGCTGGTTCTGAGGCCTCCATGACCAGGATGCTTGTGTTGCTTCCCAGGAAGTCCACATTTTAAATACTAGGGCACTCAACAAGTGCCACAGAGGAGTGACATGACTTGGCACCTGCAAATGTGGGTGGGTTTAAGGCAGGATACTGGGAGGTGCTGAGGGTCTCCAACCTTGGGTATGAAGGTGGGGGTAGGGTGAGAAGTTTTCCCATGTGCAGAGCACCTCATGTTTGCTAAGCACTTCCCAGTGTTTTTAACACCTGCCCCGGGGACACCCAACTAGCCATGCTGATTTACTGCTGAGGTCAATAACCCAAAGAGAATTTCCTCTACCCTCTCTTGCAACAACAGGTCTTAAATTATGAGAGGGACTCACTTCACTTCTACTATATTATTTTGGATCTCAACCACATCTGTCTTGGCCTTTTAGCCTGCCTTACATCATTATGGAAAAAGGAGGAACATGTCAACAGCAAATCCCAAGGAGGAAGACTCAGGGATAGAAGCACCCCAAGCAATGAAAGGCCCCATTTAAGAAGGAAACAGAGTTCTGCAAAAATAGGTATATTATTTGCCGCACATCATTTACTTTTTATGTAAGAGCAAAATGAATTGAGGGGTTTGCAGACTTTTGGAATGAAAGGAGTTACAGAGAAGGCAGTTTCTGCTGTTCAGCCTTAAATAAATAGCTGCTGTTCTTGCTTGTTAAAATGTAAAATTTCCACATCTAAATGTCAGGGAATTCTAGGAAAAATTGCAAAACCATTACTTCATAAACGTGTAATTGTGCTATTACGCTAAATGCAATGACATTCTATAAATATCACAGTTCAGGCCTCATGGTCTATAAATAGTCCCAGCTAATTACCGGAAATATGTTTTATTTCTTGAATTATGATGGAGTAAATTAGAGTCTCCATTTCCCGGTGGCAGAGTCCACTCCCCCTTTTGGTGGTGTCTCTCTCTGTGCTTGGACCCCCACAGTTACAAATCCTCTTCAGCAAGGACCGTGGGGGAGGGGGTTATTGTCACTTGTGGGAGCCCCAGCCTCCCGGGGAAGTTTCAGACTACACTGACGTAGATGGGTGTTGGCGCTGATGACTGCACTGCTAAGGGTGCCGTCGTTGGGGTGTGGGGGCAGCTGATTAGATAAGGATGGGATGCCATGGGCTCAGAAGCTGATGGAAGGGCCATCTGGAATGCCTAAACTATGTCCCCATACACAGAGAAGCCTAGTGCCTTCCCCTATTGCAGAGTCATAATGTCAAATATGTCAGAGTCAATCCTTGGTGGCCTCAGAGATTCTGTGGCCAGGGGGAGCTGTCATCAGTGACTGGCCTTTGCTGGGCCTCAGTCTCCCCATTAACATAACGGGAGAGGGTGGGAGGGCTGTGGTGAGATTAAGTGACACTGAGAAGAGATTAGTTCCATTTCTGACCTTATCTTGGACCATGAACTTGGGCAAGTCTTCTCCCTTCTCTTGGGCTCAGTTTCCCCAACTGTGCCAAGAAAAGCAACAGGCAGAATCTTGGCCTTTTGACCAATGCTTTAGTTCATCACCTCTTCTAAGTGAGCCTCTGGAACCCCACTCTCTGAGTATCCTACCAGGTAGCACCGTGTGATACAGCCACACAACTGGGTTAGGATTACTATTCTAGAAAGACTTCTGAAAGAAGCAGCTGTACATTCCTACCCTGACTCTATAAAGGATCAGGGGTAGGGTAGACATTGTCCTAGGGTAATAAAATAGCAATAAAAAGCAAAAAGCAAAAATTCAGGAAAAGGGGAAGAACAAGCCTGAGAGTTTCAAGGATTAACATGATTTGGGGACTAAACGTGAAATTTAGCCACGAGCTTACTGGTAGCCAGAGCAAACAGGAAAGCCATGTAGGACTCCAGAGTTTTCATCATCCAAAAAGAGAAAACATATTTTTACCTTCAAAGCAATAGGCTTTTCCAACCTTGGCCCCAAATTCAGACAGAATTTCTTTTTAACCTGGGAATTTAGAGTTTTGACACTCAGTGAAACACTAGACAAGTATTTCAAAGCAAATTCAGAAGACATTCACAAGGCTCAGTATTCAGGCAGAGCTCCTGGGTGTGCTTGACCAGGGGCCGAGCTGCTGGGCTCCCTGGCCTTTCTGGGCTTGGGGTAAAAAGTGCTGGGAAGTGGCTGTCTTTGCGTGGTGCCTCCAGATGGGGTAATTATTTCCCCTTGACATGTAGCCCCTTGGGTTTGAATTGGGAATAGTAGCCATTGGTTTCCACTGACTGGAGTCAGCCTGCATATGAGTGACGAGCTTACTTAAGGGTAGGCACCTGGCAAGGTCCTATGGGCTGGGAGGAGGAGCAGGAGGGAAGGCCCAGGCCTCCAGAGGCTTGTTTGTGCTCAGGGGAGAGAGACTTCTCCCAGGGGGCTATCCCATGAGGTCCCAGAGGTGTCAGGCCTCTTGGGGGAAGGACCTGTTCTCACTACCCAATGCTGACCAACATCAGAGGGGGAACAAAAGGCTAGCTGAAGCATCAGCAGCATGTACCTGATTCATTGGTGGGCAAGGACTTAGGACAGGCTCCTGACCCAGGGTGGACAGCAAGTGGATGCCACAAGGTCCCTTCTGGGTGAGCACCATTTTGCAGGGCATGCCGCAGGCCTCTTAAAAGGGACATCACAGAGCCAAGGGATGCCAAGCTCCAGCAGTTTGAAATTCACATGCCTCACTGAGGTCCTGAGCCCATTGGGCTAGAGAAGTGACATAAAGAGCAGGTCCTGGTGGCGGACTTGGCCCAGTGGTTAGGGCATCTATCTACCACATGGGAGGTCCGCGGTTCAAACCCCAGGCCTCCTTGACCCATGTGGAGCTGACAACAACAGAAGTAGACAAAGAAGAAGACGCAGCAAATAGACACAAAGAACAGACAACCGGGGGCGGGGGGAGGATAAATAAATAAATATATAAATTAAAAAAAAAAAAGAGCAGGTCCTTAATGGCATAGGCCTGTAATGGGGTCTTCTCCTGTGGCATTCAGTCTGTATTCACATGGAATCATGGAGCTGTTCTGAGTACCTACCCCATCTCGGTGTCAGGTGTAAAGGAAGCCAGGCACTGCCATAGGACTGCACAGTCTAATAGGGGACACAGGCATGGGACCAGATAATCACAACAGGGGGTGAGGAATGTGAGAAGAAGCCTAAAGAAAAAGAGTGAATTTTACTGAACCTGTGGCACTGGGGTTGTTGTATACTCAGGAGACTTGAGTCTCTGGACTGGCCATATGCCAGCTGGGCTCTGAACCTCAGCAGAGTTGCAACATCTACTCTCTGGTTCGTTGGTTTACCCAGGTCAGCTAACAAGGAGGTGAGGATGGTCAACCAGCACACCAAGGAACCGAGAGTATCTACAGCTGCAATTAGGAGAATCCCATCCATCAGCCATATGGGATTTAAGTTCCTTCTCAATTGACAGGTAGAGTGGACATCACCATCCCAGGGTTCTCAGGATGGAGGAATAAAATATGGACTAGAGTGGACTTACTGGTATTCTACTATAGAATTATTGTGACTCTAACAATGGAAGAAACTATATCATTGATATGGAGACAGTGGCCATGGGAGTTGCTGAGGGCAGGGAGAGGAAAAAAGAGGTAAGATATGGGGATATTTTCAGGACTTGGAGTTGTCCTCAATGATATTGCAGGGACAGAGGCAGGACATTATATATCTTGCCATAACTCACTGAAAGAACTGGGAGAGAGTGTAAACTACAATGTAAACTATAATCCATGCGGTGCAGTAGAGCTCCAAAATTTTTCACCAAATGCAATTAATGTGCCACACTGATGAAAGAGGTTGTTGATGTGGGAGGAGCGGGAGGTGTGGGGAGTGGGGTATATGGGAACCTCTTACATTTTTAGTGTAACATTTTGTGTGATCTATGTATCTTTAAAAAAAAAAGATAATAAAAGATTGAAAAAAGGAACCTACCCAATTAATCTAAAAAGAATGATTAGGTCGATGAATTGTATTAAAATACTAAATCCTGAAAAAAAAATAGTGGAAAGCAGATGACCAGGGACCTTGGGGGGACAGGTAATGGCAGGCCATGAGGACCACGATGGAACTTGGAATTTATTCTGAGGACAACGGGAATCCACAGGAGGGACATGAGCAGAGAAGAGGCAAGGCTGCCATGTGTGGGACAAGCTGGAGGAGCAGGACTTCCAAAGGAAGAATTATAAGGGTGGCCCCTAAAAGCCCCTGCAGGGTCAGGTGGCTATCATGCTGGTCAAATGGCTGGGAAAGGAGAGGGCATTGCTGTCCCTGTCTCCCTACATGGCACCAGCCCCTGTCCCTGGGAGCAGAGGACTGGGGTCTTCAGCTGCCCCGGTCAGGTCTCTGGCCCACCATGGGCAAGCCCAGAACTGCAGGAAAGCCAGTGTTTAGAAAGCACCAGGTTCTTAAAGGTGAGGAGCAGTGTGGACCTGCTCCTGACAAGGGCCTCCCTCCTGTGCCCTGCCCTGCCTCCACCCCAGGATGGCATTGTGAGTGTGTATGTTTCAGTTAGAAAATATGAGTGTCCCCAGAGGCCCAGCTGGCTCTTTGTTCTCTTTGTTTTGAAATTGGTCGAGAGATATCAGCTAGCAGATGAAAAAGCCCATATCAGATCTTTTAAAATCTCGCCCTTCCAGATTTCATTTCTGCTCCTTCAGACAATTTCTGCTGTTCTGATTAGTCCAAAGAAGTTCTGGAGGGCAGGAGAGCAGCAGCTTGGGACACTGGGCAGCCAAGGTGGGGTGGCCCATGAAGAGCCAGACAGAGATGAAGCCAAGGTCCCATTAGGCAGGCACATAAGTCAAAAGTCAGGGACTCAGCTGCATCCAATCTAGCCCCTTCCTGATGGGGAGCTTTGGCTTCCTTATTTGTGGAATGTGGCTAGAATCCCTGTCTGGCAGGGTTGTTGGAAGAATTCAAATTATTACAGTAGAAATTGCTGTAAATGAGAATAGACTCTACTGGTTTGAGTAATAATTAGCTCATCAGTCACTCAATGAATCTATTTTGAGTCCCTGCTGCACACACAAGTCTGGGTTCTAGGGAAACTTTCCAGCCAAGCACTTCTAGCTCTCATTCCCCCATACTCTCTGTGAGAGAAGATGTGCCCATGGTCAGAAAGGCAGAAGATTCTAGGCAGAAGTAAGAGCAGCTCACTGACTCTTCCTGGACCGCTGAGAAGCCTTTGGCTTGGACAGGACCTTCAGTTCCAAGAAGGCTGCTTCTCCCTCAATGTGACAATGTGTGACAGATTGGGGCTGAGGCAGGGCTGAACAGGACTCACTGTTCTGGGGATTCTGGGTTCAGTTGGTTTTTCAGTCCCTTTCCCCATTCTTCTCTCCAATAATCATACCCTTCCCCAGGCTTGGGCCTTGTCTTTCATTAACCTGACAAGAAAATTATTAGATCTAGTCAGAGATTTAATATTGTATAGTAACACACTAAATTCATTAGCTTAAACAAAACTGCACTTCCCAAGAGGGACAGGCAAGAAGAGAGACATGTGGCTGACCACAATATCGTCTTGACCTTACCTCTGACCAGGACACATCATTCTTTCTTCCCATTGTCCCGTTGCACTCAGCCTAGGACCCTGTGCCTCAAACTCAAGACCCTCTGTAACTTGGCCCTGCTTGTCTCCCAGTCCCAGCTTCCCATTTCCAGTTTCCCCAGGATCCACTATTCCCTGAGTACCCCTGTTACTTAGCTCATGCTGTTCCTTCTACTTATAATTTCTTTCACTTCTTTCTCTGCCTATGGGAATCCTGGTCACCTTTTAAGACCCAGTGCAATGCCAACTCCTCTGGAACGCCTTCCCTGATAGCATGGCATGTAAGCTGCCTAACACAATGTTGTGCCAGAGAAGATGCTCAAGAAATGTTTGTGCTCATGCCCCTTGTTGACCACTCCTTCCTCCACTCTGGAAATTACTCAACTCACAATTCACTTTCTCTGTTCCCACTGCAGTTTTCTTGTTCTTACCTCTAAAAAGGCTTTTGTCATCAGGGTTATTGGCAGGGTTCCAGAGACAGATAACACTGAGTCACCTACTGGTTGTATGACCTTAAGCAAATCATTTCAACTCACACTTTTCTCACCTATCAAATCACAGCATTGTGACTTTCCTGGTTCTAGATATTATAAGCTGAGAAAAAGGTGACCTATCAGAACAGAAATATTTTTGATAATACCTAGTATAGCAGTTTACCTGCTTCTTGCATAGTAAACCAACAAGGTTTTTGAGAGAGCTGTATGAACAAAATCACTGGCAGCCTGGAATAAAAGGGACATGGAAAGGAGAGATTGAAAGGAAAATGACTTCAAGAGGAAAACCATGGAAGCTGAGATCTGGAATTAAGACTTCACCTTGGACCAAGAGAGGAACCCCAACCACGTGTTCAGAGAGGGTGAGTTTGCCCCAGCAGTTGAAGAGGGTGGATGTTCTTGACCAATGTTCTTGGATAGTTTTGCTGCCCCAGGTACAGAGAAGGTGGAGCACATTCACCAGGGATTAGGGCAGTTAATGTCAGCACTCCACATGTTTGAGAGAGACAGACCCGTCCCCCAAAAGTTAGGGAAGGCCAGGTGGTCAACTCGTTGCTCTGAGAGAGTTGAGCATGTATGCTAAAGGCTAGGGAAGGCCAGGTGGTCAACTCATTGCTCTGAGAGCATTTAGCCTGTATGCCAAAGGTTAGGGGGAATGTTGTCTTCACATCACTGTACTACGGGGGTTAAGACTCTAACCCAAAGATTGGGTCAGGTGTGGCAATCACCCCAACACTCTTGGAGGGAGAGGTCTAGAGCTTGATCAACACCCAGATACTTGATGAGGGTGGAACCAGGAAAATGGCAGTTGGGCAAGCCTGAGGAAAGGGTAGGTTCCCATGAGGCCCTAAGGAGAAGAAACCATCATCTTAAGAATGAGTCTCGGACTGAAATGGAATGGAGGATGCCCTGCAGGTTTACTGAACTGTAGAGGACCCATGACTCGTGTTTCCCTCCCAATTTCTCCTTATTATAATAAAAATGTTTATCCTTTGTCCATTTGTGTATTAGAAGCAGATAGATTGTTTTGTAAGTTTCAGAGGTCTATAGTAGATGAGAATTTGCCCCCATACAAACTGTATTTCTTTAAATTGATTGTGATATGATTTAGTACTTCCATTGTTACTGGTTTAAGGGTTTTTTGAATAGTATAATGTCTTTTTGGAATTCAGAGAGTGGAGTATAGCAGTTTGACATAGTTATGAATTCCAAAAATAGATATTGGAATATGTTTGTAAACTGGTCTCAGCTTAGGCATGATTAAGTTATGATTAGGGCTTTGATTAAGCCACATCATTAGGGCATTGAGTCCCCACCCCTTGGATGGGGCAGCCATCTTGTTCCAACACGTGAAAATAGACTTTGGTGAGGGAAATAACTTATGTTTTATGGCCCGGTATCTGTAAGCTCCTACCCCAAATAAATACGCTTTATCAAAACCAACCAAAATCTGGTGTTTTCCATCAGCACCCCTTTGGCTGACCAATACACCTACCCTACTCCAGCCAAACAAGAAAAGGAAAACTATTGCCATCCCCCAAATGTCAGGGAGGTTGAGTGGTGAACTGAACTTCTGGCCCCACTCCTAGCAAAGAGGTGAGCAAGGCAATGAAATGTGGTGCTAGTTGCCAGTCCACTTTCCCTGACAGGGTAGTGTCAGCAGGGTCCAGTGGGAAGGTAAGCTGCCACCCGCACCTCACAACAACAAACCAATGCAAAGTGGTGTGATTTTGCAAGGACGTTATTAGTTTGGCCCAGTGGGGACCAGACCATCTACTACCACCTAGACTTCCATAGGGTGACTACCTGCAAAAATGAAGATTAAATAGGATCCCAGATCTCACAACACAATACCCCAAATGTCCAGAATACTCTAAAATATCTCTTGTCATTGTGGAACCAGGAAAATCACAACTTGAATGACAAATCAATAGATGCTATGTTGGTTAAGATATTGTGTCAACATGGCCAGATAATTGTGTCCAGTTGTTTGGTCAAGCAAGCACTGGGTTAACTGTAATACAAGGGCATTTATGGACTTTAGCCACCATTGACTTTACTGCAGTGATACATCAGTTATAATTACATCTGTAAAGGAGATTGCCATTAGCAATGACTGAAGCTTAACCCAATCAGCTGAATCCCTTAAAAGGGGGAAGTGATTCCAGCATTAAGAAAGAATTTCCCAGCTCGTCTTTGGACAGGCAACTTCTCCCAGAACTCATCAAGAATCTTCATTTGACTTTTATTGGAGCTCCTGGTTGCAGCCTGCCTGCAGAACCTGGACTTGTGCATTCCCACGGCTGCCTGAGAGACTCTGATAAACCTCTTACTATCAACAGATATCCCTTGTTGATTCTGTTTCCCTAGAGAACCCTGACTAATACAGCTTGGTACCAAGAGTGGGGTGGTTCTTGGGGAACAGAGTCTTAAACATGAGATGTCTGTGGTGGTTCTGGGAGTTTTGCAATTGTCTTTCTACTCTAATTGGATTCAAGAGTGCTGACAACTTCCTTTCCAATAACGAAGAGGCTGCTAACAGTCCATGGCGTGTGTTGGCAATTGAGATCCACAAAATAGCATCACTGGATTCTGCTACTTCCACACTTGTAAGAAGCAAGGAGCTGGGTGAGAGTGTTTTCAACACCTTAACAGAGTTTTATGGAGTCAAACAGTATAATGATGTTGGATGGCTCCTCCTAGATACTCTGGATATTGTTACCAAAGAAAGAGATGAATTAAAGGTTTCAATTTTGAAACTTAAACACCAAATGGGTGACATGAAAGTTTCTATATGTGCTCTGAAAGAAAACCTTGTCTCCTGTAGCCACAGGCTCGAAATAGCTGAGAACCAAACTCAGACTCTCATTACAGGAGTAGTGGAGTTAAAAGGAAACTAAAATCTCGACCCCTCAGGGTTTCTGTAGTTAAAGAGAAGGCATTGGTTGGAGAAGAGTGGAATCCAGAGAATTGAGATGGAGACATATGGGATGATGATAATATTGGTGCAGACATTGGAACCCTCAATTCTGCTGAGACTTTACCAGATAAGCCTGCCATGGCCTGCCCTGTCCAGGCCACACCTTGTCAACCTTTTATCACCCAGCCTCCAGCCTGCCCCAGGGAGTCTGAAACAACTTCCAGCCCTGAGGTGGGTACCAGCCAAACTGAAGCCTGCCCTGCCTAGTCTCCGACCTGCCCCAGGGAGTCTGGACCTCTTCCCAGCCCTGAGGCACGTACCAGCCAAACTCCAGCATGCACTGCCAAGCTTCCAATCTGCTCTGAAGAACTTGCCTTCCAACCCCTGCCTGAAGAGATTACTCCAGTCTCACCAGAAGAAAATGCAAGGGAATGCCCTGAGGTCAGTAGCTTGCAAGGCATTTCTAATCCTTCTCCTTACCCACCCCTACCACCTTTCTTGTCTTCGAGATCTGTCACTAGACTAAAATCACAACAAGCCCCCAAAGGTGAAATACAAAGTGTAACCCATGAGGAAGTAAGGTATACTCAGACCGAACTGCATGAGTTTTCCAACTTATATAGACAGAAATCAGGGGAATATGTGTGGGAATGGATATTAAGAGTATGGGATAATGATGGGAGGAATATAAAGTTGGATCAGGCTGAATTTATTGATATGGGCCCACTAAGGAGAAATTCTGGATTCAACGCTGTAGCTCGAGGGGTTAGAAGGGCTCTAACAGTTTGTTGGGTGGCTGATTGCAACATGGGCCAAAAGATGACCTAGCATGTCTAAGGTTGAGATGCACGATTTACCCTGGTACACAGTAGAAGAGGGAATTCAAAGGCTTAGGGAGATTGGAATGCTAGAATGGATTTGCCATCTGAGAGCTGCCCACCCACCCCAGAAATGTCCAGAGGACACAACTTTAACCAGGACTGTGAGGAATACATTTGTAAGACTAACTCCATTTTCCCTGAAGAGCTCTGTGATTGCTCTTCTCGGTAGTCCAGATATTACTGTAGGGAGGGCTGTGATGGAATTAAAATCCTTAAACATTATGGGGATGATTGGATGTTGGTCTGGTAAAAATCAAGTATCTGCAGTTAATTGCCAAAGTCAAGGTGAGTGTGGCTACCGCAATGAAAGGCAGATTCAAAAGAGCACTCAAAATAGTCTGAGTCATGTAGAGTTATGGCGTTGGTTAATACATCATGCGGTACCTAGCTGTGAAATAGATGGGCAGTCTACTAAATTTCTTCAGGATCTGTATAAACAGAAGAGTTCTGGGTCGAGTGAATAAAACCCTAACTCAAAAAAAAAGATGCAGAGAATCACAGCCCCTAAATCAATTCCCAGACTTGAGACAGTTTACAGACCCAGAGCCCCTTGAATGAAGAGGAGGCCAGGTCTCCTTGGGGAAGGATCCTGTTAAACTGCCCAAATTTTATACTCTTAATCTTCCTCCCACCTTTCCCCAAGGAGATGGGGCATGTAGAGATATTCCTTCTAAAGTTAAGGATAACAACTTGGGAAACGGACTTGGCCCAATGGATAGGGCATCCGCCCACCACATGGGAGGTCCGTGGTTCAAACCCTGGGCCTCCTTGACCCGTGTGCAGCTGACCCATGCGCAGTGCTGATGTGCGCAAGGAGTGCCGTGCCACGCAAGGGTGCCCCCGAGTAGGGGAGCCCCACGCGCAAGGAATGCGCCCCATAAGGAGAGCCGCCCGGTGTGAAAAAGAAAGTGCAGCCTGCCCAAGAATGGCGCCACACACATGGAGAGCTGACACAAGATGACGCAACAAAAGGAAACACAGATTCCCATGCCGCTGACAACAACAGAAGCCAACAAAGAAGATGCAGCAAATAGACACAGAGAACAGACAACCGGGGTGTGGGGGGGAAATATTTGTGTCCCACATGAATGCTTATCAGAGGGTGACTTCAGCAGAGGAAGATTTTAATAATCAAGTGAATAAGATGACCCACTCTGTGGCTAATGCTCAGCCTCTTTCCCCAGCCACTCCTGTCATTGCCCAGGGGGCTCATGAACCAAGTGGCCATGGAGGTAGGGATGGAGATTATGCATGGGCTCAGCAACACGGACTGACCCTTACCAAGGCTGACTTGGCTACAGCACTGCTGAATGCCCAATCTACCAGCAGCTGAGACCTACACTCAGCCCCCAATATCACACCGTTCCTCGAGGTGACCAGCCTGCTACCTGGTGGCAGGTTGACTACATTAGACCACTTCCACCATTGAAGGGGCAGCAATTTGTTTTAACTGGAATAGACAAAACTCTGGATATGGGTTTGCATTTCCTTCACGCAATGCCCCTTACAAAACTACCTTCCTTGGACTTACCAAATGTCTTACCTACCGCCATGGCATTCCACACAGCATTGCTTCCCATTAAGGAACCCATTTCACAGCAAATGGTGTGCAGGAATGGGCACATGCCTATGGAATTCACTGATCTTACCATGTTTCCCATCACCCTGAAGCAGCTGGATTGATAGAATGGTGGAATGGCCTTTTGAAAACTCAATTACGGTGCCGACTAGGTGGCAATACCTTGCAGGGCTGGGGCAATGTTCTCCAGGAGGCTGGGTATGCTTTAAATCAGCATCCACTCTGTGGTGCTGTTTCTCCCATAACCAGGATCCAGGGGTCCAGGAATCAAGGTGTGGAAATGGGAGTGGCCCCACTCACTATCACCCCTAGTGACCCACTAGGAAAATTTTTGCTTCCTGTTCCTGCAACCTCAAACTCTGCTGTTCTACATGTTCTAGTCCCAAAAGGAGGAGTGCTGTCACCAGGGAACACAGCAATGATTCCATTGAACTGGAAGTTAAAACTGCCACCTGGCCACTTTGGGCTCCTCTTACCTCTGAATCAACAGTCAAAGAAGGGAATTACTGTATTGACTGGGGCGATTGATCCTATCAAGGGGAAATAGGACTGCATCTATAAGGGTAAAGAAGAGTTTGCCTGGAATACAGGAGATCCTCTAGAGCATCTCCTAGTACTGCCATGTCCTATGATCAAAGTCAATGGAAAATTGCAACAATCCAATCCAAGCAGGAATGACAATTGCCCAGAATCTTCAGGAATGAAAGTTTGGGTCACCCCACCAGGCAAAAAACCACAGCTGAAGTGCTTGCTGAGGGTAATGGAAACATGAAATGGGTAGTGGAAGAAGGTAGTGATAAATATGCACTCCGACCACGTGACCAGTTACAGAAATGAGGAGTATAATGGTCATGAATCTTCCTTCTTTGTTTCATTGTGATGATGATTGTACATGTACACAAAACTGATTTCCTTGTCTTCTTCCCCAAACTTTCCCCTTATCATATAACCAGTTGTATCCATTTCATGTCATAATATTTGAGGATGTCAAGTTTGAGAGTGGATATTACCCAAAACTTGCACCTTATTCTGTATGGAATTAATGCGTTTCTGGTTGTACACAAGAGAGTTGAACATTGTTAGACAGAAATATATATATATATATATGTATGCATGTCTGTTATTGTTTTTACTTAGAGACTAAATATGCTTTAAGGTAATGTGTATGGTTGCTGAGTTGACAAGGGGTGGACTGTGATGGTTAGGCTATTGTGTCGATGTGGCCAGATAATTGTGCCCAGTTGTTTGGTCAAGCAAGCACTGGGCTAACTGTAATACAAGGGCATTTATGGACTTTAGTCACCATTGACTTTACTGCAGTGGTAAATCCTCCCAGTAGGAGATTACCATTAACAATGACTTGATGCTTAACCCAATCAGCTGAATCCCTTAAAAGGGGAAAGTGATTCCAGCATTGAGAGAGAATTTCCCAGCTCGTCTTTGGATAGGCAACTTCTCCCAGAACTCGTCAAGAATCTTCACTGGACTTTCATCGGAGCCCCGGGTTGCAGCCTCCCTGTGCAACCAGGACTTGGGCATCCCCACGGCTGCATGAGAGACTCTGATAAATCTCTTACTATCGACAGATGTCCCTTGTTGATTCTGTTTCTCTAGAGTACCCTGACTAATACAGATGTCAACACCTAGATGACAGAGTTGTTAGAAATACTAGCAAGAACCTTAAAACAGCTATCATAAAAATGCTTCATAAGTATTGCGGAAATGTGGAAATTTGGCTGGGTACCATGCTTTTTCCCCTCACATTTGCAGTTGATATGTTGTGGATTTTTAAAAATGTGTTTTAAAGGACATAAAATTTTTTAAAAACCTAAATATTGTAATATGACAGATAACCTAATAATCATATCTACATTAAAATGACAAACATGTCATTTGTCAAATAAAAAAATTTTTAAATCCTTTATGAGCAATTATGAATACTCTTGAATCAAATGAAAAAATAAAAGTCTCAGGAAATAAATAGGAGATATAAAGATGAACCAAATAGAAATTTCAGAACTGCAAAATACAATAACAAAAATAAGGAACTCGGTAGATGGGCTCACAAGAAAACTTGAGGGGACAGAGTAAAGAATCACTTAATTTGAAAATGGAGCACTAGAAATTACTTAACCTGAACAACAGAGTGAAATAGATTGAAAAAATATGAACAAAGCCTCAGAGACAGGGTGGAACTATATAAAGATGTAGCATTCATAACATCAGAGTTCAAGAAGGAGAAGAGAGAGAGTACAGAACTGAAAAGTATTGGAAAAAAATAAATGGCTTAAAACTTCCTGAATGTGGTAAAAGACATAAACCTATAGATTCAAGGGCTAAGCAAGCCCAAATACAATAAATTCAAAGAAATCCATGCTGAAACACATCATAGTCAGATTTCAAAACACTGATGACAAAGAAAAAAATCTTAAAAACAGCTGAAGAGAAATGACTTGTTACCTATAAAGGTACAATGATTTGAGGAACAGTGGATTTCGCTACAGAGATCATGAAAACCAGAAGGAAGTGGCACATTTTTCAAAAGTGCTGGAAGAAAAGAACTGTCAACCCAGAATTCTATACACAGAGAAAATATCCTTCAGGAATGAAAGTGAAATGAACATATTTTCAAATGAAAGAAAACTAAGAAAACATCACCAGCATACATACTATAGAAATGGTTAAAGAAGTTCTCTAAATAGAAAGGAAATGATAAAATAAGGAAACTTGGGGTATTATGAATGAAGTACAAGAGAAAGAGTAAAAATATGGCAAAACATATAGACTACCTTCTTCCAAGTTTTCTAAGTTATGTTAGATGATTGAAGCAAAAATTTTGACATTGTCTGATGGAGTTCTAAATGTTTGTAGAGAAAAATTTTAAGATAATTACACTAAAGGGAAGAGGGTAAAGGGACATAAATGGAGGGAAGATTTCTACATTTTACTCAAATCAGTAAAATGTTGACACCAATAGACTATGATAAGTTATATATGTATAATGTAATACATAGAGCAATCACTAAAATATAAATATAAATAGATACTCTCAAAAACACTACAGATAGGGAAGCAGATGTGGCTCAAGCAATTGGGCTCCTGTTTACCATATAAAGGTCCAGAGTTCGATGCCCAGGGCTTCCTGGTGAAGGCAAGCTGGCCTGTGTAGCAAGCTGGCCCACACGAGTGCTGGCCTGTGCAGAGTACTGTCCTGTGCAGGAGTGCTGCCCCACACAGGAGTGCTGGCCCACGTTGAGAGCTGGTGCAGCAAGATGACACAACAAAAAGAGACACAGAGGAGAGACAATAAGAGATGCAGCAGATCAGGGAACTGAGATGGCACAAGAGAAGGATCACCTCTCTCCCACTCTGGAAGGTCCCAGGACCGGTTCCTGAAGCTGTCTAATGAGAATTTACAAGCAGATACAGAAGAGTACACAGCGAATGAACACAGAGAAATAAATAAATAAATACATAAATAAATAAATACTGTAGATAAATCCAAATGAAATCCTAAAAAGACAGAAATTGTTAAGGTGGATAAGAAAACATAACCTAACTATACGTTGTATACAAGAAACTCACTTTAATGTAGTATATAGGCATATTGAAAGTAAAAGGACAGAAAACCAATATCATAAAAGCATTTATCAAACAAAGCAGGAATAGCTACATTAATATCTGATAAAGCAGACTTCAGAACACTGCAAAATATGAGTCTAAAACTAATAGCAACAAAAGGAGAAATAGTCAAATTCACAATTATAGTTGGAAATTTCAGTATCCCTCTCCCAACAACTGATAGACCAACTAGACAGAAAATCAGCAAAGACACTGAAGAAATCAGCAACACCATCAACCAATAGTATCTATTTAACATTTATAGAACACTTCACCCAAAAATAACAGCAGAATACTCGCTTTTCAAGTACCTGTGGAAAATTAAACAAGATAGACCATATGCCATAAAAAACCCTACAGAAACGTAAAAGAATTGAAATGATACAGAATGTGTTCTGTGATCACAGTGACGTCAAAGCAAAAATCAAAATACAACATATCAAAATCTGAAATACAGCCAAAGTGGTGCTGAGATGGAAATTTATAGCTCTAAATTCCTACAGTAGAGAAATGGAAAAGTCTCAAATCAATAATCTAAGTCTGTGCCTTAAAAACCTAAAAAAGAAGAGCAAAGTAAATCCAAAGTAAGTAGAAGTAAGGACATAATAAAGATAAGACATTGATGAAATTGAAATGAGCAAAAAAGGAGAAAATCAATAAACACAAAAGTTGGTTATTTGAAAAGATCAATAAATTTGGCAAACCTATAGCAAGATTGACAAAGAAAAAATGAGAAAACACAATTATTGAGTGAAATAGGGAATATCACTTTAGACACAGCAGTCATTAAAATAATGAAAAGGGAATATGACAGACAATTTTATACACAAAAATTCAGCAACATAGACAAAATGGATCAAGTTCCTGAAAAGCACAAACTAACTCACCTGATATGAAATATATAATTTGAATAGCCATATGACCATTGAATCCATAGTTTAAAAACTTTTTAATAAAGAAATCTTTAAGTCCAGATGGTTTAATTAGAGAATTCTACCAAATGTTTATAGAAGAATTAACACCAGAAAACAGAAGAGGAGAGAACATGTCAAACTCATTTTAAGAGGACAGTCTATCCCTGATACCAAAGCCAGACAAAGACAGGACAAACAGAGAAAACTACATAAATATAGATACAAGCACCCCTAAAAATACATTGGTGGATAGAATTCAGCAATATATTAAAAGAATTATGCACTATGAGCAACTGAGGTTTATTCCAGGTATGTAAGGCTGGTACAATATTCAAAAATCAATCAAGGTCATCTATCAGATCAATTGGCTAAGGAAGAAAAATCACGGGAAGCGGACTTGGCCCAGTGGTTAGGCCATCCATCTACCACATGGGAGGTCCGCGGTTCAAAC
The DNA here is from genome assembly GCF_030445035.2 of Dasypus novemcinctus. Taxonomy (NCBI): domain Eukaryota; kingdom Metazoa; phylum Chordata; class Mammalia; order Cingulata; family Dasypodidae; genus Dasypus; species Dasypus novemcinctus. The sequence continues at coordinate 185,996,031 of NC_080704.1, read as the reverse complement.
CCCAGGCCTCCTTGACCCGTGTGGAGCTGGCCCATGCACAGTGCTGATGCGTGCAACAAGTGCCGTGCCACGCAGGGGTGCCCCCGAGTAGGGGAGCCCCATGCGCAAGGAGTGCACCCCGTAAGGAGAGCCGCCCAGCATGTAAGAAAGTGCAGCCTGCCCAAGAATGGTGCCGCACACACGGAGAGCTGACACAACAAGATGATGCAACAAAAAGAAACACAGATTCCCATGCTGCTGACAACAACAGAATCAGACAAAGAAGAAGACCCAGCAAATAGACACAGAGAACAGACAACTGGGGTAGGGAGGGGGAAGGGGAGAAAAATAAATAAATAAATAAATCTTAGAAAAAAAAGACAAACATCTCAATTTTTTAAAAAAAGAAAAAAATCACCAATTGATGCAAAAAGCATGTGACAAAATACTACGTTTTGTGTGATCTATTAACTTTTTAAAAAGATAATTTAAAAAGTAAATTAAATTAAAAATTTTTTAATTAAAAAAATTGAAAGAACAAGGCTATGCTAATTCTACATATGTGCATGTTTATTTTGTAAGTTCAAACCTCTGTAATAAAAATATATTAAAAATAATAAGATCAGTTGGGGGAAATACAACAAATGAAAGAGATATGGACTATAGTTAGTAGTAATATTAATATTTTGACAATGCTCTCTCATAGTTTGTAACAAATATTTCACAACAAGGCAGGGTGTTGGTGGAGGGGTGATGTGTGGGGCCCCTGTATGATGTTAAGCATTTCTATTTTCTAAGTTAACAACTTTTACTATATGCTTATTGTTTATGTATATTCATGTAAGAATGATATACTTCAATAAAATATAATTTTTTCAAAACTCAATTTAGGAATAGGGGGGAAATTTCCTGAACTTGATAAAGAGCATCAACACAAAACCTACAGCTAAAATCACACTAAATGGTGAAAGATTAAATTCTTTCCCCTTAGATCAGGAACAAGTCAAGTATGTCTGCTCTAACTACTCTTATAGTCCTAGATGTCCTAGTAAGCTCAATGAGGCATTAAAAGGAGGTAACAACAGGAATACAGATTGAAAAAGAAAAAATAAAACTGTACCTGTTTGCAGATAACATGCTTGTCTATGTTGAAAATCCCAAGGAATCCACAAGAGGAGTGATGAGTGAGTCAGCAAGGTCATAGGATACAGGATCAACACACAAAAAGCTACTTGTATTTACTAGTAACACCTATGTAGAAAGCATAATTAAAAACACATGCCCCTGCAGGGAGAAAGATGGGAGAAGCCTCATCAGTTCCTGGGACAATTCAGGCAGCTTTAGCCTTCATAGCTTACAGTACTAACTGCAAGGGAGAAAGGGCAAAAATCAGATGAAAAAGAGCTGAAAAAATTTCAGATTGGCTAAACATGAGCACTATAAAGTTCCAAATTAAGCTGAAACAAGTACCAAAGTGGGGCTATAGCACAAAGCCAAATAGAAAGCCCTACACTAAAGAGAGAAAAGGGACCAAGGATAAATATATCTAGTAAATCAGATGCCGACACACCAACAAAAAGTTACAATCCATATCAAGAAACAGGAAGATAAGGCCCAGTCAAAGGAAAACAATTAAGCCTCCAGATGACATTAGTTTTGAGACAACAAATCATAGATGTTCAAACAAATCTTAATAAATTCAGTGAGCTGGCTATGGAGATAAAGGACATCAAGAATACACTGGGTGACCACAAAGAAGAATTTGAAAGCATACATAGAAAAATAACAGATCAAATGAGAATGAAAAGCAAATAAATAAATTTAAAATACACTGGAGACATATAACAGCAGAATTGAAAAGGCAGAAGAAAAGATCACTGAGCATGAAAACAGGGGTTCTGAAAGTGAACATACAAAAGAAGAGATAAGAAGAGAATGGAAAAAATTGAACAGGGTCTCAGGGAACTAAATGAAGGCAAGAGATATGCAAACATATGTATCATGGGTGTCCCAGAAGAGAAGAGAAAAGGGGCAGAAGGAATATTTGAGGAAATAATAGTATTAAGTTCTCCCAATCCTATTGAAGGACATAGATATCTGTGCCCAAGAAGTACAACATACTCCCATCCAAATAAATCTGAAGAGACCTACTCTGAGACACATACCAATCACAATGTCAAGTACCAAAGATGAAGAGAATTCTGAGAGGAGCAAGATAAAAGAGATTTATCATATACATGGAATGCCTAATAAGATTAAATGCTGTTTTCTCATCAGAAACCATGAAGGCAAAAAGGCAGCAGTGTGATATTTTTAAGATGCTGCAAGAGAAAAGCTGCCAGCCAAGAATCTTACATCTGACAAGATTGTCTTTCAGAAATGAGGGCGAGTTTAGAATATTCACAGATAAAAAGAAACAGAGAGTTTGTAGCCAAGAGACCATCTTCATGGGAAATACTAGACAGAGTGCTACAGCCTGCAAACAAAAGGCAGGAGAAAGAGACTTGGAAGAGAGTCTAGAAAGGAAGATTATATCAGTAAAAGTAACTAAAAGTGTAAAAAGAGAGGTGAAAAAAAGATATGACAGATAAAACCCAAAGATCAAGGTTGGTGAATTAACAACTGCCTTTAAAGTAATAACGTTGAATGTTAATGGGTTAAACTCCACAATCAAAAGACACAGACTTGTGGAATGGATCAGAAAATATAAGCCATCTATATGCTGTCTACAAGAGACTCACTGTAGACTCAATGATGCAAATAGATTGAAAGTGAAAGGCTGGAAAGATATTACATGCATGTAGTAACCAAAAAGAAAGTTGGAGTAGCTATACTCATTTAGGATGAAATAGACTTTAAAAGAAAAGCTGTAATTAGAGAAAAGAAAGGTCATTATATATTAATAAAAGGGGCAATTCACCAGGAGAAAATAATGAACACAAATATATATGAACCTACCCAGGATGTCCCAAATTACATGAAGCAAACATTGGGAAAAACTGAAGGGAGCAATAGCTATCTCTACAATAATAGTTGCAGTCTTCAATACACCACTCTCATCATTGGATAGATCATCTCAGCAGAGGATCAATAAAGAAACAGAGAGCTTGAATAATATGATAAATGAACTAAACCTAATAGATATTTCCAGAATATCATACCCCAAAACAGCAGGATATACATTCTTCTCAAGTGCTCATGGATCTTTCTCCAGGATAAACCATATGTTGGGTCACAAAACAGATTTCAATAAATTTTAAAAGATTGAAATTATACAAAACACATTTTCTGATCATAATGGAAAAAAGCTAGTACTAAAAAAAGTCAGAAAAAGAAAATTCACAAATACATAGAAATTAAACAACACACTGTTAAATAATCAGTGGGTCAAAGAAGAAATTGCAAGAGAAATCAATAAATACCTCAAGACAAGAGAAAATGAGAACAAAACATATCAGAACCTATGGGATATAGTGAAAACAGTACACTCCTTGTTTACATTAAGAAAGAAGAAAGAGCTAAAATTGACAACCTAACTACTCAGCTGGAGGAACTAGAAAAAGAACAGCAAACTATGCCCAAAGCAAGCAGAAGGAATGACATAACAAAGATCAGAGCAGAAATAAATAAATTGAGAACAAAAAATAGAATTAACAAAACCAAAAGTTGGTTCTTTGAGAAGATCAACAAAATTGGCAAACCATTACGTAGACTGACAAAGAAAAAAAGGATAGAAGATGTAAATAAATAGAATCAGATATGAAAATGGGGATATTACTAATGATCCCATAGAAATAAAAGAGATAACATGAGGATATTATGAACAACAGTATGCCAACAAATGAGACAATGTAGCTGAAACAGAAAAATTCCTAGGAACATATAAACACCCTAAACTGACCCTAGAAGAAATAGAAGACCTTGACAAACCAATCACAAGCAAAGAAATTGAAACAGTCATCAAATCCCCAAAGTGAAAAGCCCAGGATCAGATGGCTTCACAAGTGAAGTTTACCAGATATTCAAAGAAGATTTAATACCAAACTGACTCAGACTCTTCCAAAAAACTGACCAGGAAGGAATATTACCAAACTCAATCTATGAATCCAGTACCACACTAATACCAAAGCCAGATAAAGACATTACAAAAAAAGAATATTGCAGACCCATTTCCCTAATGAATGTAGATGCAAAAACCCTCAACAAAATACTTGCTAATCTAATCCAACAACTCATTAAAAACATTATTCATCATGATCAAGTGGGATTTGTCCCAAGCATGCAAGGGTGGTTCAACAAAAGAAAATCAATCAGCATAATACACCATATTAATAAAGCAAAGAAGAAAAATCACATAATCATCTCAGTTCATGCAGAAAAGACATTTGAAAACATCTAGCGTCCTTTCTTGATAAAAATACTCCAAAAGATAGGAATTGAAGGAAACTTTCTCAACATGATAAGGGGCATATATGAAAAACCCACAGCTAGTATCATACTCAATGGTGAAAGACTGAAAGCTTTCCCACTGAGATCAGGAACAAGACAAGGATGCCCAGTGTCACCACTGTTATTCAATATAGCGCTATATTTTAGAGGTTCTAGTTATGAGAAAGGAAGAAGGAAAACTTTCACTATTGGCAGATCATGTGATCCTATACCCTAGAAAATCCCAAAAATTCTACAACAAAGCTACTAGAACTAATAAACAAATCAGCAGAGTGGCAGTATACAAGATTAGTATGCAAAAATCAGTAGTGTTCCTATGCAGTAGTAATGAACAATCTGACGAGGAAGTCAGAGGAAAATCCCATTTACAATAGCAACAAAAAGAATCAATTATTTATTAATATACTTAACCAAAGACACAAAGCAGTTATATTCAGAAAACTACAAACCAAGGACATAAAGCACTTATATTCAGAAACCTACAATGCGTTGCTAAAAGAAATCAAAGAAGACCTCAATAAATGGAAGAACATTCCATGTACATGGATGGGAAGACTAAATATCATCAAGATGTCAATTTTACCCAAATTGATATACAAATTCAATGCAAACCTGACAAAATTTCCAATGGCCTTTTTTTTAAAGAAATAGAAAACCCAATTATCACATTTATTTGGAAGAGTAAGGTGCCCGAAATATCCAGAAACATCTTAAAAGGGAAGAATGAAGTTGGAGGACTCTCACTTTCAGACTTTATTTATTTATTTATTTTTTCCAAATTCTACTCAATTTATTCATTTTTTAAAAAGATATTACACTAAAAAAAATATGAGGTCCCCATTTGCCCCCGCCACCCCCACCCCACCACTCCCCCCACAGTAACACTCTCCCCCCACTTTCAGACTTTAAATCATATAACCTAGCTATAGTGGTTAAAAAAAAAAGCATGGTACTGACAGAAAGATAGACATATAGATCAATGGAAATGAGTTGATAGTTCAGAAAAAGGCCTTCACATCTATGGTCAAGCAACATTCAACAAAGCTGTCAAACCCAACCAGCTAGGGCATTTGTTGTCTATTCAGCAAATGGTGCTGGGAGAACTGGATATCCCTATCCAAAGGAAAGAAAGAGGGCCTGCACCTCACATGTTATACAAAAATTAACTCAAATTGGATCAAAGACCTAAATACAAAAGTGAGAATCATAAAACTCCTAGAAGGGAAGCGAATGTGGCTGTATTAGTTAGCCAAAAGCGTGCTGATGCAAAATACCAGAAACTGGTTGGTTTTTATAAAAGGTACTTATTTGGGAGCTTACAGATACCAGGCCATAAAGCATAAGTTACTTCCCTCACCAAAGTCTATTTTCACGTTTGGAACAAGATGGCTGTGAATGTCTGCGAGGTTTCAAGCTTCCTGGGTTCCTCCTTTCCAGGGTCTTACTTCTTTCTGGGTTCAGGTTTCCTTGCTTCCCAGGGCTCCAGCTTCAGCATCAAACTCCAACATCAAAACTCCAACATTAAGAAACCTTAACTCTGTCCTTTGCCATGCCTTTTATCTGTGAGTCCCCACCCACCGAAGGGTGAGGACTCAATGCTCTACTGGCACAAAAGTTTTACATAATTACTTAATCAAGTAAATCTATGAATCCAATATAGTCTAATATGCCCAGAGGAAAAGCTCAGTTTACAAACATTGTCCAGTATTTCTTTTTGGAATTCATCAATAATATCAAACTGCTACACTCCACCCCACTCCTGGTACCAAGCTGTATTAGTCAGGGTTCTCTAGGGAAACAGAATCAACAAGAGATATCTGTCAATAGTATGCAATTTCATAAGAGTCTCTTACGTGACCATGAGGATGCACAATTGCAGGTTCCGCAGGCAGGCTGCAACCAGGGGCTCCGATGAAAGTCCAATGAAAGGTTCTTTTTTTTGTCTTTATTTATTTTTTTAATGTTATATTAAAAAAATATGAGGTCCCCATATACCCCCCACCCCCTCACTCCACTCCTCCCCCGACAACAACAACCTCCTCCATAATCATGAGACATTCATTGCATTTGGTAAATACGTTGTATGTCCTCCCATGGCCCACTGGGTGGATTGTGGGAGAGTGTGGGCTATGGTGTGGACCGTTGACAATGAAAGGTCTTGGCGAGTTCTGGGAGACATTGGCTGTCCAAAGATGAGCTGGCAAATTCGCTGTCAATCCTGAAAGCACTTCCCCTTTTAAGACATTCAGCTGATTGGATAAAGCATCACTCATTGCTAATGGCAATTTCCCTAATTGATGTAATTGTACTCAGCTATCTATGATTCACCACTGCAGTAAAGTCATGGTGACTAAAGTCTGTAAATGCCTTTGTGTTACAGTTAGTCCAGTGCTTGCTTGACCAAATAACTGGACACAATTACCTGGCCGAGTTGACACATTAGCTTCGTTAATAGCTAAAGAAACTGGGTTCCCATCTACCATACAGGAGGTCCAGGGTTCAATACCCGAGGCCCCCTGGTGAAGGCAAGCTGGCCTAAGTGGAGAGCTGGCCCACACAGAATGCTGGCCCTCACAGAGAGCTGGCACAGCAAGATGACACAACAAAAAGAATCACAGAAGAGAGACAATAAGAGACACAGCAGACCAGGGAGTGGAGGTAGTGAAAAAGATTGAGTACCTCTCTCCCACTCCTGAGAGACCCAGGAATGGTGCCACCTAAAGAGAAGACAAGCAGACACAGAAGATCACACAGCGAATGGACACAGAGAGCAGACAGCAAGAGCAAAAACAGAAAATGAGGGGGGGGGGATAAATAAATAAATCTTTTAAAAATAATAAAAATAAAAATAAAACTCCTAGAAGAAAATGTAGGGAAACATCCTAAAGACCTGGTGGTAGGTGGGGGTTTCATAAACCTTACCCTAAATGCATGTGCAATGAAAGAAAAAAATGGATAAATGGGACCTCCTCAAACACTTTTTTCCTTCAAAGGACTTTTTCAAGACAGTGAAAAGGGAACCCACTCAATACAAGAAAATGTTTGGAAACCACATATCCGAAAAGGGCTTGATTTCCATGCTATATAAAGCCACCATACAACTCAATGATAAAAGAGCAAGCAATCCAATTAAAAATAGACAAAAGACTTAAATAGACATTTCTTCCCAGAGGAAATACAAATGACCAAAATGCACGTGTAACGATGTTCAATATCACTAACAATTAGGGAAATGCCAATCAAAACAACAATGAGAAATCATCTCATACCACAGAAAGGCCATTATTTAAAAAGCAGAACACCACAAGTGCTGGAGAGGATGTGGAGAAATAGGAACACTCCTTCACTGTTGGTGGGATTATAAAATGGGGCACCCTCTATGGAGGACAGTTTGGCAGTTCCTCAGGAAGCTAAATATGGAACTGCCATGTAATCCAGCAATTCCTCTATTAGGACTATATCCAGAAGAACTGAAAACTGTGACATGCACAGACATTTGTACATGATTGTTCATAGCAGCATTATTCACAATTGCCAAAAGATGGAAACAACCCAAGTGTCCATCAACCAATGAATGGATAAACAAAATGTGGTATATATGTATGATGAAATTTTGTACTGCTGTAAGAAGAAATGAAATGGGACACATATGATAACATGAAAGAACCTTGAGGACATTTTGCAGAATGAAATAAGCCAGACACAAAAGGACAAATATTGTATGGTCTCACTAATATGAACTAAATACAAAGAAAAAGCACATGGAGTTAAAACCTAGGGTATAGGGTGCTAGGAGATAGGATGAGGACTGAGAAGGGGTACTGATGTTTAATGGATGTGGAATTTTCTGTTAGTTTGACTGTAAAAGTGTGGAAATGGATAGAGTTAATGGTAACACATTATAGTGAGTATAACTAACATGGCTGCTTTATCAATGGGATTGTGGCTGAAAGAGGTAGTCTACGGATATAAATGTCAATGGAAAGAAGGTAGAGAATAATCTAGGGACTGAGTAACCTCTCATCCAGAGGTGGATGAGAATTGTGTTTAATAATATAAATACAAGAATGTTCTTCTATGAATTAGAACAAATGTACATCACTATTAGTAGGTGGCAAGAATATAATGATACATGGGAAAATACAATTAATGTAATTTATGGACTATAGTTAGCAATATTGTAATATTCTTGCATCAGTGTCAAAGAAGGTACCATATCAACCGTAAAGGTCAATAATAAGGGTATGGGATTTTTTCTTTTGGACAAAGGAACACGTTCAAAGGTTTACTGGGGCAATGACCGCACAACTCTGTGATGACAGAGAGAGCCACTGAGTGTACATTTTGGATAGAATGTACAAGGAATGGGACTGTATAATACAGTGAACCATGTGGTAGAAGATGGACTGTGGTGAACAGTACAAAGATGAGAGTTCTCTCATGAACTATATAAATGTACAATAAAATACACACTGTTAATAATAGGGGCTGGATGGAAAAAATATACTAAGTGTACACTATGGACCATAGTTAGCGGTGATAATCTGATCATGCTCTTTCATAATCTGTAACAAATGTTCAACAACAATGTAAGATTTTGATGGAAGGGTATATATGTGAATTCTTTTTTTTTTTTTTAAAGATTTATTTATTTTATTTAATTTCCCCCCCTCCCCTGGTTGTCTGTTCTTGGTGTCTGTTTGCTGCGTCTTGTTTCTTTGTCCGCTTCTGTTGTCAGCGGTTTTGTCCGCTTCTGTTGTCCTCAGCGGCACGGGAAGTGTGGGCGGTGCCATTCCTGGGCAGGCTGCACTTTCTTTTCACGCTGGGCGGCTCTCCTCACGGGCGCACTCCTTGCACGTGGGGCTCCCCCACGCGGGGGACACCCTTGCGTGGCATGGCACTCCTTGCGCGCATCAGCACTGCGCATGGCCAGCTCCACACGGGTCAAGGAGGCCCGGGGTTTGAACCGCGGACCTCCCATGTGGTAGACGGACGCCCTAACCACTGGGCCAAAGTCCGTTTCCCTATATATGTGAATTCTATACATAGTGCATGATTGTTTTGTAAGCTCACAAGTTCTCTAATTAAACAAATATTTAATTAGAACATGTAAAATGTTATTAATAGGGGAAAGGGGAACAGGGGGAGGATATTAGGTATATGGGAATTCCCTATATTCTGTAAGTTATTTTTCTGTAACCTAGAGCCTCTTTGAAGACAAAATGAAAAAAATAAGACACTGGGGGAATAAACTGAAGAAAATGTCACTGTACTTATAAGACAAAAGATCTTAGAGTGTTGAAAGACATAGGTCAAGAATTTTTAAAAATTTTATATTTTTTTATTATTTTTTTAAATTTTTTATTTGTTATTTTTTAAACTATCATTATTTCATTTTCTTAGTAATTGTATTTGGTTATGTTGTTGGCTTCATTTTTGAAGAAGTTTTGGATCACAGAAGGTTTATAACTGTGGCAGGGGAGGAACATAGGTGTGGGGTGTCAGTGGTGAGGGATACATGGGAGGAAGGTCACCTGGGCATACATATATAGCATATAAATGAGATCAAGTGTTCATGGGGCATTGTCACAGTGGGTGCAGATTCACACAATAACTGAAAGAATGTTGAATTCCCATTCTGGGGAGCTCTGCTATATTCTTTAATGGGACAGCAAGAATCCCCTGAGTACAAGGGCAGTGACTAGTGAAGGAGGATGGACCATTGATGGGCCCCTCATATTGATGACTGTACTTATGAACCTTTACTTTTGAAATCGAAACTTAGTCTAATATCATAGGGTGCCTAATAGTTACCTCCTGAGAGCCCCCTTGTTGCTCAAATGTGGACTCTCTCTAAACTGAACTCAGCATATTAATACATTACCTACCCTCCATTATGGGACATGACTCCTGGGGATGAACCTCCGTGGTGCTGAGAGATTACTACCATCACCAGCTGGTGATGCAACTAGAAAAAGACCTTGAATAAAAGGGGAAAATGGTAAAGACAAATGAGTTTATATGGCTAAGAGACTTCAAAGTGGGTCAGGAGGTCATTCCAGAGGTTATGCTTATGCATGTCTCAACAGGTTCTCTTTGACTGCCACAGTAAATATTGTCTCAAATAGCAGGGCTCCTGAGTGCTCCAGAGACATCCAGACACTATAAGCAGGGCTGACAGCTCAGGAGTTTGGTGCCATGCCAGTGGGCCCTACTTTGAAATTTATGCTCCCCAGTGTGACAGAGTTGGACTCAGTCTTGGTTTCCCAACACATGGCTCTTCTTTGCCTTCTATTTGAACCTACGGTTAGTATAGAGTTGATAAGTGTATGTCCAAGAGACTTAAATCTTTGGGCTGTTTATGGGATAGCTGGGCCCTGAATCTCAACAGAACTACAACACCTACTCTCCAGTTCATTGGATTCACCCAGGACAACTAACAAGGAGATGATGATGGACAGTGACCATCCAGAGGAACAGTGAGAGTCTGCAGCTGCAACAGAGAGAGTCTGCAGCTGCAAGCAAGATAGTCCCACCCATCTGTCCCATGGGATCTAAGTCCCCTCTCAATTAGAGGTGGAGTGGGCATCACCAAACCAGAATCCTGAGGATTGGGGAATGAATGATAGACTAGAGAATAGATTCACTAGTATTCTACTATAGACTTATTGTGATTCTAGCAATGGAAGGACTTTTATCATTGATGTGGAGGCAGCAGCCACTGGTGGTTCTGAGGGGAGGGAGAGGGAAAAACAGGTGTAATATGGGGACATTTTGGGACTTGGGTGTCCTGAATGGCATTGCAATGACAGATACAGGCCATTATATATCTTGTCATAACTTAAAAATTGTGCAGGAGAGAGTGTAAAGTACAATGTAAACTATAATCCATGCTTAGTGGCAATGCTCCAAAATGTGTTCATCAATTGTAACAAATGTACCACAATAATGAAGGATGGTGTTAATGTGGGAAAATGTGAGAGGCATAGAAAGCGGAGTATGTGGGAATCCCCTATATATTTTATGTAAAATTTATGTAATCTAAGTATCTTTAAAAAAAATAAAAAGATGTCTTTAAAATTGAAAAACACCCACAATGCCATTTACAGTCACTACAAAACAAGAAAGGAATATTTAAGTATAAATCTAACAACACAAGTATAGTGTTTATGCTGAAAACTACACAACAGTCATGAAAAAAAATCAAAGAAAATCTAAATAAATGGAGAGACATATCATGATAATGGATTTGAAGACTGAATAAAGATGACAGTTCTCCCCAGATTGATGTATATATTTAATGCAATTCTAGCAAGATATTTTTGTAAATACAGACAAGATTATTCTTAAACTTATATGGAAAGGCATAGGCCTTAAGATAGCTAAAACAATATTGACAAGAAAAATAAAAAGTAAGAAGAATCACTTTATCCAATATTAAGGCCAATTGCATAATTACAATAATCAGAAGAGTGTGGTTTGACAGAGAGATAGACATGCAGATCAATGGAACAGAAGCACCAATGCAAATATGCCCGGCTGATTTTTCACAAAGTTTCAGAAGTCATTCAATGCAGGAAGGATTGTCTTTTCAACAAACGGTGCTGGGACAATTGGACATCCTGAGTCAAAAAAATGAATAAATAAACCTTGACTTAGTCTTACACCTTATACAGAAATTAACTCAGAATGGATCACAGCTTTAAATGTAAAACCCGAAACTATAAACCATTTAGAAGAGAACAGGAGAAAAGATTTGTGACATGAGGCTTTGCAACAAGTCCTTAGGCATGACACCAAAAGCACAATCCATAAAAGAAAAAGATAAATAAATAAGACCACATCAGAACTTTTTCCTTTAAAAGAAGAAAAAGAAAAGCTCCAGACTAGGAGAAAATATTTGCAAACTGTATATCCAACAAAGGGCTAGTATCTAGAATTATGCAAAGGACTTTAAAAAATCAATAGTAAAAACCAAAAACAATTCAATTAGAAAATGAGTAAAAGACACTAAGAAACATTTCACCGGAGGGGGTGGGAGCTATATGGGGACCTCATATTTTTTTAATGTAGCATTTAAAAAAATAAAGACAAAAAAATAAAAATAAAATAAATATACTATAAAATTGAAAAAAAAAAACAAATGCAAGAATATCCTTCTGTGAACCAGAATAGATGTACATCGCTACTGCAGGATGATGGAAATGTGGAAAAGCATGGGAAAGCTGCAATTAATGTAACCTATGGACTATAGTTAACAGCAATACTGTAATATTCTTGCACCAATGCCAAAGATGTACTGTGTTAGTGGTAGGGGTTATGGAAAAAATATGCCAAAGTTACACTGTGGACCATGGTTAGTGGTAATAGTCTGATGAAACAAATGTTCCACGTTTGAGTGGTGTGTTGGTGGAGTAGTGTTGTATGGGAATTCCAGACATGTGCATGATTGTTTTGTAAGTTCACAATTTCTCTAATAAAAATATATTTTTTAGAAAAAAAGAAAAAGAATCATTTTACCAGAAAGGGCCCACAGATGGCAAACAAGCACCAGAAAAAATATTTAACATCATTAGTGTCCTGGATTGAGTCTTCTGTGAACCCCAGAAAATTATATTCTTAAGGTAACCCATTCCTGTGCATGTAAGGTATGTGGGACATTTGGTTAGATACAGTGAAAGGACCTTTTTATTAGATCTCTTTAAATTAGATTGCTTCAGTTATGGGCTTTTTTTTTTTTTTAAAGATTTATTTATTTATTTATTTATTTAATTCCCTTCCCCTCCCCTCCCCCGGTTGTCTGTTTTCTGTGTCTTTTTGCTGCATCTTGTTTCTTTGTCCGCTTCTGTTGTCGTCAGCGGCATGGGAAGTGTGGGCGGCACCATTCCTTGGCAGGCTGCTCCCTCCTTCGCGCTGGGCGGCTCTCCTTATGGGTGCACTCCTTGCGCGTGGGGCTCCCCTACGCGGGGGGCACCCCTGTGTGGCACGGCACTCCTTGCGCGCATCAGCACTGCGCATGGGCCAGCTCCACACGGGTCAAGGAGGCCCGGGGCTTGAACCGCGGACCTCCCATGTGGTAGACGGACGCCCTAACCACTGGGCCAAAGTCCGTTTCCCAGTTATGGGCTTTTGATTAGATTGTGGGACCATTTGATTGGGTTAAATTCAGTTGGGGACCTTTGATTGGACTCCTTCAGTGAGATGGGACCCAGGGTGGGTCTCAGCCCTCTTGGAGACACAAAGAGAAAGAGAGCCGCCATGTTATCCTGCCCTGGGAGAGAGGACTCCAGAGTCACTTGCAGATGTAGAAAGGCAGAGAAACTCAGAGAGGCTGAGAGAGAGGTTGGAGGCTGGAATAAGCAGAGTAGCCAAAGCTGAAGAGAATGTAAAATGTTACATCTACTCTGTAAAATAGCTTAGGACTTTCTTAAAAAGACTACACATAAAACTACCATATAACCCAGCAATTGCTCTCTTGGGCACTTCTTCCCAAGAAATGAAATCATATGTCCATACAAAAACCTGTACAAGAATGTTCATAGCAGCTTTATTCATAATAGCCCAAAAAACTGGAAGGAAGCGAGATGTCCTTCAATGAATGAATGGTTAAGCAAACTGTGGTCCATCCATACCATGGAATACTACTCAGCAATAAACAGGAGCTACTGATACACATGAAAATTTGGATGGACCTCCTCAAGGGCATTTTACTGAGTGAAAGAAGCCAGGCTCAAAAGTCACATACCGTATGGATCTATTTATATAACATTTTCAAAATGAAAAAGAATAAGAAGCTGGAGGACAGATTAGTGGTTACCAGGAGTTAGGGATAGTGGAGGAGTTGTGTGTGTGTGTGCGTGACTCTAAAGAGTTAGCATGAGGGAGAACTTTGTGGTGACGGAATAGTTCTGGACATTGATTGTAGTGGTTGGCAGTTGCACATATCTGCATATGTGACAAATGGCATAGTATTATGCACTTTGTACATAAGATAACAGGGTAAAGGACCTCTCAGTAGTATGTTTGCAACTTCCTTTAATCTGTAATGATTTCAAAATAAAAAATGAAAAAGAGGGAAGTGGATGTAGCTCAAGTGATTGAGCACCCGTCCACCATGTAGGAGGTCCAGGGTTTGATTTCTGGGGCCTCCTAGTGAAGGCAGGCTGGCCCACACAGAGTACTGGGCTGAGCAGAGAGCTGGCCCATGCAGTGTGCTGGGCAATGCAGGAGTGCTGGCCCACACCAGAGTGTTGGCCTGCACAGAGTGCTGGCCTGCACAGAGAGGTGGCACAGGAAGATGATGCAACAAAAAGAGACACAGTGGGAGGTGGCTGTGGCTCAATCAATTGGGCACCTATCTACCATATGGGAGGCCTGGGGCCTCCCTGTGAAGGCAGGCCCACCCGCACACTGTGGAAAGCTACTGGCCTGGGCATTGTGGAGTGCTGCCAGCCTGCCAATGCCGCGGAGTGCTGCCTACCCCACAGATGCCACAGAGCACCACCCAGTCCACCAGCGCCATGGAGAGCTCACTCAGCAAGGCGACACAACAAAAAAAAAAGGGAGACAAACAGAAAACACAGAAGAGCACACAGCGAATGAACAGAGAGCAGACAACAAGCTACAAAGGGGGAGGGGAAATAAAAAATAGATAAATACAGACACAGAAGAACACACAGCGAATGGACATAGAAAGCAGACATCACGCAAAAAGCCACAAGTGTGGGGTGGATTAAAAAAAACACATTGGAAGGACAATAAGAGATACAGCAGACCAGGGAGCTGAGGTGGTGCAAGAAATTGAGTGCCTCTCTCCCACTCCTGAGGGTCCCAGGATTGTTTCCCAGTGCCACCTAAAGGGAAGACAAACAGACACAGGAGAACATACAGCGAAGGGACACAGAAAGCAGGCAACAAGTGCAAAAACAGCAAGGGGTGGGGGTAGGGAAAATAAAATAATCTTTGTTAAAAAAGTGAAAAAGAAAAACAGAGCTTCCAAGGTGTGCTATAGTGGAAAGAACATGAGTTTTGAAGTTAGACAGCCCTGGACCTGAAGCGTGTCTTGACTTCTTACTTGCCCATGTATCAACTTGGGCCACTTTTGTTGTTCCTCTGGACCTCAGTTTCCTGATCTGTAAAATGGAGCTGGTAGTAGGGCCTCCCCCACAGAGTGTGGGAAAGTGCTTGGCTCAGGGCCTGGCCCATGGTAAAGTCCCAGCGAAAGCTTCACTTATTCTTACTTGGTGCTTGGAACTCCCCACCTCAGACAGGAAGCAACCCATTCCCAGGGCGACTCCCCAGCAGGCAGATGCGGTCCTGTGGCATGGTCCCTGTGTGGATGAGAGAGGAGCTCCAAGATATAGGCACAACTGGGCAGGAAATCCCCACTTTCACACATTCCCTCGGAAACTGTGATTAATCATGGCAGGGCTTCAAAATTGTTTGCCTGGAAATGTCCAGTGATAAAACAGATGTTATCAAAGTGTGTTGTGGAGAATGGTCAGAAGTGAAAACTAATCCCACTGTTTGCTTACTCTGGTCAGGTTGCTCACTCCAGCCCACTTCTCTCAAGAGCCCTTCCCCTGGCCTTCCAGGGCCTCCCCCCACTGAAGGGAGGCTCCAGTCTGCCTCCCTCAGCCTCTCCCTTCTCCCACACCAATTCTCCACCCTGTACCAAAGGAATTATCCCATTTCCCATAGTCTAGCCCCTCCGGGCCATTGCCCAGGCTCTGCCCCACCACTCTCTGCCCATACCTGAATCCTGCCACTCCTTCCAGCTCTCACCCAAACATCTCGCTGGGGCCTGTACCCCCCTGAGCTGCCTTGGCCAACCAAATGGTGCTGATGGGCCCTCACACCTCCCTCAGGCCTGCACTCTAGCTGGCGAGCTCTGGGCACCTAGCGGCTTCTCAGTCAAGGCCGTGGCTCAGCTTGCACACAATGAAGAGTGGCCTGAGCCCTGCCAGCAGGCAACTGTACTTGCAGTGTCCCCACTACGTTGTGGAAGATGGAGACTTTCCAGTCAACATGAAGCAGGCGCAAAGGCTGGAGAGTGTGAACTCTGTCATGGGCTTGGCAGCTGCCCAGCATGCCCCTGGCCAGGAGGGCAACCCTAGGCTCACAGACGGCCATTGAGCAGGCCTCATAAAGGGGGTCTGTGTCCATAGTCCTGACGCATCTGGGCCGGCTGCTTGCAAAGCCAGTTGATATGCTGGGTGGCACAGGCCCATCCCCATCCCCACCCTTGGAGCTCCAGCCAGACTCAGATAATTGTGTTTGGCTGCTATGTGCTGAGAGGCAGCAGATGGGGGAAGAACCCTAGACGGGGACCCCAAAGACCTGGATTCAAGGGCTGGCCCTGTCTCTGACTCATCTTGTGAGGCTCCCAGTGCTGCGTCCAACATAGACCCTGCCCTGGAGGTCCTCCCGGGTGGCAGGGAAGGCAGCCATGAGAACAACTGGCTCCAGGCCAGGGCAAGATGAGGAGCAATTCACTCTCACCTCTTTTAAGGCTTCAGATTTCTCATCTGGAAAGTGGGTGTGGTAAACTCATGGGAGAAATGCTAGAGGGAAAGTGGGGGCAATGGGCATGCCATCCTCCAAGCAAACCATCTCAAGAGACTGCAGATGGCTCAAGCCAAACCTTTGCCCACTCCCAGCCAAGCAGCCGGGCCTGTGTCCATCTTGCTCTGGATGCGTCCAAAGAAACATTTATTTTTTTAGACATCACATGGCTTAAAGAAGCCCACAGAAACTGAGAAGTAGAAGATACCCAAGGAATCATCTAACCTTGAACTGTTCAATAAGATCATGACAAGCCACATGTGGCCTCTGAGCACTTGAAATGAAGGTAGTCTGATTACAAGCTGTGCTATGAAAGTGTTAAAGACATACCAGCCTTCCATTAATGGGATTTTATTGATTACATGTTGAAATGGTATTTTAGGTATGTTGGATTAAATAAAATATACTATTAAAATGTTAGGATATATATATGCATGTGTGTGTGTGTATATATATATATATATATAAATCCATGGATTGGCACAACACAAAGAGTTAACCCTAAGTTAAACCATGGACTATAGTTAGTACAAAAAAAAATCACTTTCTGGGAAGCGGTGTGGCTCAGGTGATAGGGCCTCCACCTACCAAATGGGAGGACCCAGGTTCGATTCCTGGGGCCTCCTGGTGAAAAAGAAGAGAAACCATGCCTGCGTGGTGAGCCAGTGCCTGCAGAGTGAGCCAAGAGCCTGTGTGGTGAACCGAGTGCCTGCACAGTGAGCCAAGTGCCTGCATGGGTGCCTGCATGGTGAGCCGAGTGCCCACATGAGTGCCCACGTGGAGAGCTCAGTGCGTGCATGGTGAGCTGAATGTCTGCATGGTAAGCCAAGTGCCTGTGTGGTGAGCCAGCGCCCATGCAAGTGAGTTACGCAACAAGATAATGACGCAACAAAAGAGAAACGAAGGAGAGAGTCAAGGTGAAACACAATTGACAGGAAACCTCTCTCCACATCAGAGGTCCCCAGGATCGAATCCTGGTGAATCCTGGAGGAGAAAGATGAGAAGAGAAGACAAAAGAGAAATAAAATACAGAAGATCACTCAGCAGATGGACACAGACAGCAAAAAGAGCAGGGCGGGGGCAGGGGCGGGAGCGGGGAATAATCACTTTCACCTACTTCTTTCATTGTTCTTCTGTGGCTGCTAGAAAATTTTAAAGGACATATATGGTTCGCATTATATGTCTACTGGACAGCGCTGCTGTATCCCAACCCCTCATTTAAAAAGAAAGAAACTAATGCCCAGGAAACGAGAGGCAGAACTGGCCTTCCCTGCATTCACGCCAACCCCACAGGCCTTCTCTTGTCTTGACTATGTCAACCACTCTCTTGCAGCCATCATTTGACCAACATCTGTCATCAAGGGGGATCTAGGGAATTGAGAGCCAAGCTGAGGCCGAATGACATTGCCCAGACGAAGATGGTGGCCATAAAGATTTGCACAGTCAGTACTAGCTCATAAACAGCGGGGCCATGAGGAATGGAGAGGGAAATTAAAGCATTCATTTCCCTAGAATGTTCCTCTACCCACCGGCCCTAACTCCTTACCTTGCCATTTCCCAGAAGAATAACCTTAAGTGTAAAGTCCTCTAGTTGGAGACAAATGAGAACACTGCCCCAGGCTCATGAAGCCCTCATTTCTCCACACGTCCCTGCCTCAGCCACAACCCAAGCAGGGTGCCGCTGAAGGGACACTGGCAAGGTTGACTGTCTGAACCTACTCACAGTATCTTCCTGGGGCAACCTGCACCCCAGAGCTCTCCTTGCCAAGCAGCCCTTGACATGTTCCATCGTGACTGGTGTCCCCTCCTCCCTGTCACTATAGCCAATGCCTGGACTCCACCAATACCACTTCTATTGCTCTTCACTTCTACTCAGGAATCACAGCTTTTCATGCAGTCTTCTTTTTGTTTTTGTTTCCTTTAATGTTCAATAGTGGAAAATTTCAAAATTACATAAAAGTGGAAAGGATAATATAATGAATCCACATGTATTCATATCTAGCTTCAGCAATAGTTTGCAAATCTTGTTTCATCTTTTCCTCTGCTTTGCTTTGTTTTTAATGGACTACATTAAAGTACATTCCAGGCAGCATGTTATTTTTCCTCTAAATACTTCAGTATGCAGCTCTAAAAATCAGGACATTTTAGAAAACATGTCTAACATGTCATGATCACAACAAAATTAACAATGTTTCCTTAATATCTGCTAATGCTCAGTCCATACTAAAAGTCCCTGTTTTTTTTCTGTTTTGTTTTGGTTTTTTTCTCTGTTATTTTAAAATGTTGCATTCAAAAAATATAAGAGGTTCCCTTATACCCCCCATCCCCCTCACCCCACTCCTCCTACATCAACAACCTCTTTCATCATCATGGGACATTCATTGCATTTGTTGAATCAATTCGACGAGGTTCTCAAACTGTTTGCCTCTTTTATTCCATATCACTCCCTTCACTTTTTAGGTTTTTTAACTTTTTATTATGGAAATATAGAAAAGTATAGTACAAAATAGTGTAACAAATCCCTTTAAAGCATAATCACAATGACATTATTGCACCTTTAAAAAATTACAATTCCGTAATGATGAAAAGTGAAATGCTTTCCCCCTGCATTTGAGAACAATGCAAGGATGTCAGCACTCACCCCCGTTACTCAACAGACTAATGGAAGTCCTAGCCACTGAAATAAAGCAAGAAAAGGAAATAAAAGAAGTACGGATCAAAAAGGAAGAAATGAAGCTGTCTCTATTTGCACATGACATGATAATCTTTGTAGAGCATCCCAAGGAATCTGTAAAAATATCTTAGAACTAATAAGTGAATTCAGCAAGTTGCAGGACACAATATTAACACACACAAATCAGTCACATTTCTGTACACTAACAATGAAATGTGGGAACCAGAATCTAAAATGCAGTATCATTTATAAACGTTCCAAAGAAAATAAAATTCAATTAGCAAAATATTAATATGTACCTGTGTACTGAAAATTACGAAAGGTTGATGAAAGAAATCAAAGAACACTTAAATAAATAGAGACATATGGTCATTGATCAGAAGACTCAATATAATAAAGATGTCAATTCTTGCCAAGTTGATGTACAGACCTAACACAATTCCTTTCAAAATGCCAGCAAGGCTTTTTGTAGACATAGACAAGCTTATTCTAAAAATTATATAGAAAGACAGACTTTAAATTAGCTAAGACAATTTTGACAAAGAAGAATTAAGTGGGAAGAATCATTCCACCCCAGCTAGACTTTATACCCATAACTCTGACTTTATAGGTCTAGTATCAAGAATAGCCTGATTAAGGAAGCAGACTTGGCCCAATGGATAGGGTGTCCGCCTACCACATGGGAGGTCTGTGGTTCAAACCCCGGGCCTCTTTGACCTGTGTGCAGCTGGCCCATGCACAGTGCTGATGCATGCAAGGAGTGCCGTGCCACGCAGGGGTGTCCCCTGCGCAAGGAGTGCACCCCGTAAGGAGAGCCACCCAATGCGAAAGAAAGTGCAGCCTGCCTAGGAATGGCGCCGCACACACGGAGAGTTGACACAACAAGATGGCGCAACAAAAAGAAACACAGATTCCCGGTGCCACTGATAAGGATAGAAGCGGTCACAGAAGAACACACAGTGAATAGACACAGAGAGCAGACAACTGGGGGGGGGGAGAGAGGGGAGAGAAATAAATAAAAAATAAATGTTAAAAAAAAAAGAATAGCCTGATTTTATATGCTGTTGTTGGAAGGCAGCCTTCTCTAAACCCATCGTTCAGGCTCTTGAATATATGCATATTTGTGGAGTGGAAAAACTCCCCCGCCTTCTTCAATCCCTGTTCCTCTTCATGACAATGCCCCACCCCTCACATCTGCATCCACACTTGACGGGTCTCTGGGACTATTTGCTGATACTCCCCAAGCTAAATGAGTACTGGCAGAGGGATAAACAAAGAGACCAATGGAACAGAATGCCGAACCCAGAAATACACCCCACAAAAGAAATGCCCATTTGACAAAGGTGCAAATGCAGTTCACTGGAGGAAGGATGGTCTTTTCAACAAATGGTGAACCTCAACCTAAATCTCACACCTTCTATGAAAATTAACTGAAAATGGGCCATGAACTTAATTGTAAAATGTAAATCTGTAACATTTTTTGAAAAAATGAACACAGGAGAAAATCTTAGACATGACACCAAAAGCATGATCCATAAAATGAAAAGATAGGGAAACGGACTTTGGCCCAGTGGTTAGGGCGTCCGTCTACCATATGGGAGGTCCACGGTTCAAACCCCGGGCCTCCTTGACCCGTGTGGAGCTGGCCATGTGCAGCGCTGATGCGCGCAAGGAGTGCCGTGCCACGCAAGGGTGTCCCCCGCGTAGGGGAGCCCCACGCGCAAGGAGTGCGCCCGTGAGGAAAGCCGCCCAGCGTGAAAGAAAGTGCAGCCTGCCCAGGAATGGCGCCGCCCACACTTCCCGTGCCGCTGACGACAACAGAAGTGGACAAAGAAACAAGACGCAGCAAATAGACACAGAGAACAGACAACCAGGGGAGGGGGGGAAATTAAAATAAATAAATAAATCTTTTAAAAAAAAAAAGAAAAAGAAAAGATAGATGAATTTGACCACATCAAAATGAAAAACTTTTACTCTACATAAGACCCAATGAGAAGAATAAAATAACAAACTACAGACTGGAAGAAAATATTTTTAAACCATGCATGTGACAAATACCTTGTATCTAGAATATTTGAGGAACTCTCAAACTCAACAGTAAAAAAGCAAGTCAGTTAGAAAATGGGCAAATGACACAAAGAAACATTTGAAGAAACTGGATGTCTCATAACTTGCTGGAGAGAATGTAAAATGGTATGGAGACATTTCACCGAAGAGAATCCACAGATGGCAAATAAACACCTGAAAAGGTGTTCCACACCATTACTAATTAAGGAAATTAAATTAAAGTCACAATGAGATATCACTACACTGCAATCAAGATGACTAAAATAAAGAAAAATATTGACAACACCAAATACTGGCAAGGGTGTGGAGAAACTGGATCTCTCATACATTTCTGGGAGAACGTAAAATGATACAGCCATTCTAGAAAATGGGTGGGCAGTTTCTTATAAAATTAAACTACCGTATGTAGCCTACCTGTGCAAGCACCATGCGACCAAGCTATCACTCTCCTAGAGAAATAAAAACTTATGTTCATACAAAAACATGTACATTAATGTTCATAGCAGCTTTGTGATATCCAGAAACTAGAATCATCCTAGAAATCCTTCAGTGGGAATGGTTAATCCAAGCTATTGTACCTCCACACTGGAGAATACTATGCAAAGAAACAAACTGTTGATGCACACAACAACTCCAGAGAGTTATGCTGGGTGAAGAAAAGCCAATTCCATTTATACAATATTTTTGAAATGAGAACATTTTGAAAATGGAAGACAGATTAGTGGTTGCCTGAGGTTAGGGACAGGTGAGGAGTGGATGGGAGTCAGCTAAGTGTGCTTATAAAAAGGCAACACCAGGGACTGTTGTGGTGATGAAATTCTTTAGTATTTTGACTGAGGGTTGTAGAGACACCAACCCACACATGTCATAAACTTGAATTGTCTAAATACATACCTATGGTTACAAATGTGTACAGGTAAATCTGGGGAAATAGAAGTAAAGTCAGCAGATTGTAGCAATGTCAATATCCTGGCTGTGATAATGGTATTCTAGTTTTCCAAAACGTCACCATTGGGGGAAACTAGGTAAAGTGTGCACAGGAGCTCTCTGCATTATTACTTTCAATTGCATGTGAGACTCCAATTATCTCTATAAATAACTCAATTTAAAAATTAATAATCCTTTAATATCATCAAGTATCCAGTGTTCCCATTTCCCTATTGTCTTGGATATTTCTCAGGGTGTTTGTTTGAATAGGGACCCTTATAAGGAAGGCCCATTTCTTGCAATTGATTCATACGTGTCTTAAATCTTTTTAATCAGTAGGTCCCCTCTCTATCTTTTGTTTTCCTTGTATTATTATTCCCCACTGTCTGGACTTTGCTGATTATATCTCTGTGATGTGATTTAATCAGTTCTTTCTCTTTCCTTTGTGTTTTTTGTGAAGTTCTTAGTTGGATCTAGAGGTTTTACTTGATTCAGATTCCGATTTGGGGCAAGCACACTTTGTAGGTGGTGGTGTGTTCTTCATCAGGAGGCAAATCATGCCTGCTTGTCCCTCTTCCTCTGCTATCATCTATCCACAGCAGTTGTTCTCGACAAGGGGCAAAATCTGCTCCCCCAGGGGACATTTGGCCTTGTCTGGAGACCTTTTTGGTTGTCACATGTAGGATGGAAGTGCTACAAGCATCTCATAGGTAGAGGTCAAGGATGCTGCTGGATTCCCTACCATGCATAGGACAGTCCCTGACTACAAAGAATTATCCAGCCCAAACCATCAAAAATGTGAAAGTCAAGAAACCCTGGCCTTGGTCCCTCATTTTATCAGGGGTTGCAAAATGTTGATATTCACATTCTCCCGTTCCTTCTTCATTTATTAGCTGGAATGCTTCCGTCAAAAGAAACGTGCCCTCAACTATTTGGTCACCCTGAAGAAAGACAGGAGAAATGCTTCATTTCTTCCCTCTATTTGCCAGTTTTCAAAATAAGGAGTTGGTCCCCTAGCATCCTCCAGAAAGAACCGCCAAGACCAGAGTTTTAGTTTCTTTTTTCAACTTTTTGGTTTCATTAGCAACTCCTAGTACTTGATAGATTCCAATCCACTGCAGTAATTATTGATGCTCAAATTGCCCTATCTTTGGCCAGTGGGCACTTACACAGATGGGTTCTGGGGTCCATTTGCCATCACTCTGGTAGCGCTTGAAAGCTTCTTTGCTCTCTGGTATGACAAGGTGTTCTTGGTTTGTATTGGACATTTTTGGCCCTAGACTTGGTATTCCAACATCAAAATCCAGGCAAAAGACATATCATTGCTGGTGGGTTTGCCATTGCTGCTAGGCGTTTTTAGAGACAGAGGTGCAGAAAATATTTTAAGATAAAATAAGTTTGAATTCATACTAATACTTCCAATTCAGATTCAGGACTACAGGTTTTTCGGTTAACCTCACCCATGTAATAAAACCTACAGCCTTGGTTGGCTTATCCCACAACACATGAGCAACAGGCTCAGAATAAAAATTTAGCACCACGAACAACAGAAGGATATCTGAATACGGCTTACGATTTTTTGCAGTCCTTTTTAAAAATTTTATTTTTATTGTATTTTTTAAAAAGATACATAGATTACACAAAATGTTACATTAAAATATATAAGAGGTTCCCATACAGGCCATTCCCCACCCCACTCCCACTCCTCCACATGGACAACCTCTTTCATCATTGTGACACATTCATTGCATTTGGTGACTACATTTTGGAGCACTGCTATACAGCATGGATTATAGTTTACACTGTAGTTTACACTCTCCCCCAGTCCATTCAGTGGGTTATGGCAGGATATATAATGTCCTGCACCTGTCCCTGCAATATCATTCAGGACAACTCCAAGTCTTGAAAATGCAGTCCTTTTATTCCTTAGGAAATATCCAATTAGGGGTGCGCAGTCAAATGACTGTTTTAAAGTCACTTGGAATAGTTCCTCTATCCTGTTTCATGTTACTTTTGATTTTTGCTTTTATTCAACTTTTTCTTTTTAGAGACTACTTTTTATGTATTTGAATTTGTTTAATAAGTATGTAAAAGAGTTACTTGGCTCTAAAGTCAGGTCTGGGAGGGTTTGGCCTTCCTGTGGTGACAGCCCATTGTCTCCCTGTAAAGGAGCCTGGCTGTTTTGGTGAATTACAATTGCTAGTTTCCTCACCAGCAACCCCCACTGGGCTGCTAATTCCTTGAGGCAACAGGTGTCCCGCCCTCGTCGGAATCATATAGTATGCAATCTTTGGGGACTGGCTTTTTCTCATGGCCACCAGCCTATGCCTCCTGACCAGCATCCAAGCCAGGATGCAGGCCCTCAGTCCTCCTTTCTCTGAGGGAGCATTTCTGCCCTCTCTGCCTAGTCCTTCCAACCCTCAGCCATGATCTCAAAAACTTCTAGATCCCATGGGAAACAGATGTAGCTCAAGTGGCTGAGCGCCTGCTTTCCATGTATGAGGTCCCACGTTCGATCCCTGGTACCTCCTAAAAACAACAACAAAAACAAACAAACAAAAAAACTTCAGATACCAGTGTTCCAGGAATCCAAATGCCTGCCTTGCTGTTTCTCTTGGGAGACCTAGAGGCTCTTAAGGAAATAGGACTCCAGGTAGCCAATCTGACACCTGCCAGTGGACGTAGACCTAAAACATAACCATCTTTTTCTTAATCCTTGTTTGTTACTGTAGAGAACATAGTCTAGAGACGGCAAAAGCCTGTCCCACAGTTTTCCATATTGTGACACAGTGTTACAATGGGAGATGGAATTAAGTCTGGCTTGACTTTTGGTTGTATGCATTTTAGATTGATGTTATTCGTTTCACACACTAAAGTAGAAATCATGACCAGATCTCCTCCAGCAGGAGCACAGATCCAAGGCCCTGGTTCTATCCCAGGCTAGTGGGAAGACTTAAGGATTAGAAGTTAAGAGCCCTGGGTTCTGCTCTGCCAGTGACTCAGTGGCCCATCTACGTCCTGTGGCGGGAGAAGGAGGGGGGCTGTAGGGCCTTCCAGGCCTTGCAGGGCCCCTGTGGCACTGCTGTTCGGCCATGAGAAACCCTACAAGTGGGAGCAGCTGTGGACAACAAGTTTCCCTGTGCTTTCGTTGGGCATGGCCTGGGCAGCCTGGCGTGGGGACAGACGGTCTCTAAGTTCTTCACAATCCACATGCTCTGTCTGATCCCTTGAATTACTAAATTCAGCTGGTACCAAAAAAAAGGTATTATTTATCCTGAAGAATATTCTTTCTCCCCCCCCCCCCCGCACAGGGACTGCTCATGTAGGTGTGGGGCTGTGGCCAGGGAAATTAAAATATGCAAATGAAAAATGCAAGTGCAAAAGCTAGGCATTGCCCACCGCGGCGCTCTCAGTGTTTTCTTGAAGAGCAACAAATTAAAGAAATGCTATGTAATCAAAGTTTATATCAAGCCTGAAGAAAGGAAAACTCCATTATCTCTAAATAAAGCAATGTGTTTCAATGTGTGCCTTTGCGTCTTGCAATTGCGTGCATCTTGCAATTGCGCACGCCTTGCTGAGCTAGTGTGAGCGCCGAGCTTTGGGTTTCCTCGAGCTGTGGCCGGGCGGGGGGCGGGGTGAGGCACGGTCTCTCCTTTTTCTACCCCTTTTGCGAATGTAATTAACAGATTACAATCAGCAGAGAAACGTAATTTGCACTACAAACCCTTCTGGCCCAGATTCAGTCCGGGTTTTTCTCCAGTGCTCTTGGCTTGCCAATTCCCAGTTTACATTCCCAACCCAAGGGAGGGCCTGGGGCAGGAGCAGGAAGGGGGCTCTCTGCTTGCTCCACCCCCACTCTGCTTGGTCTTAGCTTGGCAGGCTGGGGTTCACCCACCACCCTGGACTGTAAGAGCAGCTCTTCCCTCCCTCCAGAAACCGCTGGGGTTGTGGGGATTCGCGTGTCAGCGGATTGAACGAGGCTTGCGGTTCACTTTGTGTCAAGGAGCCAGGCTGGCCAAGACTCGCGCCCAGGGAATGTCGCAGCTCGTGTGGAGTGCTTATCAAGGTTCTTGGGCCGGCTGAGCCTCAGCCCAGCTCAAGAGGGGAGTCCACCCTGCTCCCCTTGAGGTCAGCACTGGCGTTGCCCCTTGGTAATGCCTGATACAAACAAGGCTGATTTGACTGGGACTTGAAGGATCCGCAGCTTAGCAGGGGCCTTTCAGCGCAGCACCGTCAAGAGGAGCTTGGGGTCACAGGGGAAGGGGAGAGACCCCATACTAAGACTGGAAAAGAGCGGGCAACAACATTCCTGCTTCCAAACCCAAGGAGGCCTGAAAGACAGGGGTTGTTTACAAGTGGCTTTCCATTTGCCCTAAATGGCCTGGGCACACAGCCTCTCTGAAAGGGTTTATAAAATTTTCTGGCTTTCAGACCCAGGTGATCTTTCTGCTGCTTCTACAAATCCAAGGTGATTTCCCCCAACCCATGTGTTTGCATTTTATTTAACTAGCACTTCTAGTATGCATGACCCTGTTCTAAAACCTTTCCAGATATTAACTCCTTTAATCCTCACCACAACCCTGTGAGGTAAGTAGTTATTATCTAGATGGGCAGGGGAGGAAACTAAAGCTCAAGGGTTTAAGCAGTTGGTCTGTGGGTGAAGGGTTAAACAAACTGTGGTGCGTGGAATCCTGCTCACCCAGAAAAAGGAATGAAATACTGATACATGCAACAACTTGAATGCATCTCCGGATAATAATTGAGTCAAAAAAAAAAAAAGGCCAATCACAAAATGTTACATACTGCATCATTCTAGGACACTCCTGAAGTGACAAAATTGCGGAAGTGGAGAACAAATTCGTGGCTGCCAGGGGCTAAGATGAGTGTGGGAGAAAAGCGGCTATAATGTTCTGTATCCTTGACTGTATCAATGTCAACATCCTGGTTTTGACATTGTACTATAGTTCTGCAAGATGCACTACTATTGGGGAACACTGGGTGAAGGGCACATGCCTTATCTCCTACAAACGGTTTGTGACTACTATTATCTCAAAATAAAGAGTTTAATTGAAAAATTGTCTCATGTGTTGCCTCTTGCAGAAATCTTATCCATGAACCTGGCCTCACCATCAGCCCTTGTTTAACTTGTACTTAACTCCTCTGTGCGTCAGTGACCTTATCTGTAAAATGGGTATTTCAATAGAGTCAACCCTCAGGGAAGCAGCTATGGAGCCTGTGTGCTGAGCGGTGGTGGCAGGGCTGTGGTCACAGAGGAAAAGCCGTAAAGTCAGCCGAGCATGCTCACGGTGGGACCATGGGAAGCACCTTCCTATTTCTCTCTCATAGGGAGACAATCCTAAAAAAAAACACAGAAAAATAATTAAATGAGAAGAAGTACATGTGAGATAAATTATTGGAGGTCACCCATGTCTAAAATGGTCCTTACTCTACCCATACTTGATTGATAAATTGGCTGGGTATAGAAATCTAAGGTGGAGACCACTGTCTCTGAGAATTGTGCCTCTATCCCAGAATGATTATGGCATGGGAAGAGGGAAAGGATAAGAGAGTGTGGAGGCCAAGGTGACCCCTCTTGAGAAAGCTGTTGAGAACTTGAAACAAAACGTTGCCCTCCATGACATCCCTGTGAATCCTCTGGACTGTTGGTCTGGCAGACATTGCTAATCAATCACAGAGCTCATCCGAGCAAGCCTGGACTCAGCTACTTCCAGTCAACACCGGCTGTGGGCACTCAGAAGTGCCTCCAAAGTGTGCAGGGACTGCAGGCACCTGTCACACAATCTTTCTGCCCCACCCTTGAGGGTGAGCTCCCCTGAGCCAGATCACTGCCAAGGTTGAATGGAATAAGACAGGCTCTTCTCTTCTCTCCCAGGTGTCCCGGGTCTGAGAATCTCACAATCTGGGTAGAGGGGAGTGACAGAGCACACTCTCTGAGATGAAAAGGTCCAATTCCCAGGTGGCTTCCATAGCCCAGTCCCTCTGTCCCCTGGCCATGCTCATCAATCCCTGGATGCTGTCTTTGGGACAGCACAGAAGCTTCTCTTCTTCTCCATCTCATTTTCTGTCCCTGCTGTTGTCATTTTCTCATCCTCTCTCCTCTTTGCAGCCCATTCTGAAGGCAGGTGCACAGAGAAGGGTAGGCTGGGACTTCACTTCCAGCAGCTCTGTCTAGGTGCCTGCCTCCCCACAGATAGCAGGCTCCCAGCAGGCAGGGACCCGGGAGCCAGTCAGCCTGGCCGGTGTCACAGCTGTAGGCACCAGGCCAGAACATGACAGTGCCAGCTGGCCAGTGGGCCTGGGCCAGAGAGCATCCGTGTGCCGGCCAGCGAGGCCAGCTGAGGTGCCCTGCCCCAGGAGGCAGGAAAACAGCCGAGCAAGCAGAGGCTGGACCAAGGCCTTCCTCCATGGCCTGGCTTCACCCCAGCTCCTCACACCCAGTGTGAGGCCAAGCTTGCGAGAAACCCCACGTGCCTCCAGATTCCTCGTGTAGTAAAGCCCTTGCCAGTGGCCCAGCTGGGCCCGGCAGACGGGCCTGGGCTAGCAAGCTGGCTGGGGAGCCAGGCTGTGCACCCTCGAGGACCCCGTCAGTGCTGCCTCTTCCAGACAAATTGGAGTCAGACCCAAAGAGGAAAGAACTCGTCAGCTGGTCAGGCAGGAATCCGGCATTTGGACGGTGAGGTGGGGCAGAGAGCTCCAATTTCCTTTCCATTTCCTGTATATTCTGCACTGTTTTCAGTGTTTTAATTGATTACATCAACCATGCTCATTTCCCTGGACAAATTGGTCTTTACACAGAAGAGGCAATTACCTGGGCTTCTTCCATCCCATTCGGCAGAAACAGGCAGAAGCCTCTTTGGGGCCACACGAGATTATATTATTGGAATAGACTCTGAGATTCAAAATGAGGGCAATTATTTCAGACTTATAACCTTTTCTGTTTGCCTAAAAATATCTGGCGCTGGTGCCAGTGCTAAGGACGGGAGGGCAGGCATCCAAAGTCTGCCTATAAGGCCCAAGCTCAAAGGCTCTGCTGGTGGCACTACAGCAGTACTGGGGAGGAGGAAGACACAGAGCTGGCCCCTGTGGGCTGCATGGCCTTGGGCAAGTGGCTCACCCTCTCTGAGCCTCAGCTGCCAGATCTAGGACACGAAGCTAAGACTCTCTACCTTGCCTCCATGGAAAGAAGGCTGTTGAACACCATGAAGTCACGGACGTCAATGCATTTTGCCAACTCCCAATTCTTTGCCCGTTGGAGACAGCCCAGGCACCCAGGGGCATCTGTGGGGGCAGGCGGCCCCAGGTCTGATGGAGGACCAGCATAGAAGCCACTGAGACTTAGGTCTAGGATGGGGACTAGGGTGAGGACTGCAAGGGGCCTAAAGAGCCCTTGCCTCGAGGAGATAGGTACGAAAGACCGCGTATTGCATGACCCATGTATACGAACTAGATACAATAGGCAAACTCATAGGACAGGAAGTCAGCTAGAGGTTTCCAGAGGCCAGTGGGGGAGGGCGATGAGGAGTTACTACTCAGTGGGTGCAGAGTTTCTGATTGGGGTGATGGAAGAGTTTTGGAAATGGATGGTGGTGATGATGGCACAGCATAGTGAATGCAATTAATACCACGGAATTGTACACATGAAAGTGGTCCAAATGGGAAGTTTTGCTTTTTATATGTTACCACAATAATTTTTTTAAAAGGCTGAAAAGGAATATCTTGGAAGCATAACCTTTATTGAATGAAAAGATTTTTGAGATTAGAACAGGGATTGGCCTGACGTTGTGTTTTGTACAGCCCGTGAGCCGAAAGGTTCTTTACCAATGAAGACTCGTAATCGGTTTGATGATAAGGAACACTGACTTTGAACTCCAATTGAGCAAAATATCCCCCCAAAAGGGAATTCCATTCTTCTCTTTACTAAACCTGTATTACAGAAAACTTGTGCTTAATTAATTTTATTGTGAATTTCATTAATTAAAAACATTTGCACAGAAAATAAAAAGGATTGGGAGGTGGGGGCGAAGCCCAATGTTCTGAGGAGGGTCGGCGTGGGCAGAATGTCCTTCCCGGTCTCCACCTCTCACCCTTTTCCCCACATGGGGCTCACGAGGGGCCGCTCTGGAAATGCTCTCTGGCTCCCAGCATCACATGGGGCTGTAACTGATCAGGGATGGCCACTGACATGTGGCTGAAGGATGTGGCTGTCGGGAGCTTGAGGCTCTTGAAACACAGAAATCATTTCAGAGCTGATCCTGCGAGCAGGAGCGACAGATGCCCGTGGCTCATTTGATCGAGGCTGGGGGAGGGGCTGTGGCGGGCGAGTCAGAATTGAGCATCTGAGAAAGAGAGAGACTTTTCTTCCAATGACAGTGTTGTCATTGAGTTTGGATTTCAAAAGAAGTGGTGAGGGCTCCGTGGAGACTGGGACATGCTCTTGGGGGAAAGAAAAGCCCGAATTCAGCTCTAGCCAGGAGGGTGGCCATGCCAAAGTGAAATTCCAGAGAAAACAGGAGCGGTCTTCCCCCCACAACGCCAGCCTTCTCCAAAGGCAAAAGCACAGAGGGCTTGCTGGGGAGAGAGGAGCGGGCTGCCCACTGGCCCTCTGGTCTCCATCCTGGCACTTCCAAAGGCCTTTCAGCTCCGAGCGGGAATCAATGGCCAAGCAGATGAGAAATGCGGAGAAACGCAGGTGGGTGGGCCGAGGGCTCAAAGGAGGGTTCATGGGTCCCATCAGCCCCCATTTGTCTGTCTGTCCACCTGTCCTGCCATATACTATCCATCCCATGCCTGTCTGAGGCCCGGTTTCAGGTCAGACCCTGGGCTGGGCATTTGGGGGAGGCTCAGAAAGGCAAGGCCCTACTGCTCCCAGGGCCTTATATGGCAAAAGGGACTTTGCACACATGATGCTGTGTCACCAGAGGCCTCCTAAATGGGAGAGAGAGGGACCTGCGTGTGACACGGACCCAGGGTGGCAGAGATTGGAGTGATGCAGCTACAAGCCGAGGAATGCCCGCCACAGCTGACAGGTACAAGGATCGGATTCTCCCCCAGAGCTGCCAAGGGGAGCACGGCCTTGCCGACACTTTGATTTCAAACTCTGGCCTTCAGAAATGTAAGAGGATCTAGTTCTGGTGTTTCCAAGCACGTCTGTAGTAATTTGTTACAGCAGCCCTCGGAAACTAGTACACCCTGGCAGGGTGACTGTGAAGGTTCCAGAAGGCCCTGTATTTCCATGTGGAACCCGCTCAGCAGATGGTACTTGAACTGCACGTTCACAGAACATGCCAGGCCAAGGGGCTCCACACTGGAAGTCCAGCTGAGGACTGCAACCCCGCCAGCCTCCACAGGCCTGGCTGGACGGAAAGCCTCGCTACTCTCCAAAGAAAACTACCAAGTATAAAGTTGACCCAATTTGTAAGTACAAGTCTTTCTTTTTGCCGTCCACCTTTTGCCACCAAACTTAAAAAGATCACAGGTATTAGAGAGCAATGGTTCTGTAGGGATCACACATGGTGTCTTTGGGAAGCCCCACACCCCCACCCAGGACATAGTGAAGCATTGTTACAATGAGGAACAAGGACACGGAGCTGGCACGGAGCTGGGACCCAGGGCTGGACTGTCACTGTAGAATCAGTCCCCTCCTCCTGCCAGGTCCAGGCTCCCTGCCACACAGGTGTCACACCCAGAGCCTCGGTTTCCATCAACCCCGAGGGCGGTGCCTTCCCAGCTCTGTGCCCAGAGTCCTAGAGGGTGGGACCCCAGGAGAGTAGAGGGGCTTTGTCCTCCCTGACAGCTCCCACCCAGCCTTAATGGCCCCTCAGCAAAGACAGCCCCCTCCCTGGGCTCTGCAGCCCCGGCTGGCCAAAGTCACATGCAGACAACAATACAATAGGCCATCACCTCACAGTCTGTGACACTGGAAAATAGCTCCCCTCCTGCCTGGCCACAGAGAACTGCTTCGGGGCCCACCGGATCCTGCCAAGAGCCTCGCTGTAGAGGACCCACTGGGCACTCTCCCTCCAGTCTCCTGAGCAGCTCCCGTTCAGGCTAAGCAGCAGTTTATTAGGGATCTCATCCAACAGCAATATTTCTGTTTAGCAGCAAATATATAAGCTCAGTTTGGTCCAAAAAGATATGACAAGAGATACGGCTGCTCAGCCACTGTCTGAAGCCTGGAAATTAACATGAAGTCACCAGCTTGGTCCTGCCCAAAGGGTACTGGGTGAGGCAGGGAGGGGACTTGCTCAGGGCCCACCCACAGGAAACACTTCCTAAACACTGGGGAGAAGGCAGTGAAAGACCCCACCTTCTGCCCATGGGCCCACCGCAATGCCAGCAGTGCCCCTTTTGGCTAGCGCTAAGCCTTGGGCCAACCATCCCCCAGGCTCTCTGGGAGTGGGGGTCCGGCATCAAGTGGCCCTAAGGCCAGATGGGCTAGCTACAGTGGGCACCTCCCTCATCTTTGCCTTCCACCCACACCCCAGGCCTGAGCAAGAGTTGGGGCTGATGAGTGGGTGCCAGCCCACACTAGGACTCCCCATGATTGAGCCAGGGTAGGAAGGTATCTGGAAGTCATGTTCTCTGGCACTGGCGGAGCCAGGCACGTAAGTCGCTTCACCTCTCTGGGCCTCAGTGTGCTCCTCTGTAAATTGGGGCTAGCAAGAGTACTGGAAATTGCTGCTGTGAACCTCTAATGAAATAAGGAATGGGCAGTGGCTCCTGAGGCCTCAGAGAGGCAATGCTACGAATGAGCTGTGCCCATTTCTCCCCAGGCCCACCAGCCTGCCTACCCGAGGAGCAGGAGAAGCACCCAGGGGTGCTGTCCTTCCTCTGGGCTTCGGAGACCCCTGCCGGGCTTTGGCTTGGCTCTTGGCCTGGCGCTCCTGCAGCCTGCCAGCCCTGGAGAAACTGGCTGGGAAATGCAGACAGGAGCTATGCTGGGCACTCCACATCGGCACCAGGAACCTCGTGTCTGATTTGAAACCCCACATCTGCCGCTCACCACAGGCCTGTTCTCTGGTTTTTTCACACCTCTCCTTTCCGCTACCTGATAACAAGCTGAACTCTGCCCACTGGGTCTTACCAGTGTCTTACTGGGTGCCAAGAAAATATGGAATATATGGATATGACGTTTGCATCCTAGAGCAAACTCAGCACCAGGAGTCCAGAGCCCTGGGTTCTAGTCCAGACTTGGTATCTGTGCAATGTCCCTGGGCCTCCTGCAAAATGGAGAGAATGTTAGTACATACCTCACGTAATTGGTGAAGGGAGATAAAGTTCCTGGTCCTTCACCACATGCAGCTGAAACCCCTGAGCACGACATGTACAATAAACGCGAGGAGACTCTGGAAGGTGGAGAGCAGAAGGCAGAGCAGCTAGGGTGGTGATTTGCCTGGGTTTTCCTTCCACCTCGTAGAGCCCAGACTTGGAGCCGAAGAGGCTGGCAATGCAGAAAAAACAAGGTCAGCCCCAAAGAAGCTCCAAGCACCAGGAGAGGGTCAACCAGGCAAGACAACATTTCTAGGTCATAACCACTCTAATCTAGCCAAATATCTTAGAAGTAACTGTCCCCCCACCCTGTCAGTAAAGGCTACATGGGCTGCTCAGCCTTCCACCCTACAGCCATCGCCTACAGCAAGGCCGAGCAGCCCCCTTTGGTAGGGAGCAGGGAGCTGCATCCTTGCCCAGCGCTTAGTGAGGCCACCACAGTGACAGCCACACGGGGAGCAGCGAGGAGGTGGCAAGCCCTCCTTCCCTGTCTTGGGCTCCCTGCCCCCTCTTTCCTGCTTCCTAGGATGACCTTCCAAGCAAAGTACCCAAGACCTATCCTAAGTTCTGCTTCTGGGGGATCCAAACACATCACATAGGGGAATAGCAGGAGAAATGTGTACACACAGTAAGGAAACTAGCTGTGGAAATATGGCTGGAAGAAAATATGGCGAAATGTTAGCCACTGGTTTGGGGAAAGGGCATGGTGGGTGGATTTCTTTCATTGCTTCTTTGTTTAGACTCCTCAGGAAAAGTGAACATGCACAGTGCAAAGATGAAGGGTTAAATTCAATAAAAGCAAAGTGCTCGTGGAGAACTGAAGAGGGAGCCATCTGTAATCCTTGGTGGATTTAGGAGGACTTCATGGAGGAGGTGGCCTTCAATTTACCACCTGGAGGCTTGAAGTGGATGTGTGCTAACCCCAAAGGAAACACCCAGGATTAGTCCTAGCCTGAATTGGGCCCCACACAAAAAGCGCAGCCTGCCCAGGAGTGGTGCCACACAAACGGAGAACTGACACAGCAAGATGTTGCAACAAAAAGAGACACAGAGGGTGGTGGACTTGGCCCAGTGGTTAGGGCGTCCGTCTACCACATGGGAGGTCCACGGTTCAAACCCCAGGCCTCCTTGACCCGTGTGGAGCTGGCCCATGCACAGTGCTGATGCACGCAGGGAGTGCCCTGCCACACAGGGGTGTCCCTCGCGTGGGGGATCCCCAGGCGTGAGGAGTGCACCCCGTAAGAAGAGCCGCCCAGCGCGAAAGAAAGTGCAGCCTGCCCAGGAATGGTGCCACACACACGGAGAGCTGACACAACAAGATGATGCAACCAAAAGAAACACAGATTCCCGTGCCGCTGACAATAGAAGCCAACAAAGATGAGGAAGCAGCAAATAGACACAGAGAACAGACAGCTGGGGCAGGTGGGGAAGGGGAGATAAATAAATAAATAAATAAATGTTAAAAAAAAAAAAGAGACACAGATTCCTGGGCCACTGACAAGAATGCAAGCAGACATAGAAGAATACACAGTGAATGGACACAGAGAGGAGACAACTGGCGGGGGAAGGGGGGGAGGGTGGAGAAGGGGAGAGAAATACATTTTTTTGAAAATAGAGCTTTCTGCAGCTTTCTGAGCCAGTTCCTGTACCTGAAATTGGAGGCAAACTCCAAAACAAGGCGCTTGACCTCTGCTGGTTTTGCAAGGAAGACAGCACAGCCCGCATTGTGGGGAGGGCATGAGTAGAGGGCCGGAGACCAGGCTGTTTGCTGAAGTGCTGAGCAGCAATCCAGAAGGTACCCGGGCCCCGCCAGCTGTGCTGGCCCAGAGCCCCTGACAGCAGACACTGGCTGGATCGATTTTGCTCTAGGATTCCCTGATGGCTTTGCCAAACCTTCTTGAAACCACACGGTTTTGTAGGAAGCATCATGGCCTGACAGCTCTCCAGACTTCCCCTGTTCCCTCCCCATCGCAGGCCTTTCCCCTAATAAAATCCCACCTTGGCCTCTGCTTCAGAAGGACTACGGCCAAGACAGAGTGAAGAGTTTTATGTACTGACCCTCCCATTGGGTGGACTCAGGAACCAGATCTCTCTGCCCAAGATGGACTTTCAGGCAAAACGAGCAAGGTGGAGATGAAAAACATGGTGGAGCCTGAACCCTCAAGTTAGCACGGGTGCCCCAACCCAGGGTGAGTACCTCCTTCCTACCCAAGATATAAGCAGTGTGGTTCAGTAAATTCGTTCCCTCCCCCCCCCTCCTTTCCTCCCACTAACCTTTCCCTTCTTCCTTCCTTTTCTCCCAAGTAACCTCAGGCCCCTCACCAAGGGTCCAAGGCCACAGAGATCTCTCAGAGACTGGGCCAAGACCCTCCTTTACCATCACCAGCACCTTCACCACCTCCGACTCCACCACCACTGCCTCTACCTCCACCACCCTTGTCATCTCCATTGCCTCCACCACCACCACCAC
Source organism: Dasypus novemcinctus (assembly GCF_030445035.2). Classification (NCBI taxonomy): domain Eukaryota; kingdom Metazoa; phylum Chordata; class Mammalia; order Cingulata; family Dasypodidae; genus Dasypus; species Dasypus novemcinctus. Next base: position 185,959,612 of record NC_080704.1, on the reverse strand, counting down.
CACCACCACCTCCACCACAACTTCTGCCCCCACCACCACTATCACCACTTCCATCTCCTCTACTTCTTCTGCCTCATCTTCCTTGACTTCCTCCACCTCCACTACCACCTCCACCACCTCCAGCCCGTCTACTTCCACCACCTTCACCACCTCCACCACCTCTGCTTCCACCTCCACTATCACCACCATCTCCTCTACCTCCACTGTCACCACCAGCACTGCCACCACGTCTGCTACCACTACCTCCTCCACTTCTTCCACCACCTCCGCCCCACCCTACCACTTCCTCTCTCACTTCTTATAAGGCTCTAGAAAGTGCTCTAAGCACTTTTGTATACCCAAATTGACACTGCAGGATCATGGCTTCTGGTATAAGGTCGACTTGGGGTTAGTTACTGAATCAGTTTCCCAATTTATAAATTGGGGGTGTGGGGGTGGATAATAGAATTGTTGTTAGATCAAAAGGCCCCAAGCAAGCTAGTTTATGACTACTAGAATCAGCAATTTCACATCAACATCATCATTCTCCCTTAGAAGATAAAGAAACTGCAACTCAGGTAAGTTGAGCCTCGCTGGGAGTAGCAGAGCCCTTCATCCACATATTCATTCATTGTGCCTTCTTTGAGCACCGACTCTGCCTTCAGCAGCGCACAGTAGGGAGCAGCCTCTGCCCTTGGGGCTATTTAGAGCCCGGGGACGGGGACAGAGAGCAAACAATCACACCAACAGGGAGGCTAGTGTTCTGCAGAAGTACAGGGAGCCAAATAGGGGCCTAGCCAGGCTGAGGGTCAGAGACGGCTTCCCCAGGACCTAACTTGTAAGCTGAGACCTGAGGGAGGCGGATTCCAGTAGTAATAATACTCGCTTGCTTGGGGCCTTTTGATCTAACAAACCAGGCAAAGGAAGAGGTAAGATATGCGGGGCGGGGCGGGGGGGGGGGGGGGGGGGGGGTGCGCAGCACACAAGGAGTGTGTCTGTGGCTTCTGTTGCGGGAACGCCTGCATTTGTCCTCTGCACCCACAATGCTTTGCAAAGCATTGTCATCACCATGAGCTAAGTTGACCTTACAACAATCCTTCCTATAGGGTGAGAATGTTTTAGAGTTGAGGCCACTGACAGCCAGCCTGGAGTCCTTCCCTGATCATCCATACCCTCACCCCCCAGGGTTTTTAAATTTTCTCAGTAGAATCAATCTCTTTGTCGTTCCCTTTCAGTTTTTAGATCAGCAGCTGAATCAGGTTCAGGGCCACACAGTATAATTAATACCGTTTTTCTCCAGGCGCGGAGGTTTCAAGTGTCCTCACCTCTGACAAATCCCTTCCTATTGTCAAGGTTGTAGTGGCGGTGGCAGCGGGCACATCCCCTCGGTGGGGCAGCCCTGCCTCAGCCTCCCCCCACTTCCAGGGCAACCAGGGCCCCCCTGCAGGCTTGCTCCTCAGCAGCCCCTCTGGAGCCTTGGGGCCAGCACTTGGGCAGGATGAAATGGCTTCTCTTGTCCCCCAACTTCCGGCTCCTGCCAGCTTCCAGATCCCTGAGGAGTTGGGAAGTGGGGCTCACACCCCAGCAACCCCTCCCCCACCCTCTTCCACCCCCTCATCAGGCTGGCAATTTGTATACTTAATAGTATGACTAAGTGACAATTACATAATTCACCCGTTTGAAGTTGGATAGAAAATGTTGTGGCTGAAGTATTTTTGTTCCTTATTTCCCAAGCTTGCCAGGATTTCCACATGTAAGAACTCTCACTCTATTTTGGGTCGGATGCTTCATGAATAAAACAGGATATTCTTCCAGCTTCAGAACACACCTCTTATCACACACTGGGAGGTCAGCTAGACTTGTGCATCCTCTCCCTAGGCCCCCACCCCCAAGTCAGCCATGTGCCAGCTCAACGCAGCAGAGGGCACAGAATTACCAGAACTAACCTACTTACCCTTGCTCCTAAGTGCCCCTGAACTGAGGACAGAGAACACACTTCCTTCGATGAAGGGCAACCTGAGTACTGACAACAGAGTCTTCCTGCTTTGGCTTCTGGTCTTCTCCTTGGGTGCTGGGTGGTAAGCAGAGATCTGGACTGATTCTAAGAGCCAGTAAATTAGCTGTGCAGCTCTGGACAGAATACTGGCCCTCTCTTCCTTGGATTTGCTCATCACAGGCCCCTGTGGCATCCCTGGAGACTCATGTTTATTGACGCCAAATGGGAAGGCTTCACCATCTCACGGCCATCTCCCTAGGCTGAGCCCCTGGGAGCTGAGGACATGAGCCTTCGTTGGGACTCCTTGTTTTTTCCTGCCCTGGGAGATTTGGGATTATTGCCCTACATCCATCTGGGTTTGCCAAGTTTGGAGTTCAGAAGCCCCTTGCCAAATACTCCCTCACTTTGGGGGTGGACGGACATTTCAACTCCATGCATTTGCCTGGTTACACTGAAACTCTCAAGGACAAACCTCATATTGAAGCCATTTCATGACTTGCTGGAAAGGCCCTTTCCTTTCCCAACCCTTTGTCTCTCATTGCAAAGGGTCCAGCCCCAAAGACCTGCCATCTGAGGAGAGGTCCATATTTTCCTTGGCAGGAGGCTGAAAAGTGCAAGGCTTTTGTAGTTGAAGAGTAGGTTTGGGTGCAAGAGCAGACAAAAAGACTAGATGCTTCTGTAGAGAGGTAAACATGACTATGAGACCACGGCTCAAAATAAACTGAAGTATGTTCGTGTGTGTGTGTGTGTGTGTGTGTGAGTGAAGGGAGCTGTCAAGAGGAGGCTCCAGCTCTCGTCCAAAGAAGGCTGACCTGAGCCTGAAGACCTCTGTAACCGCCCCTTCCAGCTGCTCCTTCCCTCACTGTCACCTCAGTTCATTTCACATGTCGCTTTAGCAGGATCCTCCTGAGGCCCACAGCTGTTCTGGGGTCAAAGCAGATTGGAATACCCTGCATATTCTATCCCCCTCTTCGATAATCCCAATACACATAGCAGCAAAAAGGTCCTGAGAAGTCCTGCACGTTAGCATTGCTGAATTTTAGTGTGACACCCCTATTACCAAAGTGGTTGAGAAATGTGATATGGAAGTAGGGGTGAAGGCTACCCATGGGGCGTTGGAAGGAGCACAGGGCTAGGAGTCAGGAGACCTCAATTCCGGTCCTGGCTCCTCAATGACTTTCTGGGCAGCCTTGGGCAAGTTCCTCTTCTAACTAAGCCTCTGTTGGACTAAGGGACCTCATGGCTCTGAGAGGTGGCCTTGGAGAGTGCCCTAGCTGGGGAGGACCCCTTCCTGGTTTCTGTTGATTGGATGGAGGGATGGGGGCCCCAGGCGGGGCCTCCTGAGTGACGGATGACCTCATGCTCCCATCACCTGCAGAGCCTGAGACCGGTTTAGTTTGGGAAGTAGTTCCAGGGAATAGGAGGGGTCTAGAAAGGTGAAAGAGGAGGAAAAGCCAATCCAAGGTGAGTTACTGAGTTGGCCGCTGCTGTAGGCAACTAGGGCTCAGATCCGCTGGGGATCTGCTGCAGAACCAACAGAACGTGCTTGGAATTGTCTGCTCCCGACTTGGAAAGAACATTTGTCCCCTGGTCAAAGGCTGCCTCAGCAAGCGCTGACTCCCCCACATTACCATGTCTGAGTGGTTAAGTAGACCGACTGATAGTAAAATAGCTGTGAAATAGCCCTGGGACAGAAAGTAGGGGGCACCTGCTGGCAGCCGTTTGCACAATTGAATGTGCCGTGGATCATGTGTCTATAAAAATCAAAAACCCGTGCATAGAAAAATGACAGGAAGGAAATATGACTAGACTGTGAGGTAATTTGCGATTCTCTTTCTTTCTAATTCTCTTTGCATCTTTCTGTATTTTCTGAAATCTCTTGAACAGGCATGGCCTTTAAAGGGAGAGAGCATTAGAGCAGGAGTTCTCCAACTTGAGCTAGCATCAGAATCACTTGGAGGGCTTGTTAGAGCAGAGAAGCTGGGCCCCAGGCACTTGATTTAACGCTCTGCTGTCACCATGTGGAAAAGCTTACATTTTGAACAAGGTCACCTTCATTTTTTCATTTTGCATTGAGCCCCCTAACTTACATAGCCTGTTTTGGCTCAGCCTCATCGCCTCCCCCATCTCTGCTTCAATGGGTCTGGGGCAGGGCCCAAGAATTTACATTTCTAAGACACTCTAGGTGATACTAATCCTGCTCTTTCACAAACAATACTTTAAGAACCACTGTATTAGAATAATAAAATGATCACGCTGACTAAATAGCTCCCAGGTGCATTTAGGAATGTGTTTGCAAACCATTACTTACTTTAGAACAGAGAAACTATATTGAGGATCAATCAGAAATGAAGATAGGGTATCTCCCAAGTGAGAAGATCTACCAATGAGAACTCCCAGTGCGGTTCAGGGCCAGAGGGACCCTCGAGGCTTGGGAACATCCCCTTTGGAGTGCCCATCTCCATGGCTCCTTTCCAGTCAGGCAATGGGCAAACCTCTCAGCCAGCCTCAGTCTTATATTTATCATTTGGTAACAGATGAAGGCCTAGAGGCCCTAATTCAAGAGTCCTGGAAACTTACGTTGCTCATGGGGGGCCTCAGCTGCCCCCACCCATCCTCTACTCGACCCTGAGCTCTCCTCAGGAGCAGACTCCCCAGCTCCTGGTCTGAGGTTGGCTGGTCTGAGGTTGCTCAGAGGCTCTGAAGGGGCAACTGGGACCCTGGAGGGCAGGTGGGGTGGAGGAGGGCTGCTCTCCACACACCCAGGCTCTCCAGGAAGTGCCTTTGGAGCCAAGAGCGCCTGGCAAAGGGGACTGCCCCCATGCTCTTATGTTACTTTCCCGATGACCCTGTACGTCCATCTCTGGCATTGCCCCCAGAGGACGGTCCTGGCAGCAAGACTGAGGTGAAGAACAGGCCACAGAGGTGGGAGGGTCTGTCCACCACTCAACCCTGCTCCTCCACAGACTCAAGGCCAGCCTGAACTCGAGGGTTCCTTTCCTTCCCAGGCTTCCTTCAGCAGCATTCCGGATCAGTAGGTCCCTGGCCACAGGCCAATTAGCAGCCCCAGAGCCAAAGCACCCAGGCCAGCATCCTCAGGACCAAAAGGAGAGGGATCTGCTCTAGGTAGTGTCAGCTTACCCCAACTGGCCCCACTCCTGTGCTGTGGGAGTAGGTACCAATGGGGAGGCTATGAGGTGGTAGGGCAAGCGGAGAGCTGCTTTTAATTGTGTCAGCCTGGAACATTCTTTTCAATGTTCTGTCTAAGCACAGACTCACTGCCTTCTGGCTGAGTTGTCAGGGGACTCTGATGCAGGTGGTCCAGGGATCTCACTTTGGAACACTGCACCCAGCACCCCCAGCTCCTCTCTGCCACCCCGTTGCCTACGGTCCCCAGTCCCCATTTTCCTCCCCCTCAGCTGGGAATTTCATGTCCAAGCCAGAGCCCACCCTGATGGCCCGACTTCTTGGCTCCCCATGGCGGAGGGGTTGACTTTCCTGCGTCCCCAGGGACCACTTTTGGGTGGACCAACGCATGGCCCCCAAGGCCCAGGTCACAGGGAAATTATGGGGTGGGAGGCAAGGTGGGGGGTGAATTCTCAAGCCACTGGCTCATCGTTCTCTGCCTCTCCTGGCAAATCCCTAGGGCTCCTTTCAGGCCCGTTCCAGCCTCCCCTCCCCTGTCCAGCAGCTGGCGGTTCGTGTACAAGATCAGGCTCAGGGATGGGAGGAAGCCCATCCTGCTGGCAGTGCAGGGCACAGAGGCAATCTGGGGCCAGTTGAGGGTGATCCCCCCACGGCTCCATGTCACCCCAAACAGAGCCCTCCCACCTTGGGGGGTCTACATAAGCATCGGGTGACCATAGGCTCAAAGATAGTGCCCCCTGGCTTGATGGGGGCACAAGGCTGAGGGGGATGGGACCTCATCGGGGTCACTCAGCAGGGCAGTGACAGCTGGGCCTCAAGTTCCGGGCTAAGCCACTCCTTTGTGTGGCATAAGAAGGATCATGCTGCCAGCCCGACCCGCTGCCAGGGCAGCTGAGGCTCCGGCACTTGCTGCCCAGCCAGGCACCCGGGCAGCAGGCGGCCGAGGCAGGCGGGTCTGCAGCTCTGGAAGCGCCATGGCAGCCCAAGCACTGAGTGAAGGAGTTGTCCTGGCCTCCGCCCTGATTTCTCTGAATGGACTTGGAAAGAAGCAGACATTCATGGCTGCCGCCACCGCCACCCCCTCGGCAAGATGCACGCCAAGTTGCCACCGCTGCGTTCCCGCGAACTGGGGGAGCCTGTGATCCGCCAACTCAGATGAACACAGGAGGGGAGGCGCCCCGAGCTGAGACAGAAGCTGGTCAGACCGGGGGTGGGGAGGCTTCCGAGGCTCTATTACTTTTGGCTTCGTGGAGCCTGGCTCCCGGCCCACACCGTTCTTGAATACATAACAGGGAATGGGGCGAGACTGCAGAAGTATATTTTATCAACACAATCACTGCAGTCCCAGACAGGGCCTGGCCTGCTTTCACCAGGTCAGGTCAATTAGCAGAATAATGCAGGGCACGTTTGAAAGGGCTTAATTAAAGTTTGGTTACCATCTTACTTCACCACAAGGCTGCTGATGCAAAGTGCCAGAACTGGGTTGGCTTTTATAACGGGAAATTTATTAAGGGAAACGCTAACACTTCTGAGGCCACGAAATGTCCAAATCAAGATATCAGCAGAGATGTTTTCTCACCAAAGTCAGCTCCTGGTGATCCTGTGGTCCTGCCACGTGGTGAAGACGGCAGCTGAGCTCTGCTGGTCCCTGCCTTCCCCTCCAGAACCTACCATGTCCTGGAGCACAGCTCTGGGTGATCAGACACAGGGCTTGTCGCATTTCTTGCCTCCTCTCTCAGCTTCCTTCCCGAGTTCACCTGTGAGCTACCAGGCATAAGGCTCATCTCTTCAGCCTTGAGCTGCTCCGTGGGCCCAGCCTCTTGGGGGCTTCGTGCTTAAGCTTTGGCTGCTAGCGATCCTCGAGTCCTCTTTTGAGTCCATGGCAGGGTCAAAAATGGTGGCTTCCTTTCTCTGTGTGTCTCTCTGTGTTCCCTTATATAAAGCTCCCTTAAGAGGGCAGAGATGCAACCTGAGCCACACTTCACTGATATAGTCCAATCAAAAGGGCCCCACAGCCACAGGGATGGATTCAAGAACATAATCTTTTTCTTTTTGGGATTCATGGAAGAACTTCAAACTGTCACAGGTACAATACACCCAAGCCACCAATACATCTTTCAAGGCATGTATTATCTGGAAATTGACTGTGACTTACACTTATTTATAGAAGTGTAATTCCTTGGAAGACTTTGAAGGCATCTTTGCCTGCCCCTCCCCTCCCCACCACTCTCCTCCTCTCTGGCCACAATTTAGCCCACAGTGCCAAGGTCACATGCATGATGAAAGCTGACCCAGGGTGGCCCAGGGAGGTGGCAGTCAGGGCCCTTCAGGTCAGCCAGGCCCCCAGATCCAGGTGGGGAGGGCCCAAGGTCATAGGCAAGCCGGGGCCAGCTGCTGAGACTTCAGCACCAGAGGGGGAGATTTCCCTAGATGACTCTAGTGTTCTCCCAAGTTCACCCTTCCCACGCCCTTCCCTCCCTCTGAGGTGGAGGATGCAGGCAGAAGGGCAGAGAGAGGTGGGACTAGCAAGTGGCCCTTGGGGCCCCTAAGGGCAGGCAACGGGGGTGGGGGACATCTCCCAGAGAAGCCCACCAAGGTAGCAGAGGGGCCCAAAAGCCACAGAGGGGTTGGATAGAACCAGAAACGAGCCAGAAGCCCCGGTGGGGCTGTGGTCCTGGTGACCCCATGGCCAAAGGGGGGGGGGGGAGGGCTCGGCACAGGAGGGGGTGGAACCTCCTTGGGCTCCCAGCGCTGGCCCGCCAGCCCCAACGCGCCCCTCAGCTCCAGGCTTTGAGCTGGGGATAAAGTTTCATAGTTTCCACTCCTTCATCCTCTAACCCCAAAATAAGAAGGTGGAATCTGAGAGCCTAAAGAATTCCTAGGATTCCTCCCCTGCCAAAATTAGCCCTAGAGTGGTCTGGACATCTCACTGTGGAGCTGCTCAGATGTTCTGGAGGGGTTGGCCTCCTGGCCCAAAACCATCAGGTTTGTCGCAACAAAATTGGGCCCAGGTCCCTAGCGGCCCGTGGGCCCCCTCCTGAGGTGGGGAGAGGTTGGGGTCTCTGGTCTCCAGGCTGGGAAAAGCAAATCCAGGTGGCAGCAGAGGGAAACAGCACTTTCACAAACTCTGGATCTACCACCCAGGGCTGTTGTGGGGATCTCTTGAGATGATCTGCCAGGTGCTCAGTGTAGAGCTGGACGGGCAGTGAATGGAAAGCCAAGCAAGGGAAGAAGACATAGGCTTGGAGTCCTGTGGGTGCAAGCAGCATCCATAGCAGCACCCTCCAAGGAGTACTGAGTGCTCACCTGCTAGCCAAGCCACCCTGGCCTCCCTGCCCCTTTGGACACTCCTTGATGCCCTCTGCATGCCCTCATTTGGAAGCAGTCTGGTGTGGTGCTGGGAAAATAGGCCCTGGCACCCACGGTTTTGGGGTCAAATCCCAGCTCCATCACCTGCTAGCCAAGTGACACTGGGCAAAGTACATTCTATAGGAAGCCTCCCTTTCCTTACCTGTCAAAGGCAGGCTGACTGCACACGGGAGGGGCCCAAGGTTGGTTGGTTCCCTCTCCATGCTAATCACGGTCATACAGCATCCTCAGCCTGAGCCTCACAGGCCTCCCTCAGGTGTCCCCTCAGGCCGCTCCAACCCTGCCCCAGTCCAGCTGAAGGAGGTCAGCACGCTGCCCTGGGCGCCATGATTTGGCCTTCCCTCCAACCCGCCAAGGGCCGCAGTTTTGATGCCTGGTTTGGCAAGAGGACGCAAGTGTAGGACCTTGTCACCAACCCAGCACATTGGGTGAGTGCCAGGACATGCCAGTGGCTGACAGTTGAGGCAGTAAGAAAAAGGCAATGGGGGAGGAGAAAAGCAAGGCTGGGAGTCAGGACACCTGGATCAAATGCCACACCCCCGCTCCTTTCCACAGAGTTCTAACCACGTGGTCTGGAGACCGTCAAAGTTCCAGTCAGCTCTCACGTGCCCCTCTCGGAATGATCTGTTCCTTGTCCACCGTCCCTGCCAGGTGGCAAGCGCCAGGAGGACCCAGAGGAGATGGGTCTCCCTCCGAATCCTGGCACATAAGCAGCACTTGGTGGATACGTGCAGGTGAATGGACAGACAGAACGGACACAAAGACCGCCTACGGAGGGAGCCTTCTTACAGAAGCCCAAAGGCCAGCACACATTTGTCCTGCTTCCTGGAGTTCTGGGGGAGCGGCGACAAGGGAAGAATGCTGCCGTGCAGCCCCTGCCTGCCTGCTCTCCCCTTCAGCTGTTCACACTGACCCCTGCCTGGGCCAGATCTCTGGTGGCAAGGCAGGAGGGAGGGAGAGAGGTGGGAGGAGGCATTGGAGGGAAGGAGCGCTCTTAGAGGCTCTCCTTCCCTCCTTCTTCTGGAGTGGGTGGCAGGAAAACCTCCTTCTGCATTTCCTGACTTCTCTTTTCATTTGTCCCCATCCGTGCCCTGCTGGAGGTTTTTGTTTGCTGACTTAGGCCCAGTGGTTAGGGCGTCCGTCCGTCTACCACATGGGAGGTCCAGGGTTCAAACCCCGGGCCTCCTTGACCCGTGTGCAGCTGGCCCATGCGCAGTGCTGATGCACTCAAGGAGTCCCCTGCCACACAGGGGTGTCCCCGTGTAGGGGAGCCCCACACACAAGGAGTGCGCCCCGTAAGGAGAGCTGCCCAGCGTGGAAGAAAGTTCAGCCTGCCCAGGAATGGCACTGCACACACAGAGAGCTGACACAACAAGATGACACGACAGAAAGAAGCACAGATTCCCGTGCCGCTGATAAGGATAGAAGTGGTCACAGAAGAACACACAGCAAATAGACACAGAGAACAGACAACTGGGGTGGGGAGGGAGGGGAGAGAGAAATAAATAAATAAATAAAATGCTCTTTTAAAAAAATAAAATAAAATAAAATGTACAAACAAGCACCCCCTAGTCATTAGCTGTCTATAGCCAGCGCTTGCCACCCACCCCAGAAGAGTCGTCTCCAGGGCCCTCTAGAATGGCCTGGGCGGGAGGGCAGGGTGATGGTGGAGAGCACAGTCCCGTCTTGCCTCTCGACAGGAGGCCAGAGGGGAGCAGGCCTCTCACGATCACCACCACCCCCGTCAGGCCTCCTCTCGATCCAGGCTCTCATCAGAGCCTGGGGCCTGTGGTCTAGCCTGCCAGCCAGCACGGGCGGTCACGTGGACATTTCCCCAAAGCGTGCCCACTGGAGAAGTTTGTGCCCAGCTGGCCTGGGGGGGGTCATGGCTGGACATGCATTTGGGCAGGAGTCTGAGCTCAGACTTTTGCACAGCTTGGGGCCTGGGCTGGAAGCACGGGGACACCGGGGCTCCACAGCGCGAGAGGCAGCCCGCCTGCTTACCACCCGCCTGGCAGGTCTGAGCACGCAGGCTCAGGAAACACTTCCCAACACGCAGGCAAAGAAAGCCCTGCAGGCCCGGCCCAGACAGGTGCCAAGTTTCTGCTGCCTTTGTAGGAGCGTCCCCTGTTGAGCGAAAAATCTTGGGGTGGGAGCACGGATCAGCCCCCTCTGCCTGAGGCGACCAGAGCTGAGGGCCTGGAGGCTGCCACCCGAGCCCGTGACTTCTGGTTGGCAGATGCTCTGAGAGGTGGCCCGACGCGGTGGTGAAGGGCAATCTGGATACCTTACTTGTCTTCTCAGCATCCCAGCACCTCAGTTTCTTCATCTGTAAAATTGTCCATCACAGGATCACTTCACTTAGCACATCTGGCTCATAGGACAGCACTACAGGAGTGAGCTTAGAGTAAATGTCTGACAGCTTGGGGTGGGGACAGAGAGCCAACAGTGCCCCTCTTTTGCTCCCACCCTCCACCCTTCCTCCAGGAATCTCATGCCCAGCACAGCTGTCCAAATGGGAAGCCAGGTCCCAGACATGACCCCTGCTGAGGGCACCTGGCTCTTGCTCAAATCCTTCCGAGCTAGACAGGGAGTTCACTCCCAGGTAAGGGGGCCTGTGGATTAGAGGACTCTTTGGAACCCTTCTTCTGCCAGGAATTTCAGAGTATTTCAGGTATAGTTGGGGAACACTGTTTATCTCCCTCCTGAAAACATTACACCGTAAAAGGCTCTGAGAATTTCTGCAGGAAAGAAAACTAATTGTGTTTAACCCGGTGTTTTCCAAGTTTATTCCATCTCAGAAACGTTTTTGCTTAGAATAGCTATTCACATCTGGCAAAACTCATGTTCCATAGAGCACACTTCTGGAAATATTGGACTAGATCAGGGGTTCTTAACCTTTTTTGTTCCACAGACCCCTTTGCCAGTCAGATGAAAACCACAGACCCCTTCTCAGAATGTAGTGGCAGAGAGTTTTATGACACTCAACTAGCATCGGGTCTAACAACTACTGTAATTGCAAAGCAAGGATGAGTGTCAGTGATTTTTCGAGATATGCAACAACTGTAACGTGATATGAAAAGATACTGCTGTAATTTATTGCAGACATTCATAAGTGAAGGAAATGCTAGCTTTCAGTTAGGAGTCAGAGAAAATAAAGATAACAAGGTGATTTCTTTTTTCAATTCAAGCTCATGGACCCTCTAAAATCTTGCCACGGACCCCCAAAGTCCGTGGACCCCCAGTTAAGAACCCCTGGACTAGATGGTCTTTTACAAGCCTTTCAGCTCCAACAGGTTAGGAGTGTATTAATTTCTGGAAGCCTTATAAACCTGGTTGGCTCTCTACTAATTTTCATATCTTCATTGAGAGGTTGGGAAAGTTCGGGCGTACTCAGCAGAGTATGGCTGGCGGCTTGTAGCTGTGGCCAAAACAGCCTTGCCTGTGGCCCAGGGACTTGGGAGTACCAATGATCTGAGTTGATCTGGATTCAACACAACCACAGATGGTGGCTGTGCAGTAATTCCTGTCCGTTTTGCACTCAAAATAGGGGTCATCAGCCAAGTACACGCTGGAGTCCCTCACGAAAGATTTTGCAGCAGGGGTTCTTGGCTGTTTGGGGGTTACAGATCTTTTTGAAAATCTGAGAAAAATTATGGAACTTCTCCCCAGAAAGATAGGCAAAGCCACACACATATACTCAAACAGTATTTTGCTTCCAAATCCAAAGGTCTCGTCATGACCTGAATCCTTCTGGGAACTTCCTAGGGGAGTCTGGACCTAGTGTAAGAAGCTCTGGAACTTGGAAATGGCCTTGGTGGAGCTTACTCTGACCACCTCTGGTCCCCCAAGGAACTCTGGAGACTCTTTTCCTTGGCCAGCTGCAAGGTGGGGAGGTGAACGAGGAGAAGGTAGACTCAGCCCCTGCTGCTCAGGGCTGGCCTTCTAACGTGGGGACTGGCTGCATTTGGAAAACAACTCAAGTGAAGCTGGAGCTTCTGCTGGGGCCTTCTGGCCTGAATCACATAGAGAGCTCCTTAGAGTGGGGCTTTGGGCTGCAATTTAAAGAATGTGGCCTGTGGCTTGGGGAGCAGGGATCTGAAAACAGGTGTTGCTTGCTTAACGGACAACTTGGGCAAAAGTTTGGTGTGGAAAAGGGGGTGCACTGAGAGAGTCGGGGTGGCAGTAAGAAGGAAAGCCAAGCTTGAGAGAGGTAGAGGGTAAGAGCGACCTCGCAGCAATTCCGGCCAGGCACCAGGCAAGGCCTGTCCTGCCCAGCAGGCAGCAGTCACTCGGCCGACTCCATCCCTCTGGAATTCCCCACAGCAGCTGGTGTGAGCCTCTGCCACCAGCCCCCTCCAGCCCCCACCCCACCCTGACCCCACCAGCCGTAGGCTTGGCTTGGGCTTTACAGAGAAGACCACAGCCATCCAACTTGAGGCTTCCACCATCCTGGGCCCCAGCCTGCCCTGTCTCCTCCAGGGCCTCACTTCTAGAAAGAGTGTTCTGCTCTGGCTGCCTCCACTTCCCACTCTAGTCCCTGCTTTCAAGGCTGAAGCAGCCCGTGATTTCTGATGCATCCTCTCCTTCCCTTCCTCCTGCAAAAACACTCCCCCAACAAAGCATTTGTCCCCTTCCCCTTCTCCTGACTAACCTGCTCGTCCTTCACATATCAGGTGAACCACCATTACTAAGAGCAGCCTTCCCTGTCCCAGATTTTCTGTGACCTGGGCCCGGCCCCTCTGTCATACACAGCACACCAGGAATATATACATGTTCTGTGATGATCTCTCCATGTAGACTGGAAACTCAGTGAGGGTAGGCATGTGCTCACTCTCCCAGCCTGTGCTCCGCAGAAAGCAGAGCCTGCGAGTGGCTCCAGGGAGAAGTGGGGGGTGAGGGGAGCAATTCAGGGAAGGAAGCAAAGCCCAAACGAGAATGTGCTCCATTAAGCTGACCAATGTGAAAGGCCCATCTAAGAAGCCACATGAAGTGTGTCTCAGGGTCACCCATGGGGGAAAAAGAAGGCAGCAGCTGTCCCATGGGGTGTTCAGGGTGCATATGTGTGGCTGCTGAGCCAGTTTCCATAATGACCCATCCCTTGGTACCAAAGAAGTCCTATGGAAGGAGGGAAGACGTGTGCACCACAGGCCCAAGGCAAGGCACTGGCAGAGGGTACCAGGGGAAGGTCCCAGAACTGGTAGTCCCAGCAGTGGCCAGAATGAGAGATAGGTAAGGCCAAGTGGATCTGAAAAGGGACATTGAAGTTGTCTGGTATGGTTCCCTCCTTGTAACACTCAGACTCGTTTGTGCCCTCCCTTAACCCCAGCTCCCATGTTACAATACAGGTCCTCCATACTTGAGAAAACAAAATGCTCTCACTTCTTCCTTGAGACGTGGGAGGTGAAAGACCAATTCATTGCAGAGGCCCTTTCAAGGTGGTGGCCAGCTGCCATCTTTAATGTTAGAGGCTTGGTGAAAAAGCAACAGTCCCTGGGGCTGCGGTTGATTCCCAGGCTATAACTGACCACCATCATCTCCCTCCTCCACTATCTATTTTACAAATGCTCTGTCTTGGGCCAGCACTTCGGCTTGTCTGTGTGGTGAGGTGACTTGGGCCTTTCTCCCCAAGGAATCTACATGCTTCACTGGGTTCCTACAGTGGTCCATTCACCTTTCTCAATGGACATAGAAGTACCAAGATCCTCACCCCATTGAATTCCCTGGGCTCTAAACATATCCCTCCTTGTGCCTGCCCCCTTTGTACAACATCAACCCTAACTCCTCCTTTATTTTCCTGCTTGTTTACTGGCTCTTGAGAAATTCAAATTGACCAGGTGGTCATTGCAGCTTAAAGTTCAATGGACTCTTTAATGTGAAACCTAGTCGAAGCATCCGAACCCTCACACCAGAACCTCTAATCTGTCAGAGATCAGGGCTGCAGGAGCAAGAAGCACAAAATTCTGCAACTGAGTCTCTGAAAGTGAGGCTGAGAGGCGCCAATCCTACATCGACCCATTAGTTTCCAGATCTGCGTATTCAAGCTACTGGAGGCACGGCATCAGATGTCAGCCATTGGTTCTGTGTACAGAGCGCATTCTGGAGGACAGACCCTCATCTCACAATATGTTGTTGCCCCCAAGTTGACATCTTAAATAAACCTTTAACAGACTATTCCACCAGGGTTGCTGCTGCTGAGTGATTTGGTACATGGTAATACAAGTGAAACGTGTGGTTAGGTGCCTGTTGCTGTACCTTGTTTTAGTTTCATAGACTGCCTAATGCAGATATCACGAAATGGATTGGCTTAAACAATGGAAACTTATTAGCTTACAGTTTGGAGCCTAGAAAATGTCTAAATCAAGGCATCATCAAGGCAATGCTTACTTTCCAAAGCCCGGCTGCCAACGATCCATGGTTCCTCTGCCACATGGCAAAGCACTTGGCCACGTTTGCTGGAATCTCCCTTCTCTTCCAGGTTTCCTTGCTTTCAGCTTCTTGCATCCATGGCTTCCTCTCTCTGTATTCATTCCATTTATAAAGAGTTCCAGTAACAGAATTAAGTCCCATCCTGAATGAGGTGGGTATACCAGAACTGAAGTAACCTCATCAAAAGGGCCTACTTACAATGGGATCACATCCACAAGAATAGATTGGATTTTAAGAACTTGTTTTTCTAGGGTACATACAGCTTCAAACCACCAGCACACACCTCCTCGCTATATAATATGCCCCTTGATCTGAAGCAGTATTGTGTGGGCTTCCATGTGGAAGGATCAGGCATTCAGTAAGCCCCTCAGGTGGTGATGCTGGCAGAGGCACTGTGGATGGCAAAAACAAACTCATATCCAGAATCGATATCAATTCCAGGAAGGACAAATTGCTGTCCATTCCAGAATAGAAGGAGCCCAATGTAATTAGCCTACAGCCAAGTGTCTAGCCAGTCCCCTTGAGTAATGACAACATATCAAGGACTCAGTATCCAGCTCTGCTTCTGCCAGTAGAGCATTCAACATCGGCCTAGCTACCTAACTACCTAGTCTTGGTGAGAAGAAACACGGTGCTTTTGGCTCCATACTAGCCTCCATCCCTGCCACATGACCTCTCCATTCATGGGACCATTGCACCAGCATGGGGATCATCCTTTTTGCCTTATTGAGGGTGTCCTCTGTGGCAGATGCTCTCTAGTGGGCATTAGCAGAAGGCACAAAGATACATAGGTTTGGCGCCCACTCTCACGAGTACATCCACATGTTTTTCTTCAAACCTCCTGATCTCTGATTTTCAAAACTGCCTCTTTTGTGGCCCCTACCCAACTGGCCAAGCCAATTGCCACTGTGCAGTAGGTGATGTATATCCTTTTGTAAGCCACTTCTCCTTCCACACCAACTCTACTGCTTGCACTTCCACCCTCTAGGAGTATTGTCCTTTAGGCCACAGCTGAGTGTGGCAGGAATGTAGCAACTGACCATTTTTTCAACTTGCACAAATATATTGTGCCACTCCTGAGCACCAGGCTGAAATTTTTATCCTCCATCAGTTGGTCTCAGGGAAACCCCATGAAGCCCTAGGAGGAAAAGGTACGGACAATGCAACAGATGTAGGTAACATGGGAGTCTGGGCCATATATTTGTGCAGCAGTTTACTTGAGCTCTATGAAACTGCTTGGATCCAAAGTTCAATGCACCATTTTCTTCATGCGATGGATTGCTTCTGTGCTTGCCTGACCTTATACATTCATGGGTCTAATAATGCCTGGCTCATGATAGGCAACTGTATTCATCCAGTTACTTGGGGTTCCATAGTCAAGCAATAAGTCTTTACTAGGGCCCAGTAGCACTCCAGGAGCTGTTTTACAAAAGGAGAGTAATTCTCTGGCACAGAAGGCATGGCCTTGTTCCAGAACCTTGGGAATCTGCATGGCGACTCTCCTATTGGAGCTTGCCAGAGATGTCACCCAGCATTGTTGTCTACCACAGATACCTCTAGCAACACTGGATCTGATAATCATTAGCTCCAAGTGGTAAAGCAGCTTGTACTGTAACCCAGACCCTCTACAGAGTCCTCTTTTGTTTTAAGTCCCACTAAAAACCAGCAACCTTCTGAATATCCCAATAAACACTTAGGAGTGAAATTCCCACCAGCAGCCTATGCTGCCTCCAAAAGTCCAAAAGATCCACCAAAGGCTGTGTCTCTTTTTCAGTGGTAGGCAACTCAAGGTGAAATAATTTGTCCCCTCCCTTAGAGAAGATGACCTGGCATGTTTTAGATCATTGAACCCCTCAAATTTCACTGATATGGCAGGCCCCTGCATCTTCTTGGGGTTTATCTCTCACCTTCATGTTTCCATGTATCTTACTAGGGCATTAAGATACTTGTCCCTTGATGCTCACCAGGTCCAATTAGCACAGTGTCAGCAATTTCATCAATATGATGGTCTGTAGAATGTCAAGAGAATCAAGGCCCTGCCTAATATATGTGACAGAGCAGAGTGAACCTAGCCCTGGGATAAGATAGAGAATATGTAATGCTGTCCTTCTCACGTGAAGACAAACTGCTTTTAATCCCTCTTATGGGTGGTAATTAAGAGTGCATTCTCCAGACCAATAGTCATACACCAAAGACCAAGGATTTTTTAATCTTCTCTGCTCAAGATAACACATCCAGCAGTGCATCCACAACTGGGCCTACCATCTGGTGAAACTTACCATATGTAGTCCATGATCATCTGCCGTGGTCTAGCTGGTTTTGGTGGGAGTCATGTAGGTGAATTGAACAAAGATATGGTGGAGACAATTACCCCTGCATCCTTTAAGTCTATGATAGTGACACTAATATCTGTAATTCCTCCTAGTATGTGGTGTTGCTTCTGATTTATCTTCTTGCCTGAGGGGGCAGAAGGTTTCAAGGATTTCCACTTGATTCTTTCCATCAAAATAGTTCTTACTCCAGAAGTTAGGGTACCAATGTGAAGGTTCTTCTTGCTGCTAAAAACATCTATCTCAGTTATATACTTGGGAACCAGGTCCACAGACCCATTAGACCATCAGGTCAAAACTTCACTTACCACCTGACTTCAATACACCCAAAATCTAACAAGAAAACCACGATGATATCTTTGAGATTCCTGATATTAGTGTAAGCTTGGGCCCTGTCTCCAATGGTTCTTGAAAAGTAGGAGGAGGAGGGGGATGATGATAGTGAGGAGGAGAAGACCCCTTTCCTTAGGACACAGTTACTCTGACAAATGTCCTCAAGTCCCTTAGGGGACGGAATGAGAGAATATTCTCTACAATTGCAGTGGCATGTATGGTTCTTCCACAAGGAGAACCTGTCTCCCTTCAATCAATGTGTTCTGGGTTTGGGAAGTGACTTAGGTCTGAAAACTGGGTAAAGGACCACTTTTTTCTTTATGGTAGCTGGCATCAGCCTTCAGCTCATCAGCTTTACATTTTTTTGTCTTTTTCTTTTTGATTTTTATAAAGGGCATTTATTTGGGGTAGAAGCATACATTTATCAGGCCATAAATTTTTTTTGTCTGATATTAATCCAGTGACACCCTAGTCATCTCTCCATCTAGCCCCAGGAACACCATGGCCTGTTAGTCATCACCCAGATCCCTGCAGGTATGGCACCCTGGTTGCTACTCTGACCTTGCTTTCTATTACAGTAATTACATCTAACTGATTCCTTCCTTGATAGACTATGCCAAGTAAGTTATGGCAGCACCACATTTATTATAGGCTATTGTCAAGTTCAAGTTTCAATGATCCATCCCGGTGGAATAATAGAATCTATTCCAGGTGTCTTTGTCTGGACATTGAATCTCTGGGCACAAGTGAATGCCAATGTGCCAATAAATTCTCCTCTATCCACCTGTATATTCCATTCCCTGTGTCCAATGTTCTCAATAACCATTCCCATAACCGTGCTCCCAATTCTTGCTAGCATGTATTAACCAGGTCCTGCAATTGCTATGCCATGCAAACTATTTCCTCCCAGAATAGGGACCTCACCCTGGTTATCAGCCTGGCGGTAAGGAAGGGTAGTGGAAGTGGGTCTTGAGAAGTAAGAGCATCATCTTGTGGGCACCTGTGTCAGTGAGGTCATGACAGGGCCTTCACATAGGGGCAAGCTGCTTTCCTCTGGCAAAAGGAAAGAGACTGCCAGCATGGAGGGTTCTGGAGAATATGAGGGTTCCAGATTCTCAGGTTTCTCTACCCCAATATCCCATCCCAGGTCTCAAGGCCCCACTCTTTTCTGATGAGGCCTATTGAGACTGTCATTCACTCTTCACAGCTCTCTAGTCTTCCAATTTGAGGTTGGGTCTGATTTTCAGGACAGTCTGCCCTGCAATTGCAGGAGATGAGCGTCCCTTTAAATGCTTCCCCAGAGGCCCTCTAGCTTTCACAGAGTGTCTTGAATTGATGGTTGGCTGGCCCAAGCTGGTCATTTTCTTTTTGGCAAGGTTCCCAAAGTAACAAAAGCCAGCCAACCTCCAAATCCTTATGATTACCATTGTCCCTTGCTATTCAAGTGCTACAACTACCTCCTAACCACAAGCCTCATAGGCGAGAGTCTGGAAAACTGATGCCACTGCGTGCCAGGCCTTATCACCATTCCCTTTTTCCACCAGAAATGGGGTCCTTATCCCCATCTGACTGGTAAGAGATCCAGTGCCAGAATCCCTTCCTTGGGGTCTGCTTTCTAAGGCCCTTCCTAGTACCAGCTCTCTGGTTCCCCAGAAAGCAGAGCCTAAGACAAAGGCTTAGATGTGAGTGCCTCTATTGGGGAACATAATCCCAGGGATGGGGGAGCAAAGCAGGGAAGGAGAAAGAACCAAAAACAAGTTGTGATCTCTAGTCACCCACAATTATGTGTGACTGGTTGTTTGATGTCATAGAACCATCTGAGAAGCCAAGTCAAGTGTCTCAAAACTCTTCTGTTAAGGGGGAGATTAGGGGAGCAGCTCTCCACCACCTCCTTTCCCCTGTGGCCCTGTTTCCTTCCAGTTTCCCCTGGCATTCCATACCAAAATGTCCCAAGAGAAGCTGTGGGATAGAGGTATCTGCTGGAGACCTCAGGCAAGGTGCGGGAAGCTATGTGGAGCCCAGGCAGAAAGGACAGGTTGCTAGAGAGGTGGGTGGATTGAGAGACAGGTGAGGCTGAGCCAATCAGATACGGTGCATAAGAGGTGTCCAACAGACCTTCCCTGCTTTACAGACCTTTCCTCCATGACCAGCTTGACCAGAGCAAGGTGCTCAGGAGATCCTTGGGAGAGGCTGGAGTCTGGAGTCCAGCAAGGAGTTGGACCACCTGGTTTCAGCATTCCTTCCAGGCCCAAGGCCAAAGGCAACACAGACTCCTGGTCCAGAGGCTCCTGCTTGCTGCCATTTTCCAAGCCGAGGAAGAACTGGCCATTAGGAAGAAGTAGGAATCCTTGAAGAGGGAGAGAAGGAGGGAAGCCTCTGGAGAGCAAGAGCATGCACAGTGGGTCCTGGGAGGTGGGAACAGGACTAGTTAGGACCGTGTGGGGAAAAATCCCAAAAGCGTTCATGTTGTAGTTGGTGCTGGGGTTTAAGATATATCTAGGGGATTTGAATCTCTGGACTGACAATATGATAGCCACGCCCTGAACCTCAACAGACTTCAACTCCTACACTCTGATTTAATGCACTTACCCCACTCAGCTAACATGGAGTTGAAGAATGTCAACCACCACACCATGGAGCCTAGAGTGCCTACAACTGAAAGCAGTAGGATTACATCCAGTATCCATGTGGAATCTAAGCCTCCTTTTGACATAGATGTGCAATGGACACAACTGATCCAAGGTCCACAGAGAAAATGTGGTATTGGTGTGGGAAAAGTGGCCATGGTGGCTGCTGGGTACGGGGAATGGGAGGAAGAGATGAGATGTGGAGGCGTTTTCGGGACTTGGAGTTTCCCTGGGTGGTGCTGCAGGGACAATTACCGGACATTGTAGATCCTCCCAGGGCCCACTGGATGGAACGTGGAAGAGTATGGGCTATGATGTAGACCATTGACCATGAGGTGCAGCGATGCCCAGAGATATACTTACCAAATGCAATGGATGTGTCATTATGATGGGAGAGAGTGTTGCTGTGGGGGGAGTGGTGGGGTGGGGGCGGTGGGGTTGAATGGGACCTCATATTTTTTTAATGTAATATTTTTAAAAAATGAATAAAAAAAATAAAAAGCGTTCACGTAAAGTTCTGTATGCTTCCATCCGAGGCTTGGGGAGGTGGGATGGAGGGTTCTTCCGGTCACGGGGAGTGGAAACCAAGCAGCAGGAAGCAGCACTTGCTGCCTCTCCCCTTGCTCTCAGCAACAGGTGAGTTCCTCACACCGGAGCCCATGGCCTCAAGCAGGTGGATGCAGATCCACAGGCAGGATGCCTTTGCCTTCGCCTGGCTCCATCACACAGCCCCAGGAAACCACAGTTTAAAATCAATAATTGCTAATAAATCACCAAGTAATGTTACACTGGCGAAATGGCCATTTCATTAACAGGAACGAGCCCTGAGCAGAGAGCAAGAGGAATTGGCATGGAGTTTGGACAGGGCACAGCTAGTTCGGGCTGCCATCAAGGGATGAAATGTTCTGCCTGCTGTTTACCCTACTGTCTGTCGAGAAGCCTACTGTCTGCTTAAGGCTGCAGAAGGAAGCTCAGGGCTTCTGCTCAGTTCCGCTCAGCCTCACTGTGCACCACCCCCAGCCCCAGTCACCAGCCACCAGCCACCACCCCCAGCCCCAGGCACCAGCTGGCTCAGGGCACCTGAATGGGCAACGGAACCTCCTGGGAGGGAGAGGTCCCGCAGGGTGGGAGAGGGGCAGGGATGGGCCAGGGAGCAAGCCTGAGCCTTGCATGGCTACCCACAGGAAGGCTGTCGGTGCCCACTACAAGGCTTATGGTTGGACCTCCGCGGCTCTGAAGCCAGGCACAATGGGGCTCTCCCAGCAAGCCAGGCCTCTGCCCCCAGGTCCTGGGGCTTGGATCCAGGGAAGCGACTTGTTTTGCCGCTGTTGCAACGTGACCCTGGCCTGTGTGATCCACCTCTGGGCATCATGTTTCCAGCACATAGCAATGAGATGGAAATTTGGCTGCTGCCAGAGGCACCGATTTTGCCTTCTTCTCTGAATTTCCTTTCTCTGAACAGCAGGGACATATAAGGCACACACTCCCTTCCTCCTGGCAACTTCCCAGTATCACAATTCCCTATAGAGTGCCACCTAGGAAGTGCCTCAGGCAGCAAGCGGGTGTCCTGCATCCTGGGTCTGCAAGCACCAAGAGACTAAAGAGGTGCCCAGAGAACGTGCTCTTGGTTAGCAAAGCGTCTTCTGGCCTCACTTGCCTCTGAGCTCAGGAGAAAGGGCCAGGGAAGGTGAGCTTCGCAGCTCACAGCCAAGGGCAGGCAGCCACTTCCTTGCCCTTTGGTTTCATTACTCAGATGGCACCGGGCATCTACACTTGCTCCTGAAAGGGCTTCCCTGCTGGCATCGATGGCTGTGGTGCTGACGGGCAAGGAGGTGGAGGCACAGCCGAAACTCCAGCACAACTGGCGGCCACCAGTCACCCACAGAACTGGTCTCCCTGGAAAGTGCTAGAGATTAAAGCCCCGAAAGGAGAGAGAGTGGCACACTCAGGGTCTCACCTCTGGGTCATTTAATGGGAATGCCAACACCAGATGCCTGGCGTCACTGCCTCCACCCCGCCACACACACGTGCTGGCTGGTGTACTAAGCTCATTTCACGTACAGGACAGATTTATCTTGAGAGTCGGAGGGGCCCTTGGAGCCCATTTTGCCCAGCCCTGTCGCTGTGCAGATGAGCACATTCTGTCCTCAGCAAACATTTTTCAGCAGCAGCTCCAGGTGCTGGGGTTACCTTAAATAGGTACTAGCTCTGTCCTAATAATAGCTAGCATCTGACAGCTATGAACTGACTGACTCCTCACACCAGCCTTGGGAGGTAGGGACCACAATCAGCCCCAGTTTATGGATGTAGAAACAGGCACAGAGAGGGCAAATGAGCTACCCAAGGGCACACAGCTGGTCCGTGGCAAAGCCTGGGTTCACACTGAGTTGGCTCCTGAGGGCTTGCATTTACACCATGCTATGTTGTCTCTAAGGATGAGTGTGAGATAGTTGGTCCTTGCCCTTCCAAGTCCAACAGCCTGCACACAGTAGGTACTCAGAAAGCCTCCTTTGTGCAGTCCCTCACCCAGACAAGCAGGCATTTAGATATTGCCCAGCGCTGTGCTGGGAAGACACCATAAACCACCGCTGGTGGGGACAAAGATGACTTGACAAGTACAAGCTAGGGTGGCAAAAACCGTACTAGAGCCAACTAGGGAGGCTTATTCACAAAAGGGCAGCTCCTTCTCCTGGGCCCCGGGGAGGAAGGGGCCAGTAAAGGCCTCACAGACCAGGAGCTGAGGCCTGAGGGCTGCAGAGGGTGCCCCACTGGAGCAGGGGAAGTAGGGGACAGCCAGCGCACAGATGTGAAAGAACAGTGTGCTTACGAACAAGGAGAGGGGCCAGGTGCTGGGGACAAACCTTGATCATGGCCTAGTGGGCAGGGGCCAGGTCGGGGGGGGGCATATATGCCAAGGAGGTGGGACTTGACCTTGAGGGTGATAGGGAGCCATGGAAAGATTTTAAGCAGGGGAGGAATGAGGTAAGGATCTGCAGTTTAGAAGTATACCCTAGTGGCTGTGAGAGGATGTACTGGAAGCGGCAAGTCTAAAGGCAGGGAAACTAGCTGGGAGATGTTTGAAGTGCTCTAGATGAAAGTGGATGGCTGCCTAATACAATAATAATAATAATAATAAATCTGTAGTTGAAGTTGTAGTAGTAGGATACTTGTTTTTACAGCCACCAACACTTACTGAGCACTTATACTATGCTGGGTGCTTTACACAATTATCTTATTTAAGGATCCTGGCGACTCAATGTGGTGGGCTACTGCCTTCTCCACTTCAGACTAGTGAGTTCCAGACTGCCTGAGACCTTCAAATCCTGGTTCCACCACTGAGCGGCTCTGTGATCTCAAGCAAGTTGCTTAACATTTCTGAGCCATAGTTTGCTCAGCTCTGAATTCAAGGATGTGATGGCCAGGGCCCAGCACATGGCAGGTATGCCCCAAGCTTTAGCTGCTTTTCTTGTTTATCTGATTATGTTTTCCAAACCCAGAATGCTAAGAGCCCATTGTCTGACTTTCCTGGAGACTTTGCCTGGACGGTGTGCTGGCCTGCTGCTGGGGCCCGGCTGATTTCCTGATGTTAGGATTGTGCAGTGGCAGCCTCACTGGTTGCTAGGACAGCCACAGGCCAGGGTTTGCTTTTGTTATTTTTAATCACAAAATTGCAAATGGTCATGAGGGTCCTAGAACAGTGGATGGAGCTTCTGCCCATGCGGGGCCTGAATCATGCCTGTGCTGTTGAAAAACTGTCATTGCATGAAGAGCAATAATTAGCAAGCCATCTGCATACTTCTTGTCTCTATAAAATTTTTGACGGTGTCTTTCAGCTGCATGGATGGTGCAGGAGGACCTCTGGCAGCCATCTGGGTTTCCTTCCCTAAATTATTTATCCATCTCTGTGGAAACGACCATTTCCCGTCCTTCTCTAGGCTTTGATGGTATTACCTGTGGCATTCTGGGAGTGGCATGCATGGTAAGCAAGGAGCTGCTGAGGAAAACTGGACTTGTAGCCACAGTTTTCTGGTTTCATGGTGAAATCGATGCAAGTCCCCTAATTATCTGCTCACTAATGAAGGCTTTTTTTTTTCTTAAAGGTTCCTATTTTTTAAATCTGTGAGGTCACCAGGCAATCGTAATCAATATTTTAACCATTTCCCATTTGTTTCCAATACGCTTCTTAAAACAGTTTACCACCATCAGCATCTCTGAAAACATTAAAATTGCTTAAGAATACAGCTGAGAGAAATAGTCCAACTCATTTCCCAGTGTCTGTCCTTCACCACACGGAAGCAAGAAGCCACGTGCCCTCCACAAGTGCCATGGGCATTTGTCTGTCCTTGCTCCTGTCGGCCTCCATCTGCTGTGGTCAGAGAATTCAGGTCACCAGGGTGGCACACGGACCCTGGCTCTCCTGGCCTGCCTGCTTCAGGAGGAGAAAGCCTCACCCAGCCTCTGTCCCTGGCCTCCTCTCCCATCTTTCCATCAACTTTGGGGCGCAACCCAGGTGACAGCCACAAGAGAACCAGCCTTCATCTACCTCTGTGGCCACCTGCATCACGCCTGGGCCATCGTCTCCCTTGGGTGGCCTGACCTGAGGCTGGCTTCAGGGCACTTCCACCCTTCTTAACTTTCATTTAGGTCAGGAACGGCCCCTTTCCCAGGGTTTGTGCACAGTCTGGCAGCCACCAGGATTGCCTGGAAAGTGCCAGGAAGAGGGACTCCTACTGACATCCCTTGAGCAGATACTCTGTGCCAGGCACTGTGCAGGGGGCCTGGAATATGGTGGTGGACAAAACAGGCACCAATTGCTGCCCTCTTGGGATGGAAGTTACGGAGGAGGTCAGATCGCCGTTAAGTGCAAAATCAGGGAAGAGGAGAGGAAGTGCCAGAGCTAGTTGTGGGGTGCTGAAATGTTCAATAGAGTGGCCAGATGACATCTGTGACAGGACTAATGGAATTGAGGGAGCCAGCCCTGGAAATATCTGGGGGAAGTGCCTTCTAATAGAGAGGGAGCAGCTAGTGCCGAGACCCCGTGGCAGGAATGGGCCTTGTGAGCTTGAAGACCATTTCCCTACATTTTGATGGTATTACCTGCGGCATTCTGGGAGTGCCATTCATGGCCTGTGTGGCTGGAGCAGACAGAGAGGGCTGAAAGAAAGATGAGGTCAGCAAGGTGGTGGGGTCCCATCATGAAGACTGGGATGGCAGAATTCTCTGCTGGAGTGAATGAGGGGTGGGGGTGGAAGAGGAGTCAAGGAAGACTCCAGGGTGTTGGCAACTGAAGGCTAGAGCTGCCATTCACTGAGGTGGGCAGACCATGAGAGAGGAACAGGTGGGGGACAGCCAGGAGCTCACATCAGGCCCCATTGAGTTTGAGATGCCTGTTGGACTTCCCAGTGGCTGTGCCACCCATGCAGCCATGATCTCCCAGTGGTCACCACTCACCCTGCTGGCAAGAGGGTAAGTGAAAGGAGGGCTGTGTGGAGGTGCTTGGGAACAGAACCCCCAATCTTCTACCTCCTCAGCCAGTGCCCTGTGCTGGAGGGAATGGAATTTCAAAAGCATCCTATGACAAATGCAATCCACCCCGCTATTCAGCTTTGTTTAATCTGATCCCCCTCAAGAGACTCAGGAGCTCTCACCCTATATAATGAGCCCTGATGGCCCCGGGTGACCCCTCCTCCTTGCGGGGCCCTGAGACTCCACCACCGGCTGGACCGGAAGGAAGGTAAGGACTGTCACCCTGGGGCCACAACAGCTTCTGCCCGCGGGCTCTCTGAAGAGCAGACGGAGCTGGGCTGGCCCAGGCGGATTCTTTCCTAACGGCCCCTGCTGAGCGGCGCGCCCCCCCCCCCCCCCCCCCCGCCGCGCGCCGTTGGGCCCGAGCCCTGGTGCACTGGGACTGCGGAGCGGGGGCAGGCCCTATGGCTCGCGCGCGGCCCAGGTCCGCTCCTCCGCCGGGACACTTGGGCAGCGCTCGGAAGTGAGCCTTCGCCGGAGCATACCTCAGTGCGGGCTGGGGGCGTGGGTGGAAGGAGGGGCCGAGTGGGCGGCGGGCCCACCCTTTTAAGCGCGGCCGCCGCTCGGGACCGACTGTACCCAGATGGGGTGGTGACAGGTCGTTTTTCAGAGGTGCGGGCGCGAGCCGCGAGCGGGCTCTGGGCTGCGTGGAGTGCGGCTGCGGACGGACCAGACACGGCGTCTGCGGGCTGCGCCCAGAGCCCGCCGCCGCCGCCGCGGTTGGCCAAGCCCAGGTGAGGAAGGAGGCCCGGCACAGGGGGTGTCCCGGACGCGGTTGTCGGGAGACGACGGGCGTTTCTGCAGAAGGGGCTGTCCCGGCCCTGTGCCAGCCGGGAGGTAGGCTGTGGCCCGCGACGGGGACCTGGGGCGCGCCGGGCGAGGGAGGACGACACAGTAGAGTGGCGGCCACCTGAGAGCCCTGGGCTCCGACGTCGCCACAGCCGGCCGGGGGGACGCGCGAGGGGCCACTGCTCGCTCTTTCTGCGGAGAATGGGAAGGTCTGGACGGGCGACTTGGCGAGGAGGCTCCGGAGCGCTCCCGGGGTGCGTCCTGCCTTTCTCTCCCGCTCTGAGCCTCTCTAGCTCCTTCTCTGGTCGCTTTCTCAGTGTGTGTGAGTGCCTGTGTGTCTCTCTCCTGGCGACCGTCTCGTTCTCTCTATAGGTCTATCCCCGTTTCTCTGCCTCTCGCGAGTTCCTCCAGGTCTCGGACCCGGGGCGCCCCCTGGCACCGACGCCGGCGTTCGACCTGTGCGAGGCACGTGGCTCACCCGCCGCTGGCGTTCTCCTTGCAGCTTGCGGGTTTCAGAGCGCGTGGAGCCCGCCTGCGGCCCTCGGGCTTTGCTCGGGCCGGGGGAACCCGGTATCCCCACGGGCGATTCTCCCCGTCAGCGCACCGTCTACTCGGGGCACCTGCCGCCAAGGGCCCAGGCCACCCGCCGCGGCGGCGCCGAGGTGAGTCGCGGCGTCCTGTATGCACGCGCCCCTCCGGCGGCTCCCCAGCTACCCGGGTTCGACTGGCCTGGAGAAGTGAGGCGGCCAGAGGGCTAGCCAGGCTGCGGCCGCCTTCTCCGAAAAACGTGGCCCTTTGGGCGCGGCCGTCGCGCTTCCGCCGACACAGCCGCGTCCCGGCCTGGAAGGCGGCGTTGGGTGCTCGGGCCGGCGGGGTCGCGGGCGGGACAGTGCGGCTTCCCCTTTAAGGCCGGCGCCGCTCGTCGCCGTGAGTGTGAGGGTGTGTGAGTGTGCGGCGTGCGTGTCTCCTCCTCTCCGAGTGACACAGCAGTGAGAAATGCCTATCAGTAACTTAAACCCCCGAAACTCCACCTTCCGGGCGCGCGGCGCGGAGCCGGGCGGTGGGAATGGAGCTAGCAGCTTGAGGCCGCCGCTGCTGCGCTGCCAGCATGAACTTGGCCGCGAGCTGAGGCGGCGGGCGGGCGCGGGGGGCACCGGCCGCTAGCCAGGAGTGAGCGGCGACCCGGCCGGGCCGCACGGCGGGCGCCCGGGAGTAGGCTGCCCGCGCCGGCCGCCGCCAGCCCCTCGGGCACTGTCCCCGTCGCCGCCACCGGAGCTTCGCAACGCGGTAAGGCTGAGGGCGGGCGCGGGAGGGCCGACTGCTGGGGCTCCGGGCCGCACTGTGACCCTCCCCCCCCCCCCCACGCTCCGAATCGCCGGGGCCAGGGGGTGCTCCGAGCAGGGGGACCCCAAAGTTTGCTGCGAGCACGCGGCCCACCTGGCGCCGTACGCGGCCGTCCCCCTCGGACCTGCTGGGAACCGCAGCCCCAGCCTGCTCCCGGGCGCCCATGGGGCGCACGAAATCGGGTGCGGGGGAGCCAGATACCAGGGAGAGAAAGCAGAGGAGCGCGAGCCAAGCGGGCTCCCCGGGCCGCGCCCGGCTATCGGGAGGCGCGCATTAGCTCCTGTCGCCCCGGGACTGCCCGCAGCCCGGGTACCACTGGCGATGCTGCCTTCGCGGGCAGCGCCCCGAGCCCAGGCGGGTTGCCCGTGGGCGCTGGGCGGAGGAGCCCCTCTCCTCGGCTTGCTGCGTCGAGCGCGAGGGTGAGGTGTACGCGCGTGGAACCCGCCGCCCCGCGCCCCCTTCCCTGCCCACTCCTCCTCGGGAGAGCAGCCCCCAGCGGAGCTGGTTGTTCCAGGCAGCTCGGGACTGGGCTTCCCGCCCGCGCTCGCGGCGCCCCCACGCCGGGCTCGGCGCTCGCGGCTCCCCGACCTCGGCATGGCTGCAGAACCCGGCGCCGGCGAGCGCGGGCGGGAAGCCCCCCGGAGCGCCGCCAAATACTTTTCGCCGCCAGTTGGCTGGGCGCAGCTGGGTCCCGAGGCTGAGAGCACGAAGCCGCCAGAAAGCGGGCGATGCCGTCTGGATTCGGGTCGGCGGTTCAGAGCAGACTGAGCAGACACTCAGGATTAGTCGGCCCGGAAAACTCGGCCCTGGAGCCGTCGGAGCGCAGGGACACAGACGCGCGTCGGGCGGGGAGGCTTCGCTGCTCACCGCGCTCCCGCAGCTGGGGGGCTAAGCCGGCACCCCCGAATGTGGATTGAATGTGTGCGCGAAGGGGAGCACAGAGTGGGGGGGGGGACGCTGAGAGGACTCCCTTTGCTGGAGTGGCTTGGCATTGCTGTGTGACCGCAGAGGTCATCCCCTGGGCGCCGTCCCTAGGGCTGACGGCGGGTAGCCGACCCGCCCGCTCCGGGACATTGTCTTCCAGGGCGTACGAGCTGGGCGGACGCGAGGCGGCCGCGCTGGAACAAAGACGCGAAGTGTCCCCAAGCTCGAGCGATTTCGAACGAGTTCGCTGGGGAGAGGACCCGGGTCCCCAAGGGAAACCCCGCGGGAACTGCGCCGCCCCCAGCGGCTCCGCTCCCCCGCCCGGGAGATCGTGCTCGCGGCTGCGGCGAGCCCGCGGGCTGCCTCGCGGCGGCGCGGCCCACCCGAGCAGCCGCCCACCGCCGCCGGTGCCCACCGACTCGACGGGGTCGGCCGCGCACCGGCCGGAGCTTGCCGGCCGCACTCCTGGAAGCCACGCAGCTCCTTCATCCCCCTCCCCTTCTTGTCTTTATAGATTCCCCCCTCCCGCCCACCCCCGCCGCCGCCGCCGCCGCCGCCGCCAACAATCCGCTTTATAAAAAGCCCCTTTGTTTCCCAGGAGGCTGGAGAGAGGGAAGGGAAAAGGGACGCGGAGGCAAGGGGCGGGGGCGGCTGCTCCATGTGGTTTCAAGCCGCTTGGGACTGAAGGGCAAGTGTAGGCGGTGGGGGAGGGGCTGGGTTTCCGAGGACCCTCGCGGGAACCCGGGGAAGGCGCGGGGAGACTCTGGCCTCCGGCGCCCGCCGTGCGCTCAGCCTGCCCTCCGCGGCCACCCGGGTCCCGGCGGCCTAGACGGCCGGCGCGGAGGGGGGCCCGGGGTGGCGCACGCGTGGCGGGGTGGGCGGCCGCGGCTCGCCTCTGCGCCCGGCGGCCGCGAGCATAGGGGGCGCCCTCTTCTCGGTTTCGCTTTGCAGCCGGCGCGCTTCGCCGCGCGTGCTCTGCGAGACTGCCCGGCCCGCCGGGCGGCTGCGACGGCCGCGCACGCCTCCCGGCGCCCCATTGCTGCCCCCTATCCCGCGCCGCATTCCCGCGGGCTCCAGCTCGGCCCGCCCCTTTGTTTGCAGGCGGGGAGGGAGTGGGGGCCGCCGCCTCTACAGGGAGTGCTGCCTGGGTGGGCGGCGGGGGGCGCCCCGGCGGGACGCGCCTCGGCCCGCCGCCTTGCACGCACCCAGCGCCTGCACCCAGGGGCGTCCGGGAGGCAGGCGCTGCCGGCATTAGTTGGATCGAGGACTCAGCGGGCCCCCGAGCCTTACACCTGCCCCCTCCCCAACAGAAACGTATGGGCACTAAAGCTAACAGCGAGGAATGTTGGAGAAAACCCAGCCCTTTAGCCACCCTGTTGGCATTCATACCTCGCCTCCGCCCCCGCCCCCTAGAGTGGTCCGCTTCTATCATCCTGAAGTTTGTTCAAGGGAATATAGTAAGAAAAATCGACAAATTAGGAGAAGTAGGCGGGGTCCAAAACTTGGGCTGGCGGGGGTCTCGGAGTGCAGATTCCTCCCAGTCTCCCGCCGTCTGCGGCCTCCCCCTTTCCTATTTTATCTGATGGCGACATTTTACTTGTGCTCTTCCCATATCCTTTCCCTACTCCACTTCCCTCCCGTCTCTGGAGGTTATTACTAAGGGTGGGTCGAAGGTTTGTTCTCTGGTCCCTGCAATAGAAGGGGAAGCGTCCACTCACCCCTCCAACACACACACATTCCAACTGCATCCAGAACCATAAAAAAGTAATCAGAGGCTAAACCGCGGGTGCTACCTTCTCCTCCCGCCTTTGTGCTTCCTTCTGGAGCAAGATCATTGGAAAATAAAGCTGCTGATGTGCGAGATGGAACATATGGTGCCTCCGTAAGAGAGAAGCTGAAATGGCCTTGAACCTGCCGGACAGACCAGCTGTTTGCTGCCAGGCTGAGCAGCTAATCAGCTTCTTCTCCTTAAAATAACAGCCCGCTTTTCTCTTGCTGACCAGTTTGCATATTAAATAGGATATTGTCAAGAGGGGAAGAGGGGAAAAGTGATGGCTGCCCAGAAGGCTTTGTGCTTGGTTGGTTCCCCAGTGCCTCACCTGCTCTTGGGGCAGCCTCAGCCCCTCCTCTTTGCCTCCTGTGTGTGCGCTAGTGGAAGAATGTTGCTCAGAGTGGAACTTGGGAAGGGGGATGCTGGAAAAGGGAAAGGAGATGGAGCCCAGAGATTTCCAGATGTCTGTGAGGAAACTTGTTTTCTTCATACTGTCTGGAAAAACAAGGAATCTACACACACAGACCCTACCTTAGAAAAAAGTAGCCCAAAAAGCAGTAATTCTTCCTTGTAAGATCACCTTTAAAAATCTTCCTCTTCCGGCTGTGACTGTTTTCAGTTTTCCTTCAGGACAGTGTGTTTAAGAGGAGACAAAGAGAGAGAGAAGGAAACTAATTTGGCATTGGAAGAAGAAAGTCTTTAGGAGATACAAGGAAATTCCATGTTAGGAAATCATAGAGTGACTTCGACTGTTTTTCTGACGCTGACAGTGACACAGATGTGTGGGTTGAAATAGGAACGTCACTGGATTTTCAAACTCAGCCAGGAAATAGCCTGTTGCTGCTGGGTTGGGGGTGTGAGAGTGGGCAGAGCTGCTACACATTCACTGTATCTTTAAGGTAGGAGGTTTATTGCTGTGGATCCCCTTCACTAAGTTTGGCCAACAAGTTTCACACAAAATCCTCCCCACACCCCCGCCTTTTAAGTTGATCACCTAAAGTCTTAAAATACACCTGCTAATAGATCAATAGATCATCTCTTGGAAATTCAGTTGCTGCTTTTTTTTCTTTCTAAGATTTATTTTATTATTTATTTCTCTCTCCACCCCCCCCCCCCCTTTGTCTGCTCTCTGTGTCCATTCTCTGTGTGTTCTTCTGTGTCTGTGTGCATTCTTGTCAGGCAGCACCAGGAATCTATGTCTCTTTTTGTTGCGTCATCTTGCTGTGTCATCTCTCTGTGTGTGCAGTGCCACTCCTGGGCAGGGTTCTCTTTTTTTGCACAGAGCAGCTCTCCTTGCAGGGCACACTCCTTGTGCGTGGGGCACCCCTACGTGGGGTGCCCCTGCGTGGCATGGCACTCCTTGTGTGGCAGCAATGTACGTGGGCCAGCTCACCACACCGGTCAGGAGGCTGTGGTTATCGAACCTTGGACCCTCTGTATGGTAGGCGGGCGCTCTATCAATTGAGCCACAACTGCTTCCCTTGATTGCTGTTTGAGGTTATGAAATGAGCAGAGACTGATCTTAGACAAGTGGTTCTTCTGACAATAGCTGGACTCCTCCATTTTGTTTTTTAAGGTACTTCCCATATGCAGTAAATGTTTGTTTTTATTTTAGAGCTGATTTTTTTTTCCTGCAACATGGCATTTGAGTGATCATGAGCCTAGGATCCAGGCAACCTGTATTCTAGAAAACTCTCCCCACTAATTAGCCAGGGGATCTTGGACAAGTCCCCCCTTATCCCACTTGTTCCAACCTCTTCCTGAAGCCAGATGACTTGAGTCTGAGCTCCTTTCAGCTCAAAAACACCATGATTTGTGAACAAAATAGTCATTTTCTGAGAAAGTGAAACATGAATTTAAACCTTGTCATTGGGGAAAACAGCTAGATATGTAAAGAAGCGGGCCTGGGATTTTGAGAAGCAGCAGGGAGAAGAGGGAGGAGTAAACCAATGGCAGAAGGCCAATCAAAACAATATTAAAGTGGCAAGTTATCCCTCGCTTTGTGTCTTTTGCCAGTGTGAACTTCTAACTTGGAAGCTGGAGACACCCCAGAGGACCTCTTGTCAGGACCCCTAATCCAGCTTTCCTAGGCCTATTGATAGCAAGCTCTTAATGATTTGGGCTAGTTTTCAGATAACAGGATCCTAAACTCTTTGAAATTAGAATGGGATATTTCCAAAGGACTCGCCGAGGATAGAGCAGATTTACTGCTTTGCAGTTACTTAGCAAAGATTTCAAGGATAAAATGTCTTTCCATCTGCACACACATGGAACACTGGAATATGGGTCCTGTACTCTGCTTCTAGTACAGGTGGGTGTTTTGTTTTTTTAAAAATCACATTTCCGACTTTAAGGGTGCAGCATCCATGCAAGATTCTGCCACTGTCCTGCTTGATGTTAATATTGATTTTTTTTAACGGGTGGGGACGGAGTGAACATTGTGAAGATGGACCTTTTATCCTCTGAGCTCTTTGGCAATTATCTTGCTGCCATAAATGTTGATACAGATTTAATGGATGTAACTAAAAAATCTCCTTATCCAAGCAGAAAAAACTGAGTGTTTGTTGGAGCAGACAGAATGCTGAGAGTGTGAATAGACCAACCCAGATGTCGCTGGGTAGGGAGATAAATGATGGAGGAACGGGAGCTTGGACTATGGATCAGCACAATAAACCAATTCCCATCATACACCTCTCACGATGCCAGTGAGGGGTAGCCTAGGCAGCAACAGTCAGCTGTGCGGCAGGAAGGAAGCATCTCAAAGCCCAGTTGGAGACGGTCTGATTTCTGTGACATAAAGTTCATGAACATCTACAGGACTTTGAGGAAGGAAACTTCATAAATCTGAATGAACCCGAAGGGGTTTTATGGCAGACACTTATTATTTGTTGTGGTCATCGTCATTGTTTAGTCTGTAAACGTATCAAAGGAAGAAGGAAAGGCCTCATGGAAGCTGTCAGGCAGTTCTCCATGGAGGTGTGAAACAGTAGCTTGTGTCATACAATATTTACGCGGAGGCCCATGCGACGCTCAGGCCACAGGTTCCTCCTCCTGAAGTCCTGGCCAGGAACTGCTGAAGGATTGGCTTTGCTCATCTTGCTTTCTTTTGTCTTCCCATTTGCTGTCTTCTGGCTCCTTGCACCCCACCCTTTCTTGTGAAGACCCATGCTAAAATCTGACTTCTTCCTCATTTCCAAAGCTATGAGACATGTCACCAAGCTTGGGTATCCAGCCAGATCAAAGGCTTCCAGAAGCAGGTTTGGGCACGAGAAGGCAAAATCCCTCAGAGAAGACTGCTGGAGAACTTTCCTGGCCCAGAGGGGCTGTGCGGGGTCTCCCCACCTTCAGGAGTCCTCCTTTTCCACTTCCAGCTGCATGAGAGTAGGGTCTTCTGTCCAGGGCCTCTCCTGAAGGAACCCACCCAGGGCGACCCAGCCCTGCCCTGGCAGACTTCTAGCCCGGAAAGGCCAGTGCCTCTTCTCACGGGCTGCTCTTTCCTCCCAAAGCCAGGGGCTTCCCTGGAGCCACTGCTCACCCTGCCCGGTAAGCAGCCAATGAGTGGGGTTTCCGGAATGCTGTTTTCTTAAGGCTGGGACTTGGTCCCTGAAGCAGAGAAGGAAGGAGCAGACCCCTGATGCCATCGTGTTTTCCCCCTTTCCTGCCACCTGTGGAAGGGAGCACTTGGATTCCAGGCAGTCAGAACACTTAGCTGCTGAGTCCAGAGACTGCAGGGCCCTGACATGTGTCTTCCATCTTTGGAAGCCAGTTGTCCTGATGCCTCATGAGTGGTCCCTGGGACTCCTCCTTCCCGGGAGAAGACCCCATCTCTTCAACGGAACTCTTTTTAGGGGCATGGGGACACAGATGGAGGGGATCCAGGCCTATCACTTTACAGAAGGGGAAACTGGGGGCCACAGAGGGGGCCGACCTTCCTGGGGGGACACAGTGAGGTGAGGACCATGCCCAAAGTAGAAAGAACCCTGTTCTGCCCCAGTCGAGTCCTGGAGAAGGCACATTTTTAATCTGCGCTTTTCCTAACATTGTTAGGAAAACAGGTGGGCGTGTTGGCTTCAGAGCTGGAAGCTTGGAATTAGTGGAAAAAAGGAGTTTGTAAGTGAAGGATCCATTGGGGGGCAGAAAAGAGTGTCTCGTCTACTTGTGCAGCTGCCCCTACAGAGTTGGAGGGCTTGACCCTGTGGGTTTGTTTGGGTTGTGTCTTTCAATGGCTTTCAGCATTAATATCTGACGCTGGAAGTCCCAGCACTGACCTCAGAATTTTAAGTGGGGCAGTAGTTTTCACGCAGTTGCCGACATCACATGCTCTGCAGTGTCTAATTCTGAGAGACTGGCATGCATTATGCCAGGTTTGGGGAAGAGGGCACAGCGTTTCTAAGCTGCTTGTCTGTCAAGGATTAATTTAACCTCTAATTACTACATTTTCTTTGCTGTTTGCTGCATGAACATGTTGTAACAAAAGCTCAAAGAAGTATGCCATTTTGTTTAGCTGTCACTCTAAAATTAATTTTGAGGATATAGAGTCATGTCTGACACACTTGGTGTTAAAAATCATTGTGCTGGCGTTGGACTGAAACTGAACAATCTGGTTGTTTGTAGTGAGCCCCCAGGGATGGGGTTAGAGAGCATTATGGGGGGAGTTGCAGCCATAGCCCTCAAAATGAGCCCTAAAAATGCGGGGGAACATTGCCACACTAATCCTACAGGGACAGCCCAGGGAACCCCAAAGCTGCCTGCCACCTGGCCTGTGTGCTGCCTCTGTCAGGGGGACCAATCCCCCCCCTCCCCACACACACACACATCCACATGCACCTGAAGGCTGTCTGGGCAGGTCTCTTCCCACCACAGAGGGGAGGTAATTGAGTCTCCAGAGAGCCTGCCCTTGGGGCAGCCACAGCAACACGGAAATCATAAGATAATCTGATAGGGCTGCACCCTGAGCTTCTCCCCTCCTCCTCCTCCTCCTTCTCTTCCTCCTCCTCCTCCCCCCGCCCCCCCCCCACGTGACAGCCCTTAGGCAGTCCTACAAACCTCTTTTTATCCCTACATCCCCAGACACCCCAGGAAAGCCGACCGCAGCTGCTTTCTTGAACCCCAAAATGATTCTTGACACTTTGGAGCAGGGGCTCTTTGTCTTTGGCGGGTCACAGACCCCTTTGAGAATCTGATGGCAGCTCTGGGCCTTCGCCTTCGAGCCCCGCGCAGGTATCGGCAATGTTACATTGATGTTAGGGCCTTATAGACTCTCTGATGCCGTGCATAGTTCCCCTAGGGGTCCTTTGACCCCCGAATAAGAACCCCTTTCTCTGATGCCTTGGCTGTGCCAGCTTGCCTAGTCTTTCCCTGTCACCGTGTGGGTGCAGGAACACCAAAATGTGGCAGGAGGAGCAAGAGCTTGGCTGTCCGGGAAACTGCCTGAGCCCCAATGTCCCTAGTTATCAGCTGGGTATATCGGAATGCTAGTTCCCCTCAACTTATGGCACTGGGGAAGGTTCCACAGAGATGGCTGGGGGTGCACTCTCTTTTTAGGGTCACTGGTCCCTGCAGTGTTCTGTCCTGCTATTTTGCCTAAGAAATTCAACAAAAGAGAAAACTGGTTGGTGGCCTGGCCCCATGATTTGGCAGCATGTACCCTTTGGAGAGAAACTTCAGAAGGAGCCTGCAGCCACTTTGGGTGAGAGGGGCTGCCCAGAGTCCCTCCAAACAGTGCTCCTTTAAGACCCAAGTCCAGCCCTGAAAGTGGGGAAAGACTTCTCAAGGCAAGGCCACAAGTGCTCATGTAACACAGATGGGGAAACTGAGGCTCAGAGAAGGCAGAGGTAAGCAGGTCACAGACGAACATGAAGACATGTCCTTGGCCAGACTTTCTGTCTCACTCCTTACAATAGTGCCTTTTCTCAC
The DNA here is from genome assembly GCF_030445035.2 of Dasypus novemcinctus. Lineage (NCBI taxonomy): Eukaryota > Metazoa > Chordata > Mammalia > Cingulata > Dasypodidae > Dasypus > Dasypus novemcinctus. The sequence continues at coordinate 185,923,132 of NC_080704.1, read as the reverse complement.
TTCTCTTAAAAACACAAGCTGGCCCCAGAGTCGGCTCTGGGGACTGAGTAGAAGGGGTGGGACCCTTCAAGGAAGATCCTGGCCTGGCCCAGCCTGCTGATACACAGTTCCAGATTCTTCTAGAACCATTTGTTCCCGTCTTCTTCTCATGAGTCGATGTTAGGAACCTTTTAGAAGGGAGTGTATTGCTAGGAGCTTGGGCCTTTCCTCTCCTTTTTAGGGGGAGGAGTACAGTGTTGTTTTGGACTGGCTTACAAACACATTGAGGTAGCACCAGCCAAGTTTGCCAGGGGCAGGTGAGTGGAGATCATGTTGAAAATGAGGCCTCAGCTTCTGGTCCAGTGGTTAGTCAGTGGCTCCAGTTCCCATCATTGCCTCGAGGAGGGATCGTGCAAGCCACTTGAAAGAGGATGCCACCCAACTAGTTTAGGCATCATCACATTAAAAAAAATGGTAGTGGTTTGTAAATTGGAAAGTTTGGAAGGTGGTGGTTGCTCTTTGGAAAGTTCAGTGCTTGGGCCAGCCTTCTATTCTGTATGGTGGATACATAACATCATGCCACAGTGGGAAGGACAGCCACTTGGGCGTGGGCCAACCTAGGCTCCAGGTCCAGCTCTGATGCCACCTAGGGACCTCTCTGGGCCTCAGAGTTTCCCCATCTGTACCATGAAAGAATGGAATAGGGGAACCCTGAGGGATCTCCCAGAGCTGACATTCCATGATTCTCCAAGTGAGCAAGTTAAACTCGAAGTTGCTTAAGATACTTGAAATAATAAATAATAATTTGTGTTTTTTGAGATTACCAGAGACCAAAAAATTGTGGGAGGTTTATTTTTGTAGGCTGTACATGGGGATTACAACTGTTATATAAGTGATAACAGTCCTAGAAGTTTTGGTAAAAATAAAAAGAGTTGATATCTGTTCATGCAGGATTAAGGAACAGGAAAATTGGCAGTTCATTTGGAAACCCCTTAGTCCAAACCCCTTGTCTTGCACATGAGGAGGCTGGAGCTAAAGGGAAAAAACCCACACTGGCCCAGGAGTCCCAGCCCTTAGCTCACTGCCACTTGCCCCACCCCGCACTCAATAGGCCCTTACAGCTGAGTATGGGGCTGCAGCCAGCAGAATATAGGTTGAAAGATTTTTATTTCCAGCTACCAAGTAGTAGCGTATCAGAGTTCAGAAAGGAGTTTTTGATCCCCATCCCTGCCCCTTAACCACTCAAGAGTTGCTCTCAGCACAAACAGAAAAATTTTATTTTGTGGATCTTGTGCCAATCAATGCCCAATTTAAAATATAAGCGATATTTTTCCACGTTCTCATATAACATCCTAATATTAACACCTTGCACTAATGTGGTACATTTGTTACAGTTCATGAAAGAGCATTTTTTAATTATTGTACTATTAACTATAGTCCATAGTTTAAAATATGGTTCACTATTTGTGTTGTTCCTATGTTTAAAAAATTTTTTTTATTCTAGTTACATATATACAACCTAAAATTTCCCTTTTTAACCACATTCAAATATGTAATTCAGTTCTGTTAATTATGTTCACAATGATTTTTTAATAATGGAAGGTTGGTCCTTGGAGGACTATTATTTGAAAATTATTTGAAATTATTTTAAACAGATGGGCCGTTTTAGGAACGACTTCATATTTGCTAATTTTCATTATGAGCAAAACCCCAAGCCACTCTGCCCTTATTTTTGTAATGGGTAGCTGTTTGTCTTGTCTACAGAAGCTTTTAGTTTCTTGGCTGCATGTACCGCAATTTTCAGTGTTGTCTTTAAACCACATAAAAGCATTGGAGTGCTTGCAAATCGTGAGCATTTGGGCGGGACCATTTCTCCTGGTGCGCATGAGGCCCTTCATAGGCCGCTGCTGCTGCCTCACTGTGTGGCTTTGGCACGTCCCTTCCCTTCTCTGGTCCTCATGGTCCCCTTCACTACCATGAGGGGGCTACGTGGGATTTTCCTCTCATTACGGTGAAGTAGTACGTTTGCGGGATCATTTGACCCATGGGGTTAGATGACCTTTAAGTCTTTTCTAGAGGTAAAATTCTCTGATTTTCTGAAAAAGGTAGGAAGACATATTGGCCAAGAAAAATGAGATGGCCTAGCACTTTTAAATGTATGTGCTTCTCTGTCCCCCCAGTTCCTGATAGCTGCCAGCCTTTCTGGAAAACGTATCCATTCCTTTCCTCCTCCTATTTGTTAACAGTTTAACCTTGAAGTCAAAGGAAGAAGGAGGGTGAGAAAGGAGGGCAATGTCCAAGACTCTTCTCTCTGCTGTGGGTCCTCACCGTGTGGGACTGGAAGTGGAAAAAGAGGCGGTCAGCATGAAACTGGAGCTGGAAGGAATCCCAAACTGGAACTTGGGTGCTGGCCGACTCAGTAATTGAGCAAAAGTCAGTTTGTGTGATTGACTCAAAAAAGTTTTCTAAGTGTCTGCTATTGCCAGGTGTCAGGATACAAGTGTGAGCAAAACAGAGGCTAACCCCCCCATGGAAGTCTGGTGGGGAGACAGGCTCTTGACAAGATTAGCAAGAAAAACATGTAGGATGCCAGAGGTGACAAGTGCCTTGAAGCAAAATACAAGGAAGGGAGTCAGGGAGTAAAGAAGATAAAGTAAGATTTGAGCAAAAACTTGCAAAATCATCGCTTAACTAGGTCAGTGCTATCCAAGAGAAATATAATTGCAAACCACAGATGCAAGCCACACGTGTAATTTTTAAAAAGTAAGAAGAGAAGGTGAAATTGACTTGATTAATATATTTTGTTTCATCCAATTCATCCCAAATATTACCATTTAGGTGTAATCCACCTAAAAATTATTAATGTTTTTACCATGTCAAGTCTTCAAATTTCAGAGTGTATTTGACCCTTACAGCACATCTAATTTGGACTAGCCACTTTTCAAGGATTCAATAGCCCTACGTGATGAGTGGCTACTGTGTTGGACAGTGAAGAACCAGACTCTTCAACTGTGTTCTCATTTTAGCAGGTCCCTGATAAACGGTACTTTTATAGGATTTAATAATCTTCTACTGAGTGGGCTGAGATTATTAAAAATAACTATTATTGCTGACCATGAACTTGAACAAGTTCTTTAATTTTGGGTCTTGAGTAGCCTTTTACACCTTAATTCTCATGTATCTACTCTCCATCTATGGGTCTGTCCGTCTGCCCGTCCATCCATTCTCTGAAGGAAAGATGGAGCCTTTCTGCGTCTCAGATTTTCGACTGCGTGGGCTGGGTGCTGAGCAGGGATCCGGAGGGAGCTCAGTGGACCACATGGTGTCCACCCCGGAGAGCAGGGCTTTGTAGAGCATTGACAGCAGGTCCCTTGTCCTTGTTAGGAGGCTTCAGATTTAACTTGAACTTTGTCACAACGACACTTTCCATTCCCTGGAGACTCTTGTCCTGGTGCTTCTGGAAAACCCACCAGTCTTACTGTCTCTAGAGTTTTGTCTTTTACACCATGTCACATTGTTGGAATCATACTATTGGTAGCTTTTTCTGACCGGCTTCTTTCGCTTAGCAATATGCATTTAAGGCTCCTTTGTGTCTTTTCATGACTTGATAGCTCATTTCTTTTTATCTCTGAGTAATATTCAGTTGCACAGGTGTGCCACAGTTTATCCAGTTGCCTATGGAAAAGCATCTTCTTTGCTTCCAAGTTTTGGCAATTACAAATAAAGCTGTTCTAAACATCCATGTGCAGGTTTTTGTGTGGACATCAGGCTTCACCTCCTTTGGGTAAATTCCTAGGAGTGCAAATGCCAGATCCTTGTTTGAGTGCCTGGACCGTTGTGCATACACATTCTCTCTATCTTCTCCCTGGGGACTTAATTGATCACTTCCAAACTTTTTAATTTCTGAATAACTGTCATTTGAGTCCCCCAGTGGTAACATTTTATCACGTTTTCTTTATGCTCCCCCCTCATTTTACACACGAATGCACACACCCCTTATTTCTCTTTTGGAATTATGTGAGAATAAGTTGCAGACATGATGCTCCTTTATCCCCAAATACTTCAATATATATTTCCTAAAAAACAGACATTCTCTCACATAAGCACTATATTTATAATTCAACTTTCTACTTGAAGAAAGAGCTTTGCCTTCTCCCTCATTTATTTATTTACATATTTCTTTATATTAGGTGGATTTATGGAGTCTTATTTTATTCAATGAATTTAAAATCTGTAAATATTATTTATTTTGATGCTCAAATTGTTCCAGGTTTGGCCAGTAGGAACCCCTTCAGACTGGCTCTCAAATCCCTAATTAACATGTCCCTAATCATTCTCTGAGCACTCCTTAATTTCTGGCACAAGATGCTTATACTTTCCTTGTCTTGGTCCTAAAGTCAGCCATTTTCCCAAGAAGCCCTAATTTTTTTTCTTTTTTAGTGAAGAATGGCATTTAGAACCTGAGTGTTTGAGCACCAGCTATGTTCATTTCTACAGGCATGTCATTGCTACTTGACCCTCTCTCCATGGAGTTTCTTTCATTAATTCACATCTGTATATTGCTTACCTCAAGGGTAGCATACAATAGATATTTATTGGGCTTTGCTTTTTCGCTTAACAGTGTACCCTGGCAATCACTCCGGACCAGTTCATAGAGATCTTCCTCATTCCTTGAGGCAGCTGCATAGTACCGCATTCTGTATGCATTGTATGCCCTCCTATGTATGGCCATTAAGTTGTTTTCAATATTTTGCAGCTACCAACAATGCTGCAGTGATCAACATGGTGCGTATCTGTTTTCATGTTGTTGGAGGCGTCTCTGCAGGGTACATTCCTGTAAGTGGAATTGCTGGATCAAAGGGTAAACATATGCATGGTTTTGTTAGGTAAAGTTTAACAACACTCCAGAAGGGCTGTAGCAATTTGCGCTACCATCGGCAATGTATGAGAGTGTCTGTTTCCCCAAAGCCTTGCCAACAAAGTGTTTTCTAGACTTTTTCATTTCTGCAAATTTGATAGGTGAGAAACAGTATTTCGGTGGAGTCTTAATTAGCATTTTTATATTATGAGTGACTTGGAACATATTTTCATATGCTGAAGAATTTTTCTGATATTTTTATTTTGAGTTATTAATATAGTAGATATGTTAGTACTTTATCTGCGATAGATGTTACAAGTAGTTTCTGTAGTTTCTCCTAATTAGTTTTCTTTTTAATGTTATTTATGGTGAAGTTCTTTTGCCATACAAAAGCTATTTTATGTAGTTAAATATAAATGCTTTTTTTTTTACTGCATCTGGATTTTGAACCATAGTTAGAAAACCTTTACCCACACCCAGGTTAAAGAAGATGTCATCTGGTTATCTTCTTCATATTTTACATTCCATTTGGAGTTTATTCTTATGAATGGCATAAAGTATAGATCTTATTTTACCTTTTTTCAAGCGGCTACCTGGGTATCACAACACAATTTTTTTTAAAGTCATTCTTTGCCCCAGTGGTTTGAAATGTCACCTTTATCATACACTCAATGTCCACATGTACTTGTGTCTATTTCTGAATGAATTTTCTATTCCACTGGTCGATTTATCTATTCTTTCTTCAATACCACAGTTTTAACTGTAGAGGCTTTATAGCATGATTTTTAAAAATGTTTTATTTTAAGGTCATTGTAGATTTCACACGTAGTTGTGGGAAATAATACAGAGAGGTCCTGGGTACACTTCACCTAGTGTCCCCAGGGGTATATCACAGGTAGGACATCGACACTGAGACAATTCACTGACCTTATTCATATTTTACCAGTTTTACATGCATTACTTGTGTGCCTGCGAATGTGTGTGTTTGTTTAATTCCAAGCAATTTTATCACATGTGGAGATTCGTGTGACCACCACCACAGAATGGTTCCATCCCCATATGGGTCCTTCACACTGCCCTTTTATAACCACACCTCCCTCTCTCAGGAGCTGCTCCACCCCAGTCCTGAACCCAAGGCAACCACTAATCTGTTCTTCATTTCTATACTTTGGTCATTTCAAGAATGTTATATAAGTGGAATCATACAGTATGTGTCCTTATGTGATTGTCCTTTTTCACTCCGTATAATTCTGATAGTGATGTAGTGCAATGTATAAAGTCTACGTTCTGATAGTGTGAGGTGGTATCTCATTGTCGTTTTAATTTGCCATTTCCCTAATGCCTAATGTCTAATGTAAGCATCTTTTTTTCCTTTTTTTTATCCTTTCTTAAAAGATACATAAACCACACAAAATGTTACATTAAAAATATAACTAAGCATCTTTTCACAAGCTTATTTGCCATCTGTATATCCTTTTTTTGTGAAATGTCTGTTCATGATTTTTTCCCATTTTTTATTTGGATTATTTGTGGGTTCTTTCTTCCTTTGAGTTTTGAGAGGTCTTTATATATTCTAGAGACATGTCCTTTCTCAGATATGTAGTTTACAATTTCTCTCAGCCTGTAGATTGTCTTTTCATACTTTTAACAGGTTCTTTCACAGAGCAAGTTTTAAGTTTTGATGAATTCAGTTTATCAATTTTCCCTTTCATGAATCGTGCTTGTGGTATCATATATAAGAACTCTTCACCAAGCCCTAGATCCTGAAAATTTTCTCCCATTTTTTATAGTATTACATTTTACATTTAAGTCCTTGATCCATTTTGTGTTATTTTTTGTATAATATGTGAGATTTAGGTTGAGGTTCATATTTTTGCCTTTCGATGTCCAATTGCTCCAGCACCACTTGTTGAAAAGGCTATCCCTTGTTTTTGGTGTGTAACATTTTTTGTAATCTAAGTATTTAAAAATATATATACATACATATATGTATGTATTTTAAAAAGGCTATTCCTCCTCTATTGAATTGCTTTTGCACCGTTGTCAAAAATTAGTTGGGCATATTTGTGTGGGTCCATTACTGGAGTCCCTGTTTCTATTCCATTGAGCTAGACGTCTGTGCCTCTGCCAATACCACAGTCTTTATTAATTCACTACACTGTCGCATTAGTGTCAGGTAGAGTGGCTCCTCCCATTATAGTCTTGTTTTTCAAAATTGTTTTAGCTATTCTAGGATCAGTGCCTTTCTGTATACATTTTAGAAAAGCTTATTTATGACTACAAAAAACCTTGTTGGGAATTTTAATAGAAATTTCATTGAAACTGTAAATCAGTGTGGGAAGAATTGAAGTCTTTACTATGTTGAGTCTATTAATCAATGTACACAGTATGCCTCTTCATTTGTTTATGGCTTCTTTTTTTTTCATTTGTCATTGTTTTGAAATTTTAAGGGTACGGGTCCTGTATGCATTTCCTTAGATTTAATACCTAAGTATTGCATTTTCTTTTGAGCAATTTTAAGTGGTACTATGTATTAAAAAAATTTTTTTTTGATATAATTCACATGCCATAAAATTCACCCATTTTAAATGGTTTTTAGTATAATCACAGAGTTGTGTAATCATCACTACTATCTAATTTCAGAACATTTTGGCCACCTCCTAAAAGAAACTTCATTCCCATTAGCAGTTATTCCCCACAACCCCCTAATCCCAACCTCTAGCAAATATTTATCTGCTTTCTGTCTCTATGGATTTGCCTATTCTGGACATTTCCCATAAATGAACTCATACGATAGATGGCCTTCTGTGATGGGCTGCTTTCACTTCACTTAATGTTTTCAAGGTTCGTTCATGTTGTAGCATGAATCAGTACGTCATCCTTTTTTATGCCAAATAATATTCCACACATGGATATACTACATCTTATTTATTCATTCATCAGTTGATGGGCTTTTGGCTTGTTTCTGACTTTTGGCTATTAGGAACAATACTAATTTAAATATTCATGTGCAAGTTTTTGTGTGGCGATATGTTTTCAATTCTCTGGATCACAAGATAACTATATTTAACATTTTGAGGCACTGCCAAACTGTTTTCCAAAGTGGTTATGCCATTTTATAATCTGACCAACATATATTGGTCAGCTTCAGAAACTGGAAGCAGGGTTCCAGTTTCTCCAAAGCTTTGCCAAAACTTGTAATTTCCTTTTTGTTTATAGCCATTCTGGTTGATGTAAAGTGGCATTTCATTGAGGTATTGATTTGCACCCTATTGGCTAATGAAGTTGGCCATCTTTTCAAGTGCTTTTATTAGCCATTTCTATTTTTTCTTTGAAGAAATGTTTATTCAAATCTTTTGCCAGTTTTCAGTTGGGTTCTTTGTCTTTTTATCATTGAGTTTAAAGAGTTCTTTATATATTCTGGATACTAGACCCTTATCAGATACACTATTTGCAAATATTTTCTCTCATTCTATGGGTCTTCTTTGATGGTATCATATGCAGCACGAGTTTTAATTTTGATGAAGTCTAATTTATATAGTTTTTCTATTATCATTTGTAATTTTGTTGTCTTATCTCAGAGACCATTGCCTAATTCAAGGCCACAAAGATTTATTCCTGTTTTTCCTCTAAGACCTTTATAGTTTTAGTTCTTACATTTAGGTCTATCTCCATTTTGAGTTAATTTTTGTGTATATGAGAAGGGGCCCAACATCATCCTTTTATGTGTAGAAATCCAGTTATCCCAGCATCATTTGTTGAAAGATTATGTTCACCCCATTGAATGCTCTTGGCACCCTTGTCAAAAATCAGTTGACCATAAATGTAAGATTTACTTTTTGACACTCGATTCTGTTCCGTTGATCTATAAATCTATACTTATGCTAATATGGTATTGTGTTTTTTACTTTCAGTTTCCAAGTGTTGGTTGTTAGTATATAAAAATGTGATTGGAGGCACATATCATCCTGTAGCCCATCTGCAACCCATGTCTCAGGTTGTGTACTTATCTCATTTCTGGTTTTCTTGTTTCTTAATAAATTATTTACTGCCTTGCCTATCCCCCAAAAAATGTGATTGAATTTTGCATGTTGATTTTGTATCCATGATCTTGCCGAACTTGCTTATTAGGTCTAGGAGTTTTTTTCTTCTTTTTGTCAGTTCTCTGAGACTTTCCATGTAGACAATCATGTCACCTGCAGATAGGGTCAGATATGTGTCATCCTTATCTGTATGTCTTTTATTTCATTTTCTCGCCTCATTGTACTAGCTGGAACTACAAGTTCTTCATTGAATAACAGTGGTGAGAGCAGACATTCTTGCCTTAGAGGAAAAACATTCCAGTCTTTTACCATTAAGTATAATATTAGCTCTAGGGTTTTTTTTTTTTTTTGATCCCCTTTAACAAGTTGAGGAAGTTCCCCTCTATTTCTAGTTCTCTGAGAGTTTTTTTTAAAAATTATGAATAAGTGTTGAATTTTCCAGATGCTTTTCCTATACCAATTGATATGATCATGCGATTTTTCTTTTTTAGCCTGTTGATATGGTGTATAGCATGGACTGGTTTTCAAACAGTGAACCAGCCTCATAACTCCAGGAAAAAACACATTCGGTCATGGTGTATTATTCTTTATATATATATTTGTATTTCTGGATTCAATTTGCTGATGTTTTGTTGAGGATGTATCTTTTTTTTAAAAAGATTTATTTTATTTATTTCTCACCCCCCTTTTTGTCTGGTCTCTGTGTCCATTCGTTGTGTGTTCATCTGCGTCCACTTGTGTTATCAGGCAGCACTGGGAAACTGCATCTCTTTTTTGTTGTGCCATCTTGCTGTGTCAGCTCTCTGTGTGTGCGGCACCACTCCTGGGCGGGCTGCGCTTTTTTCATGTGGGGTGGCTCTCCTTTTGGGACGCACACCTTGTGCATGGGGTACCCCTAAGCCAGGACACCCCTGCATGGCACGGCACTCCTTGTGCATGGCAGCACTGCGCGTGGGCCAGCTTACCACATAGGTCAGGAGGCCCTGGGGATCAAACCCTGGACCCTCCATATGGTAGACGGATGCTCTAACAGTTGAGCCACGTCAGCTTCCCAGAGTGTTTGTTTTAATCTAAATTCATTAAAGATATTGGTCTGTAATTTTCTTTTTCCTTACTGTCTTTGCTTGATTTTGGTATTGAGTAATACTAGCCTCATAAAGTGAGTTGGAAAGCCTTTTGTATTTTCTGGAAGAGACTGTGTAAAGTGGTATTAATACTTCTTTAAACATTTGAAAAACTTTCCAGTGAAACCACCTGGGCCTGGAGATTTCTTTTTTGAGAATTTTAAAATTATAAATTCAATTTCCTTAATAGTTATAGGGCAATTCAGATTATGTATTCCATATTGTGTGGGATGTGTTAGTTTGCTATTAATTTGTTAAAGATTTTTGCATTTATAATCATGAGGGTAATTAGTCTGTGGTTTTTTTGTTTGTTTTGTACTGCCTTTGTTTTTCATGTCAGGCTGCTGCTAGCTTCATAAAATGAATTGGAAAGTGTTTCCTCCTCTTCTGTGTTCTGGAAGAGAATTGTAGAATTGGTATTAATATTTTATATTTGAGAGAATTCTCCAGTGAAGCCATCTGGGTCTGGAGATATTTTTTTAGGGTGTTTAAATTATAGCTTCATTTCCCTTAATAATGATAGGAATATTCAAATGACCCGTTTTTATAGTTTGTGCTTTGTGAGGAATTAGTCCATTTCATCTAAGTTGTCAAATTTTACGTGTATGGTTGTTCATTATTATCCTTTTGATGTCTGCCAGGTCTGTAGTGATTTCATTTCTGATATTGGCAATTTGTGTCTTCTCTCTTTATTTCTTCATCAGTCTTGCTAGAGGTCTGTTTTATTGATCTTTTCAAAGGACCAACTTTTGCTTCATTTATTTCCTTGATTGTTTTTCTGTTTCAATATCAATGATTTCTGATTTTATCTTTATTATTTCTTACATTCTGTTGTTTGGGGTTTATTTGGAGCTTCTAGTCCTAGGTTCTTGAAGTGGGAATTTAGATGATTAATTTATGTTTGATATAGATTTGAGACCTTCCCTTTTTTCTTATGTAAGTATTTAATGTTATACATTTCCCTCTCAGTACTGTTTTACCTGAGTCCCATAAATTTCAGTGTGATGTATTTTCATTTCCATTCAGTTCAATGTGCTTTTATTTCCTTTGAGAGTTCCTCTTTGACCCATGGATTATTTAAAGAAGTGTGTTGTTTAGTTTTCAAGTGTGATTTCAATTCTTTTAAATTTGTTGAGGATTGTTTTAGGGTCCATTATATGATCTATCTTGATATATGCTCTATGGCACTTGAATTGGACATGTATTCTGCTGTCTTTGTAGAGAGTGTTCTATAAATGTCATCTAGATCCTGTTGCTTAATGGCATTGCTGAATTCTTCTTTATCCTTGATGATTTTCTGACTAGCTGTTGTATCTCATCATTGAGAATGAGGTGTTGAAGTCCCCAACTCTAATTGTGGATTGGCTTTTTCTCCTTTAGCTTTGTCAGTTTTTGTTTCATATGTTTTGAGACTAAATGTTGTACACATTTAGGAGTGTTATATCTTCCTGGTGAATTGATTCTTGTATTGTTATGTAATGTCCCTCTCTGTTCAATAATTTTCTTTGATCTGAAGTTGACTTTTTCTAATATTAATATTGCCACTCGACTTTTAAAAAAACTAGTGCTTGGGAAAGTGGCTGTGGCTCACTCAGTTGGGCTCCCGTCTACCATATGGGAGGCCCTGGGTTCACATCCCGGGGCCTCCTTGTGAAGGAAGGCTCGCCAGCATGCTGCAGAGAGCCACCCAGCCTGAAGTGCCACAGAGCGCCGCCCAGCCCACAGACGCCACGGAGCGCCATCTGGCTGGCAAGCACCTTGGAGAACTGACTCAGCAGGGTGACACAACAAAAAAGGGAGACAAGCAAAAACACAGGAGAGTGCACAGCGAACGGACACAGAGAGCAGACAGCAAGCAAGCCACAAGAGAGGAGGGGAAATAAAACAAATAAATACAGACACAGAAGAATGCACAGCGAATGGACACAGAGAGCAGACAGCATGCAAAAAAAAAAAGCCATAGAGGGGGAAATAGATTTAAAAAAAGCTAATACTTGCATGATATATCCTTTTTCATTCTTTTACTTTCATCCTACCTATATAATTGTATTTGAAGTGAGTATAGATATAAATACCGTACAGTTGGACTGGAGTTTGCTTTTTTAAAAAAATATCCACTCTGCGAATTTCTACCTTTTAATTGGTGTGTTTAAACTATGTAAATTTAAGGTAACTATTGACATGTCCAGGCTTAAGTCAGTTTTTTATCATTGGTTTTCTGTTTGCTTCCTCTGGTATTTGTTCCTCTGTTTCTTTGTTTTCTTGCATTCCTGTGGATTACTTGACCATATTTTTTTAAGATTATATCTTGATTTATTTTTAGTGATTTTGTGTGTACAGTTGCTGTAGTTTTCTTAGTGGTTATTCCAGGTATTACAGTGTACATATATAATGTATCACAATCTATTGGTATCACCGGTTTACTACTTCAAGTGAAGTGTAGAAATCTTACTTCCATTGAGGTTACTTTACCTGTCTCACTTTTTAAATATAATTATCTTATATATAACAAGTATCAAATGAGACAATTCCAAAATTATTGCTTTATCCATCAAATATGATTTAAGAAACTCAAGAAGAATAGTCTATCATATTAACACTATTTTTACCTATTCTGAATTTCTTCTTTCCTTTATGAAGTGTCAAGCCTTTTTCTGTTATCATTCCTTTTCTGTTTTGAGAGCTTTCTTTAGCCATTCATTAAGGGTGAGCTAGCTAGCAACAAAAGCTTATAGTTTTCCTTCATCTGAAAAGGTCTTGATTTCCTCTTCATTCCTGAAGGATGTTTTTACTAAATATTTAACTTGGACTTGACAGTACTCTTCTTTCGGTACTTTAAAAAAAAATGTTGTGCCACTTCCTTCAGGTATCCATGATTCCTGAAGAGAAAAACCATGTCATTTGAAATTAGTGTCTCGCATAAGTAATGTGTCATTATTGTCTGATTGCTTTCAAGATTTTTTTCTTTGCCTCAAGTTCTCAGAAGTTTAACTATGATGTGTTTTGGCATGGATTTCTTTAGATTTATCCTGTTTGGGGCTCTCTGATTCTTGAATCTTTAGGTTTATTATGTCTTTTGCCAGATTTGAAAAAAAAATTTTAACCATTATTTCTTTAATGATTTTTCAGTCTCTTTACACTTCTTCTGGGCCTCTCAATGATATGAATGTTGGATCTTGTGTCATTATACCACAAGTTCCTGAGTTCCTGTTCTTTTGTTTTAAAAAATTAGTTTATTTTCTCTCCATTGTTCAGATTGGGTAAATTCTTTTGATGTGTCTCAAGCTCACTTGATTCTGTTATTCTGTCTTCTCTTATCTCCACTCTCCTACTGAGCCCATCCAATGAGTTATCTTATTTCTGTTAACATTTTTAAATTGTCTTTTTTTAAAAGATAAATGATCACATAAAATGTTACATTAAAAAGCACAAGGCTTCCCATATAACCCACTCCGCCGCCTCCCCACCCCCGCTCCTCCCACATCGACATCCCCTTTCATCAGTAAGGCGCATTCATTGCGTTTGGTGAATACACCCTGGAGCACTGCCACACCGCATGGGCCATAGTTTACATTATAGCCCACACTCTCCCCGGGTCCATCTAGTGGGTTATGAACATTTTTATTTCTATAATTTCTGTTTGGTTCCTTTTTATAAGAACCTCTTTGCTGAGATTTTCTAATTTTCTAATTTTGTTTCAAGAGAATTTTTATGATGACTGCTTTAAAATTCTTGTCAGGTAATTCCAATATCTGAATCATCTTGGTGTTGGCATATGTTGATTGTCTTTACATGTTCATATTGTGATTTTCCTGGTTCTTGGTTTGATGAGTGTTTCATTTTTTAGGTTAGACATTTTGCATATTATAGTATGAGACTTTGGATGGTATTGATGTTAAAGTTTTAGCAGGCAGTCCCCCTGTTGAGGTGTAGTGTGAGGGCCCAGTGAGTATCTAAGCTTGTTTTTCTTGCAGGCAGGTCTCCGCTGGCACCACCCTGAAAAAAGGAGAGCACTAACTGACACAGCCAGTGGGTAGGATGGGGGGAGTTCAGATCTCCCTTTGGTTCTATCGACACCTTCCGGGGGGTGTAGGCTCAGCTCCCCATTAGGCCTTGCTGGGGAGAGGGCAATCAGAGAGCTGACTCACACGGCCTTTGCTGCAAAGCACGGCAGGAATCTCAGATCCCTGCTGGACCCTGCTGATACCAGGGCAGGGAATGGGGGAAGCAGAATGTTAATTAACCCTGCCTGCCACTACCTCTTCCCACCTTGAGGCTAGGTACCAGTGGATGCTCAGCTTCCCACTGGATCCTGCTGATACCAGTTGGGAAGGGGAACCAAAATGTAGACTAGTCCTGCCTCACTCTGCCTCATTCGGTCCGGCCTTTTAGAAGCTCTGGTCATGAAATCACAGTGTTAGGAAGAATCACAAAGCCATCTAGCCCAACCACACTTCTGATGCCTAAACTCCCTATTCAGTGTCCTCATTCAGTGGTTTCCTGGCAGGTGCTCGAACATACATTTCCAAGCATGGGAAACACACTCCCTTATGAGGCAGCCCATTTTATTTCTGGCCATTTCCGATGATCATATAGTTTTCCATGTATATATCACTCAAATCCACCCCCTCCTTTCTAAAATCCTCACTCTGTGCTTGTTCAGCAACCACCCCGCCCCCTCCCCATGACCTCTGGTCTGGACTGTTGCTTCAGCTTATGGTGGTTCTTTCCCATCTCTCTGCTGATGTCTGAAAAGGTTCTTCCACACCAGAGTTCTGGCTATGGCTCTTTCAGGCTTCTAGGGCGGAGGGAGAGAGAAGGAGTGAGGGAGAAAAAGAAGGAGCAGGAGGATGAAGAGGGGAAGATGAGAATACAATAACTTTCCAAAGGCCCATATCGGCATGATCTGTTGCTGTTCTTCTTTCCTACCACGTCAGTGCAGGTAAGAGAGGACCATCATTGCTGGCATTTTGAGCGAGGAGGCTGTCAGTGATAGTGGGTGTTCAACAGCCATTTCTGAAGCACTTGACCCAGCAGTGGGTAGTGATATACATAAGCTGCCATCAGGAGCTTTGAGGCCAATGGAGGAGACAAACCTATAATTAAATGTAACACCCATGACTATAAATACAAAGGAAACTACAGAATCCTGCCCCCTCCATGAACCCCTGTAGGGTATCTCTCTTTTCTGAAGGTGCTGATGCCTTGTTGCATAATTATTTCTAGAAGGTTAATTTATTTAGGGAAGGGACTGTCTTTGATTCATTTTTTCTTCTACTACTCAGTCTTTTTTCCTTTTAGCAATCCCATTCACTCATTAGTGTCCAACTCAGATGTTACTTCTTCTGGAGAGATCTCTCCAGTCTCCTTAGTCAGAATTCCTTCCACAGACTTTTCATGAACCCTTTCTCTGTGCCAGGTACTGTGCCAAGCACTGAGTGTGAAATGCTGCTTAGGTCTGCTTTCAGGAAAGGAAGGGTGCTTGTGGCTCAGAAGTCATTTGGCCACCCATATTTTTGAGCAGGTCAGCTGAGTGCTTTTGCAAGATCGCCCCACTGGCAGTATGGAGGATGAATTCAATGGCAGAGACTGGAGGCAGGGGAAGTCCCCTGGGAGGAGGCTGTGGAGGAGTCCCGGGGAAAGGTGACAAGGATAAACTGGGGCTGTGGAGGGAGGCAGCATCAACAGGCGGCTGTTGCCCCAAAGGTAGGCTTGTCTGATATTCCAGCTCTAGAACTCAGACTCTGTGGCAGCAGAGGACAATAGAAGGGGCCCTTGAGGGGTGTTGTGAGGGAACATTCATGTGAAAAACTGGCAGCCGCTATAGTGGGGGCTTTGGAAGAGACCGTCACATGTTTGGGCACGTTGCTCTCTAATGTGAGGCTCATTAGAAAATGAAATCTTGGGTTTTGTTCAGAAGTTCTCACATGCTGTTGTCAGAGGAACAAGATGGTGGCCAAGAGACCTGCAATCTACAGTTACCGGGACTTCAGCGAGGATGTGTGTGAGCTGGAGGATGCTGATTTAGAAAGCAGAGAAAGGGCAAAGATTTTAAAAACCATCGCAGGCTAAGCAACCATATTTTATTGCTTGGTTTCTGAAAATCCTCTCTCCAGCCCTTCAGCTAAGCTGTGGGCAGCACAGATAGCCTGGGAGAGCTGACGTTAGCAAGAGCTTCCTGGGTCCACCACAGTGCTGGAACATTCCAAATTTCCACCTTACTTCTGAATGTATCACCTTCATCCTGTGGTGGGAAAAGGGGAAAATGGAAGTGTATGGAGCTGTATCCATTTGAATCTCTCACCCAGAAAGCTAAGGAAGCATAGAGTCATTGGCGTGATGAGCAAAGTATTTCATCACGTAATAGAAAAGGTCAAAAATTACACACACTCCACATTTGGTCCCATCTTCTGGGGTCCAGGGATATCATCAAAAATTCTGGATGATGTGCAGCCTGTGTGATTATTTTACAGCTTTAGTGAGGTAAAATTGACATGCAGTAAACTGCACATATTGAAAATAGACAATTTAGTAAGTTTTGATACATGTGTATACACCTGGGAAACCATCATCACAATCAAGAAGCTTCCTTAAGCCCCATCATCCCCAGGCAACCACTGATCTATTTCCTGTCATTACAAAGCAGTGCGCATTTTGTGGACTCATGAAGTAGGCACTCTTTTATTGTACGGCTTCTTTCACGCCACACAATGAGATCCATCCACATCCATTGTGTGGCGTGTGTCAAGGGTTTCTTTCTTTTTATTATTGCTGGACCTCATTCCTCTGTGTGAGTTAGACCACGGCTTATTTACCCGTTCACTGGCTGATGGGCATTTGGGCTGTTTGCAGTTTTCAGCTGCTCCCGTCTTAGATGTTTAAGTCTTTGTGTGGACAAAAGCTCTTGTTTCTCTTGGTAAGTACCTGGTAGTGGAATGGTTGGGTCCTAGAGCAGGTGTGTGTTTAACTTTTTTAAGAAATCGCCAGGCTATTTTTTTTTCAAAGTAGTTGTACAAAATCCCATTCTCATGCTGGTATGATCTTTAAAAATCCACGGCTGTCTGTGGGATTAGAGGTCTGTGGTTTTTCACACATGTTCTGCAGCAAAGGAAACATTGGTCTGGATGCAGAAGTACCCTTTGGTCTGCTTTTCGGGGGGTGTTGTTCAATGAGATTGGGAGGAGGGACAAGTAGGGAAGGAAAACAGATGTGAGAGTAGAGGCACATTGGGAATGGGGTGCCTTTGAAAGGGTGGCAGCCAACACGTTCGAGCCTTGCACCAAGACAACAGCTGATCCTTCCGGGGTGTCCCCTCCTTTGGACCCCCAAGGCACCATTTTACAAAGGAGGAAACTTAGGTATGGAAAGGTTAAAATCCTGGCTCCCTGTCACCTGGCCAGTGAGTGGCAGAGCTGGGAAGAAGGAAAAGAATTCGTGCCAGGCCTTCCTTTCCCAGCAAGATGAAACTGAGCATGTGAGTCAGGAAGGGGAACGCCTTCAGGCTAAGGTAGAAGTGGCTGAAGGCAAGTTCAGCCCAAGCCGATTGGCTCAGAGCTCCAAACTGCAGCTTCAGTCTTGGCCTGTTCAAATACAGGCGCCCCTGGGGGCAGGCTCCCTGGATAGGAAAGAAGCGCGGAGGTGGGATCTTGGAAGGCCCTGCTCTGTCGGTGGTTTTCCATCAAGCTAGTAACTTACTCGCTCTAGAATTTCTCCCTCATTTTGGCCCCAAAGGGCAGGCGACGGCCGCCCACAGCCTTGCAGCCCCACCAAAGGGAGCTGCAGACAGGAGAGAGCCGCCGGAAGTGAGTCAGCCCTGGAGGGCTCTTGTCCCTGGCGGCCGGAGGCTGTGGCCTCTTTCTCCAGCGGTGGCAGAGCTCGTGGGGACTGAGCGGGTCCTCAAGCCTGGGTACTGGGGAAACTACTCTCAAGGCAGGGACCCTTCTCAGAAAAACACCTTTAAATGCATAAAATAAAATGATGGAATCACAAAAGAAACCGAGCATATTGAAATACCCAAAGGCATGTGTGATATATTAATACATGGGCTTCCTAACACATTAAATAGCAAGTTCTAGCATTAGCCCTTCATTACTATTGTTATTTCAAGGTCCTGATGTTTGGAGATACCTGCTCTGACTGTAATGTGAAATCAAAATATCTGTGATTTCTCTTGGCAACAAAGTCATAGGTTCTGTAAAGGTGACTATGGTTTGTTGCCCATATTCATAATTGAAGGAAATGCTAAATTTCAGTTCGAAGTTAGTGAAAATAGAAATGTAATGTTTTTCCCATTCAAGTTAACAGATTCTCTGAATTCTATTGGTGAATGGTTTCAACCATTTTATTTGCTGGGATTTTTTTTCTGATTCCTCAAATAATTGTTGCTACAACTTTGTCTTACTGACAAAACACAACCAGGAAACTTAGGTTCCTGTCCAACAACACCCTCCCCCCACCCCGCCTCACTAGCTGTGTAACTTTAGGTGAGTTGCCCTACCTCTCTGGACATCATTTTCTCCTCTGTGAAATGAAGATAATAATAATACCTACCTCCTAGTGTTGACATGAGGATTAAAATCTCATGCTTGTGAATCACCCTGGCACTGTGTTAGTGCTAAATGAATGTTAGCTAGAAAAATTATTCTTAGGGGAAGAGCTTACAAACCAAAGACCATTAGAGCATCAACCAGCTCCTCACAGCTGATTGTTAAACTTTCAAGAGATTTACAAGCTGACCGACATCATATTACAACACAGAAATCATCAAATACCACAAATAGAATTTTTCATCAGAGCTCCCATCCCCACCCCCAGAGAGCTGGTTGTTAAACATTTTCCAGCACAACACTGGGAGAAGGCAGCTGGGGGCCTGTTCTGATCAAAATGATGGTGGGGCAACCTATACTACTGTACCTGGGGAAAATATGAAACATCAGATGAGTGTCAGAGGAGAACACGAAGTAGACCTTGTGGTCCTGGTTAATTTTATTGGCTCTCTATTGGTTCTTCCATCTACAAAGCTTTGAATCAAGGAAAGTACAGGTTTTTCTTGATCAGTGTTCTCAGTTGTTGATGATTACTTCCATTTTAGTTTGCAAAAGGACTTGTGTTCAGATAAGGAAAAAACTCTCTGTTCTCTTTATCTTAAAATCCAGTATTTCTATGTATTAGTCACTTACATGGCAACTTTCATCTGTCAGACTCAGTGCATTCTCCTGCAGTTTTGTTGAGATATATTCACACACCATACAATCCATCGAAGGTGTACAGTGGCAATTCTCTGAGGAGAATTAGGTACCTGAGGAACCGTCAAACTGTCTTCCACAGCAGCGGCACCATTTTACATTCCCACCAGCAGTGAAGGAGTGTTGCTGTTTCTCCACATCCTCTCCAGTGCTTGTAGTTTTCTGTTCTTTTTTAAATAGCAGCCATTCTAGTAGGTGTGAAATGATATCTCGTGGTTTTGATTTGCATTTCTCTAATAGCCAGTGATGTTGAGCATCTTTTCATGTGCTTTTTAGCTATTGATATTTCTGCTTGTCTCCCTTTGTTGCATCATCTTGCTGCACCAGCTCTCCTTGGGTGCAGGCTGTCAGCTCTCCGTGGGCACGGGCCAGCTTGCCTTCACCAGGAGGCCCTGGGACGTGAACCCAGGGCCTCCCATAAGGTAGACAGGAGCCCAATTGATTGAGCCACAGCTGCTTCCCTTGCCCCTTTTTAAATTGGGTTATCTTTTTATTGTTGAGTTGTAAGATGTCTTTATATATTCTGGATATTAAACCCTTATCAGATATGTGGTTTCCAAATATTTTCTCCCAGTGCATACATAGGCTGCTTTTTCACTTTCTTGACAAAGTCTCCAGTACATTTTTCCAAAGTGTATTGCAAAGGCACACAGCTGAAAGATTACTGATTATACAGCCCTGTTAGTGTTACTTGGGTCCAAATATTGGCTTAGATCGTGTTTTCAGAACTCATAAGTGGATGTTTATGTCTGCAAATGGAAACACTGAATAGCTAAACTTGCCAATTTGGAGTCAGTCCTGGAGTGGCATTTGGTTGCATGAACTGTTTTCAAATGCAGCTCTCCACCTGTTAAATGTGGTAACATGATGGAGAAAGGAAATATAACAGAGAGGCAAGCTAGAGAACTAACAACTCTGGGTAAGTGGAGTCTGGCAAAGAAGGAGGGCTCTTGAATGGTGAGCTCCCATCAGTCCCAGTAGGGACTGGACAGCCTCGTCGTGGGGATGCTACAAGGATGCTCCAATGGCCGGGCCGGGGTGGGGGCTTTGCCGCTAAACTCCCTCTGACCTTGGGGGACTCTTTGGAGAGTTTAAGTGGCCTGCTGAACGATTAGTCTGGCACTTGCCCCCACTGGGGTTCAGTTTCTCTTGGGTTGTATCAGTTTTCATGAAGTTTGGGGGCAATCAGTTGAGTGCTTGAGGGTGTGCCAAGTTTTCCCTTGCCCAGGAGTCAGCATCATTGTGGTTGATGCACCAGTTCATTTCTCTGACTTTTCTTTGTTTTAAGACTCCATTCAGAAATAGAATATAGGTTAGAGTGGACTTACTGATATTCTATTCATGAACTATTGTGGTTAATAATCGAAGAAAATGTGGCATTGGTGTGGAGAAAGTGGCCATGGTGGATGCTGGGTTTGGGGAATGGGAGGAAGAGATGAGATGCGGAGGCGTTTTCTGGACTTGGAGTTGTCCTGGGTGGTGCTGCAGGGACAGTTTCCAGACATTGTAGGTCCTCCCATGGCCCACTGGATGGAATGTGGGAGAGTGTGGGCTATGATGTGGACTATTGACCATGAGGTGCAGCGGTGCTCAGAAATGTACTTACCAAGTGCAATGGATGTGTCATGATGATGGAGGAGAATGTTGCTATGGGGGGAGGAGTGGGGTGAGGGGGCTGGGGGGTACATGGGGACCTCATATTTTTTTAACGTAATATTTTAAAAAATGAATTAAAAAAAAAAGACTCCATTCATTGGGTAGCATTTCTGGCTGGCTACCTGGCAGGCGTGGAGCTAGGGCCAGAATGGCATTCGTAAGCCTGCCGGCCCCATCAGTTCTGGACTCTCACAGCGGGCTGGGAGTTTGCCCCAGCTAAGTACTGACTATCTATAAAAGACTTTGAAGCTAGATGTCAGGGACTCCTTGGCATTACCCGAAGATGACAAGGAGTTAGAGATGTGGGCCACAGCTGCCAAGATGGGGTCTGGTTTCTGGAGGCCAAGCTGGCAAAATTAACATCCTAAAGTAATGCAAGCCACTTGACTGGTCTGGGCTCAGCTATTCCTCTGTCTGGCCTGCTCAGGTGAGCGTCGGATAAAGGGCCTGCTGGGCTGCCTCTCCTCTAAGGAGCTCACAAGCCGTCACTGTCCAATTGTGTGTGTTTATGCCTGTGGCAGTTTTGAGTTGGTCCTGTTGAAATGTACTTATTTTCCAAAATTCTTTATATAACTATATATATATTTTTTAATGTAAGCTTCACATTCAGGAGTTGGGGAAAAAATGAACATTTTGTAAAGTAAGCCAGAGAAATTTGCCCCTGTAATTGACCTGAGAGTGGTCTCTGGATGTTGGGCAGTAGTTGCAGTGGTCGGAGTTCAAGACTTGGGATTGGTTTTGTCAGTGCAACTACTGCCTGGGCCCCCCTTACTTGGTTTTTCATTTAGTCCTTTCCACATGCCAGAGAGGAAACTGAGGCTCAGAAGGGGCAGGGATTAGGCCAAGGCCCCACAGCGAAGGAGCAGCGAACAGCGAGGAAGAGCCTGACGCTGGGGGTCTCCTGGTGTACTGGAAAGGAAACCACTAGTGTTGCTTCGCACACCATGACAAGGTTGTACCCCTCCCCAACAGCCGTCGCCACGGTGTCCAGATTCTCAGCAGCCAGGAGAGGCTGGGGGCCTGGAGGCAGACTACCACTGGCCAGCATTTGGTAGGGCACTGCCTGAAGAACTTTACAGCTGTCATGCATCTGCTCTTCCCCAACCCAATGGGTGAGAATGGTACCATCAGCTCCTGCTTAAACAAGTGCAGAAATTGATACACAGAGAGGTTGAGTAATTTCCTCAAGGCCACACAGCTAGTCAGTGACAGAGCTAGGAGTCAAATGCAGGCCATTGGGCATCAGGTTCCATGCTTTAACCTCTCAGCAGCTCTGCCTCTCAGGATGCCATAGAGTCTGATGCCTCTCCTGAGGTCCCAGGCCACATCAAGTTCAAGGAAGGCCCAGCAACCAAGCCAGGGTCCACCCCAGGGTCCTCCATTCAAAGGGTGAGCATCTTCGCTCTGGAATGAACTCAGAGCTGATGTGGCTCAGTGGTTGAGCACCAGCTTCCCACATACTAGGTCCGGGGTGCAATCCCTGGGCCCGGTACCTCAAAAAAAGAAAAAAGAGTTTACCAGTGCCCCACGAGATGTTATAAAGCGACAATAGCATTAGTGTGGCAATGTGGATTTTCATAGAAAGGAAATGCTCAAAAACTCATTCAGAAGAGAAAGGTCTACGAGTCAGCAAATTGACAACACTGGATTCTATTTTGTGCGTTTAGCCCCAGCAGTAATCTGGGTGCTCTGAGATTCATGATCCAACATCAAAAGAGTCATGAGAGGAAAAGTCTTCAGTTCTTTTGCCACTGCTCCATTATTAACCAGGGCATGACATTGGAAGATCTCCCCAATCCTTGCCTCTCCCCTGCAGGCTTCTGCTAAAGCTCAGCCCCTGGCACAGATCTGCTCCCTGCAGATCCCCATCTCCAGCGCCATCCTTGGGCTCAATCCCTCTTATCTCCGCAGGGTGGGCCCCCTACTTAGCTTGCTATCTGCTGGCCTGCAACCTTTTGTGTTCCTCTGACCACGTCTCCTCTGGTCCAACAGACTTTACTGGCATCTCCAGGTCAATTCAGTGAAGACGTGGCTGCTGGACTTTGTCTCAAGCCTTTAAGGAGCTGTGAAAACTTCCCCTACTAATCTGATTTCCCAGCCGCCTTTCCTACTCTTTCTTTTCTTTTGGCCTGTATGAGTCCCTAGAGAATTTATAGGACTTGCTGTTAGGAAAGTTTGCTAGGCAGGTAGGTCATAGAAAAGCAGGCCAGTGTTTCTGGACCTCAGCAAAGCCTTTTGGCCTCATCTGTTGTGAAAATCTCATGTACCGCTAGATGCCACCCCATTCTGTGATTGCATAACCAATGAAATGACTCAGTCCAAAGGGGAATGGATGAATGTCCTTCCTTAGATAGGGAAGTAGAGGGGCGAGTCCTGGGACTCCCTGTCCTGTTCTGGTTTTTGTGTGCTTTTTCGATGATCTGGATAAGGATGGAGAAGTCTCTCTTATCAGATTTGCCCATGGTAAAGTGCCAGAGAGTGGTGAATTTTCTGTAGCATGGAATTGGAATCCAATAAGATCTTGATGAGTTCAAGATCTTCATGGGAAATTTAGCAGAGATAAATGGCAGATCATTCATTTGGGTTCTGAAACCATCTGCCCAAGGGTAACTTAAGAGGGGACCATGGCTTAAGAAAAACCTAGTTGACATGGAACTTGGTAAACCTCAGGCTGCTGCATGCAGGTGAAGGTGTTCAGTTCACACCAAATGATATGGATAAGTGGGGATATCCAAGGGGGTGAAGGACAAGGGTGATGCGAAGGTTCAGAATTACAGGCATGCACCCAGTAACCTACCCAAGCTGGGACTTGAACCCAGGACCCCTGATTCCAACTTCCAACACCCTGTTGGCTGCACAATAGTCTACTGCATACTATACACCAGGCCTGGGATTTGTTTCATGCTGGTTCTTCTGAGTGTATTGGCAAATGCTTTGAGAATTAGAAAGCAGAGACCCTCTTGACCTTTATGTACGTGCAGGGTAGAATCCTCTACTTCCAATACCCAAGAGAAACCCATCAGCAATACTATCCCATAAAAAGCAATTTCTTAAATGAAAATGAAATGAATTTCATAAACCACCAGAGGCTTCTTAATTATTTTAACAAGGTAAGACCTATTAAAACAATACCATTTGGATGGAGCAAGGTTATAGAGTGAATGGGACTGCTCTGTAACTTGGCTGCAGTGCATCATGAAAAGTGTCTTTTATTAGACCTTCTCTACAACTCTCCCATTCTTGCCTTGTATAAGCAAAAAGAGGAAGAATGAGTAGTGGAATCAGTACAACAATGGCAGTTTGATTGGACGGATAGACTGCAGAGCTTTGGCACTCTCCAGTGTCTCTGAGCTCCCGGTCAACTGCATGTACAGCAAGGCCCCATAGGTCTGTGGGTCTGAACCATCTTGTAGCAATGTGCCTTTCATGCATTGTTTTAATCCTTAAACCCCATAAATAAATATATGTTTGTATTTGATCAATAAGTAGAGTTAAATATTTATCCTTGAAGGAAGTGGAGCGAGCAGGACTATGGAAGCGATTGGATTTTGAAGAAACCACTCCAGAAGAAATAAATGCAGCAGGCCGAGTCAAGCTCAGGGGAAGTTAGAACTGTGTGCTTTCTGACTAGCTCAGGAGTTCTCAGTGAACAGAGCCTGAAGCAGGACTCGACTCTTCTTCCTGAAACCTCCTCCTCCTGCACATTGTCCTCTGCAGTTATAAGCTCTAACTGAAAGTATGTTCCTCTTCTGACCCAGGGAAAGGCATTCTGATGGAGAAACGATGTCTTACTTGCCTCAGTGTTAACAGTTGGATTTATGAGTTGGAGTCGTTTTTTTATATATATTTTTTTCTTTTTTAGAAAAGTTGTAGGTTTACAGAACAATCATGCATAAAATACAGGAGTCTCACGTACCACCCCACCACCCACACCTTGCATTGATGTGGAACATTTGTTAGAGTTGATGACAGCACATATTTATAATTGTACTATTAAAGTCCATGGTTTAACTTAGGGTTCACTGTTTGTGTAATGTAGTTCTATGGATTTTTTTTAAAGTTATTGTTACCATATACACGATCTATTTTCCCTTTCAATCATATTCAGATATATATTTCAGTGCTGCTAATTGCATTCACAATGTTGAGCTACAATCACCACCCTCCATTTCAAAACATGTCCATCATTCCAGATGGGAACCCTTTATATTTGAAGCATTAACTTCTGAATTGGAGTAATTTTGAGCCATGGGTCAAGTGACTGACTAAGATCTGATTAGGACTCAGCCAGTTCTCCTTTACTCACAGTAGACCACAGAGATGGAGCTTTGTGCTTGATATGTAGGTGAACTTGGCCTAGGGTAGCCAGTAGAAGTCTACTTGAATAGTTTGACCTGTGGAAGTCGGCTCTTGCTGTTAACCAGGAGATCCTACTGAAAGTGTTCATATCAGTTTCCCTGACTTACCTGTTTATCACGACTGCCTGTTAAATTACAGTCATCTTTCATGCCTGCTTGGATACAGTTTTGTTGATTGTGTTTTTGAAGGGAAGTGTCTGGGACCATTTCTGAAATGCACAGCAATGTTCCCACTTTCTTTGGAAAACAGAGCCATTGCTACCAACTTGAAAATTAGATTGTTTCCTCCAAAGCTGATGGTAGCAGCCTTGACTATTTTCTTTCATTTGGGGAATAATGTCTACAGTATTTGCAAAGAAACATTTCCCAGAATGGAGGGAATTTATTTGGTCATAGTAAGTACTGTAATCTCATTTTCTTCCCACAAGATGTGAGGTCACATTGCATCTCTAAGAGTGATACTAAGATTTTTCCCTATTCTAAATCCACCTAAAGAATGGCATGCATTAAGGAAGACAACTTTTCAGAATAGATCGAATGTCTACCTTCATTCCAGCCTGGTGGGATTGTTTCCTGGTTCAGGAGTCAGTGAAGCCGTCTTGTAGTCTCAACTCTTTCCCTCCATCACTAACCATATGATCCTGGACGAGTCCCTGCCTTTCTTAGTGCCTTGATTTCCCTATCTGTACAGGAAGGGAGTTGGACCTTAAGTCTCTAGTTTTCCTTCCTGACATAAACATTCTAGGAGTCTAATCAAGCTTGACTGTAAAGGAGTGGAGAGGACACAGAGAGGTTATATGACTCCTTTCTGATAGAAGGGGAGCCCAGGTTTCCTGGCTGTTTCTGGACCAACATTTGCCTCCTCACTAGCCCTGTGTTTCCACTTTTTCCTCTCTGGTAAAGCTGGGGACAGCATTATTTCTAAAATCATTTTAAGGGGGAAAAAACCACACTTTTTTTTTTTGCCTTGGGGCCACAGCCGAGTAGTCGGTGGGGACAGCAAATGAGGAGACCAGCTGCCTTCCCTGTTCCCTCTGCTAATCAGTTGTTGGACCACCTGAGAGACGAATGAGCACCATTCTCAATTGGTGGGAAGGTACAGGGAGCAGATGCCCACTGTCACTGATGGGAATAACCCCAAGTTTAAAGAGGAAATGCTTTTCCCAAGGCTGCGCATGCTCTAATGCGTCCCAGAAGTGTGTTTGTGTGACTGTGCTACTGCACACGCATACATACACCACCGCGGGAGCAGGCTGCCCTGGCCCTGCACAGTCCAGCGGGTCAGTTTCCCAGCACCCTCCAACACAACCCCAGCTTTTATGGTCAGCTGTGGAAAAGCTTTGCAACAGACATGGGGGAGCCAGCACTCCAGAGGCCTCGCCTTCTAGTTTGTACTGGCGACAACTTCATGAGCTTACTTTCATTTGGCCAGTTTAAGTCCAAGGGCTCTTTCAATTCTCATCATGTATGATGAGTCTAAACAAGTCCAGTAAGAAACAAGGCCTTTAAAAAACTTGGGCTCATGTTAACTTGCAGACTAGTTCTTCTGCAGTAGCTCATGTGACAATATCAGCATTGTTGTCATGGCCTATCTGCCCTCATGTTCCAGAAAACTTTGTTCTCTGCTTGCTTATAATGGCTGGCCACCATGTACTGTTTGATTTTAGCCTCAAATAAGTCTCCAGGGATGGGCACCTTGACGAACAGTTTGCTATCAGCTGACTGGATTTGGCTGTCCCAGCTCACTGTGTTGGAGCCCTGGCCCCAAACTGATAAGTCTCTGAGGAGCATGTGACACCGAAGGTTATTATTTTTTTTGGAGGGGGATGTCATTTTTAACATCAATGGCACAAAGCTGTCTTCAAACCCAAAGTGGAGACATTGGGGATTTCCAGGCGCGCTTCAGTAGTGGTGTCAAAAGCAGGACCAATCCGAGCTTCAACTATTTCTGCACCGACATTGCGAGTTGTTTAGTGATTATGTGGGTAACTGGGGAAAAGTCACCGGCACTTCTGAGTCAGTGGAAAGAGAGGGAGAAAAGGCCCATTGGCATCGCAAGAGGGGAGGATATAAACTATTTTTCCTCCAAAGGCTTAAAAGATGTTGCTTCGTTTTTTCTCTAGCATCTTTTGAAAGTCCCAAGCTAGATTAAGGAGTGATGATTTGGACTTTAAAAAGATAGCTTTATTAGAATATAATTCCCATACCATACATTCCACCTTTTTGAAGTATACAATTCAGTGTGTTTTAGTATAGACACAGAATTCTATAACTACCACCACAATTAATTCTAGAACATTTCATCATCCCCAAAAGAAACCCTGTACCCACAAACAATTACCCCAACTTTTCTCCTCAACCTCCCTCAAGACCTAAGCAACTACTAATCTGCTTACTGTCTATAGATTTGCACATCCTGGACAATATATATGGAATATATAAATGGAACTGTACAATGTGTGGCCATTTGTGATTGGCTTCTTTCACTCAGTATATTTTCAAGCTTCATCTATGTTGTAGCATGTATCAGAACTTCATTTCCATTGTGTAATATTCCATTGTATATATATTTTTTAATTACACATATATAAATCACATATATTTATAAACAAATTTTGTTTATATACCACGTTCACCTGTTGGATTGTTTCCACTTTTTTACTGTTATGAGTAATGTTGCTATGGACATTCATGTATAAGATTTTGCATGGAAAATTGCTTTCATTTCTCTCGGGCATGTACCTAGGAGTGGAATTGCTGGGTCATATGGAACTCTATGTTTAACCTTTTGAGGAACTGCCAGATTGTTTGCCAAAGCAGCTACATTATTTTATATTCCCACCAGCAATGTAGGAAAGTTCCAATTTCTTCACATCAGTTTGGGCTTTTTAAAGTCAACTTTTAAAAAGTAAAAGTGATGTTTTAAAGTGTTGATTTATACATGAACACAAGGCTATAATTACATGCCTTGAAGCTCTTACTTAGTTTCAAAACTGGAATCTGGAGACTTACGTGGGTGGAACATCGTGTCCTCAGAGCTTTCCTGAGGAATGCCTGTGCAGGGGCCTGGAGGGTACAGCCAAGGGGCTCATGCAGCTCACCGTTTTACCTTCCAGCTGGAAGCCCAAGACTGTTTCTGCACCTTTAGTTCATTTTTCCTCTGACTAATTGGGTGTACAGGGACCCCTTCGAGATGTTAAAGAAGATGGCAGTCTTTTAGTTGCTCCATCAGGATCCTTACACTCCCCTTTGATTTGTCATGCCTGAGGTCAGGTGGCAACAAGGAAGAGGGAAGGAGGCATCCCTCATGGGCAGTTTCCCAGGGCCAGATTCATCTAGAACAGGGGTTCTTAACCAGGAGTCCACAGACCAGTCCATGGAAAGATTTCAGGGGGGCTGTGAGCTTGAATTAAATTTTTTAAAAAGCCACATTATTCTTGTGGGAGATGTGTTGGTGCAGGTATGATATATTTATTAAATGATTCACAGGATAGTCTAGACTTAGTAAGTAAGTGGTCCATGGTTTTCATCTGACTGGAAAGGGGTCTGGGGAACAAAAATGGTGAAGAACTCTTACTCTAGAGGGAAGGAGGAGACAAGACCAAGCAGAGGCCAGTGTGCTGACATTGTGAGACCCTTTCTTGACTTGTCCGAACAAAGTCAATTTCAGACTGTGCTCCTTCGCTGGCTTCCCTTCCCAGTGTCCTGCTCCCCCGAACTGGACCCAGCTGATACCCAAGCAGGGGGACTGTGGCTATGGGGAAGCAGGCTGTAGCTCCAGACCAGAGAATCAGGCCTTTGTTCAGGAAACTCTGGCCCCTACCCCCCACCTGTCCCCTTTACGTTGGCTGCTGGGAGCTGCAAAAGGGGCAGAGCAAGAAATCAATGGAGTGGAGTCTTTAAAAGTTAAAACGGCCTTTTTTGCCTTTTTTCTTTAGGGCTGAATGGGCAGCTTGTTTGAAGTCTATGGGTTTTGTGTTGTCAGCCCTGAAATGAGATCCAGGCTCCATCCCCCACTGAGATTCAAGATACAGGCCCACCGGGGCCAGGGAGCTAGCGATGGGCTCAGCAGCATCTGGGGTCTCTTTTTTCCTTTGGGTGTACTGTGAATTATATGCCATTTTGTCATCATAGGGGTGTCTCTAGATCGTGTTTCAGTGAAGTCATAGCCAAGTCCTCAGGCTTAGCCTCTGCAACGCCCAAGAAAGGTTTAGGTGGGAATCGATTTTGAAAAATAAAAATATTTGTAGAAACATCAGTGAATTACTTGACAAAAGAAGACTACTAAGGAAATGTCCCCAGAAGTAATGAGGCATCATTGTCCACCTAGATCTGGACACTGAAAACAGGAAGTTACAAAGGCAGTGCGGGGAAGTGGATGTGGCTCAACTGATAGAGCATCTGCCTACCATATAGGAGGTCCAGGATTCAAACCCAGGGCCTCCCGGCCCGTGAGGCGCACTGGCCCATGCACAGGGCTGCCACACACAAAGAGTGCCATGCCACGCAGCGGTGTCCCTTGCATAGGGAAGCCCCACACACAAGGAGTGCACCCTGCAAGGAGAGCCACCCCACGCAAAAAAAGCGCAGCCTGCCCAGGAGTGGCGCCGCACACACAAAGAGCTGATGCAGCAAGATGACGCAACAAAAAGAGACAGATTCCTGGTGCCACTGAGCATGCAAGCAGACACAGAAGAACACACAGTGAATGGACACAAGAGAGCAGACAATGGGGGTGGGAGGGGAAGGGAGATAAATAAATAAAATAAATCTTAAAAAAAAAAGTGCAGAGAGGTCCCCAGTGGTACAGCTTACATAACAGTAGTACAATGTCAGAATCAGGAAATTGACATAGGTATAGGTTTTTGTTTGGAGGTAACCTTTCATAACCCTGGGACAAATACCCAAGAGTGTCATGTTGGATTGTATGGTAATTGCATATTTAGTTTTATAAGAAATTACCAAACTGTTTTCCAGAGAGGCTGTACCTTTTACATTCCCACCAGCAATGTATGAGTGATCCACTTTCTCTACATCTTTGTCAGCATT
This sequence comes from Dasypus novemcinctus, assembly GCF_030445035.2. NCBI lineage: Eukaryota > Metazoa > Chordata > Mammalia > Cingulata > Dasypodidae > Dasypus > Dasypus novemcinctus. Next base: position 185,892,820 of record NC_080704.1, on the reverse strand, counting down.
TGGTGTTGTCACTATTTTTTATCTTAGTCATTCTGATAGGTCTGTAGTGATATCTCATTGTGGTTTTAAATTGCAATTCCCTTGTGGCGAAAGATAGTGGTCCTACTTGCATGTGCCTGTTGGCCATCTGTTTATCCTTTTTTGGTGAAATGTCTCTTCATGTCTTTTGCTTACTTTCTAATTGGGCTTTTAGTTTTCTTACTGTTGACTTTTGGGCATTCTTTATATATTCTAGATATAATTTCTTTGTTGGATATGAGGTTTGAGAATATTTTCTCCCAATCTGTAGCTTGTCTTTTCATCCCCTTCACAGGGTCTTTCACAAAGCAAAAGGTTTTACATTTGATGAGGTCTAGTTTATCAATTTTTTCTGTTGTGGATCATGATTTTAGTGGCAAATCTATGAAAAAAGATTTTTTCCTATGTTTTTGTTTAAAAGTCTTATAATTTTATGTTTTACATTTAACTCTATGATTCATTTGAAGTTAATTTTTGGGTAAGGTATGAGGTTTAGGTTGAAGCTTTTTTCCCCCTATAGATATCCAGTTGCTCCAGAACCATTTGTTGACAAAGTTACCCCTTCTCCCTTGAATTGATTTTGTACCTTTGTCGTAAATTAGTTGGTAGGGAAGATAGTGAGAGACTAACAGGCAGAGCTGAATGCACTCACAAAAACAATGAAGAGCCAAAAGCTGTCAGAGGGACCTTCTTTGGGGGTCAGCAGACCAGAACAGTGCTACACAACTCCCAGGAGGGCAAGGGACAGAGAGATGAAAAAGCCAAAGTGACAAATGTGAGTAACCAAGCCCTCATGGTGCCAGGAAGGGCTCTCCTCCCCACCCCAAAATATGAAGCTAGGGTAATAGTCCTGGCTCTCTGAAGCCAACTGAGAGGAGAACAGATATCTTCCTCCCTGTCAACTGTTTCAAGGGAAAAGGGAGGGGAGGTCAGGGTGCTTCTTCAGTGAATTCAGCCAGTAGAGCTCACTTGGAATCTTTGCTCTGGAGATTCAACACAGGAACATAGGAAAGCTGAGGCTTAAACACCTCCATGGAAAGGTGAGTTGACTGGCGCCATCTGCTGGCTGGTCTGGAAATTGTGTGGATAAAAACTCTATATCCAACTCCTACATCCAACTCTCTATATCCAACTCCTGGGAGAAAACCTGCACCCCACTAGTAGGTCTCTGGCCTGAATTTGAAAACTTAAGCTGGGAAATTTTAAAGACTGAGAATAATTAGAAACACATATCAAAGAAGAACCCCGAGAGAAAAAAACAACAGGCAAGAGAGAGAAATTAGCCATCAGAGTAAATATGCCAACATATTTAGAAGCCTAGACATCAGCAAAAAATTGCAAGCTATACTAGGATGCAGGAAGAGATGGCCCAGCCAAAGAACAAACCAAATATCCTGAAGAGATTCGGGATTTAATACAGCTAATCAGTGATAATCATACAACTCTTCTAAAGCATTTCAAAGAATTTAAAGAAAATATGACTAAAGAAATAAAGGATATTAAGAAGACCCTGGGAAAGCAGAAAGAACAAATTGAAAGCCTGCAAATAAAGTAACAGGCTTTATGGGAATGAAAGACATGATGGATGAGATTAAAAATTTACATTAGAGGCACATAAGAGCAGATTTGAATTGCTTGAAGACAGAATTAGTGATTTTGAAGACAAAACATCAGAACTGGAAAAGACAGGTGAACAGAAAGAGAAGAGAATGTGAAAAAAATGGAACAGAGTCTCAGGGAATTGAATGGCAACATGAAATGCACAAACATTCGAATTATTGGTGTCCCAGAAAGAGAAGAGTATGGAAAAAGGGCAGAACAAATATTTGAGGAAATAATGACTGGGAACTTCCTAACCCTTAAGAAGAATATACATAACAATATGCAAGAAGGACATTGCATCCCAAACCGAATAAATATGAATACACCTACCCGAAGACACCTACTATTCAGAATGACAAATGTCAGAGATAAAGAGAGGATTCTGAAAGCAGCAAGAGAAAAGCAAAACATCACATACAATTGAGGAAAGAAGAAAGTAGTATGATGTATTCAAGGTAGTGAAAGAGAAAAACTGCCAGCCAAGAATTCTGTATCAGGCAAAACTGTCCTTCAAACATGAGGGTGAGATCAAAGTCTTCATAAACAAAAACTGATAGGATATGTTACCAAAAGACCAGATTTTCAAGAGAAACTAAAGGGGGTGCTGCAACCCAAAAGGAAACAACAAGGGCGAGGGATTTGGAGAAGAATTTGGAAATTAGGAAGGGTAAACTAAAGGTTTAGAAGACAGACAGTAGAACAATATGACAACAGAGAGCTGAATGAAAAAATGGATGAAGTAAGTACTGCCTTTACAGTAATAACACTGAATGTTAATGGACTGAACTCCCCAATCAAAAGACATAGACCAATAGAATGGATAAAAAAATATGAACTGTCTATATGTTGTCTACAAGAGACCCACCTCAGACATAAGGACACAACCATGTTAAAAGTGAAGGGATGGAAAAATATATTACATGCAAATAGTAACCAAAAAAGAGCTGGAATAAATGAAATGAATGTAAAATAACATTATGGTATATGAACAATAATTACTCAGTGCAACTGGCAAATTGTTCCTGTGATGGGTATTCTGTAATTTTTTTTCATACAAAATAACACTTGCTTTTAATTGAGGAGGAGTGGAGAAGAGATATATTATTGAATACTTCATTTTCCTTTAACACTTTCTTATTCATACTCTTTCATTAAAGTAATCTATCTAGATCAATAATGATTTAACTACTGTTGAACAAGATTTTGAATTTTTCTGCCTCATAAAATTATGCATTGCCAAATTGTTATCTGCTGTAATTCATTCCAATAATATGTCAAGAATTCCTAAATAAGAATTTGCTTACCTAAAAGGAATTATGGCCTAAATGGAAATTAAATAAGTAAACCAATAATTTATTTCATTCTTAGAGATTATTATGTCCAATAGTTAGAGCTATAATATAAAAATTAGAATTATGTTATAATTAATTTGTATTATATTTGAATTATTATTTACATTTATAAAGGTTTGTTGCTATGCTGTTTTTTATAATTAATTATATTAAATCTAACCTGGCTTTGCACTCTCTTTTAAAATTTGTACTTTCTTTCATTTTTCTATTTATTTTACAAACTTACAATAAAGGACATTTTAACAGCTAAAAAAAAAAAAAGGAAGACACTGGGGGAACAAACAGAAGAAATCGTAAATGTACCTAAAAATATAACAGATCTGATGATGATGAATGGCAAAATGCTAGAAATTCAAAATATGCTGCAAATATATGACAACAGATTTGAACAGGCAGACGAAAGAATTAGTGATGTTGAAGATAACACATCAGAAATCGCACAGATAGTTTAATCGAACAGATAGATAAAAAAGATATAAAAAATTCAGCAGGGATTCAGGTAATTGAATGACAACAAGAAACACACAAACATATGCATTATAGGCATCTCAGAATGAGAAGAGAAGGGAAAGGAGGCAGGAGGAGTGTTGGAGGAAATAATGGCTGAAAGCTTAACTATTTTAAGGGGCATGAATGTACATGTCCAGGAAGGGAAGCACACTTCAAACAGTATAAATCCTAAAAGACCTGCCCTGAGACATGCTTATCAAATTTTCAGACATATGTAAATTTTCACATACAAGGGAAGCTCAATAAGATTAAGTGCTGATTTCTCATCTGAAACCATGGAGGCAAGAAAGAAGTGGTATGACATAGTTAAGGTGTTAAAAGAAAAAAAAAACTGCCAGGCAAGAATTCTGTATGCAGCAAAACTGACATTTAAAAATGAAGGAAAGTTCAAAATATTCACAGATAAACAAAAATTGAGAGAGTTTCTCAACAAGAAACCTACTCTTCAAGAAGTACTAGCATTCTGCAGGTTGAAAGGAGAAAACAGGAGAGGGTTGGAGGAGGGTGGAGAAAGGAAAATTATTGGTAAGAATAACTAAAAAGAGAAATAAAAACAAAATATGAAAAAAATTAATTGGAGATATTTGTGCAGTTCTATTTCTCAAATCTCTGTTCTGTGCTGTTGATCTGTGTGTCTCTCTCCAAAACAATGCCACATAGTCTTGATTACTGTAACTATATAATAAGTCTTGAAAATGGATAGACTGATTCCTTCCACTTTTTTATTTTTCAAAATTGTTTCAACCCTTCAACTTCCTTTGCCTCTCCATATGAGTTTTACTTAATAGAATAATCTTGTCTATATCTACAAAAATTCCTGATGGGATTTCAATAGTGCTTGTGTTAAAACCCGTATATCAATTTGGGAAGAATTGACTTCTTTGCTATGTTGAGTCTTCCAATCTATGAAAATGATATGTCCTTCCATTCATTTAGACTTTTAAAAATTTCTTTCATCAATGTTGCATAGTTTTCAGCCTACAAGTCCTGTACAAGTTTGACTTGATTTACAACTAGGTATTTTTTGAGTGATTGTAAATGGTATTGTTTCTAATTCTGACATTTACATGTTCATAAATAGTATATAGTAATAAAATTGATTTTTCTTGTTTATCTTGTCCCCTGTGACCTTGATAAACTCACTTATTCTAGGAGATGTTTTGTAGATTCTCTGGGGTTTCCCATGTAGACAATCATGCCATCTTCAGAGACCGTTTTACTTCTTCCTTTCTAACATGTATGCCTTTCACTTCATTTTCTTACCTTAATGAACTAGTTAGTACTTCCAGTGCTAGATCGTTTCCATTGTGTAAGAATCCCTCATGTTTCCCTTTTATAGCTCTGCCCATACCCCTCCCACACCCATATCTTCATTTCAGGAATGTTATAATAAATTGGATCATACAGTATGTAAATTTTGAGGATTGGCTTTTTTCACTCAGCATAATTCTCTGAAAATGCATCCAGGTTATTATGTGTATCAACAATTTATCTCTTTTTACTAGTATTTCATGGTATAAATGTGGCACAGTTTTGTTTAATCATTCACCCATTAAAGGACATTGGGTTGTTTCCATTTTGGGGCTATTAAGAATAAAGCTGTTATAAACACTCATATGCAATTTTTTTTATAAACACAAGTCTTCGTTTCTGTGGGATAAATGCCCAAGTGTGCAATTAACTGGGTCAAAAGAAAGTTGACAAGGAGGTTTTTTTAAAAGAGAGTTCCAAACTGTTTTCCAGAGTGGCTGTACCATTTTACATTCCCACAGCACTGGATGAGTGATCCCCTTTCTCTGCATCCTCACCAGCACTTGGTGTTGTCACTATTTTTTTATAGAGGTAGAATTCGCATAACAATTGAGTGGCTCTTAGGACACTCACAATATTATGCAACCACCATCTCTATCTTGTTTCTAAGCATTTTTATCATCTAAAACTAAAACCCCATACCAGTTAAGCAACTACTCCCCAATACCTGGCAACTAATATGCTTCCTGACTCTATGAATTTCTGATTCTGGATGTATCATATAAATGCAGTCATACAATATGTGACGTTTTATGACTGGCTCCTTTCACTTAGTATTATGTTTATCTGTGTTGTAGCATGTATCAGTATTTCACTCTTTTTATAGCTGGATAATATTCCATTGTATGGATAGACCACATTTTATTTATCTATTCATCCATTGATGCACAGTTGAGTTGTTTCCACCTTTTGGCTCTTCTGAACAGTGCTGTTATGAAATTCCTGTAGAAGTATTTGTCTGAGTACCTGTTTCCAGTTCTTTTGGGCATATACCTAGGAGTGGGATTGTTGGGTCATGTGGTAATTCTATGTTTACCTTTTTGAGGAGTCAACAAAATGTTTTCCACAATGGCTAGACAAGTTTACATTCTCATCAACAATGTACTAGGATTCCAATTTCTCCACATCTGTGTCAACACTTGATATTTTCTGTTTTATTATTATTATTATAGTGATTTGTTTTAGTTTTGCCAAATACTGCCAATGCAAAAATACCAGAAATGGGCTGGCTTTTATACTGGAAATTTATTAGGATAAAATCTTACAGTTCCAAGGCTGTGAAAATGTCCAAATCAAGGCATCATGAGGATGCTGTCACACCAAAGGTCAGTTGCTGACAGATCCTGGGTTCCTGCCACGTGGTGAGGCAAGGACTCTGCTGCCCTCTCCTCCAGCCTCACTTTCTCCCCAGGCTCAGCTGTGGGCAATCAGGCATGTTGCTAGTCTCTCCCCAGACCTCGTGTCTTCAGCTTCTGGCTGCTCCACTGATTCCAGCCTCCAGTCTCTCTCTCAGCCTCTCCGTGTTTCTCTTTCTTTGGCTATAGGCAATCCTGGAGTTCTCTCACTCATGGCAGCATAAAAATGTCAGTTCTCTTTCTCTGTGTGTTTCTTCTTTCAGTTCTCCACTTATATAAGATTCCATCAAGAGGCCTGAGACCCAACCTGGGTCACCATTTACGGGCGTAGTCCAATCAAAGGCCCTAAAGTGATCTAATCAAAAAGTCCCTTAACTTGATCTAATGCAATCAAAGGGTCCCACACCCACAAGAATGGATTAGTTCCAAGAACATTATCTTTTCTGGGACTCACACAAACTTCAAATTGTCACACCATTCCAGTGGGTATGAAGTGGTATCTTCTGGTTTTGATGTTGAGTGTTTTTCATGGGCTTTCTGGCCATTTGACTATTTTCTTTGGAGGAATATCTATTCCGGGCTTTTACCCATTTATTAATTGTGTTGCTTGTCTTTTTGTGGTTGAGCCGTAAGAGGTGTTTATATATTCTGGATACTAAACTCTTCTCAGACTCTTTCCCATATTTTCTCCCATTCTTTAGGTTGTCTTTTCACTTTCTTGATAATGTGCAAAAGTTAATTTTTATAAAGTGCATTTTATCTACTTTTTCCTTAGATGCACGTGCTTTTGGCATCATAGCCAAGAATACATTGCCAAATTCAATGCCATGAAGATTCACTCCTTCTAAGAGTTTTCTTTTTTTTGAGTTTTAGCCTTTACATTTAGGTTGTTCACCCATTTTGAGTTAATTTTTATATATGGTATGAGGAAGAGGTCCAACCTCATTCTTTTTTCATGTGACTATCCTATTGAATTCCCTGTTGAGTAGACTTGGCACCATTCTCAAAAATCAACTGGTCATAGAAATATGAGTTTATTTCTGTATTCTCAATTTGATTCCATTGGTACTTTTGTCTGTCAGTACCACACTGTTCTGACTACTGTAGCTTTGTATTAGGTTTTTTGTGGGTTTTTTTTTTTTTGAGGTACTGGGGACAGGGGCTTGAACCCGAGATCTCATATGTAGGAAGCCAGCACTCAACCACTAGATAATAATGGCTTCCCTGAGCTGGCTTTTCTCGTCTGTTTTGCTTGTTGTTCGTTTTAGTTTTTTCAGGAGGCACTGGGAACCAAACCCAGGACCTCCCAGGTGGAAAACAGGTGCTCAATTGCTTGAGCCACATCTGCTTCCTGGAGTAGGTTTTGAAATCTAGGAGTGTGAGTCCTCCAAATTTGTTCTTCTCTTTCAACACTGTTTTGGTATGATCATATAATGTTTATTCTTTTGCCTATTAATATGGTGGATTACATAGATTCACTTTCAAATATTGAACCAGCCTTATGTCCTTGGAATAAACCCAACTAGGGCTGGTATATAATCCTTTTTAAAATTGCTTTTTATTAGCTAAAATTTCATTAAGGATTTTTGTGTCAATATTCATGCAAAATATTTGTCTGTAGTTTTCTCTTTTAGATCAGTCTTTGTCTTTACCATCAGGGTAGTGCTTCATAAAATGAGTTGGGACATTTTCCCTTTTCTATTTTCTGAAAGACATTAGGTAGAATTGCTGGTAGTTCTTCTCTAAATAATTGGTAGAATTCTTTAGTGAAACCATCTGGACCTGGAATTTTCTACATAGGGAGTTTTAAAAATTATGATTTCAAATTCTTTTTCAATTATATGTTTTGTCAGATTATTCCATAGTGGATGAATTTTGGTAGTTTGTTCTTTTTTATGTAAATTAATGGATATTTTATTTTAGGAGTACAGAAGAAGCTACTGTCTCCATTATTTTATGAAAACTAAGTGTTCCCAATGCAATCAAGATTATCTTTATTTTTAATTTTTTCCCATATAACCCACTCCCCACCCCCACCACATCATTTTTGTAAATTGTATTTCTTTGTATATACATCACATAAAAATGTTACATTAAAAAATATAAGAGGTTCCTGTATACCCCCCACCCCTCCAGCCCACTTCTCCCACACCAAGAACCTCGCCCATCACTGTGGCACACTCATTGCACCCAGTGAACACATTTTGGGGCACTGCTGCACTACATAGATAATAGTTTACCCTATAGTTTGCACTCTCCCCCAGGACATTCAGTGGGTTATGGCAAGATATATGAAGTCCAGCATCTGACCCTGCAATATCCTTTAGGACAACTCCAAGTCCCGAAAATGCCCCCACATCACATCTCTTCTTCCCTCTCCATTCCCTCAGCAACTACTGCGGCCACTTTCTCCACCTCAATGCTACAATTTCTTCCATTACAAATCACAATAGTTGGTCTATCTCATTTAAGTTGTCAGGTGTATGTATGTAGAATTGTTTGTAGTATTCCCTTATTATCCTTTTTATATCTACAGATTCTCTTTCTTTCATGATATTGATAACTTCTATATCCTCTCTTTTTTCTTTGTCAGTCTTGCTAGAGGTTTGTCAACTTTATTATGTAAAAGAACCAACTTTATTTTCATCAGTTTTCTCTATTGTTTTTCTGTTTCCAATATCACTTATTTCTGCTCTTTATTATTTCCTTCCTTCTTTTTGCTTTTGCGTTTATTTTTCTCTTTTTCTAGGTATCTAAGATTATTGACTTTCAGATTTCATAATTTCTTTTTTTTTTAAAGATTTATTTATTTTTATTTATTTCTCTCCCCTTCCCCCTCCCCATCCCAGTTGTCTGTTCTCTTGTGTCTATTTGCTGCGTCTTCTTCTTTGTCTGCTTCTGTTGTTGTCAGTGGCAAGGGAATCTGTGTTTCTTTTTTTGTTGAGTCATCTTTTTGTGTCAGCTCTCTGTGTGGGCGGTGCCATTCTTAGGCAGGCTGCACTTTCTTTCATACTGGGCGGCTTTCCTTCCAGGGCACACTCCTTGCGTGTGGGGCTCCCCTACGTGGGGGATACCCCTGCGTGGCACGGCATTCCTTGTGCGCATCAGCACTGTGCTTGGGCCAGCTCCACATGGGTCAAGGAGGCCTGGGGTTTGAACCGCGGACCTCCCATGTGGTAGACGGACGCCCTAACCACTGGGGCAAGTCCACTTCCCCATAATTTCTTATGTAAACATTTAGTGCTATAAATTTCCTTCTCAGGGGAAGCAGACTTGGCTCAATGAATAGAGTGTTTGCCTACCACATGGGAGGTCCACGGTTCAAACCCAGGACCTCCTTGACCCGTGTGGAGCTGGCCCATGCGCACTGCTGATGCGCACAAGGAGTGCTGTGCCACACAGGGGTGTCCCCCACGTAGGAGAGCCCCACGCACAAGGAAATCCCCCCCCCCGTAAGGAGAGCCACCCAGCGTGAAATAAAGTCCCACCTGCCCAGGAATGGCGCCGCACACACGGAGAGAGCTGACACAGCAAGATGATGCAACAAAAAGAGACACAGATTTCCAGTGCTGCTGACAAGAATAGAAGTAGATGCAGAAGAACACACAGCAAATGGACATAGAGAGCAGACAACTGAGGCGGGGGGGAGAGAAATAAATTTTTTTAAAAATCTTTAAAAAATAAAATAAGTTTCCCTCTCAGTACAGCTTTACTTGTATCCCACAAATTCTGATATACTGTATTTTCATTTTCATCAGTTCAATGCATTTTTTAAGTTTTCTTGATACTTCCTCTTTACCCATGGAATTTAAATTTGTTGCAGTTTCTTTTATGGCCCAGAATATGGTCTCTGTTGGTATATGGTCCTTGGTTGCTTGAAAGGAATGTGCATCCTGTTGTCATTGGGTGGAATGGTCTACAAATGTCAATTAGATCCTTTGGGATGATGGTGTCGAGTTCTTCTATATCCTTGCTCATTTTCAGTCTGGTTGTCCTGTTAATTCTTGAGATGTTGAAGTCTGTGACTAATAACTATGAATTTTTCTATTTCTCCTTTTAGCTCTATTAGTTTTTGCTTCACATATTTTGCAGCTCTGTTTAGTGCACACAAATTTAGGATGACTGTGTCTTCTTGGTGGATTGAGCCTTTTATCATTATGTAATGTATCTTTCTGTCCCTGATAAATTTCTTTTCTCTAAAGTCTACTTTATTAGATATTATAGCTACACATGCTTCAGTTTTTTAAAAATTATAATTAACATATTTTCCATCCTTTTACTTTCAACCTGCTTTTGTCATTATATTTGAAGTACTTTGTAGACAACATATAGTTGGATCATGATTTTGTAATCCATTCTGCAAGTCCTTGTCTTTTAATTGATATATTTAGACCATTTTAAAAATATTTTAATTTATTGATAAGTTAGCACTTAATTCTACTATTTTTTACTGTTTATTCTGTTTTTGTTTCTGTTTTCTAAACATTTTGGATATTATGTAATAAGACTGGATCTTATTTAAATCTTCTATTTCAGCTGACTTCCTCTGACAGAGAACAGGGGCGCCACCTCATTTTTGTCAGATGGGTATAGAAATTCAGGTTACCCACTTAGCCTTCATTGACATCAACTATGGTGGGTCTCTTCATGACTGCTGGGTTGGAGTGGGAGTTCTAATTCCCCACTAGGCCTCCACTGATGCTACCCTGGCTGCAAGGAGTAGTATGTGATCTTTACTGACATTGAAAGGGTGGGGTTTGCAGACTCGTTGCTGCTGTGCAAGGATGAAAGTCCTGAGTCTCCACTAGGCTTCTTCTGGCACCACTTGTGGGAATGGGGAGAGGTACCTTGTTTTTGCCAGGAGAGGGTAGAAGTCTAAGCTCCCCACATGACCTTTGCTTAGATGACAGGGTGGGATTGCAATCGTTTTTTTTTTTTTAATACAGAATGCATTCACATATCTGAGTTGCCAAATTCTTCAGCTCCAAGCTTAGGATATGTGAAGTAAACAGGAAACCCAAGGAACTCAAACTACCACATCATTCCTTGGTCCTGAAATGTCTAGCTGATCAGCCTTCTCCACCTTTCAGAGTCTTCTTATTTTTGTTTTATATGTAATGTCCAGGGTTTTGGTTGTATTCAGTGGGAAGAATGGAGAGAAGTACTTTTCCAACTCTCCAAAAGCAGAAGTTTGGATATTGAAATTGTAGCTTCTGATTTTGTACTGCCATGGGAAGGAAAGTTGTCCTACTATATGAATGTCTTAGTAGAGCTCTCATTTCACATCCAGATCATGAAAAACAAAAAGAAATTACAGCTTTACCTGGCTCTGGGTATACCTGCTCATCTCTCATGGAAAGGCATACATTGGGCTAGCCATGGTCACAGTCTGCTCGTTTAGTTCCCTCTGAACCAGTGTTCTGGGATTTCATGAGCACATTCCAACATTCATTGCTTTCTTCTTGTGTGTTACTTAGTGGAGTGCTCACTGGGTCAGAGTTGGGGGCTGCTGCTTCTATGGGCCATAAGGCTCTCTCTCATAGAGCTGAAGGATCCCTAAGACAGTTGATCCAACCACCATGGTTTTTTTCATATGAGAAAACTGTGGCTAAGAGAATGGAAAAGGTTTTCCCCCGGACCCCACTGCTTGCCTCATTAAAGCAAAGCTAGACCTACGACCCATATTCCCTGCCTTTAAGCCCAGTATTGTTTAATTCCATCAGGCCCCTCCTCCACCCACCCCTCAGCTCTCGAGTGAGTTTTGCTGTGTCCACAGCCAGGGATAGCCCCCTTATCCCAACCAACTGCCTCACAGAAGTGCCTGTCATCCCTGGGGGTGGGGTGGGCTCAATGAGGGTGGTGGGAAAGGGAGAGGTTCAGGAGAAGGAATGTGGCTGGCCCCACATAAACCTGTCCTCAGAGAGAAAGTCTGTGATTCATGGGGTCACTGGTCTCATCTTCATATCTGAAAGAGTGTACTTTTTGTCTCCCTAAGCCCTGTGTCTAGGTCGTTTGGGAAACACCTTGGAGAGTCAAGAATAAAATTGCAGGTCAAACAATGGATGACTGGAAAAGTCGGCTTGTAATCAAGAGCACGCTTCCCCATTTCGCCACGGTGGGAAATCGTCAGGAGCCCAGAAAGCTCCAGGAATCGGTCAGACAATGGGCTATGGGGGATGGGGGGCATTGAATGCTTCTAATCTTAATCTTGAACATAAGATGTGTTATTTGAAATTATCTGTGCAAACTTGGTAGCAGGTAACCAAGCCAAAATGTAAACAACTCAAGTCTGACCTAGAAGAGACCTAGGACTTGAGCTGGCCCCACCCCTTGTGAGTCTGTGGAAGAGACGAACATATAATCCAAGGCTCCAACTGGATTTCCTGTCTAGTGCTCTTTGCACTGCACCCCTTTAACAAGAAATAGAGGATGGGCCAGAGGGAAGAATATCTTACTTTTTCTCTTACTAGAAATTGAGAGTTGGAATGGCAGGGATGAGATGTGTTGCATTAGCTTCCTCGTAGGACTGAGAAAGGGCTTTCCATTCAACTCCCTGGTTCCAGTGTCTTTTTAGAAACTTATTTGACACATTTCCACTTTCCTCGTTTGGAACCCAGACACTATCCAGCCTAGGTTCTGGCTCAGCTTTAGAGATTCCAGTGGCAGGCAGTTCCAGGGGCCAGGGGAGCCATTGTTTGGTTGAATTTGGCAACAAAAGCTGCAACATCACCAATCTCCCAAGACTCATGTAGCAGGATTTACAGCAAACACAATGGCTGTTATCTCTGTAGTACGCCCACAGAGGAGTGGCTTGCTTCATCTCAGAAATTAATAGAATGGAGAGGAAACAGCTCTTATAGAGCTGTGGGTCCCTTTCTTTCCTGTTCATAGAACTAGGAGCTGGGGACCCTGAGGTAATGTCATTTCACCTAACTAGAGGGCCCATCTTCTCCAACTTCAAGGGCAATCCAGTTTCTAAAATAGAAAGTCGGCTTTCTATTTTATGACTCTGATGTGTGCATGGTTGGGGGGTGGGGTGGAGCGGAGATTAGTGAAATCTTGCTTCTCTCCTTTTTCCCTTGTTATCCACTATCAAAGTATTGTGAATGTGGCAACCAGTTGAGGATATAGAGATTTACAAAACTTGCTTACTTGGAGGCCCAGTTCTCCCAGAGATGGCAGTTGGATGAGATGGAGCAATTTATGCAGACAGCAACCTGTCCTCTAAATTGCCAGGCTTTTGGTCAGGCATCTTCCCGATGGGAATCCCTAACCTCCATCCTAGTTACCCTTTGTTTTCTTGTGGCTCTTTTATGGTCAGCAACTGAGTCGGCAAAGGGAAACCTCCTGGCGACATACCCAGAGACCATTACTGGTTCAGCTGTGGCTTTGAATTTGTTTCACACTTGTTTCCACTCACTCGGAGCCACAATCCTAGGGAAAAAAGGGGGGTAGATTCTATTTGCAGGGGTCCTCTTCCCCTTCTGCTTACCCACCCTGCCAACCGTCTTTGAAAAGTGTGGTTGGAATGTGGTTTGGAAATGGTCTTTTGAGCCATTTGTAAGTCTCACCCAAACTTCACCTTCACTGTTTTGGAGTCCCACCTTGCACTTGATCAGAAGCTGCCCGTCTGGCTGACCTATACATCTTGAGATTATTACAAAGGTCAGATGAACCAGACACAAGAATAGCTAAGTTGAATTACACTAGTGGGGCACATTGGTTACTACAGTCCTTAGCTTACATTAGGGCTCCCTCTTCCTGTTGCCCAGCTCTGTGTGTTTTGACAAATATGTGAGGTCAATTATCCACCAGGACAGTGCCATTCAGAGTAGTTTCACTGCCCTAAACATCCCCTGAGTGCTACCTCTTTATCCCTTCACCTCCCCCTGCACCTCTGATATTTTTACTGTCCCTGTACTTTTGTCTTTTACGCCATGTCACATGATTGGAATCGTATTCTGTAGACTTTTCAGTCTCTTTTTATACTTAGCAATATAATGTTCCTCCATGAGGGTTTTTTTTTTTCACTGTAGCTTTGTGGCATGCTTTATTTTTAAAATTTTATTTATTTATTTTAATAATAAATTGTCTTTTTTTAAAGGTACATGAATCAGAAAAAATGTTACATTAAAAAATATAAGAGGTTCCCATATACTGCTATCCCCCAACCCCACTCCTCCCACAACTTCTTTCATCATTGTGACACATTCATTGCATTTGGTGAATAGATTTTGGAGCACTGCTGCACCGCATGGATTAAAGTTTACATTGTCGTTTACAGTCTCCCCCAGTCCATTCAGTTGGTAATGGCAGGATATATAATGTCCTGCATCTGTCCCTGCAATAAAATTCAGGACAACTTCAAGTCCCAAAAATGCCCCCACATCACATCTCTTCTTCCCTCTCCCTGCCCTCAACAACTACCGTGGCCCTTTTCTCCACATCAATGCTACAGTTTCTTCTATTACTAATCACTAGTTCTATAGTGGAATACCAGCAATTTCACTCTAATACATATTATATTCCTCCATCTTGTGAACCCTGGGATGGCGATGTCCATTCCACCTCTAAACAGAGAGTGAGCTTAGATCCCACATGGCTGATGGATGGGATTCTCCTGCTTGTAGTTATAGACACTCTCTTGGTTTCTTGGTGTGGTTGTTGAGCATCTTCACCTCCCTATTACCTGACCTGGGTAAGTCCGATGAACCAGAGAGTAGGTGTTGCAACTCTGCTGAGGCTCAGGGCCCAGCTGGCACATAGACAGTCCAGAGATTCAAGTCTCCTGAGTATACACCAACCCCAGCGCCAACCACGGGTTCAGTAAAAGTGACAAGAGGAATGTGTGCAAAGGTCACATCTGACTTTTTGTGGCTTGATAGCTCATTTCTTTTTAAGCATATGGAATTTCAATAGGAGACAGATCTTGGCTCCTCCCGCAGATGGGTGGGCTGATGGTGTGAGACTCTTGAAGGTGTTAGCCTTAGCCATCCAGATTGAGAGGGCCCCAGAGCCTGCATGTGTGTGTCACATGCCATTTCTGTCTCCATCTATACCCCATCACACATGGGTGCAAAGGACTGGCTGATCACACAGTACTTTGAGACCCCTGGGGAAATGCAAGGTGGTTTTAATAGTAGATTTAAGTATGAGAATTCGAAAAGAGCTGACCTTGAACTTCCTTGGAGAGGTTGCAAAGATTCCCCATCTCTGAGCAGCCATCTATTTCATTCATAGGGCAGCTTCTGGACAAGCTGGGGGCATTACATGGACAATGGAAGGGAGGGGGCACTCTTTGCTCGTCTTCTGTGTTCAGCCATTTAATGGTAATGGGTTGCGACTAGCCTTCTCAGCCAGTACTCATTCTGAGCTTCCCAAGCTTGGGGGATGCATGCTTGCCCCATGCAAAAAGAGCACTGGAGTCAGAGTAAGAACTCCGGTC